>NW_027182433.1:1875000-2500000 GCF_040938575.1 Ambystoma mexicanum
GGAAGGAGTTGGATATCCAATCTCATGTTATAGGACTGGTCTCAGGTTTGGTATTAGAAGCATTGAGATATCACATCGCATGCTGTAGGAAGGTTCTCAGGTTTGGAATGGGGAGGAATTGGATATCACATCTCATGTCATAGGAAGGATCTCAGGTTTGGTATTAGAAGCATTGAGATATCACATCTCATGCTATAGGAATGGTCTCAGGGTTGGAATGGGAAGGAGTTGGATATTACATTCTTACTATAGGAAGGGTCTCATGTTTGGAATGGGAAGGAGTTGGATATCATATATGCTATAGGAAGGGTCTCAGGTTTGGAACGGGAAGCAGTTGGATATCCGATCTCATGTTATAGGAAGGGTCTCAGGTTTGGTATAAGCATTGAGATATCACATCTCTACTATCAGAAGTTTCTCAGGATTGGAATGGGAAGGAGTTGGATATCCCATCTCATGTTATAGGACGGGTCTCAGGTTTGTTATTAGAATCATTGAGATATCATATTGCACGCTGCAGGAAGGGTCTAAGGATTGGAATGGGAAGGACTTGGGTATCACATCTCATGCTATAGATAGGCTCTCAGATTTGGAAAGGGAAGGAGTTGGATATCACATTTCATGTTAGAGGAAGGATCTCAGGTTTGGTATTAGAGGCATTGAGATATCACATCTCATGCTATAGGAAGCGTCTCAGGATTGGAATTGGAAGGAGTTGGGTATCACATCTCATGCTATAGGAAGGGTCTCAGGATTGGAATGGAAGGAGTTGGATATCACATCTCATGTTATAGGAAGGATCTCAGGTTTGGTATTAGAAGCATTGAGACATCACATCTCATGCTATAGGAAGGGTCTCAGGATTGGAATGGGAAGGAGTTGGATATCACATCTCATGCTATAGGAAGGGTCTCAGGTTTGGTATAAGCATTGAGATATCACATCTCATGCTATAGGAAGGGTCTCAGGATTGGAATGGGAAGGAGTTGTATATGACATCTCATGCCGTAGGAAGGGTCTCAGGTTTCGTATAAGCATTGAGATATCACATCTCTGCTATCGGAAGGGTCTCAGGATTGGAATGGGAAGGAGTTGGATATCCCATCTCATGTTATAGGAAGAGTCTCAGGTTTGGTATTAGAAGCATTGGATATCACATATCATGCTATAGGAAGTGTCTCAGTATTGGAATGGGAAGGACTTGGATATCACATCTCATGCTATAGGGAGGGTCTCAAGTTTGATATTAGAAGCATTGAGATATCACATCTCATGCTATAGGAAGGGTCCCAGGATTGGAATGGGAAGGAGTTGGATATCACATCTCATGCTATAGGAAGGGTCTCAGGTTTGGTATAAGCAGTGAGATATCACATCTCATGCTATAGGAAGGGTCTCAGGATTGGAATGGGAAGGAGTTGGATATCACATCTCATGTTATAGGAAGGATCTCAGGTTTGGTATAAGCATTGAGATATCACATCTCTGCTATCGGAAGGGTCTCAGGATTGGAATGGGAAGGAGTTGGATATTCCCATCTCATGTTATAGGAAGGGTCTCAGGTTTGGTATTAGAAGAATTGAGATATCACATCTCATGCTGTAGGAAGGGTCTCAGGATTGGAATTGGAAGGAGTTGGATATCATATCTCATGCTATAGGAAGGATCACAGGTTTGGTATTAGAAGCATTGAGATATCACATCTCATGCTATCAGAAGGGTCTCAGGATTGGAATGGGAAGGAGTTGGATATCACATCTCATGCTATAGGAAGGGTCTCAGGTTTGGAACGGGAAGGAGTTGGATATCATATCTCATGTTATAGGAAGAGTCTCAGGTTTGGTATACGCATTGAGATATCACATCTCTGCTATTGGAGGTGTCTCAGGATTGGGATGGGAAGGAGTTGGATATCACATCTCATGCTATAGGAAGGGTATCAGGTTTGGAACGGGAAGGAGTTGGATATCACATCTCATGCTAAAGGGAGGGTCTCAGGTTTGGAAGGGGAAGGATTTGGATATTACATCTCGTGTTATAGGAATGATCTCAGGTTTGGTATTAGAAGCATTCAGATATCACATCTCATGCTATCGGAAGGATCTCAGGTTTGGTATTAGAAGCATTGAGATATCAAATCTCATGTTATAGGAAGGGTCGCAGGATTGGAATGGGAAGGAGTTCGATATCACATCTCATGCTATGGGAAGGGTCTCAGGATTGGAATGGGAAGGAGTTTTATATGACATCTCATGCCATAGGAAGGATCTCAGGTTTGGTATTAGAAGCATTGAGACATAACATCTCATGTTATAGGAAGGGTCTCAGGATTGGAATGGGAAGGAGTTGGATATCACATCTCATGCTATAGGAAGGGTCTCAGGTTTGGTATAAGCATTGAGATATCACATCTCATGCTATAGGAAGGGTCTCAGGATTGGAATGGGAAGGAGTTGTATATGACATCTCATGCTACAGGAAGGGTCTCAGGTTTGGTATAAGCATTGAGATATCACATCTCTGCTATCGGAAGGGTCTCAGGATTGCAATGGGAAGGAGTTGGATATCCCATCTTACGTTATAGGAAGGGTCTCAGGTTTGGTATTAGAAGCATTGAGATATCACATCTCATGCTATAGGAAGGGTCTCAGGATTGGAATGGGAAGAACATGGATATCACATCTCATTCTATAGGGAGGGTCTCACGTTTGGAAAGGGAAGGAGTTGGATATCACATTTCATGTTAGAGGTAGGATCTCAGGTTTGGTATTAGAGGCATTGAGATATCACATCTCATGCTATCAGAAGGGTCTCAGGATTGGAATGGGAAGGAGTTGGATATCACATCTCATGCTAAAGGGAGGGTCTCAGGAATGGAAGGGGAAGGATTTGGATATCACATCTCATGTTATAGGAAGGATCTCAGGTTTGGTATTAGAAGCATTGAGATATCACATCTCATGCTATCGGAAGGATCTCAGGTTTGGTATTAGAAGCATTGAGATATCACATCTCATGCTATCGGAAGGGTCTCAGGATTGGAATGGGAAGGAGTTAGATATCACATCTCATGTTATAGTAAGAGTCTCAGGTTTGGTATAAGCATTGAGATTCCACATCTCTGCTATCGGAGGTGTCTCAGGATTGGGATGGGAAGGAATTGGATATCACATCTCATGCTATAGGAAGGGTATCAGGTTTGGAACGGGAAGGAGTTGGATATCGCATCTCATGTTATAGGACGGGTCTCAGGTTTGATATTAGAAGCATTGAGATATCACATCGCATGCTGTAGGAAGGGTCTCAGGTTTGGAATGGGAAGGATTTGGATATCACATCTCATGTCATAGGAAGGATCTCAGGTTTGGTATAAGCATTGAGATATCACATCTCTGCTATTGGAAAGGTCTCAAGATTGGAATGGGAAGGACTTGGATATCACAATTCATGTTATAGGAAGGGTCTCAGGTTTGGTATTAGAAGCATTGAGATATGACATCTCATGCTATAGGAAGGGTCTCAGGATTGGAATGGGAAGGACTTGGATATCACATCTCATGTTATAGGAAGGGTCTCAGGTTTGGTATTAGAAGCATTGAGATATCACATCTCATGCTATAGGAAGGGTCTCAGGAATGGAATGGGAAGGAGTTGGATATCACATCTCATGATAAAGGAAGGGTCTAAGGTTTGGAAGGGAAAGGATTTGGATATCACATCTCATGTTATTGGACTGGTCTCAGGTTTGGTATTAGAAGCATTGAGATATCAAGTCTCATGGTATAGGACGGGAGTTTGATATCACATCTCATGCCATGGTATGGGTCTCAGGTTTTGCAGAAGCATTGGGATATCACATCTCATGCTATCGGAAGGATATCAGGATTAGATTTGGAAGGAGTTGGATATCCCATCGCATGCTATAGGAAGGGTCTCAGGTTGGAATGGGAAGGAGTTGGATATCACATCTCATGTTATAGGAAGGGTCTCAGGATTGGAATGGGAAGGACTTGGATATCACATCTCATGCTGTAGGAAGGCTCTCAGGTTTGGAAAGGGAAGGAGTTGGATATCAAATTTCATGTTAGAGGTAGGATCTCAGGTTTGGTATTAGAGGCATTGAGATATCACATCTCATGCTATCAGAAGGGTATCAGGATTGGAATGGGAAGGAATTGGATATCACATCTCATGCTAAAGGGAGGGTCTCAGGTTTGGTATTAGAAGCATTGAGATATCACATCTCATGCTATAGGAAGGGTCTCAGGATTGGAATGGGAAGGAGTTGGATATCACATCTCATGTTATAGGAAGGATCTCAGGTTTGCTATTAGAAGCATTGAGATATCACATCTCATGCTATAGGAAGGGTCTCAGGATTGGAATGGGAAGGAGTTGGATATCACATCTCATGCTAAAGGAAGGGTCTCAGTTTTGGTAGAAGCATTGAGATATCACATCTCATGCTATAGGAAGGGTCTCAGGATTGGAATGGGAAGGAGTTGGATATCACATCTCGTGCTATAGGAAGGGTCTCAGGTTTGGTATAAGCATTGAGATATCACATCTCTGCTATTGGAAGGGTCTCAGGATTGGAATGGGAAGGACTTAGATATCACATCTCATGCTATAGGGAGGGTCTCAGTATTGATATTAGAAGCATTGAGATATCACATCTCATGCTATCGGAAGGGTCTCAGGATTGGAATGGGAGGAGCTGGATATCACATCTCATGCTAAGACCTGATATACCCTTCCTATAACATGAGATGGGAATATCCAACTCCTTCCCATTCCAATCCTGAGACCCTTCCGATAGCAGAGATGTGATATCTCAATGCTTATACCAAACCTGAGATCCTTCCTATAACATGAGATGTGATATCCAACTCCTTCCCATTCCAATCCTGAGACACTTCCTATAGCATGAGATGTGATATCTCACTGCTTATACCAAACCTGATACCCTTCCTATAGCATGAGATGTGATATCCAACTCCTTCCCATTCCAATCCTGAGTCCCTTCCTATAGCATGAGATGTGATATCTCAATGCTTCTAATATCAAACTTGAGACCCTCCCTATAGCATGAGATGTAATATCCAAGTCCTTCACATTCCAATCCTGAGACACTTCCTATAGCATGAGATGTGATATCTCAATGCTTCTAATACCAAACCTGAGACTCTTCCTATAACATGAGATGGGATATCCAACTCCTTCCCATTCCAATCCTGAGACCCTTCCAAAAGCAGAGATGTGATATCTCAATGCTTATACCAAACCTGAGACCCTTCCTATGGCATGAGATGTCATATACATATCCTTCCCATTCCAATCCTGAGACCCTTCCTATAGCATGAGATGTGATATCTCAATGCTTATACCAAACCTGAGACCCTTCCTATAGCATGAGATGTGATATCCAACTCCTTCCCATTCCAATCCTGAGACCCTTCCTATAGCATGAGATGTGATATCTCAATGCCTCTAATACCAAACCTGAGATCCTTCCTCTAACATGAAATGTGATATCCAACACCTTCCCTTTCCAAAACTGAGAGCCTACCTATAGCTTGAGATGTGATATCCAAGTCCTTCCCATTCCAATCCTTAGACCCTTCCTACAGCATGCAATATGATATTTCAATGATTCTAATAACAAACCTGAGACCCGTCCTATAACATGAGATGGGATATCCAACTCCTTCCCATTCCAATCCTGAGACACTTCCGATAGCAGAGATGTGATATCTCAATGCTTATACCAAACCTGACACCCTTCCTATAACATGAGATGTGATATCCAACTCCTTCCCGTTCCAAACATGAGACCCTTCCTATAGCATATGTGATATCCAACTCCTTCCAATTCCAAACATGAGACCCTTCCCATAGCAAGAATGTAATATCCAACTCCTTCCCATTCCAATCCTGAGACCATTCCTATAGCATGAGATGTGATATCTCAATGCTTCTAATACCAAACCTGAGATCCTTCCTATGACATGAGAAGTGATATCCAATTCCTTCCCATTCCAAACCTGAGACCCTTCCTACAGCATGCGATGTGATATCTCAATGCTTCTAATACCAAACCTGAGACCAGTCCTATAACATGAGATGGGATATCCAACTCCTTCCAGTTCCAATCCTGAGACACTTCCGATTGCAGAGATGTGATATCTCAATGCTTATACCAAACCTGAGACTCTTCCTATAACATGAGATGTGATATCCAACTCCTTCCCATTCCAAACCTGAGACCGTTCCTATAGCATGAGATGTGATAGCCAACTCCTTCCCATCCCAATCCTGAGACACTTCCGATTGCAGAGATGTGATATCTCAATGCTTATACCAAACCTGAGACTCTTCCTATAACATGAGATGTGATATCCAACTCCTTCCCGTTCCAAACCTGAGACCCTTCCTATAGCATGAGATGTGATATCCAACTCCTTCCCATTCCAATCCTGAGACCCTTCCAATAGCATGAGATGTGATATCTCAATGCTTCTAATACCAAACCTGAGATCCTTCCTATAACATGTGATGTGATATTCAAATCCTTCCCCTTCCAAACCTGAGACACTCCCTTTAGCATGAGATGTGATATCCAACTCCTTCCCATTCCAATCCTGAGACCCTTATGATAGCATGAGATGTGATATCTCAATGCTTCTAATACCAAACCTGAGATCCTTCCTATAACATGAGATGTGATAGCCAAATCCTTCCCCTTCCTAACCTGAGACCCTCCCTTTAGCATGAGATGTGATATCCAACTCCTTCCCATTCCAATCCTGAGACCCTTCTGATAGCATGAGATGTGATATCTCAATGCCTCTAATACCAAACCTGAGATCCTACCTCTATCATGAAATGTGATATCCAACTCCTTCCCTTTCCAAACCTGAGACCCTGCCTATAGCATGAGATGTGATATCCAAGTACTTCCCATTCCAATCCTGAGACCCTTCCTATAGCCTGTGATGTGATATCTCAATGCTTATACCAAACCTGAGACCCTTCCTATGGTATGAGATGTCATATACAACTCCTTCCCATTCCAATCCTGAGACCCTTCCTATAGCATGAGATGTGATATCTCAATGCTTATACCAAACCTGAGACCCTTCCTATAGCATGAGATGTGATACCAACCTCTTCCCATTCCAATCCTGAGACCCTTCCTATAACATGAGATGTGATGTCTCAATGCTTCTAATACCAAACCTGAGATCTTTCCTATAACATGAGATGTGATATCCAACTCCTTCCCATCCCAATCCTGAGACACTTCTGATTGCAGAGATGTGATGTCTCAATGCTTCTAATACCAAACCTGAAATCTTTCCTATAACATGAGATGTGATATCCAACTCCTTCCCGTTCCAAACCTGAGACCCTTCCTATAGCATGAGATGTGATATCCAACTCCTTCCCATTCCAATCCTGAGACCATTCCGATAGCATGAGATGTGATATCTCAATGCTTCTAATACCAAACCTGAGATCCTTCCTATAACATGTGATGTGATATTCAAATCCTTCCCCTTCCAAACCTGAGACCCTCCCTTTAGCATGAGATGTGATATCCAACTCCTTCCCATTCCAATCCTGAGACCCTTATGATAGCATGAGATGTGATATCTCAATGCCTCTAATACCAAACCTGAGATATTTCCGATAGCATGAGATGTGATATCTCAATGCTTCCAATACCAAACCTGAGATCCTTCCTATAACATGAGATGTGATATCCAAATCCTTCCCCTTCCAAACCTGAGACCCTACCTTTAGCATGAGATGTGATATCCAACTCCTTCCCATTCCAATCCTGAGACCCTTCTGATAGCATGAGATGTGATATCCAAGTCCTTCCCATTCCAATCCTGAGACCCTTCCTATAGCATGTGATGTGATATCTCAATGCTTATACCAAACCTGAGACCCTTCCTATGGCATGAGATGTCATATACAACTCCTTCCCATTCCAATCCTGAGACCCTTCCTATAACATGAGATGTGATATCTCAATGCTTATGCCAAACCTGAGACCCTTCCTATAGCATGAGATGTGATATCCAACTTCTTCCCATTCCAATCCTGAGACCCTTCCTATAACATGAGATGTGATGTCTCAATGCTTCTAATACCAAACCTGAAATCTTTCCTATAACATGAGATGTGATATCCAACTCCTTCCCATTCCAATCCTGAGACCCTTCCTATAGCATGAGATGTGATATCTCAATGCATATACCAAACCTGAGACCCTTCCTATAGCTTGAGATGTGATATCCAACTCCTTCCCATTCCAATCCTGAGACCCTTCCTATAGCATGAGATGTGATATCTCAATACTTCTAATACCAAACCTGAGATCCTTCCGATAACATAAGATGTGATATCCAAATCCTTCCCCTTCCAAACCTGAGACCCTCCCTTTAGCATGAGATGTGATATCCAACTCCTTCCCATTCCAATCCTAAGACCCTTCTGATAGCATGAGATGTGATATCTCAATGCTTCTAATACTAAACCTGAGATCCTTCCGATAGCATGAGATGTGATATCTCAATGCTTCTAATACCAAATCTGAGATCCTTCCTATAGCATGAGATGTGATAGCCAACTCCTTCCCATCCCAATCCTGAGACACTTCCGATTGCAGAGATGTGATATCTCAATGCTTATACCAAACCTGAGACTCTTCCTATAACATGAGATGTGATATCCAACTCCTTCCCGTTCCAAACCTGAGACCCTTCCTATAGCATGAGATGTGATATCCAACTCCTTCCCATTCCAATCCTGAGAACCTTCCAATAGCATGAGATGTGATATCTCAATGCTTCTAATACCAAACCTGAGATCCTTCCTATAACATGTGATGTGATATTCAAATCCTTCCCCTTCCAAACCTGAGACACTCCCTTTAGCATGAGATGTGATATCCAACTCCTTCCCATTCCAATCCTGAGACCCTTATGATAGCATGAGATGTGATATCTCAATGCTTCTAATACCAAACCTGAGATCCTTCCTATAACATGAGATGTGATATCCAAATCCTTCCCCTTCCTAACCTGAGACCCTCCCTTTAGCATGAGATGTGATATCCAACTCCTTCCCATTCCAAACCTGAGACCCTGCCTACAGCATGAGATGTGATATCCAAGTACTTCCCATTCCAATCCTGAGACCCTTCCTATAGCCTGTGATGTGATATCTCAATGCTTATACCAAACCTGAGACCCTTCCTATGGTATGAGATGTCATATACAACTCCTTCCCATTCCAATCCTGAGACCCTTCCTATAGCATGAGATGTGATATCTCAATGCTTATACCAAACCTGAGACCCTTCCTATAGCATGAGATGTGATATCCAACTTCTTCCCATTCCAATCCTGAGACCCTTCCTATAACATGAGATGTGATGTCTCAATGCTTCTAATACCAAACCTGAGATCTTTCCTATAACATGAGATGTGATATCCAACTCCTTCCCATCCCAATCCTGAGACACTTCCGATTGCAGAGATGTGATGTCTCAATGCTTCTAATACCAAACCTGAAATCTTTCCTATAACATGAGATGTGATATCCAACTCCTTCCCGTTCCAAACCTGAGACCCTTCCTATAGCATGAGATGTGATATCCAACTCCTTCCCATTCCAATCCTGAGACCATTCCGATAGCATGAGATGTGATATCTCAATGCTTCTAATACCAAACCTGAGATCCATCCTATAACATGTGATGTGATATTCAAATCCTTCCCCTTCCAAACCTGAGACCCTCCCTTTAGCATGAGATGTGATATCCAACTCCTTCCCATTCCAATCCTGAGACCCTTATGATAGCATGAGATGTGATATCTCAATGCCTCTAATACCAAACCTGAGATACTTCCGATAGCATGAGATGTGATATCTCAATGCTTCTAATACCAAACCTGAGATCCTTCCTATAACATGAGATGTGATATCCAAATCCTTCCCCTTCCAAACCTGAGACCCTACCTTTAGCATGAGATGTGATATCCAACTCCTTCCCATTCCAATCCTGAGACCCTTCCTATAGCCTGTGATGTGATATCTCAATGCTTATACCAAACCTGAGACCCTTCCTATGGTATGAGATGTCATATACAACTCCTTCCCATTCCAATCCTGAGACCCTTCCTATAGCATGAGATGTGATATCTCAATGCTTATGCCAAACCTGAGACCCTTCCTATAGCATGAGATGTGATATCCAACTTCTTCCCATTCCAATCCTGAGACCCTTCCTATAACATGAGATGTGATGTCTCAATGCTTCTAATACCAAACCTGAAATCTTTCCTATAACATGAGATGTGATATCCAACTCCTTCCCATTCCAATCCTGAGACCCTTCCTATAGCATGAGATGTGATATCTCAATGCATATACCAAACCTGAGACCCTTCCTATAGCTTGAGATGTGATATCCAACTCCTTCCCATTCCAATCCTGAGACCCTTCCTATAGCATGAGATGTGATATCTCAATACTTCTAATACCAAACCTGAGATCCTTCCGATAACATAAGATGTGATATCCAAATCCTTCCCCTTCCAAACCTGAGACCCTCCCTTTAGCATGAGATGTGATATCCAACTCCTTCCCATTCCAATCCTAAGACCCTTCTGATAGCATGAGATGTGATATCTCAATGCTTCTAATACTAAACCTGAGATCCTTCCGATAGCATGAGATGTGATATCTCAATGCTTCTAATACAAAATCTGAGATCCTTCCTATAACATGAGATGTGATATCCAAATCCTTCCCCTTCCAAACCTGAGACACTCCCTTTAGCATGAGATGTGATATCCAACTCCTTCCCATTCCAATCCTGAGACCCTTCTGATAGCATGAGATGTGATATCTCAATGCCTCTAATACCAAACCTGAGATCCTACCTCTAACATGAAATGTGATATCCAACTCGTTCCCCTTCCAAACCTGAGAGCCTACCTATAGCATGAGATGTGATATCCAAGTCCTTCCCATTCCAATCCTGAGACCCTTCCTATAACATGAGATGTGATATCCAACTCCTTCACATTCCAACCTGAGACCCTTCCTATAGCATGATATGGGATATCCAACTCCTTCCAAATCCAATCCTGATACCCTTCCGATAGCATGAGATGTGATATCCCAATGCTTCTACCAAACCTGAGACCCATACTATGGCATGAGATGTGATATCAAACTCCTTCCCATTCCAATCCTGAGACCCTTCCTATAGCTTGAGATGTGATATCCAACTCCTTCCCATTCCAATTCTGAGACCCTTCCTATACCATGAGACTTGATATCTCAATGCTTCTAATACCAAACCTGAGACCCGTCCTATAACATGAGATGTGATATCCAAATCCTTCCCCTTCCAAACCTTAGACCCTTCCTTTATCATGAGATGTGATATCCAACTCCTTCCCATTCCAATCCTGAGACCCTTCCGATATCATGAGATGTGATATCTCAATGCTTCTAATATCAAACTTGAGACCCTCCCTATAGCATGAGATGTGATATCCAAGTCCTTCCCATTCCAATCCTGAGACCCTTCCTATATCATGAGATGGGAATATCCAACTTATTCCCATTCCAATCCTGAGACACTTCCTATAGCATGAGATGTGATATCTCACTGCTTATACCAAACCTGAGACCCTTCCTATAGCATGAGATGTGATATCCAACTCCTTCCCATTCCAATCCTGAGACCCTTCCTATAGCATGAGATGTGATATCTCAATGCTTCTAATACCAAACCTGAGACTCTTCCTATAACATGAGATGGGATATCCAACTCCTTCCCATTCCAATCCTGAGACCCTTCCGATAGCAGAGATGTGATATCTCAATGCTTATACCAAACCTGAGACCCTTCCTACGGCATGAGATGTCATATACAACTCCTTCCCATTCCAATCCTGAGACCCTTCCTATAGCATGAGATGTGATATCTCAATGCTTATACCAAACCTGAGACCCTTCATATAGCATGAGATGTGATATCCAACTCCTTCCCATTACAATCCTGAGACCCTTCCTATAGCATGAGATGTGATGTCTCAATGCTTCTAATACCAAACCTGAGATCCTTCCTATAACATGAGATGTGATATCCAACTCCTTCCATTCCAATCCTGAGACCCTTCCTATAGCATGAGATGTGATATCTCAATGCTTCTAATATCAAACTTGAGACCCTCCCTATAGCATGAGATGTGATATCCAAGTCCTTCCCATTCCAATCCTGAGGCATTTCCTATAGCATGAGATGTGATATCTCAATGCTTCTAATACCAAACCTGAGATTCTTCCTATAACATGAGATGGGATATCCAACTCCTTCCCATTCCAATCCTGAGACCCTTCCAAAAGCAGAGATGTGATATCTCAATGCTTATACCAAACCTGAGACCCTTCCTATGGCATGAGATGTCATATACATATCCTTCCCATTCCAATCCTGAGACCCTTCCTATAGCATGAGATGTGATATCTCAATGCTTATACCAAACCTGAGACCCTTCCTATAGCATGAGATGTGATATCCAACTCTTTCCCATTCCAATCCTGAGACCCTTCCTATAGCATGAGATGTGATATCTCAATGCCTCTAATACCAAACCTGAGATCCTTCCTCTAACATGAAATGTGATATCAAACTCCTTCCCTTTCCAAACCTGAGAGCCTACCTATAGCATGAGATGTGATATCCAAGTCCTTCCTACTCCAATACTTAGACCCTTCCTATAGCATGCAATATGATATCTCAATGATTCTAATAACAAACCTAAGACCCGTCCTATAACATGAGATGGGATATCCAACTCCTTCCCATTCCAATCCTGAGACCCTTCCGATAGCAGAGATGTGATATCTCAATGCTTATACCAAACCTGAGACCCTTCCTACGGCATGAGATGTCATATACAACTCCTTCCCATTCCAATCCTGAGACCCTTCCTATAGCATGAGATGTGATATCTCAATGCTTATACCAAACCTGAGACCGTTCATATAGCATGAGATGTGATATCCAACTCCTTCCCATTACAATCCTGAGACCCTTCCTATAGCATGAGATGTGATGTCTCAATGCTTCTAATACCAAACCTGAGATCCTTCCTATAACATGAGATGTGATATCCAACTCCTTCCATTCCAATCCTGAGACCCTTCCTATAGCATGAGATGTGATATCTCAATGCTTCTAATATCAAACTTGAGACCCTCCCTATAGCATGAGATGTGATATCCAATTCCTTCCCATTCCAATCCTGAGACACTTCCTATAGCATGAGATGTGATATCTCAATGCTTCTAATACCAAACCTGAGACTCTTCCTATAACATGAGATGGGATATCCAACTCCTTCCCATTCCAATCCTGAGACCCTTCCAAAAGCAGAGATGTGATATCTCAATGCTTATACCAAACCTGAGACCCTTCCTATAGCATGAGATGTGATATCCAACTCCTTCCCATTCCAATCCTGAGACCCTTCCTATAGCATGAGATGTGATATCTCAATGCCTCTAATACCAAACCTGAGATCCTTCCTCTAACATGAAATGTGATATCCAACTCCTTCCCTTTCCAAACCTGAGAGCCTACCTATAGCATGAGATGTGATATCCAAGTCCTTCCCATTCCAATCCTTAGACCCTTCCTATAGCATGCAATATGATATCTCAATGATTCTAATAACAAACCTGAGACCCGTCCTATAACATGAGATGGGATATCCAACTCCTTCCCATTCCAATCCTGAGACACTTCCGATAGCAGAGATGTGATATCTCAATGCTTATACCAAACCTGAGACCCTTCCTATAACATGAGATGTGATATCCAACTCCTTCCCATTCCAAACCTGAGACCCTTCCTATAGCATATGTGATATCCAACTCCTTCCAATTCCAAACATGAGACCCTTCCCATAGCAAGAATGTAATATCCAACTCCTTCCCATTCCAATCCTGAGACCATTCCTATAGCATGAGATGTGCTATCTCAATGCTTCTAATACCAAACCTGAGATCCTTCCTATGACATGAGATGTGATATCCAATTCCTTCCCATTCCAAACCTGAGACCCTTCCTACAGCATGCGATGTGATATCTCAATGCTTCTAATACCAAACCTGAGACCAGTCCTATAACATGAGATGGGATATCCAACTCCTTCCCGTTCCAATCCTGAGACACTTCCGATTGCAGAGATGTGATATCTCAATGCTTATACCAAACCTGAGACTCTTCCTATAACATGAGATGTGATATCCAACTCCTTCCCATTCCAAACCTGAGACCCTTCCTATAGCATGAGATGTGATATCCAAATCCTTCCCATCCCAATCCTGAGAAACTTCCGATTGCAGAGATGTGATATCTCAATGCTTATACCAAACCTGAGACTCTTCCTATAACATGAGATGTGATATCCAACTCCTTCCCGTTCCAAACCTGAGACCCTTCTGATAGCATGAGATGTGATATCTCAATGCCTCTAATACCTAACCTGAGATCCGTCCTATAACATGTGATGTGATATTCAAATCCTTCCCCTTCCAAACCTGAGACCCTCCCTTTAGCATGAGATGTGATATCCAACTCCTTCCCATTCCAATCCTGAGACCCTTATGATAGCATGAGATGTGATATCTCAATGCCTCTAATACCAAACCTGAGATACTTCCGATAGCATGAGATGTGATATCTCAATGCTTCTAATACCAAACCTGAGATCCTTCCTATAACATGAGATGTGATATCCAACTCCTTCCCATTCCAATCCTGAGACCCTTCTGATAGCATGAGATGTGATATCTCAATGCCTCTAATACCAAACCTGAGATCCTACCTCTAACATGAAATGTGATATCCAACTCCTTCCCTTTCCAAACCTGAGACCCTGCCTATAGCATGAGCTGTGATATCCAAGTCCTTCCCATTCCAATCCTGAGACCCTTCCTATAGCATGAGATGTGATATCTCAATGTCTCGTCGTCGTGTTGAGTCTGCAGCAGCAGAGTTGAGTAAAAGACGTCCCAAACGAAGGAACCCGCACAGTTTGTTACCACAGCAGGGCAACGGAGCGGCGGTGTGTATCTGAGCCAAATGTACACTACTCACTTCAGACCTGGGAACGCCAAGTGTACGAATCATGTGAGAGTGACAAGGGCTCGATATACTACACAACCTGGCGGCGGTTACAGAGCAAGACTCCTGTGTAGGCTGGTCAGTCTGCTGGATGGCCCAGAGACGCTTCCGAAGGCTTACTAGCAGGAGATGGTGAAGATGCCGAGAATAGCTGTCCCCGCTATTCCAAGGGTCGAAGTACCAGTACAGGCCTTCTGGTTCGATCAAAGGTGAAAAGGGTTTCACAAGGCGACAGCAGTGCAGAGGAGCAGTCCTTCAGCGGGTCACCAGCGATTCCTCGGTTCAGCCTCTTGGTTGCAGGATACTTGGCTCCTGTATTCCTTCGTTCGTGAGAACTCAGGAGATCGACATGGTAGTGGTGTTTTCAGCCCCCTCTTATCCACGGTCCCCTTTGCGCCAAAACGGAGGGGATCCAATGGGAGATCCGCTCATCAACACTCACACCATTCGTGGACCTATCACGGACCACGGTGGTCCCAGGCATTCACACCACCCTAGACTCTCTGGCACCCAGGATGTGTATTGGGACCAGACATCCCAGCCCACATGCTGGAGGCACACACAAGACATGTAGAAGCCCGCGAAAGCATCTGTGTTTCGCGGGAAAGTACATGCCCAAATAAGGAAGGCCCCAGGTCGGCTCGACCTGGGGAAGGTGAAGGGAGCAAGATGGTCAGCGGACAGGACAAAGGAGCCTCGTGGTCTGGCCATTTTGGGATCTAGGCCACCATTTTGGGTTAAGCGCGAGAAACGCGCTTAGAACGCCAAAAGGAGCTCAAAACACAAGAAACGATTGCTACCACCATTCCCGTCCGTGAATCACTTGCACCGATCAGTTACAATCCTGAAAGAGTATCTAGGGCGTGTAGAAGTCTAGAGACCCAAGAGAGCAGTAACTTAGCTTACAGTGCCCTCTTGTGTCATGTTGCACGAAAGCCGCAACATGATAAAAGAAACTACGGAAACCAGCGTTTCCTGGTACTGACTGTCTTAAGGGCATGACAGTTTCCCCGTAAGAAAGGAGCGAAAGCCCAGAGGAGTGCGACAGAAGGCTGCATTTCTCTGGCATAGTCGAGAACAAGGTGAAAAACAACAGCAAAACGTTTAGGGGTTGCCACATGGAAGGAAAATTACCTACAATTACGAAATCTTTCCTAACACTCGCCCCTCCCAGACTATGGACAGGGGGAACTAATCCACCCCTGGAGGATGAGTCTCTTGTTCAGGTCGGTTAAACATTCTGCACAACCCATCAGCATTGCTATGTTGGACACCTGGCCTATGCTCAATAGTGAAGTCGAAGCCTTGTAGACTTATGGACCACCTAAGCAACTTTGGATTCTCCCCCTTCATGTTTATTAGCCACTTTAAGGGCTTATGGTCAGTTTGCACAGTGAAGTGGGTCCCATAGAGGTAGGGCCTCAGCTTCCTTAGGGCCCACACAACAGAGAAACATTCTTTCTCTACCGTGGACCATCTGAGCTCTCTGTCCTTAAACTGGCGACTAATAAAACCAATAGGGTGTTCCTTACCCTTCTCATCTACTTGCGATAGTACAGCTCCTATCCCAGTGTCAGAGGCGTCCGTCTGCACGATAAAAGGTCTTTGATAATCAGGGGCCCTGAGGACAGCGGCCTGGCACAAGGAGTCTTTTAAGCCATTGAAGGCCTTCTCACACTCGTCGGTCCAAGTTACCTTCTTGGGTTTCTTCAGAGTTGTGAGGGCAGTCAGAGGGGCAGCTATGGTGTCATAGTCTGCCACAAAATTGCGGTAATACCCCGTGAGTCCTAAGAAGGCTCTCACTTGGGTTTGTGTAGTGGGGGTAGGCCAGTCTTGTACTGCTTGTACTTAACTGGGTAGAGACTGTATCCTCCCTCCACCTACTTCATGTCCAAGGTAAAACACTGAGCCTTGTCCAATCTGGCATTTACTAGCCTTTATGGTCAAGTGTGCTTTCTGAAGAGCCTGGAGCACAATCCCGAGGTGTTTCACATGGTCTTCCCAGGTGGCACTGAAAACTGCTATATCGTCCAGATATGCAAGACAGAATTCGTCCAACCCATTCAAAACATGATGCACAAGCCTCTGGAAAGTGGCAGGTGCATTCTTCAACCCGAACGGCATTACCCGGAATTGGTAAAGGCCGTCTGGAGTAGAAAACGCTGTCTTCTCCTTGGCATGTTCTGCTAAAGCTATTTGCCAATAGCCAGCAGTGAGGTCAAACGTGCTGAGGTACTTGGAGGCACCCAAAGTATCCACCAGTTCATCTGTTCGACGCAAGGGGTGTGCATCTGTCTTGGTGACAGCATTCAGAGCCCTGTAATCCACGCAGAACCTCAATTCAGAAGTGCCTGCCTTTGGAACGAAAACCACAGGGCTGGACCATGGACTACTAGAGGGTTCAATCACCCCAAGGTCTAACATCTTGTTGACCTCGGTCTTAATATAAGACCGTACTTTGTCTGACATCCTGTATCCCCTACTTTTGGTAGGTACACTGTCTCCTGTGTCTATGTTATGTTTGCACCAAGGTGTCAAACCAGGCGACTGTGAAAACAGGGGGGAAAACTGCCTAAGCAAACTTTTCACCTCAGCCTGCTGATAAGAAGTCAGGTGAGGGGCCACTCGGACACCCTCAAAGGAGCTATCTGAAGGACCGCTTTGGAACAGGTCGGGGAGAGGTTCAGACTCCTCTTCCTCAACATCTGAAGCCAGTAACAGTGCTGCGATTTCGACTCTTGGGACGAAAGCCTTCAGCCTATTCACGTGAAACACTTTTGGAGCC
This sequence comes from Ambystoma mexicanum, assembly GCF_040938575.1. NCBI lineage: Eukaryota > Metazoa > Chordata > Amphibia > Caudata > Ambystomatidae > Ambystoma > Ambystoma mexicanum. The sequence goes on from NW_027182433.1 coordinate 1,893,012, forward strand.
TGTCCAGGCCTTCCAAGGTCCACTAAATAGTTAACCTCACCCAGGGGCTCCACCACTGTGTAAGGGCCTGACCATTTGTCCTGTAAAGCTCAAGGCCTTATGGGATTCATGATCAGGACTTGCTGACCAGGTGTAAAGTTGATGAGGGAAGCTTTCTGGTCGTACCAATGTTTCACCAGCGCTTGTCCTGCCTTCAATTTATCACTAGCCAAGCCCATCAGAAGTACCATCTGTTTTCTGAGCCCTAGCACATAATCAACTACGTTGGTAGTAACAGGGGGAGTGGGCATCTCCCATCCCTCTTTGACTATGGCTAAGGGTCCCCGTACAGGATGACCAAACAGAAGTTTGAAGGGACTGAAGCCAACACCCTCCTGTGGTACCTCTCGGTAGGCAAACAGTAAGCATGGTAAAAGAAGATCCCATTGTCTTCTCTGAAGCTTCTCCAGAGCCCCAATCATGCTTTTTAACGTTCTGTTGAAACGTTCCACCAGACCATTGGTTTGGGGGTGGTATGCAGAAGAGAACTTGTAGGTGACCCCACATTCTTTCCACATAGCCTGCATATACTTCGACATAAAGTTGCTGCCACGATCTGACACAACTTCTTTAGGGAAGCCAACCCTAGTAAATATGCCAAGTAAAGCTTTTGCAACTGACTTGGCAGTTACAGTTTTCAATGGGATGGCCTCAGGATATCTGGTTGCATGGTCGACCAGCACCAGGATAAACCTATTTTCCCGAGGATGTTTGCGGGTCAAGGGGACCAACGATGTCGATCCCTACCCTTTGAAATGGTACCCCCACAACTGGGAGCGGTACCAACGGAGCTTGGATTGTCGAGCCAACCTTACCAGATAACTGGCAGGAGGCACAACTCCTGCAGTGACTTTCTACTTGCACCCCCATCTTGGGCCAGTAGAAGTGCATGGATAACCTTTGCTTGCTCCTCTTAATACCAAGGTGACCAGCAAGGAGCACTTCATGCGCCAACTGCAGGAGGAAGGGCCTAACAGCAAGGGGAACCACCAACCTCCTATGGTCTCCTTCTGTAGACTCTGTGGGCTCACTATACAGGAGTCCACCTTCCCGATAAATCCTATGCGTCCCAGGAGGTTCACCCTCAAGCTGGGAGCAGGCCTGTCTCCTTAGGCCTTCCAGAGATGGGCACTCACGTTGGCCTTTACTGAATTCGTCCCTATCAGGACCTCCTTCAACTAACAAGTCTTTTAGTTCAGGATGGTCGTTGGGGTCAAATACTTCAGGCATCGCCACCTCCTCGTCAGGCCCGGGCGATTGACCAACTTCCTCCACCGCAGTGGTAGGCGAGCTCGGGGGAATATTCTCTTTCCCTCGTCTTGACTTGTTGACTCCTTTCGCCTTGGGTTTCCCCTTCGGCTGGGGCTGCGTATTGGTCTTGGCCAATGCTGCCCGTGCTTGAGACCGTGTGTAGGGTCTTTCGGCAGTGTCTCCTACGAGCCCTAAAGCTCTGAGATCATTACCTAACAAGACCTTTCCCGGGACGTTTCTCTGAATGCTCACTGGAATCCTGACTGCTGTACCATTTAAAGTAAGATTTACAGGTATTACTGGGAACATACGGAGTGGGCCGTCAGCCAACTTAGTGGGCATCAGAGTAGCTCTGGCAACTTCCTTTGAGTCTACCAAGGTAGAATCCACTACAGTTCGATTGCACCCACTATCCCTAAGAGCTGGAGTATCTACTCCATTGATCAGCACACTGTCTTTAAAGTAGTGCTTGGTATTATCTGGAATCCTAGCATAAGCCTCTGCGACTTTAGGCTCCCAGGAACCCAGGGAAACTAAAACTACCTCAGCCTCTATCCCGCTGGGAAATGAGTCTGAGGAGAAGGATGCTCCTGTAATCTCTTCTTCCTCGTAGGAGGAGAAGGCCAGATTAGCGAAGTGGACCCCCAAAGGTCTAACCTTACACCGGGGATCCCCCTTCACGTGGTCAGTTGCTCCACAAGCAAAACAAGATCCATTGGGTCTGTTTACATAGGGAGGCTTATTGTAACCAGAGTTCTGTTTCGGAGGCTGACCTCCACTACCCTGTGAGTTCTCTTGTGTCTTACCCTTATTTTTCTTTTTGTGGCCCTTTTGAGAAGAAGATTTATCAGATTCTCCACCCTCCTTATCTTTGGACTTTTTCCCTTCCTCCTGCTTACCAGGATGAGTTTTGTCCTTATGGGACACTCGATGTGACACCCATAAGTCTGCTGCAATGGCCAGCTTCTTAGGATCTATCTCCTTCGAATCGGCCAAATGCTGCTTAAGCTCCGGGGAAGAAGATGCAAAAATGTGTTCCAGCATGACAAGATTTATCATGCCTTTCGAAGGTAGAAACCTTATAACCTTCGACCCAGCCAGTTATTCAGTGACATAAGATAGCCAAGTACCACCTTCCTTTTTCTTATACTCTATGAATCGTTTCAAATATTGGGCCGGAGTCTTCCCAAACTTTAAAATGAGAGTTTGCTTTAACATTGCGAAATCAGCTCGCTCAGCCTTCGACATTTCCATAATGGCACTACAGCCAGAATGGGGCAGTCTGCTGAGTAACCAGGCAATCTTATCAGCATTGTCAACTTGTTGAACTTCGCATGCATACTCAAACGCATTCAGCCAGTCCATAATGTCATTCCTTTCCTCATACACACTGACCAGATCTTTCGGAAACCGTGGATGAGAGGAGGCCCCAGACCCATGTCCAGGACCCTTGGACCCATTTGCAACCTGAAGCTTGGCCAGTTCCAACTGGTGATCCCTGTCTTTCTGTTTTTCTGACTGTTCGATTTTTAGTTTGGCTATGCTGAATTCAAGCTCCTTCTGCCTAAACCGCAGCTCTTGCTTCTTGAATTCAAGCATAGCCTCCCCATCAACACTGGCAGAGGAAACATTAGACATCTCATCCTCCCTGTCCTCGTGGTCGCGGTGGATCAGTGCAGCGGCAGAACCGTCGGTTCTACCAGTGAGAGCAGCCCCACCTCCTTCCGCACTGTCCTCAGAAGTTATAGCGTCAAGCTGCGCTTCTTGCCACGCCACGATTCTTTGGATCATATCCAATTTCGTGCCTTGAGAGGAAACACCTCTCTCCGCACACATCTTTTTCAATGTTTCTGATTTGGAAGCATTTAAAGTTAACAAGGTATTTGTTTTCATACTGTTAGATAGGACTATGGCCTTTTTAAAGTTATACTACAACAATTCACTACGTGTCCTGGTAGGAATAACTTGAAATGCCTTAGTTCGTGTGCAACACTGGATACCTTCAGTCGTATCCCACCGCTGTACACCAATTTGTTAAGACGGATTTCTGAACTCTGTCCTGGTGGCGCAGAAGTTCAGAAGGCCAACCTAATTACTTGGAACAGGGTAACCTCTGGACAAGCCAGACCAATCAAGGTAGCGATCGCGGCGGTCAAGACTAGGTCTCAAGAGGGGTGAGGGTGACTGAAAGCCTGCAATGAGTACACAAAGCAAGGACACTTACAAACTACTCCAAACAGGTGCTATATTAAAAATATATACACATTTATTCCAAGGCCTTTAAAACAATGACCGTAGCGAGAAATTACAATACAACTCTAGTAAACCAACACATACCATACCAATACAATATATATACAAATACAAACAAGTCTCAAGCGTTAGATGCACGAAATGTGTAGTCCACCTAAAAGGGAAGGAAAACAGGCAGTGCGAAATAATGCTTAGACCCAGTCCGCCTTCAGAGGCACCTAACTAAAAGGAAGTCCGAGCCCTACGAAGAGTGGAGCCTTGTGCTCAAAAGTACCTGCACACGCTGGTGCCAACGGGCAAAAGGGGAGTCTCTTCGAGGGAGATCAGAAAGTTCAGTTTAGTGCACAAACGAAGAAGAACAGTGTTCTGCGACTCAAGCGCAGCCTCCACTGTGGGCAGAAGCAGAGCGCGAGTACGGAAAGGCGTGCTGTTTTGACACAGCGGGGAAAAGCTATGGGCTCCTGCAGGAGGGCGACCAGTTCCTAGCTATGCTACTCACCGGTCCCCAATGCAAGCAGACCCAGGCTTCTCCGCGTCAGTTTCAGTCGCTGGCAGGTTCAGAAGAGCAGGGGACGTCTCGTCGTCGTGTTGAGTCTGCAGCAGCAGAGTTGAGTAAAAGACGTCCCAAACGAAGGAACCCGCACAGTTTGTTACCACAGCAGGGCAACGGAGCGGCCGTGTGTATCTGAGCCAAATGTACACTACTCACTTCAGACCTGGGAACGCCAAGTGTACGAATCGTGTGAGAGTGACAAGGACTCGATATACTACACAACCTGGTGGCGGTTACAGAGCAAGACTCCTGTGTAGGCTGGTCAGTCTGCTGGATGGCCCAGAGACGCTTCCGAAGGCTTACTAGCAGGAGATGGTGAAGATGCCGAGAATAGCTGTCCCCGCTATTCCAAGGGTCGAAGTACTAGTACAGGCCTTCTGGTTCGATCAAAGGTGAAAAGGGTTTCACAAGGCGACAGCAGTGCAGAGGAGCAGTCCTTCAGTGGGTCACCAGCGATTCCTCGGTTCAGCCTCTTGGTTGCAGGATACTTGGCTCCTGTATTCCTTCGTTCGTGAGAACTCAGGAGATCGACATGGTAGTGGTGTTTCCAGCCCCCTCTTATCCACGGTTCCCTTCGCGCCAAAACGGTGGGGACCCAATGGGAGATCCGCTCATCAACACTCACACCATTCGTGGACCTATCACGGACCACGGTGGTCCCAGGCATTCACACGGGACCAGACATCCCAGCCCACATACTGGAGGCACACACAAGACATGTAGAAGCCCGCGAAAGCATCCGTGTTTCGCGGGAAAGTACATGCCCAAATAAGGAAGGCCCCGGGTCGGCTCGACCTTGGGAAGGTGAAAGGAGCAAGACAGTCAGCGGACAGGACAAAGGAGCCTCGTGGTCTGGCCATTTTGGGAGCCGGGCCACCATTTTGGGTTAAGTGCGAGAAATGCGCTTAGAACGCCAAAAGGAGCTCAAAACACAAGAAACGATCGCTGCCACCATTCCCGTCCGTGAATCACTTGCACCGATCAGTTACAATCCTGAAAGAGTATCTAGGGCCTGTAGAAGGCTAGAATCCCAAGAGAGCAGTAACTTAGCTTACAGTGCCCTCTTGTGTCATGTTGCACGAAAGCCGCAACATGATAAAAGAAACTACGGAAAACAGCGTTTCCCGGTACTGACTGTCTTAAGGGCATGTCAGTTTCCCCGTAAGAAAGGAGCGAAAGCCCAGAGGAGTGCGGCAGAAGGCTGCACTTCTCTGGCAAAGTCGAGAACAGGGTGAAAAACAACAGCAAAAAGTTTAGGGGTTGCCACATGGAAGGAAAATTACCTACAATTACGAAATCTTTCCTAACAGATATCACATCTCATGTTATAGGAAGAGTCTCAGGTTTGGTATAAGCATTGAGATATCACATCTCTGCAATCGGAAGTGTCTCAGGATTGGGATGGGAAGGAGTTGGATATCCCATCTCATGTTATAGGACGGGTCTCAGGATTGTTATTAGAATCATTGAGATATCATATTGCATGCTGTAGGAAGGGTCTAAGGATTGGAATGGGAAGGACTTGGATATCACATCTCATGCTATGGATAGGCTCTCAGGTTTGGAAAGGGAAGGAGTTGGATATCACATTTCATGTTAGAGGAAGGATCTCAGGTTTGGTATTAGAGGCATTGAGATATCACATCTCATGCTATAGGAAGGGTCTCAGGATTGGAATGGGAAGGAGTTGGATATCACATCTCATGCTATAGGAAGGGTCTCAGGTTTGGTATAAGCATTGAGATATCACATCTCATGCTATAGGAAGGGTCTCAGGATTGGAATGGAAGGAGTTGGATATCACATCTCATGTTAAACGAAGGTTCTCAGGTTTGGTATTAGAAGCATTGAGACATCACATCTCATGCTATAGGAAGGGTCTCAGGATTGGAATGGGAAGGAGTTGGATATCACATATGCTATAGGAAGGGTCTCAGGTTTGGTATAAGCATTGAGATATCACATCTCATGCTATCGGAAGGGTCTCAGGATTGGAATGGGAAGGAGTTGTATATGACATCTCAAGCCATAGGAAGGGTCTCAGGTTTGGTATAAGCTTTGAGATATCACATCTCTGCTATCGGAAGGGTCTCAGGATTGGAATGGGAAGGAGTTGGATTTCACATCTCATGCTATAGGGAGGGTCTCAAGTTTGATATTAGAAGCATTGAGATATCACATCTCATGCTATAGGAAGGGTCTCAGGATTGGAATGGGAAGGAGTAGGATATCACATCTCATGCTATAGGAAGGATCTCAGGTTTGGTATAAGCATTGAGATATCACATCTCTTCTATCGGAAGGGTCTCAGGATTGGAATGGGAAGGAGTTGGATATTCCCATCTCATGTTATAGGAAGGGTCTCAGGTTTGGTATTAGAAGCATTGAGATATCACATCTCATGCTATAGGAAGGGTCTCAGGATTGGAATGGGAAGGACTTGGATATCACATCTCATGCTATAGGGAGGGTCTCAAGTTTGATATTAGAAGCATTGAGATATCACATCTCATGATATCGGAAGGGTCTCAGGATTGGAATGGGAAGGAGTTGGATATCACATCTCATCATAAAGGAAGGGTCTAAGGTTTGGAAGGGGAAGGATTTGGATATCACATCTCATGTTATAGGACGGGTCTCAGGTTTGGTATTAGAAGCACTGAGATATCAAGACTCATGGTATAGGAAGGGTCTCAGAATTGGAATGAGAAGGAGTTGGATATCACATCTCAAGCTATAGGAAGGGTCTCAGGATTGGAATGGGAAGGAGTTTGATATCACATCTCATGCAATAGTATGGGTCTCAGGTTTGGTATAAGCATTTGGGATATCACATCTCATGCTATCGGAAGGGTATCAGGATTGGATTTGGAAGGAGTTGGATATCCCATCTCATGCTATAGGAAGGGTCTCAGGTTGGAATGGGAAGGAGTTGGATATCACATCTCATGTTATAGGAAGGGTCTCAGGATTGGAATGGGAAGGACTTGGATATCACATCTCATGCTATAGGAAGGCTCTCAGGTTTGGAAGGGGAAAGATTTGGATATCACATTTCATGTTAGAGGTAGGATCTCAGGTTTGGTATTAGAGGCATTGAGATATCACATCTCATGCTATCAGAAGGGTCTCAGGATTGGAATGGGAAGGAGTTGGATATCACATCTCATGCTAAAGGGAGGGTCTCAGGTTTGGAAGGGGAAGGATTTGGATATCACATCTCATGTTATAGGAAGGATCTCAGGTTTGGTATTAGAAGCATTGAGATATCACATCTCATGCTATCGGAAGGATCTCAGGTTTGGTATTAGAAGCATTGAGATATCACATCTCATGCTATCAGAATGGTCTCAGGATTGGAATCGGAAGGAGTTGGATATCACATCTCATGCTAAAGGGAGGGTCTCAGGTTTGGAAGGGGAAGGATTTGGATATCACATCTCATGTTATCGGAAGGATCTCAGGTTTGGTATTAGAAGTATTGAGATATCACATCTCATGCTATAGGAAGGGTCTCAGGATTGGAATGGGAAGGACTTGGATATCACATCTCATGCTATAGGGAGGGTCTCAAGTTTGATATTAGAAGCATTGAGATATCACATCTCATGCTATAGGAAGGGTCTCAGGATTGGAATGGAAGGAGTTGGATATCACATCTCATGTTTTAAGAAGGATCTCAGGTTTGGTATTAGAAGCATTGAGACATCACATCTCATGCTATAGGAAGGGTCTCAGGATTGGAAAGGGAAGGAGTTGGATATCACATTTCATGTTAGAGGAAGGATCTCAGGTTTGGTATTAGAGGCCTTGAGATATCACATCTCATGCTATAGGAAGGGTCTCAGGATTGGAATGGGAAGGAGTTGGATATCACGTCTCATGTTATAGGAAGGGTCTCAGGATTGGAATGGGAAGGAGTTGAATATCACATCTCATGCTAAAGGAAGGGTATCAGGTTTGATAGAAGCATTGAGATATCACATCTCATGCTAAAGGAAGGGTCATCAGGTTTGGTATAAGCATTGAGATATCACATCTCTGCTATCGGAAGGGTCTCAGGATAGGAATGGGAAGGACTTAGATTTCACATCTCATACTATAGGGAGGGTCTCAGTTTTGATATTAGAAGCATTGAGCTATCACATCTCATGCTATCGGAAGGGTCTCAGGATTGGAATGGGATGGAGTTGGATATCACATCTCAAGCTATCTCAGGATTGTAATGGGAAGGAGTTTGATATCACATATCAAGCTATAGGAAGGGTCTCAGGTTTGGAAGAGGAAGGATTTGGATCTCACATCCCAAGCTATCTCAGGATTGGAATGGGAAGGAGTTTGATATTTCATCTCAAGCTATAGGAAGGGTCTCAGGTTTGGAAAGGGAAGGATTTGGATATCACATCTCATGCTAAAGGAAAGGTCTCAGGTCTGGAAGGGGAAGGATTTGGATCTCACATCTCATGTTTTAGGACGGGTCTCTGGTTTGGTATTAGAAGCATTGAAATATCATATCTCATGGTATAGGAAGGGTCTCAGGATTGGAATGGGAAGGATTTGGATATCACATCTCATGCTAAAGGAAGGGTCTCAGGTTTGGTATAAGCATTGAGATATCACATCTCTGCTATCGGAAGGGTCTAAGGATTGGATTGGGAAGGAATTGGATATCCCTTCTCATGCTATAGGAAGGATCTCAGGTTGGAATGGGAAGGAGTTGGATATCACATCTCATGTTATAGGAAGGGTCTCAAGATTGAAATGGGAAGGATTTGGATATCACATCTCTTGCTATAGGAAGGGTCTCAGGTTTTTTATTAGAAACATTGAGATATCACATCTCATGCTATAGGAAGGGTTTCAGTATTGGAATGGGAAGGATTTCGATATCACATCTCATGCTAAAGGAAGGGTCTCAGGTTTGGAAGGGGAAGGATTTGGATATCATATCTCATGTTATAGGACGGGTCCCAGGTTTGGTATTAGAAGCATTGAGATATCACATCTCATGGTATAGGAAGGGTCTCAGGATTGGAATGGGAAGGAGTTGGATCTCCCTTCTCATGCTACAGGAAGGGTCTCAGGTTGGAATGGGAAGGAGTTGGATATCACATCTCGTTATAGGAAGGGTCTCAGGATCGGAATGGGAGGGAATTGGATATCACATCTCTTGCTATAGGAAGGGTCTCAGGTTTGGAAGGGGAAGGATTTGGATATCATATCTCATGTTATAGGACGGGTCCCAGGTCTGGTATTAGAAGCATTGAGATATCACATCTCATGCTATAGGAGGAGTCTCAGGATTGGAATGGGAAGGAGTTGGATATCACGTCTCATGTTATAGGAAGGGTCTCAGGATTGGAATGGGAAGGAGTTGAATATCACATCTCATGCTAAAGGAAGGGTATCAGGTTTGATAGAAGCATTGAGATATCACATCTCATGCTATAGGAAGGAACTCAGGATTGGAATGGGAAGGAGTTGGATATCACATCTAATGCCATAGGAAGGGTCATCAGGTTTGGTATAAGCATTGAGATATCACATCTCTGCTATCGGAAGGGTCTCAGGATTGGAATGGGATGGAGTTGGATATCACATCTCAAGCTATCCCAGGATTGGAATGGGAAGGAGTTTGATATTTCATCTCAAGCTATAGGAAGGGTCTCAGGTTTGGTATAAGCATTGAGATATCACATCTCATGCTATAGGAAGGGTCTCAGGATTGGAATGGGAAGGAGTTGGATATCACATCTCATGTTATAGGAAAGATCTCAGGTTTGGTATTAGAAGCATTGAGACATCATATCTCATGTTATAGGAAGGGTCTCAAAATTGGAATGGGAAGAAGTTGGATATCACATCTCATGCTATAGGAAGGGTCTCAGGTTTGGAAGGGGAAGGAGTTGGATATCCAATCTCATGTTATAGGACTGGTCTCAGGTTTGGTATTAGAAGCATTGAGATATCACATCGCATGCTGTAGGAAGGTTCTCAGGTTTGGAATGGGGAGGAATTGGATATCACATCTCATGTCATAGGAAGGATCTCAGGTTTGGTATTAGAAGCATTGAGATATCACATCTCATGCTATAGGAAGGGTCTCAGGATTGGAACGGGAAGGAGTTGGATATTACATTCTTACTATAGGAAGGGTCTCATGTTTGGAATGGGAAGGAGTTGGATATCACATATGCTATAGGAAGGGTCTCAGGTTTGGAACGGGAAGGAGTTGGATATCCGATCTCATGTTATAGGAAGGGTCTCAGGTTTGGTATAAGCATTGAGATATCACATCTCTACTATCAGAAGTGTCTCAGGATTGGAATGGGAAGGAGTTGGATATCCCATCTCATGTTATAGGACGGGTCTCAGGTTTGTTATTAGAATCATTGAGATATCATATTGCACGCTGCAGGAAGGGTCTAAGGATTGGAACGGGAAGGACTTGGGTATCACATCTCATGCTATAGATAGGCTCTCAGATTTGGAAAGGGAAGGAGTTGGATATCACATTTCATGTTAGAGGAAGGATCTCAGGTTTGGTATTAGAGGCATTGAGATATCACATCTCATGCTATAGGAAGCGTCTCAGGATTGGAATTGGAAGGAGTTGGGTATCACATCTCATGCTATAGGAAGGGTCTCAGGATTGGTATAAGTATTGAGATATAACATCTCATGCTATAGGAAGGGTCTCAGGATTGGAATGGAAGGAATTGGATATCACATCTCATGTTATAGGAAGGATCTCAGGTTTGGTATTAGAAGCATTGAGACATCACATCTCATGCTATAGGAAGGGTCTCAGGATTGGAATGGGAAGGAGTTGGATATCACATCTCATGCTATAGGAAGGGTCTCAGGTTTGGTATAAGCATTGAGATATCACATCTCATGCTATAGGAAGGGTCTCAGGATTGGAATGGGAAGGAGTTGTATATGACATCTCATGCCGTAGGAAGGGTCTCAGGTTTCGTATAAGCATTGAGATATCACATCTCTGCTATCGGAAGGGTCTCAGGATTGGAATGGGAAGGAGTTGGATATCCCATCTCATGTTATAGGAAGAGTCTCAGGTTTGGTATTAGAAGCATTGGATATCACATATCATGCTATAGGAAGTGTCTCAGTATTGGAATGGGAAGGACTTGGATATCACATCTCATGCTATAGGGAGGGTCTCAAGTTTGATATTAGAAGCATTGAGATATCACATCTCATGCTATAGGAAGGGTCTCAGGATTGGAATGGGAAGGAGTTGGATATCACATCTCATGCTATAGGAAGGGTCTCGGGTTTGGTATAAGCAGTGAGATATCACATCTCATGCTATAGGAAGGGTCTCAGGATTGGAATGGGAAGGAGTTGGATATCACATCTCATGTTATAGGAAGGATCTCAGGTTTGGTATAAGCATTGAGATATCACATCTCTGCTATCGGAAGGGTCTCAGGATTGGAATGGGAAGGAGTTGGATATTCCCATCTCATGTTATAGGAAGGGTCTCAGGTTTGGTATTAGAAGAATTGAGATATCACATCTCATGCTGTAGGAATGGTCTCAGGATTGGAATTGGAAGGAGTTGGATATCACATCTCATGCTATAGGAAGGATCACAGGTTTGGTATTAGAAGCATTGAGATATCACATCTCATGCTATCAGAAGGGTCTCAGGATTGGAATGGGAAGGAGTTGGATATCACATCTCATGCTATAGGAAGGGTCTCAGGTTTGGAACGGGAAGGAGTTGGATATCATATCTCATGTTATAGGAAGAGTCTCAGGTTTGGTATACGCATTGAGATATCACATCTCATGCTATCAGAAGGGTCTCAGGATTGGAATGGGAAGGAGTTGGATATCACATCTCATGCTTTAGGAAGGGTATCAGGTTTGGAACGGGAAGGAGTTGGATATCCCATCTCATGTTATAGGACGGGTCTCAGGTTTGGTATTAGAAGCATTGAGATATCGCATCGCATGCTGTAGGAAGGATCTCAGGTTTGGAATGGGAAGGAATTGGATATCACATCTCATGTCATAGGAAGTATCTCAGGTTTGGTATTAGAAGCATTGAGATATCACATCTCATGCTATAGGAATGGTCTCAGGATTGGAATGGGTAGGAGTTGGATATTACATTCTTGCTATAGGAAGGGTCTCATGTTTGGAATGGGAAGGAGTTGGATATCACATATGCTATAGGAAGGGTCTCAGGTTTGGAACGGGAAGGAGTTGGATATCACATCTCATGCTATAGGTAGGCTCTCAGGTTTGGTATAAGCATTGAGATATCACATCTCATGCTATAGGAAGGGTCTCAGGATTGGAATGGGAAGGATTTGGATATCACATCTCATGCTATAGGAAGGGTCTCAGGTTTGGTATAAGCATGGAGATATCACTTCTCATGCTATAGGAAGTGTCTCAGGATTGGAATGGGAAGGAGTTGGATATCACATCTCATGTTATAGGAAGGATCTCAGGTTTGGTATTAGAAGCATTGAGACATCACATCTCATGCTATAGGAAGGGTCTCAGGATTGGAATGGGAAGTAGTTGGATATCACATCTCATGCTAAAGGGAGGGTCTCAGGTTTGGAAGGGGAAGGATTTGGATATTACATCTCGTGTTATAGGAATGATCTCAGGTTTGGTATTAGAAGCATTCAGATATCACATCTCATGCTATCGGAAGGATCTCAGGTTTGGTATTAGAAGCATTGAGATATCAAATCTCATGTTATAGGAAGGGTCGCAGGATTGGAATGGGAAGGAGTTCGATATCACATCTCATGCTATGGGAAGGGTCTCAGGATTGGAATGGGAAGGAGTTGGATATCACATCTCATGCTATAGGAAGGGTCTCAGGTTTGGTATAAGCATTGAGATATCACATCTCATGCTATAGGAAGGGTCTCAGGATTGGAATGGGAAGGAGTTGTATATGACATCTCATGCTACAGGAAGGGTCTCAGGTTTGGTATAAGCATTGAGATATCACATCTCTGCTATCGGAAGGGTCTCAGGATTGCAATGGGAAGGAGTTGGATATCCCATCTTACGTTATAGGAAGGGTCTCAGGTTTGGTATTAGAAGCATTGAGATATCACATCTCATGCTATAGGAAGGGTCTCAGGATTGGAATGGGAAGGACTTGGATATCACATCTCATTCTATAGGGAGGGTCTCACGTTTGGAAAGGGAAGGAGTTGGATATCACATTTCATGTTAGAGGTAGGATCTCAGGTTTGGTATTAGAGGCATTGAGATATCCCATCTCATGCTATCAGAAGGGTCTCAGGATTGGAATGGGAAGGAGTTGGATATCACATCTCATGCTAAAGGGAGGGTCTCAGGAATGGAAGGGGAAGGATTTGGATATCACATCTCATGTTATAGGAAGGATCTCAGGTTTGGTATTAGAAGCATTGAGATATCACATCTCATGCTATCGGAAGGATCTCAGGTTTGGTATTAGAGGCATTGAGATATCACATCTCATGCTAAAGGGAGGGTCTCAGATTTGGAAGGGGAAGGATTTGGATATCACATCTCTTGTTATAGGAAGGATCACAGGTTTGGTATTAGAAGCATTGAGATATCACATCTCATGCTATCGGAAGGGTCTCAGGATTGGAATGGGAAGGAGTTAGATATCACATCTCATGTTATAGTAAGAGTCTCAGGTTTGGTATAAGCATTGAGATTTCACATCTCTGCTATCGGAGGTGTCTCAGGATTGGGATGGGAAGGAATTGGATATCACATCTCATGCTATAGGAAGGGTATCAGGTTTGGAACGGGAAGGAGTTGGATATCCCATCTCATGTTATAGGACGGGTCTCAGGTTTGATATTAGAAGCATTGAGATATCACATCGCATGCTGTAGGAAGGGTCTCAGGTTTGGAATGGGAAGGATTTGGATATCACATCTCATGTCATAGGAAGGATCTCAGGTTTGGTATAAGCATTGAGATATCACATCTCTGCTATTGGAAAGGTCTCAAGATTGGAATGGGAAGGACTTGGATATCACAATTCATGTTATAGGAAGGGTCTTCCGATTGCAGAGATGTGATGTCTCAATGCTTCTAATACCAAACCTGAAATCTTTCCTATAACATGAGATGTGATATCCAACTCCTTCCCGTTCCAAACCTGAGACCCTTCCTATAGCATGAGATGTGATATCCAACTCCTTCCCATTCCAATCCTGAGACCCTTATGATAGCATGAGATGTGATATCTCAATGCCTCTAATACCAAACCTGAGATACTTCCGATAGCATGAGATGTGATATCTCAATGCTTCTAATACCAAACCTGAGATCCTTCCTATAACATGAGATGTGATATCCAAATCCTTCCCCTTCCAAACCTGAGACCCTACCTTTAGCATGAGATGTGATATCCAACTCCTTCCCATTCCAATCCTGAGACCCTTCTGTTAGCATGAGATGTGATATCCAAGTCCTTCCCATTCCAATCCTGAAACCCTTCCTATAGCATGTGATGTGATATCTCAATGCTTATACCAAACCTGAGACCCTTCCTATGGCATGAGATGTCATATACAACTCCTTCCCATTCCAATCCTGAGACCCTTCCTATAGCATGAGATGTGATATCTCAATGCTTATGCCAAACCTGAGACCCTTCCTATAGCATGAGATGTGATATCCAACTTCTTCCCATTCCAATCCTGAGACCCTTCCTATAACATGAGATGTGATGTCTCAATGCTTCTAATACCAAACCTGAAATCTTTCCTATAACATGAGATGTGATATCCAACTCCTTCCCATTCCAATCCTGAGACCCTTCCTATAGCATGAGATGTGATATCTCAATGCATATACCAAACCTGAGACCCTTCCTATAGCTTGAGATGTGATATCCAACTCCTTCCCATTCCAATCCTGAGACCCTTCCTATAGCATGAGATGTGATATCTCAATACTTCTAATACCAAACCTGAGATCCTTCCGATAACATAAGATGTGATATCCAAATCCTTCCCCTTCCAAACCTGAGACCCTCCCTTTAGCATGAGATGTGATATCCAACTCCTTCCCATTCCAATCCTAAGACCCTTCTGATAGCATGAGATGTGATATCTCAATGCTTCTAATACTAAACCTGAGATCCTTCCGATAGCATGAGATGTGATATCTCAATGCTTCTAATACCAAATCTGAGATCCTTCCTATAACATGAGATGTGATATCCAAATCCTTCCCCTTCCAAACCTGAGACCCTCCCTTTAGCATGAGATGTGATATCCAACTCCTTCCCATTCCAATCCTGAGACCCTTCTGATAGCATGAGATGTGATATCTCAATGCCTCTAATACCAAACCTGAGATCCTACCTCTAACATGAAATGTGATATCCAACTCTTTCCCCTTCCAAACCTGAGAGCCTACCTATAGCATGAGATGTGATATCCAAGTCCTTCCCATTCCAATCCTGAGACCCTTCCTATAACATGAGATGTGATATCCAACTCCTTCCCATTCCAACCTGAGACCCTTCCTATAGCATGAGATGGGATATCCAACTCCTTCAAAATCCAATCCTGATACCCTTCCGATAGCATGAGATGTGATATCCCAATGCTTCTACCAAACCTGAGACCCATACTATGGCATGAGATGTGATATCAAACTCCTTCCCATTCCAATCCTGAGACCCTTCCTATAGCTTGAGATGTGATATCCAACTCCTTCCCATTCCAATTCTGAGACCCTTCCTATACCATGAGACTTGATATCTCAATGCTTCTAATACCAAACCTGAGACCCGTCCTATAACATGAGATGTGATATCCAAATCCTTCCCCTTCCAAACCTTAGACCCTTCCTTTATCATGAGATGTGATATCCAACTCCTTCCCATTCCAATCCTGAGACCCTTCAAATATCATGAGATGTGATATCTCAATGCTTCTAATATCAAACTTGAGACCCTCCCTATAGCATGAGATGTGATATCCAAGTCCTTCCCATTCCAATCCTGAGACCCTTCCTATAACATGAGATGGGAATATCCAACTTATTCCCATTCCAATCCTGAGACACTTCCTATAGCATGAGATGTGATATCTCACTGCGTATACCAAACCTGAGACCCTTCCTATAGCATGAGATGTGATATCCAACTCCTTCCCATTCCAATCCTGAGACCCTTCCTATAGCATGAGATGTGATATCTCAATGCTTCTAATACCAAACCTGAGACTCTTCCTATAACATGAGATGGGATATCCAACTCCTTCCCATTCCAATCCTGAGACCCTTCCAAAAGCAGAGATGTGATATCTCAATGCTTATATCAAACCTGAGACCCTTCCTATGGCATGAGATGTCATATACATATCCTTCCCATTCCAATCCTGAGACCCTTCCTATAGCATGAGATGTGATATCTCAATGCTTATACCAAACCTGAGACCCTTCCTATAGCATGAGATGTGATATCCAACTCCTTCCCATTCCAATCCTGAGACCCTTCCTATAGCATGAGATGTGATATCTCAATGCCTCTAATACCAAACCTGAGATCCTTCCTCTAACATGAAATGTGATATCCAACTCCTTCCCTTTCCAAACCTGAGAGCCTACATATAGCATGAGATGTGATATCCAAGTCCTTCCTATTCCAATCCTTAGACCCTTCCTATAGCATGCAATATGATATCTCAATGATTCTAATAACAAACCTAAGACCCGTCCTATAACATGAGATGGGATATCCAACTCCTTCCCATTCCAATCCTGAGACCCTTCCGATAGCATGTGATGTGATATCTCAATGCTTATACCAAACCTGAGACCATTCCTACGGCATGAGATGTCATATACAACTCCTTCCCATTCCAATCCTGAGACCCTTCCTATAGCATGAGATGTGATATCTCAATGCTTATACCAAACCTGAGACCCTTCATATAGCATGAGATGTGATATCCAACTCCTTCCCATTACAATCCTGAGACCCTTCCTATAGCATGAGAAGTGATGTCTCAATGCTTCTAATACCAAACCTGAGATCCTTCCTATAACATGAGATGTGATATCCAACTCCTTCCATTCCAATCCTGAGACCCTTCCTATAGCATGAGATGTGATATCTCAATGCTTCTAATATCAAACTTGAGACCCTCCCTATAGCATGAGATGTGATATCCAGTTCCTTCCCATTCCAATCCTGAGACACTTCCTATAGCATGAGATGTGATATCTCAATGCTTCTAATACCAAACCTGAGACTCTTCCTATAACATGAGATGGGATATCCAACTCCTTCCCATTCCAATCCTGAGACCCTTCCAAAAGCAGAGATGTGATATCTCAATGCTTATACCAAACCTGAGACCCTTCCTATAGCATGAGATGTGATATCCAACTCCTTCCCATTCCAATCCTGAGACCCTTCCTATAGCATGAGATTTGATATCTCAATGCCTCTAATACCAAACCTGAGATCCTTCCTCTAACATGAAATGTGATATCCAACTCCTTCCCTTTCCAAACCTGAGAGCCTACCTATAGCATGAGATATGATATCCAAGTCCTTCCCATTCCAATCCTTAGACCCTTCCCATAGCATGCAATATGATATCTCAATGATTCTAATAACAAACCTGAGACCCGTCCTATAACATGAGATGGGATATCCAACTCCTTCCCATTCCAATCCTGAGACACTTCCGATAGCAGAGATGTGATATCTCAATGCTTATACCAAACCTGAGACCCTTCCTATAACATGAAATGTGATATCCAACTCCTTCCCATTCCAAACCTGAGACCCTTCCTATAGCATATGTGATATCCAACTCCTTCCAATTCCAAACATGAGACCCTTCCCATAGCAAGAATGTAATATCCAACTCCTTCCCATTCCAATCCTGAGACCATTCCTATAGCATGAGATGTGATATCTCAATGCTTCTAATACCAAACCTGAGATCCTTCCTATGACATGAGATGTGATATTCAATTCCTTCCCATTCCAAACCTGAGACCCTTCCTACAGCATGCGATGTGATATCTCAATGCTTCTAATACCAAACCTGAGACCAGTCCTATAACATGAGATGGGATATCCAACTCCTTCCCGTTCCAATCCTGAGACACTTCCGATTGCAGAGATGTGATATCTCAATGCTTATACCAAACCTGAGACTCTTCCTATAACATGAGATGTGATATCCAACTCCTTCCCATTCCAAACCTGAGACCCTTCCTATAGCATGAGATGTGATATCCAAATCCTTCCCATCCCAATCCTGAGAAACTTCCGATTGCAGAGATGTGATATCTCAATGCTTATACCAAACCTGAGACTCTTCCTATAACATGAGATGTGATATCCAACTCCTTCCCGTTCCAAACCTGAGACCCTTCCGATAGCATGAGATGTGATATCTCAATGCCTCTAATACCTAACCTGAGATCCTTCCTATAACATGTGATATGATATTCAAATCCTTCCCCTTCCAAACCTGAGACCCTCCCTTTAGCATGAGATGTGATATCCAACTCCTTCCCATTCCAATCCTGAGACCCTTATGATAGCATGAGATGTGATATCTGAATGCCTCTAATACCAAACCTGAGATACTTCCGATAGCATGAGATGTGATATCTCAATGCTTCTAATACCAAACCTGAGATCCTTCCTATAACATGAGATGTGATATCCAACTCCTTCCCATTCCAATCCTGAGACCCTTCTGATAGCATGAGATGTGATATCTCAATGCCTCTAATACCAAACCTGAGATCCTACCTCTAACATGAAATGTGATATCCAACTCCTTCCCTTTCCAAACCTGAGACCCTGCCTATAGCATGAGCTGTGATATCCAAGTCCTTCCCATTCCAATCCTGAGACCCTTCCTATAGCATGAGATGTGATATCTCAATGTCTCGTCGTCGTGTTGAGTCTGCAGCAGCAGAGTTGAGTAAAAGATGTCCCAAACGAAGGAACCCGCACAGTTTGTTACCACAGCAGGGCAACGGAGCGGCGGTGTGTATCTGAGCCAAATGTACACTACTCACTTCAGACCTGGGAACGCCAAGTGTACGAATCATGTGAGAGTGACAAGGACTCGATATACTACACAACCTGGCGGCGGTTACAGAGCAAGACTCCTGTGTAGGCTGGTCAGTCTGCTGGATGGCCCAGAGACGCTTCCGAAGGCTTACTAGCAGGAGATGGTGAAGATGCCGAGAATAGCTGTCCCCGCTATTCCAAGGGTCGAAGTACCAGTACAGGCCTTCTGGTTCGATCAAAGGTGAAAAGGGTTTCACAAGGCGACAGCAGTGCAGAGGAGCAGTCCTTCAGCGGGTCACCAGCGATTCCTTGGTTCAGCCTCTTGGTTGCAGGATACTTGGCTCCTGTATTCCTTCGTTCGTGAGAACTCAGGAGATCGACATGGTAGTGGTGTTTTCAGCCCCCTCTTATCCATGGTCCCCTTTGCGCCAAAACGGAGGGGATCCAATGGGAGATCCGCTCATCAACACTCACACCATTCGTGGACCTATCACGGACCACGGTGGTCCCAGGCATTCACACCACCCTAGACTCTCTGGCACCCAGGATGTGTATTGGGACCAGACATCCCAGCCCACATCCTGGAGGCACACACAAGACATGTAGAAGCCCGCGAAAGCATCTGTGTTTCGCGGGAAAGTACATGCCCAAATAAGGAAGGCCCCAGGTCGGCTCGACCTGGGGAAGGTGAAGGGAGCAAGATGGTCAGCGGACAGGACAAAGGAGCCTCGTGGTCTGGCCATTTTGGGATCTAGGCCACCATTTTGGGTTAAGCGCGAGAAACGCGCTTAGAACGCCAAAAGGAGCTCAAAACACAAGAAACGATTGCTGCCACCATTCCCGTCCGTGAATCACTTGCACCGATCAGTTACAATCCTGAAAGAGTATCTAGGGCCTGTAGAAGGCTAGAGACCCAAGAGAGCAGTAACTTAGCTTACAGTGCCCTCTTGTGTCATGTTGCACGAAAGCCGCAACATGATAAAAGAAACTACGGAAACCAGCGTTTCCTGGTACTGACTGTCTTAAGGGCATGACAGTTTCCCCGTAAGAAAGGAGCGAAAGCCCAGAGCAGTGCGGCAGAAGGCTGCATTTCTCTGGCAAAGTCGAGAACAAGGTGAAAAACAACAGCAAAAAGTTTAGGGGTTGCCACATGGAAGGAAAATTACCTACAATTACGAAATCTTTCCTAACACTCGCCCCTCCCAGACTATGGACAGGGGGAACTAATCCACCCCTGGATGAGTCTCTTGTTCAGGTCGGTTAAACATTCTGCACAACCCATCAGCATTGCTATGTTGGACACCTGGCCTATGCTCAATAGTGAAGTCGAAGCCTTGTAGACTTATGGACCACCTAAGCAACTTTGGATTCTCCCCCTTCATGTTTATTAGCCACTTTAAGGGCTTATGGTCAGTTTGCACAGTGAAGTGGGTCCCATAGAGGTAGGGCCTCAGCTTCCTTAGGGCCCACACAACAGAGAAACATTCTTTCTCTACCGTGGACCATCTGAGCTCTCTGTCCTTAAACTGGCGACTAATAAAACCAATAGGGTGTTCCTTACCCTTCTCATCTACTTGCGATAGTACAGCTCCTATCCCAGTGTCAGAGGCGTCCGTCTGCACGATAAAAGGTCTTTGATAATCAGGGGCCCTGAGGACAGGGGCCTGGCACAAGGAGTCTTTTAAGCCATTGAAGGCCTTCTCACACTCGTCGGTCCAAGTTACCTTCTTGGGTTTCTTCAGAGTTGTGAGGGCAGTCAGAGGGGCAGCTATGGTGCCATAGTCTGCCACAAAATTGCGGTAATACCCCGTGAGTCCTAAGAAGGCTCTCACTTGGGTTTGTGTAGTGGGGGTAGGCCAGTCTTGTACTGCTTGTACTTTACTGGGTAGAGACTGTATCCTCCCTCCACCTACTTCATGTCCAAGGTAAAACACTGAGCCTTGTCCAATCTGGCATTTACTAGCCTTTATGGTCAAGTGTGCTTTCTGAAGAGCCTGGAGCACAATCCCGAGGTGTTTCACATGGTCTTCCCAGGTGGCACTGAAAACTGCTATATCGTCCAGATATGCAAGACAGAATTCGTCCAACCCATTCAAAACATGATGCACAAGCCTCTGGAAAGTGGCAGGTGCATTCTTCAACCCGAACGGCATTACCCGGAATTGGTAAAGGCCGTCTGGAGTAGAAAACGCTGTCTTCTCCTTGGCATGTTCTGCTAAAGCTATTTGCCAATAGCCAGCAGTGAGGTCAAACGTGCTGAGGTACTTGGAGGCACCCAAAGTATCCACCAGCTCATCTGTTCGAGGCAAGGGGTGTGCATCTGTCTTGGTGACAGCATTCAGAGCCCTGTAATCCACGCAGAACCTCAATTCAGAAGTGCCTGCCTTTGGAACGAAAACCACAGGGCTGGACCAAGGACAACTAGAGGGTTCAATCACCCCAAGGTCTAACATCTTGTTGACCTCGGTCTTAATATAAGACCATACTTTGTCTGACATCCTGTATCCCCTACTTTTGGTAGGTACACTGTCTCCTGTGTCTATGTTATGTTTGCACCAAGGTGTCAAACCAGGCGACTGTGAAAACAGGGGGGAAAACTGCCTAAGCAAACTTTTCACCTCAGCCTGCTGATAAGAAGTCAGGTGAGGGGCCACTCGGACACCCTCAAAGGAGCTATCTGAAGGACCGCTTTGGAACAGGTCGGGGAGAGGTTCAGACTCCTCTTCCTCAACATCTGAAGCCAGTAACAGTGCTGCGATTTCGACTCTTGGGACGAAAGCCTTCAGCCTATTCACGTGAAACACTTTTGGAGCCTGTCCAGGCCTTCCAAGGTCCACTAAATAGTTAACCTCACCTAAGGGTCCCCGTACAGGATGACCAAACAGAAGTTTGAAGGGGCTGAAGCCAACACCCTCCTGTGGTACCTCTCGGTAGGCAAACAGTAAGCATGGTAAAAGAAGATCCCATTGTCTTCTCTGAAGCTTCTCCAGAGCCCCAATCATGCTTTTTAACGTTCTGTTGAAACGTTCCACCAGACCATTGGTCTGGGGGTGGTATGCAGAAGAGAACTTGTAGGTGACCCCACATTCTTTCCACATAGCCTGCATATACTTCGACATAAAGTTGCTGCCACGATCTGACACAACTTCTTTAGGGAAGCCAACCCTAGTAAATATGCCAAGTAAAGCTTTTGCAACTGACTTGGCAGTTACAGTTTTCAATGGGATGGCCTCAGGATATCTGGTTGCATGGTCGACCAGCACCAGGATAAACCTATTGCCCGAGGATGTTTGCGGGTCAAGGGGACCAACGATGTCGATCCCTACCCTTTGAAATGGTACCCCCACAACTGGGAGCGGTACCAACGGAGCTTGGATTGTCGAGCCAACCTTACCAGATAACTGGCAGGAGGCACAACTCCTGCAGTGACTTTCTACTTGCACCCCCATCTTGGGCCAGTAGAAGTGCATGGATAACCTTTGCTTGCTCCTCTTAATACCAAGGTGACCAGCAAGGAGCACTTCATGCGCCAACTGCAGGAGGAAGGGCCTAACAGCAAGGGGAACCACCAACCTCCTATGGTCTCCTTCTGTAGACTCTGTGGGCTCACTATACAGGAGTCCACCTTCCCAATAAATCCTATGCGTCCCAGGAGGTTCACCCTCAAGCTGGGAGCAGGCCTGTCTCCTTAGGCCTTCCAGAGATGGGCACTCACGTTGGCCTTTACTGAATTCGTCCCTATCAGGACCTCCTTCAACTAACAAGTCTTTTAGTTCAGGATGGTCGTTGGGGTCAAATACTTCAGGCATCGCCACCTCCTCGTCAGGCCCGGGCGATTGACCAACTTCCTCCACCGCAGTGGTAGGCGAGCTCGGGGGAATATTCTCTTTCCCTCGTCTTGACTTGTTGACTCCTTTCGCCTTGGGTTTCCCCTTCGGCTGGGGCGGCGTATTGGTCTTGGCCAATGCTGCCCGTGCTTGAGACCGTGTGTAGGGTCTTTCGGCAGTGTCTCCTACGAGCCCTAAAGCTCTGAGATCATTACCTAACAAGACCTTTCCCGGGACGTTTCTCTGAATGCTCACTGGAATCCTGACTGCTGTACCATTTAAAGTGAGATTTACAGGTATTACTGGGAACATACGGAGTGGGCCGTCAGCCAACTTAGTGGGCATCAGAGTAGCTCTGGCAACTTCCTCTGAGTCTACCAAGGTAGAATCCACTACAGTTCGACTGCACCCACTATCCCTAAGAGCTGGAGTATCTACTCCATTGATCAGCACACTGTCTTTAAAGTAGTGCTTGGTATTATCTGGAATCCTAGCATAAGCCTCTGCGACTTTAGGCTCCCAGGAACCCAGGGAAACTAAAACTACCTCAGCCTCTATCCCGCTGGGAAATGAGTCTGAGGAGAAGGATGCTCCTGTAATCTCTTCTTCCTCATAGGAGGAGAAGGCCAGATTAGCGGAGTGGACCCCCAAAGGTCTAACCTTACACCGGGGATCCCCCTTCACGTGGTCAGTTGCTCCACAAGCAAAACAAGATCCATTGGGTCTGTTTACATAGGGAGGCTTATTGTAACCAGAGTTCTGTTTCGGAGGCTGACCTCCACTACCCTGTGAGTTCTCTTGTGTCTTACCCTTATTTTTCTTTTTGTGGCCCTTTTGAGAAGAAGATTTATCAGATTCTCCACCCTCCTTATCTTTGGACCTTTTCCCTTCCTCCTGCTTACCAGGATGAGTTTTGTCCTTATGGGACACTCGATGTGACACCCATAAGTCTGCTGCAATGGCCAGCTTCTTAGGATCTATCTCCTTCGAATCGGCCAAATGCTGCTTAAGCTCCGGGGAAGAAGATGCAAAAATGTGTTCCAGCATGACAAGATTTATCATGCCTTTCGAAGGTAGAAACCTTATAACCTTCGATCCAGCCAGTTAAGTTTTTCAAGGATTCAGTGACATAAGATACCAAAGTACCACCTTCCTTTTTCTTATACTCTATGAATCGTTTCAAATATTGGGCCGGAGTCTTCCCAAACTTTAAAATGAGAGTTTGCTTTAACATTGCGAAATCAGCTCGCTCAGCCTTCGACATTTCCATAATGGCACTACAGCCAGAATGGGGCAGTCTGCTGAGTAACCAGGCAATCTTATCAGCATTGTCAACTTGTTGAACTTCGCATGCATACTCAAACGCATTCAGCCAGTCCATAATGTCATTCCTTTCCTCATACACACTGACCAGATCTTTCGGAAACCGTGGATGAGAGGAGGCCCCAGACCCATGTCCAGGACCCTTGGACCCATTTGCAACCTGAAGCTTGGCCAGTTCCAACTGGTGATCCCTGTCTTTCTGTTTTTCTGACTGTTCGATTTTTAGTTTGGCTATGCTGAATTCAAGCTCCTTCTGCCTAAACCGCAGCTCTTGCTTCTTGAATTCAAGCATAGCCTCCCCATCAACACTGGCAGAGGAAACATTAGACATCTCATCCTCCCTGTCCTCGTGGTCGCGGTGGATCAGTGCAGCGGCAGAACCGTCGGTTCTACCAGTGAGAGCAGCCCCACCTCCTTCCGCACTGTCCTCAGAAGTTATAGCGTCAAGCTGCGCTTCTTGCCACGCCACGATTCTTTGGATCATATCCAATTTCGTGCCTTGAGAGGAAACACCTCTCTCCGCACACATCTTTTTCAATGTTTCTGATTTGGAAGCATTTAAAGTTAACAAGGTATTTGTTTTCATACTGTTAGATAGGACTATGGCCTTTTTAAAGTTATACTACAACAATTCACTACGTGTCCTGGTAGGAATAACTTGAAATGCCTTAGTTTGTGCGCAACACTGGATACCTTCAGTCGTATCCCACCGCTGTACACCAATTTGTTAAGACGGATTTCTGTACTCTGTCCTGGTGGCGCAGAAGTTCAGAAGGCCAACCTAATTACTTGGAACAGGGTAACCTCTGGACAAGCCAGACCAATCAAGGTAGCGATCGCGGCGGTCAAGACTAGGTCTCAAGAGGGGTGAGGGTGACTGAAAGCCTGCAATGAGCACACAAAGCAAGGACACTTACAAACTACTCCAAACAGGTGCTATATTAAAAATATATACACATTTATTCCAAGGCCTTTAAAACAATGACCGTAGCGAGAAATCACAATACAACTCTAGTAAACCAACACATACCATACCAATACAATATATATACAAATACAAACAAGTCTCAAGCGTTAGATGCACGAAATGTGTAGTCCACCTAAAAGGGAAGGAAAACAGGCAGTGCGAAATAATGCTTAGACCCAGTCCGCCTTCAGAGGCACCTAACTAAAAGGAAGTCCGAGCCCTACGAAGAGTGGAGCCTTGTGCTCAAAAGTACCTGCACACGCTGGTGCCAACGGGCAAAAGGGGAGTCTCTTCGAGGGAGATCAGGCAGTTCAGTTTAGTGCACAAACGAAGAAGAACAGTGTTCCGCGACTCAAGCGCAGCCTCCACTGTGGGCAGAAGCAGAGCGCGAGTACGGAAAGGCGTGCTGTTTTGACACAGCGGGGAAAAGCTATGGGCTCCTGCAGGAGGGCGACCAGTTCCTAGCTATGCTACTCACCGGTCCCCGATGCAAGCAGACCCAGGCTTCTCCGCGTCAGTTTCAGTCGCTGGCAGGTTCAGAAGAGCAGGGGACGTCTCGTCGTCGTGTTGAGTCTGCAGCAGCAGAGTTGAGTAAAAGACGTCCCAAACGAAGGAACCCGCACAGTTTGTTACCACAGCAGGGCAACGGAGCGGCCGTGTGTATCTGAGCCAAATGTACACTACTCACTTCAGACCTGGGAACGCCAAGTGTACGAATCGTGTGAGAGTGACAAGGACTCGATATACTACACAACCTGGTGGCGGTTACAGAGCAAGACTCCTGTGTAGGCTGGTCAGTCTGCTGGATGGCCCAGAGACGCTTCCGAAGGCTTACTAGCAGGAGATGGTGAAGATGCCGAGAATAGCTGTCCCCGCTATTCCAAGGGTCGAAGTACTAGTACAGGCCTTCTGGTTCGATCAAAGGTGAAAAGGGTTTCACAAGGCGACAGCAGTGCAGAGGAGCAGTCCTTCAGCGGGTCACCAGCGATTCCTCGGTTCAGCCTCTTGGTTGCAGGATACTTGGCTCCTGTATTCCTTCGTTCGTGAGAACTCAGGAGATCGACATGGTAGTGGTGTTTCCAGCCCCCTCTTATCCACGGTTCCCTTCGCGCCAAAACGGTGGGGACCCAATGGGAGATCCGCTCATCAACACTCACACCATTCGTGGACCTATCACGGACCACGGTGGTCCCAGGCATTCACACGGGACCAGACATCCCAGCCCACATACTGGAGGCACACACAAGACATGTAGAAGCCCGCGAAAGCATCCGTGTTTCGCGGGAAAGTACATGCCCAAATAAGCAAGGCCCCGGGTCGGCTCGACCTTGGGAAGGTGAAGGGAGCAAGACGGTCAGCGGACAGGACAAAGGAGCCTCGTGGTCTGGCCATTTTGGGAGCCAGGCCACCATTTTGGGTTAAGTGCGAGAAACGCGCTTAGAACGCCAAAAGGAGCTCAAAACACAAGAAACGATCGCTGCCACCATTCCCGTCCGTGAATCACTTGCACCGATCAGTTACAATCCTGAAAGAGTATCTAGGGCCTGTAGAAGGCTAGAATCCCAAGAGAGCAGTAACTTAGCTTACAGTGCCCTCTTGTGTCATGTTGCACGAAAGCCGCAACATGATAAAAGAAACTACGGAAAACAGCGTTTCCCGGTACTGACTGTCTTAAGGGCATGTCAGTTTCCCCGTAAGAAAGGAGCGAAAGCCCAGAGGAGTGCGGCAGAAGGCTGCACTTCTCTGGCAAAGTCGAGAACAAGGTGAAAAACAACAGCAAAAAGTTTAGGGGTTGCCACATGGAAGGAAAATTACCTACAATTACGAAATCTTTCCTAACAGATATCACATCTCATGTTATAGGAAGAGTCTCAGGTTTGGTATAAGCATTGAGATATCACATCTCTGCAATCGGAAGTGTCTCAGGATTGGGATGGGAAGGAGTTGGATATCCCATCTCATGTTATAGGACGGGTCTCAGGATTGTTATTAGAATCATTGAGATATCATATTGCATGCTGTAGGAAGGGTCTAAGGATTGGAATGGGAAGGACTTGGATATCACATCTCATGTTATGGATAGGCTCTCAGGTTTGGAAAGGGAAGGAGTTGGATATCACATTTCATGTTAGAGGAAGGATCTCAGGTTTGGTATTAGAGGCATTGAGATATCACATCTCATGCTATAGGAAGGGTCTCAGGATTGGAATGGGAAGGAGTTGGATATCACATCTCATGCTATAGGAAGGGTCTCAGGTTTGGTATAAGCATTGAGATATCACATCTCATGCTATAGGAAGGGTCTCAGGATTGGAATGGAAGGAGTTGGATATCACATCTCATGTTAAACAAAGGTTCTCAGGTTTGGTATTAGAAGCATTGAGACATCACATCTCATGCTATAGGAAGGGTCTCAGGATTGGAATGGGAAGGAGTTGGATATCACATCTCATGCTATAGGAAGGGTCTCAGGTTTGGTATAAGCATTGAGATATCACATCTCATGCTATCGGAAGGGTCTCAGGATTGGAATGGGAAGGAGTTGTATATGACATCTCAAGCCATAGGAAGGGTCTCAGGTTTGGTATAAGCTTTGAGATATCACATCTCTGCTATCGGAAGGGTCTCAGGATTGGAATGGGAAGGAGTTGGATATCCCATCTCATGTTATAGGAAGAGTCTCAGGTTTGGTATTAGAAGCATTGAGATAATACATCTCATGCTATAGGAAGTGTCTCAGGATTGGAATGGGAAGGACTTGGATTTCACATCTCATGCTATAGGGAGGGTCTCAAGTTTGATATTAGAAGCATTGAGATATCACATCTCATGCTATAGGAAGGGTCTCAGGATTGGATTGGGAAGGAGTAGGATATCACATCTCATGCTATAGGAAGGATCTCAGGTTTGGTATAAGCATTGAGATATCACATTTCTTCTATCGGAAGGGTCTCAGGATTGGAA
Source organism: Ambystoma mexicanum (assembly GCF_040938575.1). Taxonomy (NCBI): domain Eukaryota; kingdom Metazoa; phylum Chordata; class Amphibia; order Caudata; family Ambystomatidae; genus Ambystoma; species Ambystoma mexicanum. Next base: position 1,921,259 of record NW_027182433.1, read on the forward strand.
TGGGAAGGAGTTGGATATTCCCATCTCATGTTATAGGAAGGGTCTCAGGTTTGGTATTAGAAGCATTGAGATATCACATCTCATGCTATAGGAAGGGTCTCAGGATTGGAATGGGAAGGACTTGGATATCACATCTCATGCTATAGGGAGGGTCTCAAGTTTGATATTAGAAACATTGAGATATCACATCTCATGATATCGAAAGGGTCTCAGGATTGGAATGGGAAGGAGTTGGATATCACATCTCATCATAAAGGAAGGGTCTAAGGTTTGGAAGGGGAAGGATTTGGATATCACATCTCATGTTATAGGACGGGTCTCAGGTTTGGTATTAGAAGCACTGAGATATCAAGACTCATGGTATAGGAAGGGTCTCGGGATTGGAATGGGAAGGAGTTTGATATCACATCTCATGCAATAGTATGGGTCTCAGGTTTGGTATAAGCATTGGGATATCACATCTCATGCTATCGGAAGGGTATCAGGATTGGATTTGGAAGGAGTTGGATATCCCATCTCATGCTATAGGAAGGGTCTCAGGTTGGAATGGGAAGGAGTTGGATATCACATCTCATGTTATAGGAAGGGTCTCAGGATTGGAATGGGAAGGACTTGGATATCACATCTCATGCTATAGGAAGGCTCTCAGGTTTGGAAGGGGAAAGAGTTGGATATCACATTTCATGTTAGAGGTAGGATCTCAGGTTTGGTATTAGAGGCATTGAGATATCACATCTCATGCTATCAGAAGGGTCTCAGGATTGGAATGGGAAGGAGTTGGATATCACATCTCATGCTAAAGGGAGGGTCTCAGGTTTGGAAGGGGAAGGATTTGGATATCACATCTCATGTTATAGGAAGGATCTCAGGTTTGGTATTAGAAGCATTGAGATATCACATCTCATGCTATCGGAAGGATCTCAGGTTTGGTATTAGAAGCATTGAGATATCACATCTCATGCTATCAGAATGGTCTCAAGATTGGAATCGGAAGGAGTTGGATATCACATCTCATGCTAAAGGGAGGGTCTCAGGTCTGGAAGGGGAAGGATTTGGATATCACATCTCATGTTATCGGAAGGATCTCAGGTTTGGTATTAGAAGTATTGAGATATCACATCTCATGCTATAGGAAGGGTCTCAGGATTGGAATTGGAAGGACTTGGATATCACATCTCATGCTATAGGGAGGGTCTCAAGTTTGATATTAGAAGCATTGAGATATCACATCTCATGCTATAGGAAGGGTCTCAGGATTGGAATGGAAGGAGTTGGATATCACATCTCATGTTTTAGGAAGGATCTCAGGTTTGGTATTAGAAGCATTGAGACATCACATCTCATGCTATAGGAAGGGTCTCAGGATTGGAATGGGAAGGAGTTGGATATCACATTTCATGTTAGAGGAAGGATCTCAGGTTTGGTATTAGAGGCCTTGAGATATCACATCTCATGCTATAGGAAGGGTCTCAGGATTGGAATGGGAAGGAGTTGGATATCACATCTCAAGCTATAGGAAGGGTCTCAGGTTTGGTATACGCATTGAGATATCACATCTCATGCTATAGGAAGGGTCTCAGGATTGGAATGGGAAGGAGTTGGATATCACATCTCATGTTATAGGAAAGATCTCAGGTTTGGTATTAGAAGCATTGAGACATCACATCTCATGTTATAGGAAGGGTGTCAGGATTGGAATGGGAAGAAGTTGGATATCACATCTCATGCTATAGGAAGGGTCTCATTTTTGGAAGGGGAAGGAGTTGGATATCCAATCTCATGTTATAGGACTGGTCTCAGGTTTGGTATTAGAAGCATTGAGATATCACATCGCATGCTGTAGGAAGGTTCTCAGGTTTGGAATGGGGAGGAATTGGACATCACATCTCATGTCATAGGAAGGATCTCAGGTTTGGTATTAGAAGCATTGAGATATCACATCTCATGCTATAGGAATGGTATCAGGGTTGGAATGGGAAGGAGTTGGATATTACATTCTTGCTATAGGAAGGGTCTCATGTTTGGAATGGGAAGGAGTTGGATATCACATATGCTATAGGAAGGGTCTCAGGTTTGGAACGGGAAGGAGTTGGATATTCAAACTCATGTTATAGGAAGGGTCTCAGGTTTGGTATAAGCATTGAGATATCACATCTCTGCTATCAGAAGTGTCTCAGGATTGGAATGGGAAGGAGTTGGATATCCCATCTCATGTTATAGGACGGGTCTCAGGTTTGTTATTAGAATCATTGAGATATCATATTGCACGCTGCAGGAACGGTCTAAGGATTGGAATGGGAAGGACTTGGATATCACATCTCATGCAATAGATAGGCTCTCAGATTTGGAAAGGGAAGGAGTTGGATATCACATTTCATGTTAGAGGAAGGATCTCAGTCTTGGTATTAGAGGCATTGAGATATCACATCTCATGCTATAGGAAGCGTCTCAGGATTGGAATGGGAAGGAGTTGGGTATCACATCTCATGCTATAGGAAGGGTCTCAGGTTTGGTATAAGCATTGAGATATCACATCTCTGCTATCGGAAGGGTCTCTGGATTGGATTGGGAAGGAGTTGGATATCCCTTCTCATGCTATAGGAAGGGTCTCAGGTTGGAATGGGAAGGAGTTGGATATCACATCTCATGTTATATACAGGAAGGGTCTCAGGATTGGAATGGGAAGGAATTGGATATCACATCTCTTGCTATAGGAAGGGTGTCAGGTTTTTTATTAGAAACATTGAGATATCACATCTCATGCTATAGGAAGGGTTTTAGGATTGGAATGGGAAGTATTTGGATATCACATCTCATGCTAAAGGAAGGGTCTCAGGTTTGGAAGGGGAAGGATTTGGATATCACATCTCATCCAATAGGAAGGGTCTCAGGTTTGGAATGGGAAGGAATTGGATATCACATCTCATGGTATAGGAAGGGTCTCAGGTTTTTTATTAGAAACATTGAGATATCACATCTCATGTTATACGACGGTTCCCAGGTTTGGTATTAGAAGCATTGAGATATCACATCTCATGGTACAGGAAGGGTCTCAGGGTTGGAATGGGAAGGAGTTGGATATCACATCTCATCCAATAGGAAGGGTCTCAGGTTTGGAATGGGAAGGAATTGGATATCACATCTCATGTTATAGGAAGGATCTCAGGTTTGGTATTAGAAGCATTGAGATATCACATCTCATGCTATAGGAAGGGTCTCAGGATTGGAATGTGAAGGATTTGGATATCACATCTCATGCTAAAGGAAGGGTCTCAGGTTTGGTAGAAGCATTGAGATATCACATCTCATGCTATAGGAAGGGTCTCAGGATTTGAATGGCAAGGAGTTGGATATCACATCTCATGCCATAGGAAGGGTCTCAGGTTTGGTATAAGCATTGAGATATCACATCTCTGCTATCGGAAGGTTCTCAGGATTGGATTGGGAAGGAGTTGGATATCCCTTCACATGCTATAGGAAGTGTCTCAGGTTGGAATGGGAAGGAGTTGGATATCACATCTCATGTTATAGGAAGGGTCTCAGGATTGGAATGGGAAGGATTTGGATATCACATCTCTTGCTATAGGAAGGGTCTCAGGATTGGAATGGGAAGGATTTGGATATCACATCTCATGTCATAGGAAGGATCTCAGGTTTGGTATTAGAAGCATTGATATATCACATCTCATGCTATAGGAATGGTCTCAGGATTGGAATGGGTAGGAGTTGGATATTACATTCTTGCTATAGGAAGGGTCTCATTTTGGAATGGGAAGGAGTTGGATATCACATATGCTATAGGAAGTGTCTCAGGTTTGGAACGGGAAGGAGTTGGATATCACATCTCATTTTATAGGAAGGGTCTCAGGTTTGGTATAAGCATTGAGATATCACATCTCTGCTATCAGGAGTGGCTCAGGATTGGAATGGGAAGGAGTTGGATATCCCATCTCATGTTAAAGGACGGGTCTCTGGTTTGGTATTAGAATCATTGAGATATCACATCGCATGCTGTAGGAAGGGTCTAGGGATTGGAATGGGATGGACTTGGATATCACATCTCATGCTATAGGTAGGCTCTCAGGTTTGGTATAAGCATTGAGATATCACATCTCATGCTATAGGAAGGGTCTCAGGATTGGAATGGGAAGGATTTGGATATCACATCTCATGCTATAGGAAGGGTCTCAGGTTTGGTATAAGCATGGAGATATCACTTCTCATGCTATAGGAAGGGTCTCAGGATTGGAATGGGAAGGAGTTGTATATGACATCTCAGGCCATAGGAAGGGTCTCAGGTTTGGTATAAGCATTGAGATATCACATCTCTGCTATTGGAAGGGTCTCAGGATTGGAATGGGAAGGAGTTGGATATCCCATCTCATGTTATAGGAAGGGTCTCAGGTTTGGTATTAGAAGCATTGAGATATCACATCTCATGCTATAGGAAGGGTCTCAGGATTGGAATGGGAAGGACTTGGATGTCACATCTCATGCTATAGGGAGGGTCTCAAGTTTGATATTAGAAGCATTGAGATAACAAATCTCATGCTATCGGAAGGGTCTCAGGATTGGAATGGGAAGGAGTTGGATATCACATCTCATGATAAAGGAAGGGTCTAAGGTTTGGAAGGGGAAGGATTTGGATATCACATCTCATGTTATAGGACGGGTCTCAGGTTTGGTATTAGAAGCATTGAGATATCAAGTCTCATGGTATAAGAAGGGTCTCAGAATTGGAATGGGAAGGAGTTGGATATCACATCTCAAGCTATAGGAAGCGTCTCAGGATTGGAATGGGAAGGAGTTTGATATCACATCTCATGCCATAGTATGGGTCTCAGGTTTGGTAGAAGCATTGGGATATCACATCTCGTGCTATCGGAAGGGTATCAGTATTGGATTTGGAAGGAGTTGGATATCCCATCTCATGCTATAGGAATGGTCTCAGGTTGGAATGGGAAGGAGTTGGATATCACATTTCATGTTATAGGAAGGGTCTCAGGATTGGAATGGGAAGGACTTGGATATCATATCTCATGCTATAGGAAGGCTCTCAGGTTTGGAAGGGGAAGGAGTTGGATATCACATTTCATGTTAGAGGAAGGATCTCAGGTTTGGTATTAGAGGCCTTGAGATATCACATCTCATGCTATAGGAAGGGTCTCAGGATTGGAATGGGAAGGAGTTGGATATCACATCTCAAGCTATAGGAAGGGTCTCAGGTTTGGTATAAGCATTGAGATATCACATCTCATGCTATAGGAAGGGTCTCAGGATTGGAATGGGAAGAAGTTGGATATCACATCTCATGCTACAGGAAGGGTCTCAGGTTTGGTATAAGCATTGAGATATCACATCTCATGCTATAGGAAGGGTCTCAGGATTGGAATGGGAAGGAGTTGTATATGCCATCTAATGCCATAGGAAGGGTCTCAGGTTTGGTATAAGCATTGAGATATCACATCACATGCTATAGGAAGGGTCTCAGGATTGGAATGGGAAGGACTTGGATATCACATATCATGCTATAGGCAGGGTCTCAGGTTTGGAAAGGGAAGGAGATGGATATCACATTTCATGTTAGAGGTAGGATCTCAGGTTTGGTATTAGAGGCATTGAGATATCACATCTCATGCTATCAGAAGGGTCTCAGGATTGGAATGGGAAGGAGTTGGATATCACATCTCATGCTAAAGGGAGGGTCACAGGTTTGGAAGGGGAAGGATTTGGAAATCACATCTCATATTATAGGAAGGATCTCAGGTTTGGTATTAGAAGCATTGAGATATCACATCTCATGCTATCGGAAGGATCTCAGGTTTGGTATAAGAGGCATTGAGATATCACATCTCATGCTATCATAAGGGTCTCAGGATTGGAATGGGAAGGAGTTGGATATCACATCTCATGTTATAGGAAGGATCTCAGGTTTGGTATTGGAAGCATTGAGACATCACATCTCATGCTATAGGAAGGGTCTCAGGATTGGAATGGGAAGGAGTTGGATATCACATCTCATGCTATAGGAAGGGTCTCAGATTTGGTATAAGCATTGAGATATCACATCTCATGCTATAGGAAGGGTCTCAGGACTGGAATGGGAAGGAGTTGTATATGACATCTCAGGCCATAGGAAGGGTCTCAGGTTTGATATAAGCATTGAGATATCACATCTCTGCTATCGGAAGGGTCTCAGGATTGGAATGGGAAGGAGTTGGATATCCCATCTGAGTTGGATATCCCATCTCATGTTATAGGAAGAGTCTCAGGTTTGGTATTAGAAGCATTGAGATATCACATCTCATTCTATAGGAAGGGTCTCAGGATTGGAATGGGGAGGACTTGGATGTCACATCTCATGCTATAGGGAGGGTCTCAAGTTTGATATTAGAAGCTTTGAGATAACAAATGTCATGATATCGGAAGGGTCTCAGGATTGGAATGGGAAGGAGTTGGATATCACATCTCATGATAAAGGAAGGGTCTAAGGTTTGGAAGGGGAAGGATTTGGATATCACATCTCATGTTATAGGACAGGTCTCAGGTTTGGTATTAGAAGCATTGAGATATCAAGTCTCATGGTATAGGAAGGGTCTCAGAATTGGAATGGGAAGAAGTTGGATATCACATCTCAAGCTATAGGAAGGGTCTCAGGATTGGAATGGGAAGGAGTTTGATATCACATCTCATACCATAGTATGGATCTCAGATTTGGGAGAAGCATTGGGATATCACATCTCATGCTATCGGAATGGTATCAGTATTTTATTTGGAAGGAGTTGGATATCCCATCTCATGCTATAGGAAAGGTCTCAGGTTGGAATGGGATGGAGTTGGATATCACATTTCATGTTATAGGAAGGGTCTCAGGATTGGAATGGGAAGGACTTGGATATCATATCTCATGCTATAGGAAGGCTCTCAGGTTTGGAAGGGGAAGGAGTTGGATATCACATTTCATGTTAGAGGAAGGATCTCAGGTTTGGTATTAGAGGCCTTGAGATATCACATCTCATGCTATAGGAAGGGTCTCAGGATTGGAATGGGAAGGAGTTGGATATCACATCTCAAGCTATAGGAAGGGTCTCAGGTTTGGTATAAGCATTGAGATATCACATCTCATGCTATAGGAAGGTTCTCAGGATTGGAATGGGAAGGAGTTGGATATCACATCTCATGTTATAGGAAAGATCTCAGGTTTGGTATTAGAAGCATTGAGACATCACATCTCATGTTATAGGAAGGGTCTCAGGATTGGAATGGGAAGAAGTTGGATATCACATCTCATACTATAGGAAGGGTCTCAGGTTTGGAAGGGGAAGGAGTTGGATATCCAATCTCATGTTATAGGACTGGTCTCAGGTTTGGTATTAGAAGCATTGAGATATCACATCGCATGCTGTAGGAAGGTTCTCAGGTTTGGAATGGGGAGGAATTGAATATCACATCTCATGTCATAGGAAGGATCTCAGGTTTGGTATTAGAAGCATTGAGATATCACATCTCATGCTATAGGAATGGTCTCAGGGTTGGAATGGGAAGGAGTTGGATTTTACATTCTTACTATAGGAAGGGTCTCATGTTTGGAATGGGAAGGAGTTGGATATCACATATGCTATAGGAAGGGTCTCAGGTTTGGAACGGGAAGGAGTTGGATATCCGATCTCATGTTATAGGAAGGGTCTCAGGTTTGGTATAAGCATTGAGATATCCCATCTCTACTATCAGAAGTGTTTCAGGATTTGAATGGGAAGGAGTTGGATATCCCATCTCATGTTATAGGACGTGTCTCAGGTTTGTTATTAGAATCATTGAGATATCATATTGCACGCTGCAGGAAGGGTCTAAGGATTGGAATGGGAAGGACTTGGGTATCACATCTCATGCTATAGATAGGCTCTCAGATTTGGAAAGGGAAGGAGTTGGATATCACATTTCATGTTAGAGGAAGGATCTCAGGTTTGGTATTAGAGGCATTGAGATATCACATCTCTTGCTATAGGAAGGGTCTCAGGATTGGAATGGGAAGGAGTTGGATATCACATCTCATGCTATAGGAAGGGTCTCAGGTTTGGTATAAGTATTGAGATATAACATCTCATGCTATAGGAAGGGTCTCAGGATTGGAATGGAAGGAGTTGGATATCACATCTCATGTTATAGGAAGGATCTCAGGTTTGGTATTAGAAGCATTGAGATATCATATTGCACGCTGCAGGAAGGGTCTAAGGATTGGAATGGGAAGGACTTGGGTATCACATCTCATGCTATAGATAGGCTCTCAGATTTGGAAAGGGAAGGAGTTGGATATCACATTTCATGTTAGAGGAAGGATCTCAGGTTTGGTATTAGAGGCATTGAGATATCACATCTCTTGCTATAGGAAGGGTCTCAGGATTGGAATGGGAAGGAGTTGGATATCACATCTCATGCTATAGGAAGGGTCTCAGGTTTGGTATAAGTATTGAGATATAACATCTCATGCTATAGGAAGGGTCTCAGGATTGGAATGGAAGGAGTTGGATATCACATCTCATGTTATAGGAAGGATCTCAGGTTTGGTATTAGAAGCATTGAGACATCACATCTCATGCTATAGGAAGGGTCTCAGGATTGGAATGGGAAGGAGTTGTACATGACATCTCATGCCGTAGGAAGGGTCTCAGGTTTCGTATAAGCATTGAGATATCACATCTCTGCTATCGGAAGGGTCTCAGGATTGGATTGGGAAGGAGTTGGATATCCCTTCTCATGCTATAGGAAGGGTCTCGGGTTGGAATGGGAAGGAGTTGGATATCACATCTCATGTTATATACAGGAAGGGTCTCAGGATTGGAATGGGAAGGATTTGGATATCACATCTCTTGCTATAGGAAGGGTCTCAGGTTTTTTATTAGAAACATTGAGATATCACATCTCATGCTATAGGAAGGGTTTTTGGATTGGAATGGGAAGTATTTGGATATCACATCTCATGCTAAAGGAAGGGTCTCAGGTTTGGAAGGGGAAGGATTTGGATATCACATCTCATCCAATAGGAAGGGTCTCAGGTTTGGAATGGGAAGGAATTGGATATCACATCTCATGTTATAGGAAGGGTCTCAGGTTTTTTATTAGAAACATTGAGATATCACATCTCATGTTATAGGACGGTTCCCAGGTTTGGTATTAGAAGCATTGAGATATCACATATCATGGTATAGGAAGGGTCTCAGGGTTGGAATGGGAAGGAGTTGGATATCACATCTCATCCAATAGGAAGGGTCTCAGGTTTGGAATGGGAAGGAATTGGATATCACATCTCATGTTATAGGAAGGATCTCAGGTTTGGTATTAGAAGCATTGAGATATCACATCTCATGCTATAGGAAGGGTCTCAGGATTGGAATGTGAAGGATTTGGATATCACATCTCATGCTAAAGGAAGGGTCTCAGGTTTGGTAGAAGCATTGAGATATCACATCTCATGCTATAGGAAGGGTCTCAGGATTTGAATGGCAAGGAGTTGGATATCACATCTCAACCCATAGGAAGGGTCTCAGGTTTGGTATAAGCATTGAGATATCACATCTCTGCTATCGGAAGGTTCTCAGGATTGGATTGGGAAGGAGTTGGATATTCCTTCTCATGCTATAGGAAGTGTCTCAGGTTGGAATGGGAAGGAGTTGGATATCACATCTCATGTTATAGGAAGGGTCTCAGGATTGGAATGGGAAGGATTTGGATATCACATCTCTTGCTATAGGAAGGGTCTCAGGATTGGAATGGGAAGGATTTGGATATCACATCTCATGTCATAGGAAGGATCTCAGGTTTGGTATTAGAAGCATTGATATATCACATCTCATGCTATAGGAATGGTCTCAGGATTGGAATGGGTAGGAGTTGGATATTACATTCTTGCTATAGGAAGGGTCTCATGTTTGGAATGGGAAGGAGTTGGATATCACATATGCTATAGGAAGTGTCTCAGGTTTGGAACGGGAAGGAGTTGGATATCACATCTCATGTTATAGGAAGGGTCTCAGGTTTGGTATAAGCATTGAGATATCACATCTCTGCTATCAGGAGTGGCTCAGGATTGGAATGGGAAGGAGTTGGATATCCCATCTCATGTTAAAGGACGGGTCTCTGGTTTGGTATTAGAATCATTGAGATATCACATCGCATGACGTAGGAAGGGTCTAAGGATTGGAATGGGATGGACTTGGATATCACATCTCATGCTATAGGTAGGCTCTCAGGTTTGGTATAAGCATTGAGATATCACATCTCATGCTATAGGAAGGGTCTCAGGATTGGAATGGGAAGGATTTGGATATCACATCTCATGCTATAGGAAGGGTCTCAGGTTTGGTATAAGCATGGAGATATCACTTCTCATGCTATAGGAAGGGTCTCAGGATTGGAATGGGAAGGAGTTGTATATGACATCTCAGGCCATAGGAAGGGTCTCAGGTTTGGTATAAGCATTGAGATATCACATCTCTGCTATCGGAAGGGTCTCAGGATTGGAATGGGAAGGAGTTGGATATCCCATCTCATGTTATAGGAAGGGTCTCAGGTTTGGTATTAGAAGCATTGAGATATCACATCTCATGCTATAGGAAGGGTCTCAGGATTGAAATGGGAAGGACTTGGATGTCGCATCTCATGCTATAGGGAGGGTCTCAAGTTTGATATTAGAAGCATTGAGATAACAAATCTCATGCTATCGGAAGGGTCTCAGGATTGGAATGGGAAGGAGTTGGATATCACATCTCATGATAAAGGAAGGGTCTAAGGTTTGGAAGGGGAAGGATTTGGATATCACATCTAATGTTATAGGACGGGTCTCAGGTTTGGTATTAGAAGCATTGAGATATCAAGTCTCATGGTATAAGAAGGGTCTCAGAATTGGAATGGGAAGGAGTTGGATATCACATCTCAAGCTATAGGAAGCGTCTCCTGATTGGAATGGGAAGGAGTTTGATATCACATCTCATTCCATAGTATGGGTCTCAGGTTTGGTAGAAGCATTGGGATATCACATCTCATGCTATCGGAAGGGTATCAGTATTGGATTTGGAAGGAGTTGGATATCCCATCTCATGCTATAGGAATGGTCTCAGGTTGGAATGGGAAGGAGTTGGATATCACATTTCATGTTATAGGAAGGGTCTCAGGATTGGAATGGGAAGGACTTGGATATCATATCTCATGCTATAGGAAGGCTCTCAGGTTTGGAAGGGGAAGGAGTTGGATATCACATTTCATGTTAGAGGAAGGATCTCAGGTTTGGTATTAGAGGCCTTAAGATATCACATCTCATGCTATAGGAAGGGTCTCAGGATTGGAATGGGAAGGAGTTGGATATCACATCTCAAGCTATAGGAAGGGTCTCAGGTTTGGTATAAGCATTGAGATATCACATCTCATGCTATAGGAAGGGTCTCAGGATTGGAATGGGAAGAAGTTGGATATCACATCTCATGCTATAGGAAGGGTCTCAGGTTTGGTATAAGCATTGAGATATCACATCTCATGCTATAGGAAGTGTCTCAGGATTGGAATGGGAAGGAGTTGTATATGCCATCTAATGCCATAGGAAGGGTCTCAGGTTTGGTATAAGCATTGAGATATCACATCACATGCTATAGGAAGGGTCTCAGGATTGGAATGGGAAGGACTTGGATATCACATATCATGCTATAGGCAGGGTCTCAGGTTTGAAAAGGGAAGGAGATGGATATCACATTTCATGTTAGAGGTAGGATCTCAGGTTTGGTATTAGAGGCATTGAGATATCACATCTCATGCTATCAGAAGGGTCTCAGGATTGGAATGGGAAGGAGTTGGATATCACATCTCATGCTAAAGGGAGGGTCTCAGGTTTGGAAGGGGAAGGATTTGGAAATCACATCTCATATTATAGGAAGAATCTCAGGTTTGGTATTAGAAGCATTGAGATATCACATCTCATGCTATCGGAAGGATCTCAGGTTTGGTATAAGAGGCATTGAGATATCACATCTCATGCTATCATAAGGGTCTCAGGATTGGAATGGGAAGGAGTTGGATATCACATCTCATGTTATAGGAAGGGTCTCAGGATTGGTATTGGAAGCATTGAGACATCACATCTCATGCTATAGGAAGGGTCTCAGATTTGGTATAAGCATTGAGATATCACATCTCATGCTATAGGAAGGGTCTCAGGATTGGAATGGGAAGGAGTTGTATATGACATCTCAGGCCATAGGAAGGGTCTCAGGTTTGATATAAGCATTGAGATATCACATCTCTGCTATCGGAAGGGTCTCAGGATTGGAATGGGAAGGAGTTGGATATCCCATCTGAGTTGGATATCCCATCTCATGTTATGGGAAGGGTCTCAGGTTTGGTATTAGAAGCATTGAGATATCACATCTCATTCTATAGGAAGGGTCTCAGGATTGGAATGGGGAGGACTTGGATGTCACATCTCATGCTATAGGGAGGGTCTCAAGTTTGATATTAGAAGCATTGAGATAACAAATGTCATGATATCGGAAGGGTCTCAGGATTGGAATGGGAAGGAGTTGGATATCACATCTCATGATAAAGGAAGGGTCTAAGGTTTGGAAGGGGAAGGATTTGGATATCACATCTCATGTTATAGGACGGGTCTCAGGTTTGGTATTAGAAGCATTGAGATATCAAGTCTCATGGTATAGGAAGGGTCTCAGAATTGGAATGGGAAGAAGTTGGATATCACATCTCAAGCTATAGGAAGGGTCTCAGGATTGGAATGGGAAGGAGTTTGATATCACATCTCATGCCATAGTATGGGTCTCAGATTTGGGAGAAGCATTGGGATATCACATCTCATGCTATCGGAATGGTATCAGTATTGGATTTGGAAGGAGTTGGATATCCCATCTCATGCTATAGGAAAGGTCTCAGGTTGGAATGGGATGGAGTTGGATATCACATTTCATGTTATAGGAAGGGTCTCAGGATTGGAATGGGAAGGACTTGGATATCATATCTCATGCTATAGGAAGGCTCTCAGGTTCGGAAGGGGAAGGAGTTGGATATCACATTTCATGTTAGAGGAAGGATCTCAGGTTTGGTATTAGAGGCCTTGAGATATCACATCTCATGCTATAGGAAGGGTCTCAGGATTGGAACGGGAAGGAGTTGGATATCACATCTCAAGCTATAGGAAGGGTCTCAGGTTTGGTATAAGCATTGAGATATCACATCTCATGCTATAGGAAGGGTCTCAGGATTGGAATGGGAAGGAGTTGGATATCACATCTCATGTTATAGGAAAGATCTCAGGTTTGGTATTAGAAGCATTGAGACATCACATCTCATGTTATAGGAAGGGTCTCAGGATTGGAATGGGAAGAAGTTGGATATCACATCTCATGCTATAGGAAGGGTCTCAGGTTTGGAAGGGGAAGGAGTTGGATATCCAATCTCATGTTATAGGACTGGTCTCAGGTTTGGTATTAGAAGCATTGAGATATCACATCGCATGCTGTAGGAAGGTTCTCAGGTTTGGAATGGGGAGGAATTGGATATCACATCTCATGTCATAGGAAGGATCTCAGGTTTGGTATTAGAAGCATTGAGATATCACATCTCATGCTATAGGAATGGTCTCAGGGTTGGAATGGGAAGGAGTTGGATATTACATTCTTACTATAGGAAGGGTCTCATGTTTGGAATGGGAAGGAGTTGGATATCACATATGCTATAGGAAGGGTCTCAGGTTTGGAACGGGAAGGAGTTGGATATCCGATCTCATGTTATAGGAAGGGTCTCAGGTTTGGTATAAGCATTGAGATATCACATCTCTACTATCAGAAGTGTCTCAGGATTGGAATGGGAAGGAGTTGGATATCCCATCTCATGTTATAGGACGGGTCTCAGGTTTGTTATTAGAATCATTGAGATATCATATTGCACGCTGCAGGAAGGGTCTAAGGATTGGAATGGGAAGGACTTGGGTATCACATCTCATGCTATAGATAGGCTCTCAGATTTGGAAAGGGAAGGAGTTGGATATCACATTTCATGTTAGAGGAAGGATCTCAGGTTTGGTATTAGAGGTATTGAGATATCACATCTCATGCTATAGGAAGGGTCTCAGGATTGGAATGGGAAGGAGTTGGATATCACATCTCATGCTATAGGAAGGGTCTCAGGTTTGGTATAAGTATTGGGATATAACATCTCATGCTATAGGAAGGGTCTCAGGATTGGAATGGAAGGAGTTGGATATCACATCTCATGTTATAGGAAGGATCTCAGGTTTGGTATTAGAAGCATTGAGACATCACATCTCATGCTATAGGAAGGGTCTCAGGATTGGAATGGGAAGGAGTTGTATATGACATCTCATGCCGTAGGAAGGGTCTCAGGTTTCGTATAAGCATTGAGATATCACATCTCTGCTATCGGAAGGGTCTCAGGATTGGAATGGGAAGGAGTTGGATATCCCATCTCATGTTATAGGAAGAGTCTCAGGTTTGGTATTAGAAGCATTGGATATCACATATCATGCTATAGGAAGTGTCTCAGTATTGGAATGGGAAGGACTTGGATATCACATCTCATGCTATAGGGAGGGTCTCAAGTTTGATATTAGAAGCATTGAGATATCACATCTCATGCTATAGGAAGGGTCTCAGGATTAGAATGGGAAGGAGTTGGATATCACATCTCATGCTATAGGAAGGGTCTCAGGTTTGGTATAAGCAGTGAGATATCACATCTCATGCTATAGGAAGGGTCTCAGGATTGGAATGGGAAGGAGTTGGATATCACATCTCATGTTATAGGAAGGATCTCAGGTTTGGTATAAGCATTGAGATATCACATCTCTGCTATCGGAAGGGTCTCAGGATTGGAATGGGAAGGAGTTGGATATTCCCATCTCATGTTATAGGAAGGGTCTCAGGTTTGGTATTAGAAGCATTGAGATATCACATCTCATGCTGTAGGAAGGGTCTCAGGATTGGAATTGGAAGGAGTTGGATATCACATCTCATGCTATAGGAAGGATCACAGGTTTGGTATTAGAAGCATTGAGATATCACATCTCATGCTATCAGAAGGGTCTCAGGATCGGGATGGGAAGGAGTTGGATATCACATCTCATGCTATAGGAAGGGTATCAGGTTTGGAACGGGAAGGAGTTGGATATCCCATCTCATGTTATAGGAAGAGTCTCAGGTTTGGTATTAGAAGCATTGAGATATCACATCGCATGCTGTAGGAAGGATCTCAGGTTTGGAATGGGAAGGAATTGGATATCACATCTCATGTCATAGGAAGTATCTCAGGTTTGGTATTAGAAGCATTGAGATATCACATCTCATGCTATAGGAATGGTCTCAGGATTGGAATGGGTAGGAGTTGGATATTACATTCTTGCTATAGGAAGTGTCTCATGTTTGGAATGGGAAGGAGTTGGATATCACATATGCTATAGGAAGGGTCTCAGGTTTGGAACGGGAAGGAGTTGGATATCACATCTCATGCTATAGGTAGGCTCTCAGGTTTGGTATAAGCATTGAGATATCACATCTCATGCTATAGGAAGGGTCTCAGGATTGGAATGGGAAGGATTTGGATATCACATCTCATGCTATAGGAAGGGTCTCAGGTTTGGTATAAGCATGGAGATATCACTTCTCATGCTATAGGAAGTGTCTCAGGATTGGAATGGGAAGGAGTTGGATATCACATCTCATGTTATAGGAAGGATCTCAGGTTTGGTATTAGAAGCATTGAGACATCACATCTCATGCTATAGGAAGGGTCTCAGGATTGGAATGGGAAGTAGTTGGATATCACATCTCATGCTAAAGGGAGGGTCTCAGGTTTGGAAGGGGAAGGATTTGGATATTACATCTCGTGTTATAGGAATGATCTCAGGTTTGGTATTAGAAGCATTCAGATATCACATCTCATGCTATCGGAAGGATCTCAGGTTTGGTATTAGAAGCATTGAGATATCAAATCTCATGTTATAGGAAGGGTCGCAGGATTGGAATGGGAAGGAGTTCGATATCACATCTCATGCTATGGGAAGGGTCTCAGGATTGGAATGGGAAGGAGTTTTATATGACATCTCATGCCATAGGAAGGATCTCAGGTTTGGTATTAGAAGCATTGAGACATAACATCTCATGTTATAGGAAGGGTCTCAGGATTGGAATGGGAAGGAGTTGGATATCACATCTCATGCTATAGGAAGGGTCTCAGGTTTGGTATAAGCATTGAGATATCACATCTCATGCTATAGGAAGGGTCTCAGGATTGGAATGGGAAGGAGTTGTATATGACATCTCATGCCACAGGAAGGGTCTCAGGTTTGGTATAAGCATTGAGATATCACATCTCTGCTATCGGAAGGGTCTCAGGATTGCAATGGGAAGGAGTTGGATATCCCATCTTACATTATGGGAAGGGTCTCAGGTTTGGTATTAGAAGCATTGAGATATCACATCTCATGCTATAGGAAGGGTCTCAGGATTGGAATGGGAAGGACTTGGATATCACATCTCATTCTATAGGGAGGGTCTCACATTTGGAAAGGGAAGGAGTTGGATATCACATTTCATGTTAGAGGTAGGATCTCAGGTTTGGTATTAGAGGCATTGAGATATCACATCTCATGCTATCAGAAGGGTCTCAGGATTGGAATGGGAAGGAGTTGGATATCACATCTCATGCTAAAGGGAGGGTCTCAGGAATGGAAGGGGAAGGATTTGGATATCACATCTCATGTTATAGGAAGGATCTCAGGTTTGGTATTAGAAGCATTGAGATATCACATCTCATGCTATCGGAAGGATCTCAGGTTTGGTATTAGAGGCATTGAGATATCACATCTCATGCTAAAGGGAGGGTCTCAGATTTGGAAGGGGAAGGATTTGGATATCACATCTCTTGTTATAGGAAGGATCACAGGTTTGGTATTAGAAGCATTGAGATATCACATCTCATGCTATCGGAAGGGTCTCAGGATTGGAATGGGAAGGAGTTGGATATCGCATCTCATGCTATAGGAAGGGTCTCAGGTTTGGAACGGGAAGGAGTTAGATATCACATCTCATGTTATAGTAAGAGTCTCAGGTTTGGTATAAGCATTGAGATTTCACATCTCTGCTATCGGAGGTGTCTCAGGATTGGGATGGGAAGGAATTGGATATCACATCTCATGCTATAAGAAGGGTATCAGGTTTGGAACGGGAAGGAGTTGGATATCCCATCTCATGTTATAGGACGGGTCTCAGGTTTGATATTAGAAGCATTGAGATATCACATCGCATGCTGTAGGAAGGGTCTCAGGTTTGGAATGGGAAGGATTTGAATATCACATCTCATGTCATAGGAAGGATCTCAGGTTTGGTATAAGCATTGAGATATCACATCTCTGCTATTGGAAAGGTCTCAAGATTGGAATGGGAAGGACTTGGATATCACATCTCATGCTATAGGAAGGGTATCAGGTTTGGAACGGGAAGGAGTTGGATATCCCATCTCATGTTATAGTAAGAGTCTCAGGTTTGGTATAAGCATTGAGATTTCACATCTCTGCTATCGGAGGTGTCTCAGGATTGGGATGGGAAGGAATTGGATATCACATCTCATGCTATAGGAAGGGTATCAGGTTTGGAACGGGAAGGAGTTGGATATCCCATCTCATGTTATAGGAAGGGTCTCAGGATTGGTATTAGAAGCATTGAGATATGACATCTCATGCTATAGGAAGGGTCTCAGGATTGGAATGGGAAGGACTTGGATATCACATCTCATGTTATAGGAAGGGTCTCAGGTTTGGTATTAGAAGCATTGAGATATCACATCTCATGCTATAGGAAGGGTCTCAGGAATGGAATGGGAAGGAGTTGGATATCACATCTCATGATAAAGGAAGGGTCTAAGGTTTGGAAGGGAAAGGATTTGGATATCACATCTCATGTTATTGGACTGGTCTCAGGTTTGGTATTAGAAGCATTGAGATATCAAGTCTCATGGTATAGGACGGGAGTTTGATATCACATCTCATGCCATGGTATGGGTCTCAGGTTTTGTAGAAGCATTGGGATATCACATCTCATGCTATCGGAAGGATATCAGGATTAGATTTGGAAGGAGTTGGATATCCCATCTCATGCTATAGGAAGGGTCTCAGGTTGGAATGGGAAGGAGTTGGATATCACATCTCATGTTATAGGAAGGGTCTCAGGATTGGAATGGGAAGGACTTGGATATCACATCTCATGCTGTAGGAAGGCTCTCAGGTTTGGAAAGGGAAGGAGTTGGATATCACATTTCATGTTAGAGGTAGGATCTCAGGTTTGGTATTAGAGGCATTGAGATATCACATCTCATGCTATCAGAAGGGTATCAGGATTGGAATGGGAAGGAATTGGATATCACATCTCATGCTAAAGGGAGGGTCTCAGGTTTGGTATTAGAAGCATTGAGATATCACATCTCATGCTATCGGAAGGATCTCAGGTTTGGTATTAGAAGCATTGAGATATCACATCTCATGCTATAGGAAGGGTCTCAGGATTGGAATGGGAAGGAGTTGGATATCACATCTCATGCTATAGGAAGGGTCTTAGGATTGGAATGGGAAGGAGTTGGATATCACATCTCATGCTAAAGGAAGGGTCTCAGTTTTGGTAGAAGCATTGAGATATCACATCTCATGCTATAGGAAGGGTCTCAGGATTGGAATGGGAAGGAGTTGGATATCACATCTCGTGCTATAGGAAGGGTCTCAGGTTTGATATAAGCATTGAGATATCACATCTCTGCTATCGGAAGGGTTTCAGGATTGGAATGGGAAGGACTTAGATATCACATCTCATGCTATAGGGAGGGTCTCAGTATTGATATTAGAAGCATTGAGATATCACATCTCATGCTATCAGAAGGGTCTCAGGATTGGAATGGGAGGAGCTGGATATCACATCTCATGCTAAGACCTGATATACCCTTCCTATAACATGAGATGGGAATATCCAACTCCTTCCCATTCCAATCCTGAGACCCTTCCGATAGCAGAGATGTGATATCTCAATGCTTATACCAAACCTGAGATCCTTCCTATAACATGAGATGTGATATCCAACTCCTTCCCATTCCAATCCTGAGACACTTCCTATAGCATGAGATGTGATATCTCACTGCTTATACCAAACCTGATACCCTTCCTATAGCATGAGATGTGATATCCAACTCCTTCCCATTCCAATCCTGAGTCCCTTCCTATAGCATGAGATGTGATATCCCAATGCTTCTAATATCAAACTTGAGACCCTCCCTATAGCATGAGATGTGATATCCAAGTCCTTCACATTCCAATCCTGAGACACTTCCTATAGCATGAGATGTGATATCTCAATGCTTCTAATACCAAACCTGAGACTCTTCCTATAACATGAGATGGGATATCCAACTCCTTCCCATTCCAATCCTGAGACCCTTCCAAAAGCAGAGATGTGATATCTCAATGCTTATACCAAACCTGAGACCCTTCCTATGGCATGAGATGTCATATACATATCCTTCCCATTCCAATCCTGAGACCCTTCCTATAGCATGAGATGTGATATCTCAATGCTTATACCAAACCTGAGACCCTTCCTATAGCATGAGATGTGATATCCAACTCCTTCCCATTCCAATCCTGAGACCCTTCCTATAGCATGAGATGTGATATCTCAATGCCTCTAATACCAAATCTGAGATCCTTCCTCTAACATGAAATGTGATATCCAACACCTTCCCTTTCCAAACCTGAGAGCCTACCTATAGCTTGAGATGTGATATCCAAGTCCTTCCCATTCCAATCCTTAGACCCTTCCTACAGCATGCAATATGATATCTCAATGATTCTAATAACAAACCTGAGACCCGTCCTATAACATGTGATGGGATATCCAACTCCTTCCCATTCCAATCCTGAGACACTTCCGATAGCAGAGATGTGATATCTCAATGCTTATACCAAACCTGAGACCCTTCCTATAACATGAGATGTGATATCCAACTCCTTCCCATTCCAAACATGAGACCCTTCCTATAGCATATGTGATATCCAACTCCTTCCAATTCCAAACATGAGACCCTTCCCATAGCAAGAATGTAATATCCAACTCCTTCCCATTCCAATCCTGAGACCATTCCTATAGCATGAGATGTGATATCTCAATGCTTCTAATACCAAACCTGAGATCCTTACTATGACATGAGAAGTGATATCCAATTCCTTCCCATTCCAAACCTGAGACCCTTCCTACAGCATGCGATGTGATATCTCAATGCTTCTAATACCAAACCTGAGACCAGTCCTATAACATGAGATGGGATATCCAACTCCTTCCCGTTCCAATCCTGAGACACTTCTGATTGCAGAGATGTGATATCTCAATGCTTATACCAAACCTGAGACTCTTCCTATAACATGAGATGTGATATCCAACTCCTTCCCATTCCAAACCTGAGACCGTTCCTATAGCATGAGATGTGATAGCCAACACCTTCCCATCCCAATCCTGAGACACTTCCGATTGCAGAGATGTGATACCTCAATGCTTATACAAACCTGAGACTCTTCCTATAACATGAGATGTGATATCCAACTCCTTCCCGTTCCAAACCTGAGACCCTTCCTATAGCATGAGATGTGATATCCAACTCCTTCCCATTCCAATCATGAGACCCTTCCAATAGCATGAGATGTGATATCTCAATGCTTCTAATACCAAACCTGAGATCCTTCCTATAACATGTGATGTGATATTCAAATCCTTCCCCTTCCAAACCTGAGACACTCCCTTTAGCATGAGATGTGATATCCAACTCCTTCCCATTCCAATCCTGAGACCCTTATGATAGCATGAGATGTGATATCTCAATGCTTCTAATACCAAACCTGAGATCCTTCCTATAACATGAGATGTGATATCCAAATCCTTCCCCTTCCTAACCTGAGACCCTCCCTTTAGCATGAGATGTGATATCCAACTCCTTCCCATTCCAATCCTGAGACCCTTCTGATAGCATGAGATGTGATATCTCAATGCCTCTAATACCAAACCTGAGATCCTACCTCTAACATGAAATGTGATATCCAATTCCTTCCCTTTCCAAACCTGAGACCCTGCCTATAGCATGAGATGTGATATCCAAGTACTTCCCATTCCAATCCTGAGACCCTTCCTATAGCCTGTGATGTGATATCTCAATGCTTATACCAAACCTGAGACCCTTCCTATGGTATGAGATGTCATATACAACTCCTTCCCATTCCAATCCTGAGACCCTTCCTATAGCATGAGATGTGATATCTCAATGCTTATACCAAACCTGAGACCCTTCCTATAGCATGAGATGTGATATCCAACTTCTTCCCATTCCAATCCTGAGACCCTTCCTATAACATGAGATGTGATGTCTCAATGCTTCTAATACCAAACCTGAGATCTTTCCTATAACATGAGATGTGATATCCAACTCCTTCCCGTTCCAAACCTGAGACCCTTCCTATAGCATGAGATGTGATATCCAACTCCTTCCCATTCCAATCCTGAGACCATTCCGATAGCATGAGATGTGATATCTCAATGCTTCTAATACCAAACCTGAGATCCTTCCTATAACATGTGATGTGATATTCAAATCCTTCCCCTTCCAAACCTGAGACCCTCCCTTTAGCATGAGATGTGATATCCAACTCCTTCCCATTCCAATCCTGAGACCCTTATGATAGCATGAGATGTGATATCTCAATGCCTCTAATACCAAACCTGAGATACTTCCGATAGCATGAGATGTGATATCTCAATGCTTCTAATACCAAACCTGAGATCCTTCCTATAACATGAGATGTGATATCCAAATCCTTCCCTTTCCAAACCTGAGACCCTACCTTTAGCATGAGATGTGATATCCAACTCCTTCCCATTCCAATCCTGAGACCCTTCTGATAGCATGAGATGTGATATCCAAGTCCTTCCCATTCCAATCCTGAGACCCTTCCTATAGCATGTGATGTGATATCTCAATGCTTATACCAAACCTGAGACCCTTCCTATGGCATGAGATGTCATATACAACTCCTTCCCATTCCAATCCTGAGACCCTTCCTATAGCATGGGATGTGATATCTCAATGCTTATGCCAAACCTGAGACCCTTCCTATAGCATGAGATGTGATATCCAACTCCTTCCCATTCCAATCCTGAGACCCTTCCTATAGCATGAGATGTGATATCTCAATGCCTCTAATACCAAATCTGAGATACTTCCTCTAACATGAAATGTGATATCCAACACCTTCCCTTTCCAAACCTGAGAGCCTACCTATAGCTTGAGATGTGATATCCAAGTCCTTCCCATTCCAATCCTTAGACCCTTCCTACAGCATGCAATATGATATCTCAATGATTCTAATAACAAACCTGAGACCCGTCCTATAACATGAGATGGGATATCCAACTCCTTCCCATTCCAATCCTGAGACACTTCCGATAGCAGAGATGTTATATCTCAATGCTTAAACCAAACCTGAGACCCTTCCTATAACATGAGATGTGATATCCAACTCCTTCCCGTTCCAAACATGAGACCCTTCCTATAGCATATGTGATATCCAACTCCTTCCAATTCCAAACATGAGACCCTTCCCATAGCAAGAATGTAATATCCAACTCCTTCCCATTCCAATCCTGAGACACTTCCGATAGCAGAGATGTGATATCTCAATACTTCTAATACCAAACCTGAGATCCTTCCGATAACATAAGATGTGATATCCAAATCCTTCCCCTTCCAAACCTGAGACCCTCCCTTTAGCATGAGATGTGATATCCAACTCCTTCCCATTCCAATCCTGAGACCCTTCTGATAGCATGAGATGTGATATCTCAATGCCTCTAATACCAAACCTGAGATCCTACCTCTAACATGAAATGTGATATCCAACTCTTTCCCCTTCCAAACCTGAGAGCCTACCTATAGCATGAGATGTGATATCTCAATGCTTCTAATACCAAATCTGAGATCCTTCCTATAACATGAGATGTGATATCCAAATCCTTCCCCTTCCAAACCTGAGACCCTCCCTTTAGCATGAGATGTGATATCCAACTCCTTCCCATTCCAATCCTGAGACCCTTCTGATAGCATGAGATGTGATATCTCAATGCCTCTAATACCAAACCTGAGATCCTACCTCTAACATGAAATGTGATATCCAACTCTTTCCCCTTCCAAACCTGAGAGCCTACCTATAGCATGAGATGTGATATCCAAGTCCTTCCCATTCCAATCCTGAGACCCTTCCTATAACATGAGATGTGATATCCAACTCCTTCCCATTCCAACCTGAGACCCTTCCTATAGCATGAGATGGGATATCCAACTCCTTCCAAATCCAATCCTGATACCCTTCCGATAGCATGAGATGTGATATCCCAATGCTTCTACCAAACCTGAGACCCATACTATGGCATGAGATGTGATATCAAACTCCTTCCCATTCCAATCCTGAGACCCTTCCTATAGCTTGAGATGTGATATCCAACTCCTTCCCATTCCAATTCTGAGACCCTTCCTATACCATGAGACTTGATATCTCAATGCTTCTAATACCAAACCTGAGACCCGTCCTATAACATGAGATGTGATATCCAAATCCTTCCCCTTCCAAACCTTAGACCCTTCCTTTATCATGAGATGTGATATCCAACTCCTTCCCATTCCAATCCTGAGACCCTTCCGATATCATGAGATGTGATATCTCAATGCTTCTAATACCAAACCTGAGACCCTTCCTATAGCATGAGATTTGATATCCAACTCCTTCCCATTCCAATCCTGAGACCCTTCCTATAGCATGAGATGTGATATCTCAATGCTTCTAATACCAAACCTGAGACTCTTCCTATAACATGAGATGGGATATCCAACTCCTTCCCATTCCAATCCTGAGACCCTTCCGATAGCAGAGATGTGATATCTCAATGCTTATACCAAACCTGAGACCCTTCCTACGGCATGAGATGTCATATACAACTCCTTCCCATTCCAATCCTGAGACCCTTCCGATAGCAGAGATGTGATATCTCAATGCTTATACCAAACCTGAGACCCTTCCTACGGCATGAGATGTCATATACAACTCCTTCCCATTCCAATCCTGAGACCCTTCCTATAGCATGAGATGTGATATCTCAATGCTTATACCAAACCTGAGACCCTTCATATAGCATGAGATGTGATATCCAACTCCTTCCCATTACAATCCTGAGACCCTTCCTATAGCATGAGATGTGATGTCTCAATGCTTCTAATACCAAACCTGAGATCCTTCCTATAACATGAGATGTGATATCCAACTCCTTCCATTCCAATCCTGAGACCCTTCCTATAGCATGAGATGTGATATCTCAATGCTTCTAATATCAAACTTGAGACCCTCCCTATAGCATGAGATGTGATATCCAACTCCTTCCCATTCCAAACCTGAGACCCTTCCTACAGCATGCGATGTGATATCTCAATGCTTCTAATACCAAACCTGAGACTCTTCCTATAACATGAGATGGGATATCCAACTCCTTCCCATTCCAATCCTGAGACCCTTCCAAAAGCAGAGATGTGATATCTCAATGCTTATACCAAACCTGAGACCCTTCCTATAGCATGAGATGTGATATCCAACTCCTTCCCATTCCAATCCTGAGACCCTTCCTATAGCATGAGATGTGATATCTCAATGCTTATACCAAACCTGAGACCCTTCCTATAGCATGAGATGTGATATCCAACTCCTTCCCATTCCAATCCTGAGACCCTTCCTATAGCATGAGATGTGATATCTCAATGCCTCTAATACCAAACCTGAGATCCTTCCTCTAACATGAAATGTGATATCCAACTCCTTCCCTTTCCAAACCTGAGAGCCTACCTATAGCATGAGATGTGATATCCAAGTCCTTCCTATTCCAATCCTTAGACCCTTCCTATAGCATGCAATATGATATCTCAATGATTCTAATAACAAACCTAAGACCCGTCCTATAACATGAGATGGGATATCCAACTCCTTCCCATTCCAATCCTGAGACCCTTCCGATAGCAGAGATGTGATATCTCAATGCTTATACCAAACCTGAGAGCCTTCCTACGGCATGAGATGTCATATACAACTCCTTCCCATTCCAATCCTGAGACCCTTCCTATAGCATGAGATGTGATATCTCAATGCTTATACCAAACCTGAGACCCTTCATATAGCATGAGATGTGATATCCAACTCCTTCCCATTACAATCCTGAGACCCTTCCTATAGCATGAGATGTGATGTCTCAATGCTTCTAATACCAAACCTGAGATCCTTCCTATAACATGAGATGTGATATCCAACTCCTTCCATTCCAATCCTGAGACCCTTCCTATAGCATGAGATGTGATATCTCAATGCTTCTAATATCAAACTTGAGACCCTCCCTATAGCATGAGATGTGATATCCAATTCCTTCCCATTCCAATCCTGAGACACTTCCTATAGCATGAGATGTGATATCTCAATGCTTCTAATACCAAACCTGAGACTCTTCCTATAACATGAGATGGGATATCCTACTCCTTCCCATTCCAATCCTGAGACCCTTCCAAAAGCAGAGATGTGATATCTCAATGCTTATACCAAACCTGAGACCCTTCCTATAGCATGAGATGTGATATCCAACTCCTTCCCATTCCAAACCTGAGACCCTTCCTACAGCATGCGATGTGATATCTCAATGCTTCTAATACCAAACCTGAGACTCTTCCTATAACATGAGATGGGATATCCAACTCCTTCCCATTCCAATCCTGAGACCCTTCCAAAAGCAGAGATGTGATATCTCAATGCTTATACCAAACCTGAGACCCTTCCTATAGCATGAGATGTGATATCCAACTCCTTCCCATTCCAAACCTGAGACCCTTCCTATAGCATGAGATGTGATATCCAAGTCCTTCCCATTCCAATCCTTAGACCCTTCCTATAGCATGCAATATGATATCTCAATGATTCTAATAACAAACCTGAGACCCGTCCTATAACATGAGATGGGATATCCAACTCCTTCCCATTCCAATCCTGAGACACTTCCGATAGCAGAGATGTGATATCTCAATGCTTATACCAAACCTGAGACTCTTCCTATAACATGAGATGTGATATCCAACTCCTTCCCATTCCAAACCTGAGACCCTTCCTATAGCATATGTGATATCCAACTCCTTCCAATTCCAAACATGAGACCCTTCCCATAGCAAGAATATAATATCCAACTCCTTCCCATTCCAATCCTGAGACCATTCCTATAGCATGAGATGTGATATCTCAATGCTTCTAATACCAAACCTGAGATCCTTCCTATGACATGAGATGTGATATCCAATTCCTTCCCATTCCAAACCTGAGACCCTTCCTACAGCATGCGATGTGATATCTCAATGCTTCTAATACCAAACCTGAGACCAGTCCTATAACATGAGATGGGATATCCAACTCCTTCCCGTTCCAATCCTGAGACACTTCCGATTGCAGAGATGTGATATCTCAATGCTTATACCAAACCTGAGACTCTTCCTATAACATGAGATGTGATATCGAACTCCTTCCCATTCCAAACCTGAGACCCTTCCTATAGCATGAGATGTGATATCCAAATCCTTCCCATCCCAATCCTGAGAAACTTCCGATTGCAGAGATGTGATATCTCAATGCTTATACCAAACCTGAGACTCTTCCTATAACATGAGATGTGATATCCAACTCCTTCCCTTTCCAAACCTGAGACCCTTCCGATAGCATGAGATGTGATATCTCAATGCCTCTAATACCTAACCTGAGATCCTTCCTATAACATGTGATGTGATATTCAAATCCTTCCCCTTCCAAACCTGAGACCCTCCCTTTAGCATGAGATGGGATATCCAACTCCTTCCCATTCCAATCCTGAGACCCTTATGAAAGCATGAGATGTGATATCTCAATGCCTCTAATACCAAACCTGAGATACTTCCGATAGCATGAGATGTGATATCTCAATGCTTCTAATACCAAACCTGAGATCCTTCCTATAACATGAGATGTGATATCCAACTCCTTCCCATTCCAATCCTGAGACCCTTCTGATAGCATGAGATGTGATATCTCAATGCCTCTAAAACCAAACCTGAGATCCTACCTCTAACATGAAATGTGATATCCAACTCCTTCCCTTTCCAAACCTGAGACCCTGCCTATAGCATGAGATGTGATATCCAAGTCCTTCCCATTCCAATCCTGAGACCCTTCCTATAGCATGAGATGTGATATCTCAATGTCTCGTCGTCGTGTTGAGTCTGCAGCAGCAGAGTTGAGTAAAAGACGTCCCAAACGAAGGAACCCGCACAGTTTGTTACCACAGAAGGGCAACGGAGCGGCGGTGTGTATCTGAGCCAAATGTACACTACTCACTTCAGACCTGGGAATGCCAAGTGTACGAATCATGTGAGAGTGACAAGGACTCGATATACTACACAACCTGGCGGCGGTTACAGAGCAAGACTCCTGTGTAGGCTGGTCAGTCTGCTGGATGGCCCAGAGACGCTTCCGAAGGCTTACTAGCAGGAGATGGTGATGATGCCGAGAATAGCTGTCCCCGCTATTCCAAGGGTCGAAGTACCAGTACAGGCCTTCTGGTTCGATCAAAGGTGAAAAGGGTTTCACAAGGCGACAGCAGTGCAGAGGAGCAGTCCTTCAGCGGGTCACCAGCGATTCCTCGGTTCAGCATCTTGGTTGCAGGATACTTGGCTCCTGTATTCCTTCGTTCGTGAGAACTCAGGAGATCGACAAGGTAGTGGTGTTTTCAGCCCCCTCTTATCCACGGTCCCCTTTGCGCCAAAATGGAGGGGATCCAATGGGAGATCCGCTCATCAACACTCACACCATTCGTGGACCTATCACGGACCACGGTGGTCCCAGGCATTCACACCACCCTAGACTCTCTGGCACCCAGGATGTGTATTGGGACCAGACATCCCAGCCCACATCCTGGAGGCACACACAAGACATGTAGAAGCCCGCGAAAGCATCTGTGTTTCACGGGAAAGTACATGCCCAAATAAGGAAGGCCCCAGGTCGGCTCGACCTGGGGAAGGTGAAGGGAGCAAGATGGTCAGCGGACAGGACAAAGGAGCCTCGTGGTCTGGCCATTTTGGGATCTAGGCCACCATTTTGGGTTAAGCGCGAGAAACACGCTTAGAACGCCAAAAGGAGCTCAAAACACAAGAAACGATTGCTGCCACCATTCCCGTCCGTGAATCACTTGCACCGATCAGTTACAATCCTGAAAGAGTATCTAGGGCCTGTAGAAGGCTAGAGACCCAAGAGAGCAGTAACTTAGCTTACAGTGCCCTCTTGTGTCATGTTGCACGAAAGCCGCAACATGATAAAAGAAACTACGGAAACCAGCGTTTCCTGGTACTGACTGTCTTAAGGGCATGACAGTTTCCCCGTAAGAAAGGAGCGAAAGCCCAGAGGAGTGCGGCAGAAGGCTGCATTTCTCTGGCAAAGTCGAGAACAAGGTGAAAAACAACAGCAAAAAGTTTAGGGGTTGCCACATGGAAGGAAAATTACCTACAATTACGAAATCTTTCCTAACAGATATCACATCTCATGTTATAGGAAGAGTCTCAGGTTTGGTATAAGCATTGAGATATCACATCTCTGCAATCGGAAGTGTCTCAGGATTGGGATGGGAAGGAGTTGGATATCCCATCTCATGTTATAGGACGGGTCTCAGGATTGTTATTAGAATCATTGAGATATCATATTGCATGCTGTAGGAAGGGTCTAAGGATTGGAATGGGAAGGACTTGGATATCACATCTCATGCTATGGATAGGCTCTCAGGTTTGGAAAGGGAAGGAGTTGGATATCACATTTCATGTTAGAGGAAGGATCTCAGGTTTGGTATTAGAGGCATTGAGATATCACATCTCATGCTATAGGAAGGGTCTCAGGATTGGAATGGGAAGGAGTTGGATATCACATCTCATGCTATAGGAAGGGTCTCAGGTTTGGTATAAGCATTGAGATATCACATCTCATGCTATAGGAAGGGTCTCAGGATTGGAATGGAAGGAGTTGGATATCACATCTCATGTTAAACGAAGGATCTCAGGTTTGGTATTAGAAGCATTGAGACATCACATCTCATGCTATAGGAAGGGTCTCAGGATTGGAATGGGAAGGAGTTGGATATCACATCTCATGCTATAGGAAGGGTCTCAGGTTTGGTATAAGCATTGAGATATCACATGCTATCGGAAGGGTCTCAGGATTGGAATGGGAAGGAGTTGTATATGACATCTCAAGCCATAGGAAGGGTCTCAAGTTTGGTATAAGCTTTGAGATATCACATCTCTGCTATCGGAAGGGTCTCAGGATTGGAATGGGAAGGAGTTGGATATCCCATCTCATGTTATAGGAAGAGTCTCAGGTTTGGTATTAGAAGCATTGAGATATCACATCTCATGCTATAGGAAGGGTCTCAGGATTGGAATGGGAAGGACTTGGATATCACATCTCATGCTATAGGGAGGGTCTCAAGTTTGATATTAGAAGCATTGAGATATCACATCTCATGATATCGGAAGGGTCTCAGGATTGGAATGGGAAGGAGTTGGATATCACATCTCATCATAAAGGAAGGGTCTAAGGTTTGGAAGGGGAAGGATTTGGATATCACATCTCATGTTATAGGACGGGTCTCAGGTTTGGTATTAGAAGCACTGAGATATCAAGTCTCATGGTATAGGAAGGGTCTCAGAATTGGAATGAGAAGGAGTTGGATATCACATCTCAAGCTATAGGAAGGGTCTCAGGATTGGAATGGGAAGGAGTTTGATATCACATCTCATGCAATAGTATGGGTCTCAGGTTTGGTATAAGCATTGGGATATCACATCTCATGCTATCGGAAGGGTATCAGGATTGGATTTGGAAGGAGTTGGATATCCCATCTCATGCTATAGGAAGGGTCTCAGGTTGGAATGGGAAGGAGTTGGATATCACATCTCATGTTATAGGAAGGGTCTCAGGATTGGAATGGGAAGGACTTGGATATCACATCTCATGCTATAGGAAGGCTCTCAGGTTTGGAAGGGGAAAGAGTTGGATATCACATTTCATGTTAGAGGTAGGATCTCAGGTTTGGTATTAGAGGCATTGAGATATCACATCTCATGCTATCAGAAGGGTCTCAGGATTGGAATGGGAAGGAGTTGGAAATCACATCTCATGCTAAAGGGAGGGTCTCAGGTTTGGAAGGGGAAGGATTTGGATATCACATCTCATGTTATAGGAAGGATCTCAGGTTTGGTATTAGAAGCATTGAGATATCACCTCTCATGCTATCGGAAGGATCTCAGGTTTGGTATTAGAAGCATTGAGATATCACATCTCATGCTATCAGAATGGTCTCAGGATTGGAATCGGAAGGAGTTGGATATCACATCTCATGCTAAAGGGAGGGTCTCAGGTTTGGAAGGGGAAGGATTTGGATGTCACATCTCATGTTATCGGAAGGATCTCAGGTTTGGTATTAGAAGTATTGAGATATCACATCTCATGCTATAGGAAGGGTCTCAGGATTGGAATGGGAAGGACTTGGATATCACATCTCATGCTATAGGGAGGGTCTCAAGTTTGATATTAGAAGCATTGAGATATCACATCTCATGCTATAGGAAGGGTCTCAGGATTGGAATGGAAGGAGTTGGATATCACATCTCATGTTTTAGGAAGGATCTCAGGTTTGGTATTAGAAGCATTGAGACATCACATCTCATGCTATAGGAAGGGTCTCAGGATTGGAATGGGAAGGAGTTGGATATCACATTTCATGTTAGAGGAAGGATCTCAGGTTTGGTATTAGAGGCCTTGAGATATCATATCTCATGCTATAGGAAGGGTCTCAGGTTTGGAATGGGAAGGAGTTGGATATCACATCTCAAGCTATAGGAAGGGTCTCAGGTTTGGTATAAGCATTGAGATATCACATCTCATGCTATAGGAAGGGTCTCAGGATTGGAATGGGAAGGAGTTGGATATCACATCTCATGTTATAGGAAAGATCTCAGGTTTGGTATTAGAAGCATTGAGACATCACATCTCATGTTATAGGAAGGGTCTCAGGATTGGAATGGGAAGAAGTTGGATATCACATCTCATGCTATAGGAAGGGTCTCATTTTTGGAAGGGGAAGGAGTTGGATATCCAATCTCATGTTATAGGACTGGTCGCAGGTTTGGTATTAGAAGCATTGAGATATCACATCTCATGCTATAGGAATGGTATCAGGGTTGGAATGGGAAGGAGTTGGATATTACATTCTTGCTATAGGAAGGGTCTCATGTTTGGAATGGGAAGGAGTTGGATATCACATATGCTATAGGAAGGGTCTCAGGTTTGGAACGGGAAGGAGTTGGATATCCGATCTCATGTTATAGGAAGGGTCTCAGGTTTGGTATAAGCATAGAGATATCACATCTCTGCTATCAGAAGTGTCTCAGGATTGGAATGGGAAGGAGTTGGATATCCCATCTCATGTTATAGGACGGGTCTCAGGTTTGTTATTAGAATCATTGAGATATCATATTGCACGCTGCAGGAAGGGTCTAAGGATTGGAATGGGAAGGACTTGGATATCACATCTCATGCTATAGATAGGCTCTCAGATTTGGAAAGGGAAGGAGTTGGATATCACATTTCATGTTAGAGGAAGGATCTCAGGTTTGGTATTAGAGGCATTGAGATATCACATCTCATGCTATAGGAAGCGTCTCAGGATGGGAATGGGAAGGAGTTGGGTATCACATCTCATGCTATAGGAAGGGTCTCAGGTTTGGTATAAGCATTGAGATATCACATCTCTGCTATCGGAAGGGTCTCAGGATTGGATTGGGAAGGAGTTGGATATCCCTTCTCATGCTATAGGAAGGGTCTCAGGTTGGAATGGGAAGGAGTTGGATATCACATCTCATGTTATATACAGGAAGGGTCTCAGGATTGGAATGGGAAGGATTTGGATATCACATCTCTTGCTATAGGAAGGGTCTCAGGTTTTTTATTAGAAACATTGAGATATCACATCTCATGCTATAGGAAGGGTTTTAGGATTGGAATGGGAAGTATTTGGATATCACATCTCATGCTAAAGGAAGGGTCTCAGGTTTGGAAGGGGAAGGATTTGGATATCACATCTCATCCAATAGGAAGGGTCTCAGGTTTGGAATGGGAAGGAATTGGATATCACATCTCATGTTATAGGAAGGGTCTCAGGTTTTTTATTAGAAACATTGAGATATCACATCTCATGTTATAGGACGTTTCCCAGGTTTGGTATTAGAAGCATTGAGATATCACATCTCATGGTATAGGAAGGGTCTCAGGGTTGGAATGGGAAGGAATTGGATATCACATCTCATCCAATAGGAAGGGCCTCAGGTTTGGAATGGGAAGGAATTGGATATCACATCTCATGTTATAGGAAGGATCTCAGGTTTGGTATTAGAAGCATTGAGATATCACATCTCATGCTATAGGAAGGGTCTCAGGATTGGAATGTGAAGGATTTGGATATCACATCTCATGCTAAAGGAAGGGTCTCAGGTTTGGTAGAAGCATTGAGATATCACATCTCATGCTATAGGAAGGGTCTCAGGATTTGAATGGCAAGGAGTTGGATATCACATCTCATGCCATAGGAAGGGTCTCAGGTTTGGTATAAGCATTGAGATATCACATCTCTGCTTTCGGAAGGTTCTCAGGATTGGATTGGGAAGGAGTTGGATATCCCTTCTCATGCTATAGGAAGTGTCTCATGTTGGAATGGGAAGGAGTTGGATATCACATCTCATGTTATAGGAAGGGTCTCAGGATTGGAATGGGAAGGATTTGGATATCACATCTCTTGCTATAGGAAGGGTCTCAGGATTGGAATGGGAAGGATTTGGATATCACATCTCATGTCATAGGAAGGATCTCAGGTTTGGTATTAGAAGCATTGATATATCACATCTCATGCTATAGGAATGGTCTCAGGATTGGAATGGGTAGGAGTTGGATATTACATTGTTGCTATAGGAAGGGTCTCATGTTTGGAATGGGAAGGAGTTGGATATCACATATGCTATAGGAAGTGTCTCAGGTTTGGAACGGGAAGGAGTTGGATATCACATCTCATGTTATAGGAAGGGTCTCAGGTTTGGTATAAGCATTGAGATATCACATCTCTGCTATCAGGAGTGGCTCAGGATTGGAATGGGAAGGAGTTGGATATCCCATCTCATGTTAAAGGACGGGTCTCTATTTTGGCATTAGAATCATTGAGATATCACATCGCATGCTGTAGGAAGGGTCTAAGGATTGGAATGGGATGGACTTGGATATCACATCTCATGCTATAGGTAGGCTCTCAGGTTTGGTATAAGCATTGAGATATCACATCTCATGCTATAGGAAGGGTCTCAGGATTGGAATGGGAAGGATTTGGATATCACATCTCATGCTATAGGAAGGGTCTCAGGTTTGGTATAAGCATGGAGATATCACTTCTCATGCTAAAGGAAGGGTCTCAGGATTGGAATGGGAAGGAGTTGTATATGACATCTCAGGCCATAGGAAGGGTCTCCGGTTTGGTACAAGCATTGAGATATCACATCTCTGCTATCGGAAGGGTCTCAGGATTGGAATGGGAAGGAGTTGGATATCCCATCTCATGTTATAGGAAGGGTCTCAGGTTTGGTATTAGAAGCATTGAGATATCACATCTCATGCTATAGGAAGGGTCTCAGGATTGGAATGGGAAGGACTTGGATGTCACATCTCATGCTATAGGGAGGGTCTCAAGTTTGATATTAGAAGCATTGAGATAACAAATCTCATGCTATCGGAAGGGTCTCAGGATTGGAATGGGAAGGAGTTGGATATCACATCTCATGATAAAGGAAGGGTCTAAGGTTTGGAAGGGGAAGGATTTGGATATCACATCTCATGTTATAGGACGTGTCTCAGGTTTGGTATTAGAAGCATTGAGATATCAAGTCTCATGGTATAAGAAGGGTCTCAGAATTGGAATGGGAAGGAGTTGGATATCACATCTCAAGCTATAGGAAGCGTCTCAGGATTGGAATGGGAAGGAGTTTGATATCACATCTCATGCCATAGTATGGGTCTCAGGTTTGATAGAAGCATTGGGATATCACATCTCATGCTATCGGAAGGGTATCAGTATTGGATTTGGAAGGAGTTGGATATTCCATCTCATGCTATAGGAAGGGTCTCAGGTTGGAATGGGAAGGAGTTGGATATCACATTTCATGTTATAGGAAGGGTCTCAGGATTGGAATGGGAAGGACTTGGATATCATATCTCATGCTATAGGAAGGCTCTCAGGTTTGGAAGGGGAAGGAGTTGGATATCACATTTCATGTTAGAGGAAGGATCTCAAGTTTGGTATTAGAGGCCTTGAGATATCACATCTCATGCTATAGGAAGGGTCTCAGGATTGGAATGGGAAGGAGTTGGATATCACATCTCAAGCTATAGGAAGAGTCTCAGAATTGGAATGGGAAGGAGTTTGATATCACATCTCATGCCATAGTATGGGTCTCGGGTTTGGTAGAAGCATTGGGATATCACATCTCATGCTATTGGAAGGGTATCAGTATTGGATTTGGAAGGAGTTGGATATCCCATCTCATGCTATAGGAAGGGTCTCAGGTTAGAATGGGAAGGAGTTGGATATCACATTTCATGTTATAGGAAGGGTCTCAGGATTGGAATGGGAAGGACTTGGATATCATATCTCATGCTATAGGAAGGCTCTCAGGTTTGGAAGGGGAAGGAGTTGGATATCACATTTCATGTTAGAGGAAGGATCTCAGGTTTGGTATTAGAGGCATTGAGATATCACATCTCATGCTATAGGAAGCGTCTCAGGATTGGAATGGGAAGGAGTTGGGTATCACATCTCATGCTATAGGAAGGGTCTCAGGTTTGGTATAAGCATTGAGATATCACATCTCTGCTATCGGAAGGGTCTCAGGATTGGATTGGGAAGGAGTTGGATATCCCTTCTCATGCTATAGGAAGGGTCTCAGGTTGGAATGGGAAGGAGTTGGATATCACATCTCATGTTATATACAGGAAGGGTCTCAGGATTGGAATGGGAAGGATTTGGATATCACATCTCTTGCTATAGGAAGGGTCTCAGGTTTTTTATTAGAAACATTGAGATATCACATCTCATGCTATAGGAAGGATTTTAGGATTGGAATGGGAAGTATTTGGATATCACATCTCATGCTAAAGGAAGGGTCTCAGGTTTGGAAGGGGAAGGATTTGGATATCACATCTCATCCAATAGGAAGGGTCTCAGGTTTGGAATGGGAAGGAATTGGATATCACATCTCATGTTATAGGAAGGGTCTCAGGTTTTTTATTAGAAACATTGAGATATCACATCTCATGTTATAGGACGTTTCCCAGGTTTGGTATTAGAAGCATTGAGATATCACATCTCATGGTATAGGAAGGGTCTCAGGGTTGGAATGGGAAGGAGTTGGATATCACATCTCATCCAATAGGAAGGGCCTCAGGTTTGGAATGGGAAGGAATTGGATATCACATCTCATGTTATAGGAAGGATCTCAGGTTTGGTATTAGAAGCATTGAGATATCACATCTCATGCTATAGGAAGGGTCTCAGGATTGGAATGTGAAGGATTTGGATATCACATCTCATGCTAAAGGAAGGGTCTCAGGTTTGGTAGAAGCATTGAGATATCACATCTCATGCTATAGGAAGGGTCTCAGGATTTGAATGGCAAGGAGTTGGATATCACATCTCATGCCATAGGAAGGGTCTCAGGTTTGGTATAAGCATTGAGATATCACATCTCTGCTATCGGAAGGTTCTCAGGATTGGATTGGGAAGGAGTTGGATATCCCTTCTCATGCTATAGGAAGTGTCTCATGTTGGAATGGGAAGGAGTTGGATATCACATCTCATGTTATAGGAAGGGTCTCAGGATTGGAATGGGAAGGATTTGGATATCACATCTCTTGCTATAGGAAGGGTCTCAGGATTGGAATGGGAAGGATTTGGATATCACATCTCATGTCATAGGAAGGATCTCAGGTTTGGTATTAGAAGCATTGATATATCACATCTCATGCTATAGGAATGGTCTCAGGATTGGAATGGGTAGGAGTTGGATATTACATTGTTGCTATAGGAAGGGTCTCATGTTTGGAATGGGAAGGAGTTGGATATCACATATGCTATAGGAAGTGTCTCAGGTTTGGAACGGGAAGGAGTTGGATATCACATCTCATGTTATAGGAAGGGTCTCAGGTTTGGTATAAGCATTGAGATATCACATCTCTGCTATCAGGAGTGGCTCAGGATTGGAATGGGAAGGAGTTGGATATCCCATCTCATGTTAAAGGACGGGTCTCTATTTTGGCATTAGAATCATTGAGATATCACATCGCATGCTGTAGGAAGGGTCTAAGGATTGGAATGGGATGGACTTGGATATCACATCTCATGCTATAGGTAGGCTCTCAGGTTTGGTATAAGCATTGAGATATCACATCTCATGCTATAGGAAGGGTCTCAGGATTGGAATGGGAAGGATTTGGATATCACATCTCATGCTATAGGAAGGGTCTCAGGTTTGGTATAAGCATGGAGATATCACTTCTCATGCTAAAGGAAGGGTCTCAGGATTGGAATGGGAAGGAGTTGTATATGACATCTCAGGCCATAGGAAGGGTCTCCGGTTTGGTATAAGCATTGAGATATCACATCTCTGCTATCGGAAGGGTCTCAGGATTGGAATGGGAAGGAGTTGGATATCCCATCTCATGTTATAGGAAGGGTCTCAGGTTTGGTATTAGAAGCATTGAGATATCACATCTCATGCTATAGGAAGGGTCTCAGGATTGGAATGGGAAGGACTTGGATGTCACATCTCATGCTATAGGGAGGGTCTCAAGTTTGATATTAGAAGCATTGAGATAACAAATCTCATGCTATCGGAAGGGTCTCAGGATTGGAATGGGAAGGAGTTGGATATCACATCTCATGATAAAGGAAGGGTCTAAGGTTTGGAAGGGGAAGGATTTGGATATCACATCTCATGTTATAGGACGTGTCTCAGGTTTGGTATTAGAAGCATTGAGATATCAAGTCTCATGGTATAAGAAGGGTCTCAGAATTGGAATGGGAAGGAGTTGGATATCACATCTCAAGCTATAGGAAGCGTCTCAGGATTGGAATGGGAAGGAGTTTGATATCACATCTCATGCCATAGTATGGGTCTCAGGTTTGATAGAAGCATTGGGATATCACATCTCATGCTATCGGAAGGGTATCAGTATTGGATTTGGAAGGAGTTGGATATTCCATCTCATGCTATAGGAAGGGTCTCAGGTTGGAATGGGAAGGAGTTGGATATCACATTTCATGTTATAGGAAGGGTCTCAGGATTGGAATGGGAAGGACTTGGATATCATATCTCATGCTATAGGAAGGCTCTCAGGTTTGGAAGGGGAAGGAGTTGGATATCACATTTCATGTTAGAGGAAGGATCTCAAGTTTGGTATTAGAGGCCTTGAGATATCACATCTCATGCTATAGGAAGGGTCTCAGGATTGGAATGGGAAGGAGTTGGATATCACATCTCAAGCTATAGGAAGGGTCTCAGGTTTGGTATAAGCATTGAGATATCACATCTCATGCTATAGGAAGGGTCTCAGGATTGGAATGGGAAGAAGTTGGATATCACATCTCATGCTATAGGAAGGGTCTCAGGTTTGGTATAAGCATTGAGATATCACATCTCATGCTATGGGAAGGGTCTCAGGATTGGAATGGGAAGGAGTTGTATATGCCATCTCATGCCATAGGAAGGGTCTCAGGTTTGGTATAAGCATTGAGATATCACATCACATGCTATAGGAAGGGTCTCAGGATTGGAATGGGAAGGACTTGGATATCACATATCATGCTATAGGCAGGGTCTCAGGTTTGGAAAGGGAAGGATTTGGAAATCACATCTCATATTATAGGAAGGATCTCAGGTTTGGTATTAGAAGCATTGAGATATCACATCTCATGCTATCAGAAGGGTCTCAGGATTGGAATGGGAAGGAGTTGGATATCACATCTCATGCTAAAGGGAGGGTCTCAGGTTTGGAAGGGGAAGGATTTGGAAATCACATCTCATATTATAGGAAGGATCTCAGGTTTGGTATTAGAAGCATTGAGATATCACATCTCATGCTATCGGAAGGATCTCAGGTATGGTATAAGAGGCATTGAGATATCACATCTCATGCTATCATAAGGGTCTCAGGATTGGAATGGGAAGGAGTTGGATATCACATCTCATGTTATAGGAAGGATCTCAGGTTTGGTATTGGAAGCATTGAGACATCACATCTCATGCTATAGGAAGGGTCTCAGGATTGGAATGGGAAGGAGTTGGATATCACATCTCATGCTATAGGAAGGGTCTCAGATTTGGTATAAGCATTGAGATATCACATCTCATGCTATAGGAAGGGTCTCAGGATTGGAATGGGAAGGAATTGTATATGACATCTGAGTTGGATATCCCATCTCATGTTATAGGAAGGGTCTCAGGTTTGGTATTAGAAGCATTGAGATATCACATCTCATGCTATAGGAAGGGTCTCAGGATTGGAATGGGGAGGACTTGGATGTCACATCTCATGCTATAGTAAGGGTCTCAAGTTTGATATTAGAAGCATTGAGATAACAAATGTCATGATATCGGAAGGGTCTCAGGATTGGAATGGGAAGGAGTTGGATATCACATCTCATGATAAAGGAAGGGTCTAAGGTTTGGAAGGGGAAGGATTTGGATATCACATCTCATGTTATAGGACGGGTCTCAGGTTTGGTATTAGAAGCATTGAGATATCAAGTCTCATGGTATAGAAAGGGTCTCAGAATTGGAATGGGAAGAAGTTGGATATCACATCTCAAGCTATAGGAAGGGTCTCAGGATTGGAATGGGAAGGAGTTTGATATCACATCTCATGCCATAGTATGGGTCTCAGATTTGGTAGAAGCATTGGGATATCACATCTCATGCTATCGGAATGGTATCAGTATTGGATTTGGAAGGAGTTGGATATCCCATCTCATGCTATAGGAAAGGTCTCAAGTTGGAATGGGATGGAGTTGGATATCACATTTCATGTTATAGGAAGGGTCTCTGGATTGGAATGGGAAGGACTTGGATATCATATCTCATGCTATAGGAAGGCTCTCAGGTTTGGAAGGGGAAGGAGTTGGATATCACATTTCATGTTAGAGGAAGGATCTCAGGTTTGGTATTAGAGGCCTTGAGATATCACATCTCATGCTATAGGAAGGGTCTCAGGACTGGAATGGGAAGGAGTTGGATATCACATCTCAAGCTATAGGAAGGTTCTCAGGTTTGGTATAAGCATTGAGATATCACATCTCATGCTATAGGAAGGGTCTCAGGATTGGAATGGGAAGGAGTTGGATATCACATCTCATGTTATAGGAAAGATCTCAGGTTTGGTATTAGAAGCATTGAGACATCACATCTCATGTTATAGGAAGGGTCTCAGGATTGGAATGGGAAGAAGTTGGATATCACATCTCATGCTATAGGAAGGGTCTCAGGTTTGGAAGGGGAAGGAGTTGGATATCCAATCTCATGTTATAGGACTGGTCTCAGGTTTGGTATTAGAAGCATTGAGATATCACATCGCATGCTGTAGGAAGGTTCTCAGGTTTGGAATGGGGAGGAATTGGACATCACATCTCATGTCATAGGAAGGATCTCAGGTTTGGTATTAGAAGTATTGAGATATCACATCTCATGCTATAGGAATGGTCTCAGGGTTGGAATGGGAAGGAGTTGGATATTACATTCTTGCTATAGGAAGGGTCTCATGTTTGGAATGGGAAGGAGTTGGATATCACATATGCTATAGGAAGGGTCTCAGGTTTGGAACGGGAAGGAGTTGGATATCCGATCTCATGTTATAGGAAGGGTCTCAGGTTTGGTATAAGCATTGAGATATCACATCTCTGCTATCAGAAGTGTCTCAGGATTGGAATGGGAAGGAGTTGGATATCCCATCTCATGTTATAGGATGGGTCTCAGGTTTGTTATTAGAATCATTGAGATATCATATTGCACGCTGCAGGAAGGGTCTAAGGATTGGAATGGGAAGGACTTGGATATCACATCTCATGCTATAGATAGGCTCTCAGATTTGGAAAGGGAAGGAGTTGGATATCACATTTCATGTTAGAGGAAGGATCTCAGGTTTGGTATTAGAGGCATTGAGATATCACATCTCATGCTATAGGAAACGTCTCAGGATTGGAATGGGAAGGAATTGGGTATCACATCTCATGCTATAGGAAGGGTCTCAGGTTTGGTATAAGCATTGAGATATCACATCTCTGCTATCGGAAGGGTCTCAGGATTGGATTGGGAAGGAGTTGGATATCCCTTCTCATGCTATAGGAACGGTCTCAGGTTGGAATGGGAAGGAGTTGGATATCACATCTCATGTTATATACAGGAAGGGTCTCAGGATTGGAATGGGAAGGATTTGGATATCACATCTCTTGCTATAGGAAGGGTCTCAGGTTTTTTATTAGAAACATTGAGATATCACATCTCATGCTATAGGAAGGGTTTTAGGATTGGAATGGGAAGTATTTGGATATCACATCTCATGCTAAAGGAAGGGTCTCAGGTTTGGAAGGGGAAGGATTTGGATATCACATCTCATCCAATAGGAAGGGTCTCAGGTTTGGAATGGGAAGGAATTGGATATCACATCTCATATTATAGGAAGGGTCTCAGGTTTTTTATTAGAAACATCGAGATATCACATCTCATGTTATAGGACGGTTCCCAGGTTTGGTATTAGAAGCATTGAGATATCACATCTCATGGTATAGGAAGGGTCTCAGGGTTGGAATGGGAAGGAGTTGGATATCACATCTCATCCAATAGGAAGGGTCTCAGGTTTGGAATGGGAAGGAATTGGATATCACATCTCATGTTATAGGAAGGATCTCAGGTTTGGTATTAGAAGCATTGAGATTTCACATCTCATGCTATAGGAAGGGTCTCAGGATTGGAATGTGAAGGATTTGGATATCACATCTCATGCTAAAGGAAGGGTCTCAGGTTTGGTATAAGCATTGAGATATCACATCTCTGCTATCGGAAGGTTCTCAGGATTGGATTGGGAAGGAGTTGGATATCCCTTCTCATGCTATAGGAAGTGTCTCAGGTTGGAATGGGAAGGAGTTGGATATCACATCTCATGTTATAGGAAGGGTCTCAGGATTAGAATGGGAAGGATTTGGATATCACATCTCTTGCTATAGGAAGGGTCTCAGGATTAGAATGGGAAGGATTTGGATATCACATCTCATGTCATAGGAAGGATCTCAGGTTTGGTATTAGAAGCATTGATATATCACATCTCATGCTATAGGAATGGTCTCAGGATTGGAATGGGTAGGAGTTGGATATTACATTCTTGCTATAGGAAGGGTCTCATGTTTGGAATGGGAAGGAGTTGGATATCACATATGCTATAGGAAGTGTCTCAGGTTTGGAACGGGAAGGAGTTGGATATCACATCTCATGTTATAGGAAGGGTCTCAGGTTTGGTATAAGCATTGAGATATCACATCTCTGCTATCAGGAGTGGCTCAGGATTGGAATGGGAAGGAGTTGGATATCCCATCTCATGTTAAAGGACGGGTCTCTGGTTTGGTATTAGAATCATTGAGATATCACATCGCATGCTGTAGGAAGGGTCTAAGGATTGGAATGGGATGGACTTGGATATCACATCTCATGCTATAGGTAGGCTCTCAGGTTTGGTATAAGCATTGAGATATCACATCTCATGCTATAGGAAGGGTCTCAGGATTGGAATGGGAAGGATTTGGATATCACATATCATGCTATAGGAAGGGTCTCAGGTTTGGTATAAGCATGGAGATATAAATTCTCATGCTATAGGAAGGGTCTCAGGATTGGAATGGGAAGGAGTTGTATATGACATCTCAGGCCATAGGAAGGGTCTCAGGTTTGGTATAAGCATTGAGATTTCACATCTCTGCTATCGGAAGGGTCTCAGGATTGGAATGGGAAGGAGTTGGATATCCCATCTCATGTTATAGGAAGGGTCTCAGGTTTGGTATTAGAAGCATTGAGATATCACATCTCATGCTATAGGAAGGGTCTCAGGATTGGAATGGGAAGGACTTGGATGTCACATCTCATGCTATAGGGAGGGTCTCAAGTTTGATATTAGAAGCATTGAGATAACAAATCTCATGCTATCAGAAGGGTCTCAGGATTGGAATGGGAAGGAGTTGGATATCACATCTCATGATAAAGGAAGGGTCTTAGGTTTGGAAGGGGAAGGATTTGGATATCACATCTCATGTTATAGGACGGGTCTCAGGTTTGGTAGAAGCATTGGGATATCACATCTCATGGTATAAGAAGGGTATCAGAATTGGATTTGGAAGGAGTTGGATATCCCATCTCATGCTATAGGAAGGGTCTCAGGTTGGAATGGGAAGGAGTTGGATATCACATTTCATGTTAGAGGAAGGATCTCAGGTTTGGTATTAGAGGCCTTGAGATATCACATCTCATGCTATAGGAAGGGTCTCAGGATTGGAATGGGAAGGAGTTGGATATCACATCTCAAGCTATAGGAAGGGTCTCAGGTTTGGTATAAGCATTGAGATATCACATCTCATGCTATAGGAAGGGTCTCAGGATTGGAATGGGAAGAAGTTGGATATCACATCTCATGCTATAGGCAGGGTCTCAGGTTTGGAAAGGGAAGGAGATGGATATCACATTTCATGTTAGAGGTAGGATCTCAGGTTTGGTATTAGAGGCATTGAGATATCACATCTCATGCTATCAGAAGGGTCTCAGGATTGGAATGGGAAGGAGTTGGATATCACATTTCATGCCAAAGGGAGGGTCTCAGGTTTGGAAGGGGAAGGATTTGGAAATCACATCTCATATTATAGGAAGGATCTCAGGTTTGGTATTAGAAGCATTGAGATATCACATCTCATGCTATCGGAAGGATCTCAGGTTTGGTATAAGAGGCATTGAGATATCACATCTCATGCTATCATAAGGGTCTCAGGATTGGAATGGGAAGGAGTTGGATATCACATCTCATGTTATAGGAAGGATCTCAGGTTTGGTATTAGAAGCATTGAGACATCACATCTCATGCTATAGGAAGGGTCTCAGGATTGGAATGGGAAGGAGTTGGATATCACATCTCATGCTATAGGAAGGGTCTCAGATTTGGTATAAGCATTGAGATATCACATCTCATGCTATAAGGAGTTGGATATCACATCTCAAGCTATAGGAAGGGTCTCAGGTTTGGTATAAGCATTGAGATATCACATCTCATGCTATAGGAAGGGTCTCAGGATTGGAATGGGAAGGAGTTGGATATCACATCTCATGTTATAGGAAAGATCTCAGGTTTGGTATTAGAAGCATTGAGACATCACATCTCATGTTATAGGAAGGGTCTCAGGATTGGAATGGGAAGAAGTTGGATATCACATCTCATGCTATAGGAAGGGTCTCAGGTTTGGAAGGGGAAGGAGTTGGATATCCAATCTCATGTTATAGGACTGGTCTCAGGTTTGGTATTAGAAGCATTGAGATATCACATTGCATGCTGTAGGAAGGTTCTCAGGTTTGGAATGGGGAGGAATTGGATATCACATCTCATGTCATAGGAAGGATCTCAGGTTTGGTATTAGAAGCATTGAGATATCACA
This sequence comes from Ambystoma mexicanum, assembly GCF_040938575.1. Taxonomy (NCBI): domain Eukaryota; kingdom Metazoa; phylum Chordata; class Amphibia; order Caudata; family Ambystomatidae; genus Ambystoma; species Ambystoma mexicanum. The sequence goes on from NW_027182433.1 coordinate 1,965,262, forward strand.
TCTCATGCTATAGGAATGGTCTCAGGGTTGGAATGGGAAGGAGTTTGATATCACATCTCATGCCATAGTATGGGTCTCATGTTTGGTAGAAGCTTTTTATTCATTTATTTATTTGGATTTATTTAAAGCGCACATCAGCCCGTGTGCATCGTGGCGCTGTTACATGAGTACATACATAGTCTGGTTACAATGGAAGGAAGATGGTTACAAAGCAATTTTCATTACAGGAAGCATTTCGTGTCTAACACTTTTCGTATCAGATGTGTGCGAGCTGAAGTGGGTCAAGGGAAGGTGGAGTTAGCTGAATAGCGTGGTTTTGAGGGATTTGCGAAAGAGATACAGAGATGGTTCTGCTCTGAGCGAGTTGGGGAGGGCATTCCAGAGCTTAGGTGCTATGTGAGGGAAGCACTTTGGGATATCACATCTCATGCTATCGGAAGGGTATCAGTATTGGATTTGGAAGGAGTTGGATATCCCATCTCATGCTATAGGAAGGGTCTCAGGTTGGAATGGGAAGGAGTTGGATATCACATTTCATGTTATAGGAAGGGTCTCAGGATTGGAATGGGAAGGACTTGGATATCATATCTCATGCTATAGGAAGGCTCTCAGGTTTGGAAGGGGAAGGAGTTGGATATCACATTTCATGTTAGAGGAAGGATCTCAGGTTTGGTATTAGAGGCCTTGAGATATCACATCTCATGCTATAGGAAGGGTCTCAGGATTGGAATGGGAAGCAGTTGGATACACATCTCATGCTATAGGAAGGGTCTCAGGATTGGAATGGGAAGAAGTTGGATATCACATCTCATGCTATAAGAAGGGTCTCAGGTTTGGTATAAGCATTGAGATATCACATCTCATGCTATAGGAAGGGTCTCAGGGTTGGAATGGGAAGGAGTTGTATATGACATCTCATGCCATAGGAAGGGTCTCAGGTTTGGTATAAGCATTGAGATATCACATCACATGCTATAGGAAGGGTCTCAGGATTGGAATGGGAAGGACTTGGATATCACATCTCATGCTATAGGCAGGGTCTCAGGTTTGGAAAGGGAAGGAGATGGATATCACATTTCATGTTAGAGGTAGGATCTCAGGTTTGGTATTAGAGGCATTGAGATATCACATCTCATGCTATCAGAAGAGTCTCAGGATTGGAATGGGAAGGAGTTGGATATCACATTTCATGCTAAAGGGAGGGTCTCAGGTTTGGAAGGGGAAGGATTTGGAAATCACATCTCATATTATAGGAAGGATCTCAGGTTTGGTATTAGAAGCATTGAGATATCACATCTCATGCTATCGGAAGGATCTCAGGTTTGGTATAAGAGGCATTGAGATATCACATCTCATGCTATCATAAGGGTCTCAGGATTGGAATGGGAAGGAGTTGGATATCACATCTCATGTTATAGGAAGGATCTCAGGTTTGGTATTAGAAGCATTGAGACATCACATCTCATGCTATAAGGAGTTGGATATCACATCTCATGCTATCATAAGGGTCTCAGGATTGGAATGGGAAGGAGTTGGATATCACATCTCATGCTATAGGAAGGGTCTCAGATTTGGTATAAGCATTGAGATATCACATCTCATGCTATAAGGAGTTGGATATCACATCTCAAGCTATAGGAAGGGTCTCAGGTTTGGTATAAGCATTGAGATATCACATCTCATGCTATAGGAAGGGTCTCAGGATTGGAATGGGAAGGAGTTGGATATCACATCTCATGTTATAGGAAAGATCTCAGGTTTGGTATTAGAAGCATTGAGACATCACATCTCATGTTATAGGAAGGGTCTCAGGATTGGAATGGGAAGAAGTTGGATATCACATCTCATGCTATAGGAAGGGTCTCAGGTTTGGAAGGGGAAGGAGTTGGATATCCAATCTCATGTTATAGGACTGGTCTCAGGTTTGGTATTAGAAGCATTGAGATATCACATTGCATGCTGTAGGAAGGTTCTCAGGTTTGGAATGGGGAGGAATTGGATATCACATCTCATGTCATAGGAAGGATCTCAGGTTTGGTATTAGAAGCATTGAGATATCACATCTCATGCTATAGGAATGGTCTCAGGGTTGGAATGGGAAGGAGTTTGATATCACATCTCATGCCATAGTATGGGTCTCATGTTTGGTAGAAGCTTTTTATTTATTTATTTTTTTATTTATTCGGATTTATTTAAAGCGCACATCAGCCCGTGGGCATCGTGGCGCTGTTACATGAGTACATACATAGTCTGGTTACAATGGAAGGAAGATGGTTACAAAGCAATTTTCATTACAGGAAGCATTTCGTGTCTAACACTTTTCGTATCAGATGTGTGCGAGCTGAAGTGGGTCAAGGGAAGGTGGAGTTAGCTGAATAGCGTGGTTTTGAGGGATTTGCGAAAGAGATACAGAGATGGTTCTGCTCTGAGCGAGTTGGGGAGGGCATTCCAGAGCTTAGGTGCTATGTGAGGGAAGCACTTTCGGATATCACATCTCATGCTATCGGAAGGGTATCAGTATTGGATTTGGAAGGAGTTGGATATCCCATCTCATGCTATAGGAAGGGTCTCAGGTTGGAATGGGAAGGAGTTGGATATCACATTTCATGTTATAGGAAGGGTCTCAGGATTGGAATGGGAAGGACTTGGATATCATATCTCATGCTATAGGAAGGCTCTCAGGTTTGGAAGGGGAAGGAGTTGGATATCACATTTCATGTTAGAGGAAGGATCTCAGGTTTGGTATTAGAGGCCTTGAGATATCACATCTCATGCTATAGGAAGGGTCTCAGGATTGGAATGGGAAGCAGTTGGATACACATCTCAAGCTATAGGAAGGGTCTCAGGTTCGGTATAAGCATTGAGATATCAACTCTCATGCTATAGGAAGGGTCTCAGGATTGGAATGGGAAGAAGTTGGATATCACATCTCATGCTATAAGAAGGGTCTCAGGTTTGGTATAAGCATTGAGATATCACATCTCATGCTATAGGAAGGGTCTCAGGGTTGGAATGGGAAGGAGTTGTACATGACATCTCATGCCATAGGAAGGGTCTCAGGTTTGGTATAAGCATTGAGATATCACATCACATGCTATAGGAAGGGTCTCAGGATTGGAATGGGAAGGACTTGGATATCACATCTCATGCTATAGGCAGGGTCTCAGGTTTGGAAAGGGAAGGAGATGGATATCACATTTCATGTTAGAGGTAGGATCTCAGGTTTGGTATTAGAGGCATTGAGATATCACATCTCATGCTATCAGAAGAGTCTCAGGATTGGAATGGGAAGGAGTTGGATATCACATTTCATGCTAAAGGGAGGGTCTCAGGTTTGGAAGGGGAAGGATTTGGAAATCACATCTCATATTATAGGAAGGATCTCAGGTTTGGTATTAGAAGCATTGAGATATCACATCTCATGCTATCGGAAGGATCTCAGGTTTGGTATAAGAGGCATTGAGATATCACAACTCATGCTATCATAAGGGTCTCAGGATTGGAATGGGAAGGAGTTGGATATCACATCTCATGTTATAGGAAGGATCTCAGGTTTGGTATTAGAAGCATTGAGACATCACATCTCATGCTATAGGAAGGGTCTCAGGATTGGAATGGGAAGGAGTTGGATATCACATCTCATGCTATAGGAAGGGTCTCAGATTTGGTATAAGCATTGAGATATCACATCTCATGCTATAAGGAGTTGGATATCACATCTCAAGCTATAGGAAGGGTCTCAGGTTTGGTATAAGCATTGAGATATCACATCTCATGCTATAGGAAGGGTCTCAGGATTGGAATGGGAAGGAGTTGGATATCACATCTCATGTTATAGGAAAGATCTCAGGTTTGGTATTAGAAGCATTGAGACATCACATCTCATGTTATAGGAAGGGTCTCAGGATTGGAATGGGAAGAAGTTGGATATCACATCTCATGCTATAGGAAGGGTCTCAGGTTTGGAAGGGGAAGGAGTTGGATATCCAATCTCATGTTATAGGACTGGTCTCAGGTTTGGTATTAGAAGCATTGAGACATCACATTGCATGCTGTAGGAAGGTTCTCAGGTTTGGAATGGGGAGGAATTGGATATCACATCTCATGTCATAGGAAGGATCTCAGGTTTGGTATTAGAAGCATTGAGATATCACATCTCATGCTATAGGAATGGTCTCAGGGTTGGAATGGGAAGGAGTTTGATATCACATCTCATGCCATAGTATGGGTCTCATGTTTGGTAGAAGCTTTTTATTTATTTATTTATTTATTTATTCGGATTTATTTAAAGCGCACATCAGCCCGTGGGCATCGTGGCGCTGTTACATGAGTACATACATAGTCTGGTTACAATGGAAGGAAGATGGTTACAAAGCAATTTTCATTACAGGAAGCATTTCGTGTCTAACACTTTTCGTATCAGATGTGTGCGAGCTGAAGTGGGTCAAGGGAAGGTGGAGTTAGCTGAATAGCGTGGTTTTGAGGGATTTGCGAAAGAGATACAGAGATGGTTCTGCTCTGAGCGAGTTGGGGAGGGCATTCCAGAGCTTAGGTGCTATGTGAGGGAAGCACTTTGGGATATCACATCTCATGCTATCGGAAGGGTATCAGTATTGGATTTGGAAGGAGTTGGATATCCCATCTCATGCTATAGGAAGGGTCTCAGGTTGGAATGGGAAGGAGTTGGATATCACATTTCATGTTATAGGAAGGGTCTCAGGATTGGAATGGGAAGGACTTGGATATCATATCTCATGCTATAGGAAGGCTCTCAGGTTTGGAAGGGGAAGGAGTTGGATATCACATTTCATGTTAGAGGAAGGATCTCAGGTTTGGTATTAGAGGCCTTGAGATATCACATCTCATGCTATAGGAAGGGTCTCAGGATTGGAATGGGAAGCAGTTGGATACACATCTCAAGCTATAGGAAGGGTCTCAGGTTTGGTATAAGCATTGAGATATCACATCTCATGCTATAGGAAGGGTCTCAGGATTGGAATGGGAAGAAGTTGGATATCACATCTCATGCTATAAGAAGGGTCTCAGGTTTGGTATAAGCATTGAGATATCACATCTCATGCTATAGGAAGGGTCTCAGGGTTGGAATGGGAAGGAGTTGTATATGACATCTCATGCCATAGGAAGGGTCTCAGGTTTGGTATAAGCATTGAGATATCACATCACATGCTATAGGAAGGGTCTCAGGATTGGAATGGGAAGGACTTGGATATCACATCTCATGCTATAGGCAGGGTCTCAGGTTTGGAAAGGGAAGGAGATGGATATCACATTTCATGTTAGAGGTAGGATCTCAGGTTTGGTATTAGAGGCATTGAGATATCACATCTCATGCTATCAGAAGAGTCTCAGGATTGGAATGGGAAGGAGTTGGATATCACATTTCATGCTAAAGGGAGGGTCTCAGGTTTGGAAGGGGAAGGATTTGGAAATCACATCTCATATTATAGGAAGGATCTCAGGTTTGGTATTAGAAGCATTGAGATATCACATCTCATGCTATCGGAAGGATCTCAGGTTTGGTATAAGAGGCATTGAGATATCACATCTCATGCTATCATAAGGGTCTCAGGATTGGAATGGGAAGGAGTTGGATATCACATCTCATGTTATAGGAAGGATCTCAGGTTTGGTATTAGAAGCATTGAGACATCACATCTCATGCTATAGGAAGGGTCTCAGGATTGGAATGGGAAGGAGTTGGATATCACATCTCATGCTATAGGAAGGGTCTCAGATTTGGTATAAGCATTGAGATATCACATCTCATGCTATAAGGAGTTGGATATCACATCTCAAGCTATAGGAAGGGTCTCAGGTTTGGTATAAGCATTGCGATATCACATCTCATGCTATAGGAAGGGTCTCAGGATTGGAATGGGAAGGAGTTGGATATCACATCTCATGTTATAGGAAAGATCTCAGGTTTGGTATTAGAAGCATTGAGACATCACATCTCATGTTATAGGAAGGGTCTCAGGATTGGAATGGGAAGAAGTTGGATATCACATCTCATGCTATAGGAAGGGTCTCAGGTTTGGAAGGGGAAGGAGTTGGATATCCAATCTCATGTTATAGGACTGGTCTCAGGTTTGGTATTAGAAGCATTGAGATATCACATTGCATGCTGTAGGAAGGTTCTCAGGTTTGGAATGGGGAGGAATTGGATATCACATCTCATGTCATAGGAAGGATCTCAGGTTTGGTATTAGAAGCATTGAGATATCACATCTCATGCTATAGGAATGGTCTCAGGGTTGGAATGGGAAGGAGTTTGATATCACATCTCATGCCATAGTATGGGTCTCATGTTTGGTAGAAGCTTTTTATTTATTTATTTATTTATTTATTCGGATTTATTTAAAGCGCACATCAGCCCGTGGGCATCGTGGCGCTGTTACATGAGTACAAACATAGTCTGGTTACAATGGAAGGAAGATGGTTACAAAGCAATTTTCATTACAGGAAGCATTTCGTGTCTAACACTTTTCGTATCAGATGTGTGCGAGCTGAAGTGGGTCAAGGGAAGGTGGAGTTAGCTGAATAGCGTGGTTTTGAGGGATTTGCGAAAGAGATACAGAGATGGTTCTGCTCTGAGCGAGTTGGGGAGGGCATTCCAGAGCTTAGGTGCTATGTGAGGGAAGCACTTTGGGATATCACATCTCATGCTATCGGAAGGGTATCAGTATTGGATTTGGAAGGAGTTGGATATCCCATCTCATGCTATAGGAAGGGTCTCAGGTTGGAATGGGAAGGAGTTGGATATCACATTTCATGTTATAGGAAGTGTCTCAGGATTGGAATGGGAAGGACTTGGATATCATATCTCATGCTATAGGAAGGCTCTCAGGTTTGGAAGGGGAAGGAGTTGGATATCACATTTCATGTTAGAGGAAGGATCTCAGGTTTGGTATTAGAGGCCTTGAGATATCACATCTCATGCTATAGGAAGGGTCTCAGGATTGGAATGGGAAGCAGTTGGATACACATCTCAAGCTATAGGAAGGGTCTCAGGTTTGGTATAAGCATTGAGATATCACATCTCATGCTATAGGGAGGGTCTCAGGATTGGAATGGGAAGAAGTTGGATATCACATCTCATGCTATAAGAAGGGTCTCAGGTTTGGTATAAGCATTGAGATATCACATCTCATGCTATAGGAAGGGTCTCAGGGTTGGAATGGGAAGGAGTTGTATATGACATCTCATGCCATAGGAAGGGTCTCAGGTTTGGTATAAGCATTGAGATATCACATCTCATGCTATAGGAAGGGTCTCAGGATTGGAATGGGAAGGACTTGGATATCACATCTCATGCTATAGGCAGGGTCTCAGGTTTGGAAAGGGAAGGAGATGGATATCACATTTCATGTTAGAGGTAGGATCTCAGGTTTGGTATTAGAGGCATTGAGATATCACATCTCATGCTATCAGAAGAGTCTCAGGATTGGAATGGGAAGGAGTTGGATATCACATTTCATGCTAAAGGGAGGGTCTCAGGTTTGGAAGGGGAAGGATTTGGAAATCACATCTCATATTATAGGAAGGATCTCAGGTTTGGTATTAGAAGCATTGAGATATCACATCTCATGCTATCGGAAGGATCTCAGGTTTGGTATAAGAGGCATTGAGATATCACATCTCATGCTATCATAAGGGTCTCAGGATTGGAATGGGAAGGAGTTGGATATCACATCTCATGTTATAGGAAGGATCTCAGGTTTGGTATTAGAAGCATTGAGACATCACATCTCATGCTATAGGAAGGGTCTCAGGTTTGGAAGGGGAAGGATTTGGATATCACATCTCATCCAATAGGAAGGGTCTCAGGTTTGGAATGGGAAGGAATTGGATATCACATCTCATGTTATAGGAAGGGTCTCAGGTTTTTTATTAGAAACATTGAGATATCACATCTCATGTTATAGGACGGTTCCCAGGTTTGGTATTAGAAGCATTGAGATATCACATCTCATGGTATAGGAAGGGTCTCAGGGTTGGAATGGGAAGGAGTTGGATATCACATCTCATCCAATAGGAAGGGTCTCAGGTTTGGAATGGGAAGGAATTGGATATCACATCTCATGTTATAGGAAGGATCTCAGGTTTGGTATTAGAAGCATTGAGATATCACATCTCATGCTATAGGAAGGGTCTCAGGATTGGAATGTGAAGGATTTGGATATCACATCTCATGCTAAAGGAAGGGTCTCAGGTTTGGTATAAGCATTGAGATATCACATCTCTGCTATCGGAAGGTTCTCAGGATTGGATTGGGAAGGAGTTGGATATCCCTTCTCATGCTATAGGAAGTGTCTCAGGTTGGAATGGGAAGGAGTTGGATATCACATCTCATGTTATAGGAAGGGTCTCAGGATTAGAATGGGAAGGATTTGGATATCACATCTCTTGCTATAGGAAGGGTCTCAGGATTGGAATGGGAAGGATTTGGATATCACATCTCATGTCATAGGAAGGATCTCAGGTTTGGTATTAGAAGCATTGATATATCACATCTCATGCTATAGGAATGGTCTCAGGATTGGAATGGGTAGGAGTTGGATATTACATTCTTGCTATAGGAAGGGTCTCATGTTTGGAATGGGAAGGAGTTGGATATCACATATGCTATAGGAAGTGTCTCAGGTTTGGAACGGGAAGGAGTTGGATATCACATCTCATGTTATAGGAAGGGTCTCAGGTTTGGTATAAGCATTGAGATATCACATCTCTGCTATCAGGAGTGGCTCAGGATTGGAATGGGAAGGAGTTGGATATCCCATCTCATGTTAAAGGACGGGTCTCTGGTTTGGTATTAGAATCATTGAGATATCACATCGCATGCTGTAGGAAGGGTCTAAGGATTGGAATGGGATGGACTTGGATATCACATCTCATGCTATAGGTAGGCTCTCAGGTTTGGTATAAGCATTGAGATATCACATCTCATGGTATAGGAAGGGTCTCAGGATTGGAATGGGAAGGATTTGGATATCACATCTCATGCTATAGGAAGGGTCTCAGGTTTGGTATAAGCATGGAGATATCACTTCTCATGCTATAGGAAGGGTCTCAGGATTGGAATGGGAAGGAGTTGTATATGACATCTCGGGCCATAGGAAGGGTCTCAGGTTTGGTATAAGCATTGAGATTTCACATCTCTGCTATCGGAAGGGTCTCAGGATTGGAATGGGAAGGAGTTGGATATCCCATCTCATGTTATAGGAAGGGTCTCAGGTTTGGTATTAGAAGCATTGAGATATCACATCTCATGCTATAGGAAGGGTCTCAGGATTGGAATGGGAAGGACTTGGATGTCACATCTCATGCTATAGGGAGGGTCTCAAGTTTGATATTAGAAGCATTGAGATAACAAATCTCATGCTATCGGAAGGGTCTCAGGATTGGAATGGGAAGGAGTTGGATACCACATCTCATGATAAAGGAAGGGTCTTAGGTTTGGAAGGGGAAGGATTTGGATATCACATCTCATGTTATAGGACGGGTCTCAGGTTTGGTAGAAGCATTGGGATATCACATCTCATGGTATAAGAAGGGTATCAGAATTGGATTTGGAAGGAGTTGGATATCCCATCTCATGCTATAGGAAGGGTCTCAGGTTGGAATGGGAAGGAGTTGGATATCACATTTCATGTTATAGGAAGGGTCTCAGGATTGGAATGGGAAGGACTTGGATATCATATCTCATGCTATAGGAAGGCTCTCAGGTTTGGAAGGGGAAGGAGTTGGATATCACATTTCATGTTAGAGGAAGGATCTCAGGTTTGGTATTAGAGGCCTTGAGATATCACATCTCATGCTATAGGAAGGGTCTCAGGATTGGAATGGGAAGGAGTTGGATATCACATCTCAAGCTATAGGAAGGGTCTCAGGTTTGGTATAAGCATTGAGATATCACATCTCATGCTATAGGAAGGGTCTCAGGATTGGAATGGGAAGAAGTTGGATATCACATCTCATGCTATAGGCAGGGTCTCAGGTTTGGAAAGGGAAGGAGATGGATATCACATTTCATGTTAGAGGTAGGATCTCAGGTTTGGTATTAGAGGCATTGAGATATCACATCTCATGCTATCAGAAGGGTCTCAGGATTGGAATGGGAAGGAGTTGGATATCACATTTCATGCCAAAGGGAGGGTCTCAGGTTTGGAAGGGGAAGGATTTGGAAATCACATCTCATATTATAGGAAGGATCTCAGGTTTGGTATTAGAAGCATTGAGATATCACATCTCATGCTATCGGAAGGATCTCAGGTTTGGTATAAGAGGCATTGAGATATCACATCTCATGCTATCATAAGGGTCTCAGGATTGGAATGGGAAGGAGTTGGATATCACATCTCATGTTATAGGAAGGATCTCAGGTTTGGTATTAGAAGCATTGAGACATCACATCTCATGCTATAGGAAGGGTCTCAGGATTGGAATGGGAAGGAGTTGGATATCACATCTCATGCTATAGGAAGGGTCTCAGATTTGGTATAAGCATTGAGATATCACATCTCATGCTATAAGGAGTTGGATATCACATCTCAAGCTATAGGAAGGGTCTCAGGTTTGGTATAAGCATTGAGATATCACATCTCATGCTATAGGAAGGGTCTCAGGATTGGAATGGGAAGGAGTTGGATATCACATCTCATGTTATAGGAAAGATCTCAGGTTTGGTATTAGAAGCATTGAGACATCACATCTCATGTTATAGGAAGGGTCTCAGGATTGGAATGGGAAGAAGTTGGATATCACATCTCATGCTATAGGAAGGGTCTCAGGTTTGGAAGGGGAAGGAGTTGGATATCCAATCTCATGTTATAGGACTGGTCTCAGGTTTGGTATTAGAAGCATTGAGATATCCCATTGCATGCTGTAGGAAGGTTCTCAGGTTTGGAATGGGGAGGAATTGGATATCACATCTCATGTCATAGGAAGGATCTCAGGTTTGGTATTAGAAGCATTGAGATATCACAGCTCATGCTATAGGAATGGTCTCAGGGTTGGAATGGGAAGGAGTTTGATATCACATCTCATGCCATAGTATGGGTCTCATGTTTGGTAGAAGCTTTTTATTTATTTATTTATTTATTCGGATTTATTTAAAGCGCACATCAGCCCGTGGGCAATCGTGGCGCTGTTACATGAGTACATACATAGTCTGGTTACAATGGAAGGAAGATGGTTACAAAGCAATTTTCATTACAGGAAGCATTTCGTGTCTAACACTTTTCGTATCAGATGTGTGCGAGCTGAAGTGGGTCAAGGGAAGGTGGAGTTAGCTGAATAGCGTGGTTTTGAGGGATTTGCGAAAGAGATACAGAGATGGTTCTGCTCTGAGCGAGTTGGGGAGGGCATTCCAGAGCTTAGGTGCTATGTGAGGGAAGCACTTTGGGATATCACATCTCATGCTATCGGAAGGGTATCAGTATTGGATTTGGAAGGAGTTGGATATCCCATCTCATGCTATAGGAAGGGTCTCAGGTTGGAATGGGAAGGAGTTGGATATCACATTTCATGTTATAGGAAGGGTCTCAGGATTGGAATGGGAAGGACTTGGATATCATATCTCATGCTATAGGAAGGCTCTCAGGTTTGGAAGGGGAAGGAGTTGGATATCACATCTCATGCTATAGGAAGGGTCTCAGGATTGGAATGTGAAGCAGTTGGATACACATCTCAAGCTATAGGAAGGGTCTCAGGTTTGGTATAAGCATTGAGATATCACATCTCATGCTATAGGAATGGTCTCAGGATTGGAATGGGAAGAAGTTGGATATCACATCTCATGCTATAAGAAGGGTCTCAGGTTTGGTATAAGCATTGAGATATCACATCTCATGCTATAGGAAGGGTCTCAGGGTTGGAATGGGAAGGAGTTGTATATGACATCTCATGCCATAGGAAGGGTCTCAGGTTTGGTATAAGCATTGAGATATCACATCACATGCTATAGGAAGGGTCTCAGGATTGGAATGGGAAGGACTTGGATATCACATCTCATGCTATAGGCAGGGTCTCAGGTTTGGAAAGGGAAGGAGATGGATATCACATTTCATGTTAGAGGTAGGATCTCAGGTTTGGTATTAGAAGCATTGAGACATCACATCTCATGCTATAGGAAGGGTCTCAGGATTGGAATGGGAAGGAGTTGGATATCACATCTCATATTATAGGAAGGATCTCAGGTTTGGTATTAGAAGCATTGAGATATCACATCTCATGCTATCGGAAGGATCTCAGGTTTGGTATAAGAGGCATTGAGATATCACATCTCATGCTATCATAAGGGTCTCAGGATTGGAATGGGAAGGAGTTGGATATCACATCTCATGTTATAGGAAGGATCTCAGGTTTGGTATTAGAAGCATTGAGACATCACATCTCATGCTATAGGAAGGGTCTCAGGATTGGAATGGGAAGGAGTTGGATATCACATCTCATGCTATAGGAAGGGTCTCAGATTTGGTATAAGCATTGAGATATCACATCTCATGCTATAAGGAGTTGGATATCACATCTCAAGCTATAGGAAGGGTCTCAGGTTTGGTATAAGCATTGAGATATCACATCTCATGCTATAGGAAGGGTCTCAGGATTGGAATGGGAAGGAGTTGGATATCACATCTCATGTTATAGGAAAGATCTCAGGTTTGGTATTAGAAGCATTGAGACATCACATCTCATGTTATAGGAAGGGTCTCAGGATTGGAATGGGAAGAAGTTGGATATCACATCTCATGCTATAGGAAGGGTCTCAGGTTTGGAAGGGGAAGGAGTTGGATATCCAATCTCATGTTATAGGACTGGTCTCAGGTTTGGTATTAGAAGCATTGAGATATCCCATTGCATGCTGTAGGAAGGTTCTCAGGTTTGGAATGGGGAGGAATTGGATATCACATCTCATGTCATAGGAAGGATCTCAGGTTTGGTATTAGAAGCATTGAGATAACAAATCTCATGCTATCGGAAGGGTCTCAGGATTGGAATGGGAAGGACTTGGATATCATATCTCATGCTATAGGAAGGCTCTCAGGTTTGGAAGGGGAAGGAGTTGGATATCACATCTCATGCTATAGGAAGGGTCTCAGGATTGGAATGTGAAGCAGTTGGATACACATCTCAAGCTATAGGAAGGGTCTCAGGTTTGGTATAAGCATTGAGATATCACATCTCATGCTATAGGAATGGTCTCAGGATTGGAATGGGAAGAAGTTGGATATCACATCTCATGCTATAAGAAGGGTCTCAGGTTTGGTATAAGCATTGAGATATCACATCTCATGCTATAGGAAGGGTCTCAGGGTTGGAATGGGAAGGAGTTGTATATGACATCTCATGCCATAGGAAGGGTCTCAGGTTTGGTATAAGCATTGAGATATCACATCACATGCTATAGGAAGGGTCTCAGGATTGGAATGGGAAGGACTTGGATATCACATCTCATGCTATAGGCAGGGTCTCAGGTTTGGAAAGGGAAGGAGATGGATATCACATTTCATGTTAGAGGTAGGATCTCAGGTTTGGTATTAGAGGCATTGAGATATCACATCTCATGCTATCAGAAGAGTCTCAGGATTGGAATGGGAAGGAGTTGGATATCACATTTCATGCTAAAGGGAGGGTCTCAGGTTTGGAAGGGGAAGGATTTGGAAATCACATCTCATATTATAGGAAGGATCTCAGGTTTGGTATTAGAAGCATTGAGATATCACATCTCATGCTATCGGAAGGATCTCAGGTTTGGTATAAGAGGCATTGAGATATCGCATCTCATGCTATCATAAGGGTCTCAGGATTGGAATGGGAAGGAGTTGGATATCACATCTCATGTTATAGGAAGGATCTCAGGTTTGGTATTAGAAGCATTGAGACATCACATCTCATGCTATAGGAAGGGTCTCAGGATTGGAATGGGAAGGAGTTGGATATCACATCTCATGCTATAGGAAGGGTCTCAGATTTGGTATAAGCATTGAGATATCACATCTCATGCTATAAGGAGTTGGATATCACATCTCAAGCTATAGGAAGGGTCTCAGGTTTGGTATAAGCATTGAGATATCACATCTCATGCTATAGGAAGGGTCTCAGGATTGGAATGGGAAGGAGTTGGATATCACATCTCATGTTATAGGAAAGATCTCAGGTTTGGTATTAGAACCATTGAGACATCACATCTCATGTTATAGGAAGGGTCTCAGGATTGGAATGGGAAGAAGTTGGATATCACATCTCATGCTATAGGAAGGGTCTCAGGTTTGGAAGGGGAAGGAGTTGGATATCCAATCTCATGTTATAGGACTGGTCTCAGGTTTGGTATTAGAAGCATTGAGATATCACATTGCATGCTGTAGGAAGGTTCTCAGGTTTGGAATGGGGAGGAATTGGATATCACATCTCATGTCATAGGAAGGATCTCAGGTTTGGTATTAGAAGCATTGAGATATCACAGCTCATGCTATAGGAATGGTCTCAGGGTTGGAATGGGAAGGAGTTTGATATCACATCTCATGCCATAGTATGGGTCTCATGTTTGGTAGAAGCTTTTTATTTATTTATTTATTTATTCGGATTTATTTAAAGCGCACATCAGCCCGTGGGCATCGTGGCGCTGTTACATGAGTACATACATAGTCTGGTTACAATGGAAGGAAGATGGTTACAAAGCAATTTTCATTACAGGAAGCATTTCGTGTCTAACACTTTTCGTATCAGATGTGTGCGAGCTGAAGTGGGTCAAGGGAAGGTGGAGTTAGCTGAATAGCGTGGTTTTGAGGGATTTGCGAAAGAGATACAGAGATGGTTCTGCTCTGAGCGAGTTGGGGAGGGCATTCCAGAGCTTAGGTGCTATGTGAGGGAAGCACTTTGGGATATCACATCTCATGCTATCGGAAGGGTATCAGTATTGGATTTGGAAGGAGTTGGATATCCCATCTCATGCTATAGGAAGGGTGTCAGGTTGGAATGGGAAGGAGTTGGATATCACATTTCATGTTATAGGAAGGGTCTCAGGATTGGAATGGGAAGGACTTGGATATCATATCTCATGCTATAGGAAGGCTAACAGGTTTGGAAGGGGAAGGAGTTGGATATCACATTTCATGTTAGAGGAAGGATCTCAGGTTTGGTATTAGAGGCCTTGAGATATCACATCTCATGCTATAGGAAGGGTCTCAGGATTGGAATGGGAAGCAGTTGGATACACATCTCAAGCTATAGGAAGGGTCTCAGGTTTGGTATAAGCATTGAGATATCACATCTCATGCTATAGGAAGGGTCTCAGGATTGGAATGGGAAGAAGTTGGATATCACATCTCATGCTATAAGAAGGGTCTCAGGTTTGGTATAAGCATTGAGATATCACATCTCATGCTATAGGAAGGGTCTCAGGGTTGGAATGGGAAGGAGTTGTATATGACATCTCATGCCATAGGAAGGGTCTCAGGTTTGGTATAAGCATTGAGATATCACATCACATGCTATAGGAAGGGTCTCAGGATTGGAATGGGAAGGACTTGGATATCACATCTCATGCTATAGGCAGGGTCTCAGGTTTGGAAAGGGAAGGAGATGGATATCACATTTCATGTTAGAGGTAGGATCTCAGGTTTGGTATTAGAGGCATTGAGATATCACATCTCATGCTATCAGAAGAGTCTCAGGATTGGAATGGGAAGGAGTTGGATATCACATTTCATGCTAAAGGGAGGGTCTCAGGTTTGGAAGGGGAAGGATTTGGAAATCACATCTCATATTATAGGAAGGATCTCAGGTTTGGTATTAGAAGCATTGAGATATCACATCTCATGCTATCGGAAGGATCTCAGGTTTGGTATAAGAGGCATTGAGATATCGCATCTCATGCTATCATAAGGGTCTCAGGATTGGAATGGGAAGGAGTTGGATATCACATCTCATGTTATAGGAAGGATCTCAGGTTTGGTATTAGAAGCATTGAGACATCACATCTCATGCTATAGGAAGGGTCTCAGGATTGGAATGGGAAGGAGTTGGATATCACATCTCATGCTATAGGAAGGGTCTCAGATTTGGTATAAGCATTGAGATATCACATCTCATGCTATAAGGAGTTGGATATCACATCTCAAGCTATAGGAAGGGTCTCAGGTTTGGTATAAGCATTGAGATATCACATCTCATGCTATAGGAAGGGTCTCAGGATTGGAATGGGAAGGAGTTGGATATCACATCTCATGTTATAGGAAAGATCTCAGGTTTGGTATTAGAAGCATTGAGACATCACATCTCATGTTATAGGAAGGGTCTCAGGATTAGAATGGGAAGAAGTTGGATATCACATCTCATGCTATAGGAAGGGTCTCAGGTTTGGAAGGGGAAGGAGTTGGATATCCAATCTCATGTTATAGGACTGGTCTCAGGTTTGGTATTAGAAGCATTGAGATATCACATTGCATGCTGTAGGAAGGTTCTCAGGTTTGGAATGGGGAGGAATGGGATATCACATCTCATGTCATAGGAAGGATCTCAGGTTTGGTATTAGAAGCATTGAGATATCACAGCTCATGCTATAGGAATGGTCTCAGGGTTGGAATGGGAAGGAGTTTGATATCACATCTCATGCCATAGTATGGGTCTCATGTTTGGTAGAAGCTTTTTATTTATTTATTTATTTATTCGGATTTATTTAAAGCGCACATCAGCCCGTGGGCAATCGTGGCGCTGTTACATGAGTACATACATAGTCTGGTTACAATGGAAGGAAGATGGTTACAAAGCAATTTTCATTACAGGAAGCATTTCGTGTCTAACACTTTTCGTATCAGATGTGTGCGAGCTGAAGTGGGTCAAGGGAAGGTGGAGTTAGCTGAATAGCGTGGTTTTGAGGGATTTGCGAAAGAGATACAGAGATGGTTCTGCTCTGAGCGAGTTGGGGAGGGCATTCCAGAGCTTAGGTGCTATGTGAGGGAAGCACTTTGGGATATCACATCTCATGCTATCGGAAGGGTATCAGTATTGGATTTGGAAGGAGTTGGATATCCCATCTCATGCTATAGGAAGGGTCTCAGGTTGGAATGGCAAGGAGTTGGATATCACATTTCATGTTATAGGAAGGGTCTCAGGATTGGAATGGGAAGGACTTGGATATCATATCTCATGCTATAGGAAGGCTCTCAGGTTTGGAAGGGGAAGGAGTTGGATATCACATTTCATGTTAGAGGAAGGATCTCAGGTTTGGTATTAGAGGCCTTGAGATATCACATCTCATGCTATAGGAAGGGTCTCAGGATTGGAATGGGAAGGAGTTGGATATCACATCTCAAGCTATAGGAAGGGTCTCAGGTTTGGTATAAGCATTGAGATATCACATCTCATGCTATAGGAAGGGTCTCAGGATTGGAATGGGAAGAAGTTGGATATCACATCTCATGCTATAGGAAGGGTCTCAGGTTTGGTATAAGCATTGAGATATCACATCTCATGCTATAGGAAGGGTCTCAGGGTTGGAATGGGAAGGAGTTGTATATGACATCTCATGCCATAGGAAGGGTCTCAGGTTTGGTATAAGCATTGAGATATCACATCACATGCTATAGGAAGGGTCTCAGGATTGGAATGGGAAGGACTTGGATATCACATCTCATGTTATAGGACTGGTCTCAGGTTTGGTATTAGAAGCATTGAGATATCACATCGCATGCTGTAGGAAGGTTCTCAGGTTTGGAATGGGGAGGAATTGGAAATCACATCTCATGTCATAGGAAGGATCTCAGGTTTGGTATTAGAAGCATTGAGATATCACATCTCATGCTATAGGAATGGTCTCAGGGTTGGAATGGGAAGGAGTTGGATATTACATTCTTGCTATAGGAAGGGTCTCATGTTTGGAATGGGAAGGAGTTGGATATCACATATGCTATAGGAAGGGTCTCAGGTTTGGAACGGGAAGGAGTTGGATATCCGATCTCATGTAATAGGTAGGGTCTCAGGTTTGGTATAAGCATTGAGATATCACATCTCTGCTATCAGAAGTGTCTCAGGATTGGAATGGGAAGGAGTTGGATATCCCATCTCATGTTATAGGACGGGTCTCAGGTTTGTTATTAGAATCATTGAGATATCATATTGCACGCTGCAGGAAGGGTCTAAGGATTGGAATGGGAAGGACTTGGATATCACATCTCATGCTATAGATAGGCTCTCAGATTTGGAAAGGGAAGGAGTTGGATATCACATTTCATGTTAGAGGAAGGATCTCAGGTTTGGTATTAGAGGCATTGAGATATCACATCTCATGCTATAGGAAGCGTCTCAGGATTGGAATGGGAAGGAGTTGGGTATCACATCTCATGCTATAGGAAGGGTCTCAGGTTTGGTATAAGCATTGAGATATCACATCTCTGCTATCGGAAGGGTCTCAGGATTGGATTGGGAAGGAGTTGGATATCCCTTCTCATGCTATAGGAAGGGTCTCAGGTTGGAATGGGAAGGAGTTGGATATCACATCTCATGTTATATACAGGAAGGGTCTCAGGATTGGAATGGGAAGGATTTGGATATCACATCTCTTGCTATAGGAAGGGTCTCAGGTTTTTTATTAGAAACATTGAGATATCACATCTCATGCTATAGGAAGGGTTTTAGGATTGGAATGGGAAGTATTTGGATATCACATCTCATGCTAAAGGAAGGGTCTCAGGTTTGGAAGGGGAAGGATTTGGATATCACATCTCATCCAATAGGAAGGGTCTCAGGTTTGGAATGGGAAGGAATTGGATATCACATCTCATGTTATAGGAAGGGTCTCAGGTTTTTTATTAGAAACATTGAGATATCACATCTCATGTTATAGGACGGTTCCCAGGTTTGGTATTAGAAGCATTGAGATATCACATCTCATGGTATAGGAAGGGTCTCAGGTTTGGAATGGGAAGGAGTTGGATATCACATCTCATCCAATAGGAAGGGTCTCAGGTTTGGAATGGGAAGGAATTGGATATCACATCTCATGTTATAGGAAGGATCTCAGGTTTGGTATTAGAAGCATTGAGATATCACATCTCATGCTATAGGAAGGGTCTCAGGATTGGAATGTGAAGGATTTGGATATCACATCTCATGCTAAAGGAAGGGTCTCAGGTTTGGTAGAAGCATTGAGATATCACATCTCATGCTATAGGAAGGGTCTCAGGATTTGAATGGCAAGTAGTTGGATATCACATCTCATGCCATAGGAAGGGTCTCAGGTTTGGTATAAGCATTGAGATATCACATCTCTGCTATCGGAAGGTTCTCAGGATTGGATTGGGAAGGAGTTGGATATCCCTTCTCATGCTATAGGAAGTGTCTCAGGTTGGAATGGGAAGGAGTTGGATATCACATCTCATGTTATAGGAAGGGTCTCAGGATTGGAATGGGAAGGATTTGGATATCACGTCTCTTGCTATAGGAAGGGTCTCAGGATTGGAATGGGAAGGATTTGGATATCACATCTCATGTCATAGGAAGGATCTCAGGTTTGGTATTAGAAGCATTGATATATCACATCTCATGCTATAGGAATGGTCTCAGGATTGGAATGGGTAGGAGTTGGATATTACATTCTTGCTATAGGAAGGGTCTCATGTTTGGAATGGGAAGGAGTTGGATATCACATATGCTATAGGAAGTGTCTCAGGTTTGGAACGGGAAGGAGTTGGATATCACATCTCATGTTATAGGAAGGGTCTCAGGTTTGGTATAAGCATTGAGATATCACATCTCTGCTATCAGAAGTGGCTCAGGATTGGAATGGGAAGGAGTTGGATATCCCATCTCATGTTAAAGGACGGGTCTCTGGTTTGGTATTAGAATCATTGAGATATCACATCGCATGCTGTAGGAAGGGTCTAAGGATTGGAATGGGATGGACTTGGATATCACATCTCATGCTATAGGTAGGCTCTCAGGTTTGGTATAAGCATTGAGATATCACATCTCATGCTATAGGAAGGGTCTCAGGATTGGAATGGGAAGGATTTGGATATCACATCTCATGCTATAGGAAGGGTCTCAGGTTTGGTATAAGCATGGAGATATCACTTCTCATGCTATAGGAAGGGTCTCAGGATTGGAATGGGAAGGAGTTGTATATGACATCTCAGGCCATAGGAAGGGTCTCAGGTTTGGTATAAGCATTGAGATATCACATCTCTGCTATCGGAAGGGTCTCATGATTGGAATGGGAAGGAGTTGGATATCCCATCTCATGTTATAGGAAGGGTCTCAGGTTTGGTATTAGAAGCATTGAGATATCACATCTCATGCTATAGGAAGGGTCTCAGGATTGGAATGGGAAGGACTTGGATGTCACATCTCATGCTATAGGGAGGGTCTCAAGTTTGATATTAGAAGCATTGAGATAACAAATTTCATGCTATCGCAAGGGTCTCAGGATTGGAATGGGAAGGAGTTGGATATCACATCTCATGATAAAGGAAGGGTCTAAGGTATGGAAGGGCAAGGATTTGGATATCACATCTCATGTTATAGGACGGGTCTCAGGTTTGGTATTAGAAACATTGAGATATCAAGTCTCATGGTATAAGAAGGGTCTCAGAATTGGAATGGGAAGGAGTTGGATATCACATCTCAAGCTATAGGAAGTGTCTCAGGATTGGAATGGGAAGGAGTTTGATATCACATCTCATGCCATAATATGGGTCTCAGGTTTGGTAGAAGCATTGGGATATCACATCTCATGCTATCGGAAGGGTATCAGTATTGGATTTGGAAGGAGTTGGATATCCCATCTCATGCTATAGGAAGGGTCTCAGGTTGGAATGGGAAGGAGTTGGATATCACATTTCATGTTATAGGAAGGGTCTCAGGATTGGAATGGGAAGGACTTGGATATCATATCTCATGCTATAGGAAGGCTCTCAGGTTTGGAAGGGGAAGGAGTTGGATATCACATTTCATGTTAGAGGAAGGATCTCAGGTTTGGTATTAGAGGCCTTGAGATATCACATCTCATGCTATAGGAAGGGTCTCAGGATTGGAATGGGAAGGAGTTGGATATCACATCTCAAGCTATAGGAAGGGTCTCAGGTTTGGTATAAGCATTGAGATATCACATCTCATGCTATAGGAAGGGTCTCAAGATTGGAATGGGAAGAAGTTGGATATCACATCTCATGCTATAGGAAGGGTCTCAGGTTTGGTATAAGCATTGAGATATCACATCTCATGCTATAGGAAGGGTCTCAGGGTTGGAATGGGAAGGAGTTGTATATGACATCTCATGCCATAGGAAGGGTCTCAGGTTTGGTATAAGCATTGAGATATCACATCACATGCTATAGGAAGGGTCTCAGGATTGGAATGGGAAGGACTTGGATATCACATCTCATGCTATAGGCAGGGTCTCAGGTTTGGAAAGGGAAGGAGATGGATATCACATTTCATGTTAGAGGTAGGATCTCAGGTTTGGTATTAGAGGCATTGAGATATCACATCTCATGCTATCAGAAGGGTCTCAGGATTGGAATGGGAAGGAGTTGGATATCACATTTCATGCTAAAGGGAGGGTCTCAGGTTTGGAAGGGGAAGGATTTGGAAATCACATCTCATATTATAGGAAGGATCTCAGGTTTGGTATTAGAAGCATTGAGATATCACATCTCATGCTATCGGAAGGATCTCAGGTTTGGTATAAGAGGCATTGAGATATCACATCTCATGCTATCATAAGGGTCTCAGGATTGGAATGGGAAGGAGTTGGATATCACATCTCATGTTATAGGAAGGATCTCAGGTTTGGTATTATGAAGCATTGAGACATCACATCTCATGCTATAGGAAGGGTCTCAGGATTGGAATGGGAAGGAGTTGGATATCACATCTCATGCTATAGGAAGGGTCTCAGATTTGGTATAAGCATTGAGATATCACATCTCATGCTATAAGGAGTTGGATATCACATCTCAAGCTATAGGAAGGGTCTCAGGTTTGGTATAAGCATTGAGATATCACATCTCATGCTATAGGAAGGGTCTCAGGATTGGAATGGGAAGGAGTTGGATATCACATCTCATGTTATAGGAAAGATCTCAGGTTTGGTATTAGAAGCATTGAGACATCACATCTCATGTTATAGGAAGGGTCTCAGGATTGGAATGGGAAGAAGTTGGATATCACATCTCATGCTATAGGAAGGGTCTCAGGTTTGGAAGGGGAAGGAGTTGGATATCCAATCTCATGTTATAGGACTGGTCTCAGGTTTGGTATTAGAAGCATTGAGATATCACATTGCATGCTGTAGGAAGGTTCTCAGGTTTGGAATGGGGAGGAATTGGATATCACATCTCATGTCATAGGAAGGATCTCAGGTTTGGTATTAGAAGCATTGAGATATCACATCTCATGCTATAGGAATGGTCTCAGGGTTGGAATGGGAAGGAGTTTGATATCACATCTCATGCCATAGTATGGGTCTCAGGTTTGGTAGAAGCATTGGGATATCACATCTCATGCTATCGGAAGGGTATCAGTATTGGATTTGGAAGGAGTTGGATATCCCATCTCATGCTATAGGAAGGGTCTCAGGTTGGAATGGGAAGGAGTTGGATATCACATTTCATGTTATAGGAAGGGTCTCAGGATTGGAATGGGAAGGACTTGGATATCATATCTCATGCTATAGGAAGGCTCTCAGGTTTGGAAGGGGAAGGAGTTGGATATCACATTTCATGTTAGAGGAAGGATCTCAGGTTTGGTATTAGAGGCCTTGATATATCACATCTCATGCTATAGGAAGGGTCTCAGGATTGGAAAGGGAAGGAGTTGGATATCACATCTCAAGCTATAGGAAGGGTCTCAGGTTTGGTATAAGCATTGAGATATCACATATCATGCTATAGGAAGGGTCTCAGGATTGGAAGGGGAAGGATTTGGAAATCACATCTCATATTATAGGAAGGATCTCAGGTTTGGTATTAGAAGCATTGAGATATCACATCTCATGCTATCGGAAGGATCTCAGGTTTGGTATAAGAGGCATTGAGATATCACATCTCATGCTATCATAAGGGTCTCAGGATTGGAATGGGAAGGAGTTGGATATCACATCTCATGTTATAGGAAGGATCTCAGGTTTGGTATTGGAAGCATTGAGACATCACATCTCATGCTATAGGAAGGGTCTCAGGATTGGAATGGGAAGGAGTTGGATATCACATCTCATGCTATATGAAGGGTCTCAGATTTGGTATAAGCATTGAGATATCCCATCTCATGCTAAAGGAAGGGTCTCAGGTTTGGAAGGGGAAGGATTTGGATATCACATCTCATCCAATAGGAAGGGTCTCAGGTTTGGAATGGGAAGGAATTGGATATCACATCTCATGTTATGGGAAGGGTCTCAGGTTTTTTATTAGAAACATTGAGATATCACATCTCATGTTATAGGACGGTTCCCAGGTTTGGTATTAGAAGCATTGAGATATCACATCTCATGGTATAGGAAGGGTCTCAGGGTTGGAATGGGAAGGAGTTGGATATCACATCTCATCCAATAGGAAGGGTCTCAGGTTTGGAATGGGAAGGAATTGGATATCACATCTCATGTTATAGGAAGGATCTCAGGTTTGGTATTAGAAGCATTGAGATATCACATCTCATGCTATAGGAAGGGTCTCAGGATTGGAATGTGAAGGATTTGGATATCACATCT
The DNA here is from genome assembly GCF_040938575.1 of Ambystoma mexicanum. Classification (NCBI taxonomy): domain Eukaryota; kingdom Metazoa; phylum Chordata; class Amphibia; order Caudata; family Ambystomatidae; genus Ambystoma; species Ambystoma mexicanum. The sequence continues at coordinate 1,988,987 of NW_027182433.1, forward strand.
CATGCTAAAGGAAGGGTCTCAGGTTTGGTAGAAGCATTGAGATATCACATCTCATGCTATAGGAAGGGTCTCAGGATTTGAATGGCAAGGAGTTGGATATCACATCTCATGTCATAGGAAGGGTCTCAGGTTTGGTATAAGCATTGAGATATCACATCTCTGCTATCAGAGGGTTCTCAGGATTGGATTGGGAAGGAGTTGGATATCCCTTCTCATGCTATAGGAAGTGTCTCAGGTTGGAATGGGTAGGAGTTGGATATCACATCTCATGTTATAGGAAGGGTCTCAGGATTGGAATGGGAAGGATTTGGATATCACATCTCTTGCTATAGGAAGGGTCTCAGGATTGAAATGGGAAGGATTTGGATATCACATCTCATGTCATAGGAAGGATCTCAGGTTTGGTATTATAAGCATTGATATATCACATCTCATGCTATAGGAATGGTCTCAGGATTGGAATGGGTAGGAGTTGGATATTACATTCTTGCTATAGGAAGGGTCTCATGTTTGGAATGGGAAGGAGTTGGATATCACATATGCTATAGGAAGTGTCTCAGGTTTGGAAGGGGAAGGAGTTGGATATCACATCTCATGTTATAGGAAGGGTCTCAGGTTTGGTATAAGCATTGAGATATCACATCTCTGCTATCAGGAGTGGCTCAGGATTGGAATGGGAAGGAGTTGGATATCCCATCTCATGTTAAAGGACGGGTCTCTGGTTTGGTATTAGAATCATTGAGATATCAAATCGCATGCTGTAGGAAGGGTCTAAGGATTGGAATGGGATGGACTTGGATATCACATCTCATGCTATAGGTAGGCTCTCAGGTTTGGTATAAGCATTGAGATATCACATCTCATGCTATAGGAAGGGTCTCAGGATTGGAATGGGAAGGATTTGGATATCACATCTCATGCTATAGGAAGGGTCTCAGGTTTGGTATAAGCATGGAGATATCACTTCTCATGCTATAGGAAGGGTCTCAGGATTGGAATGGGAAGGAGTTGTATATGACATCTCAGGCCATAGGAAGGGTCTCAGGTTTGGTATAAGCATTGAGATATCACATCTCTGCTATCGGAAGGGTCTCAGGATTGGAATGGGAAGGAGTTGGATATCCCATCTCATGTTATAGGAAGGGTCTCAGGTTTGGTATTAGAAGCATTGAGATATCACATCTCATGCTATAGGAAGGGTCTCAGGATTGGAATGGGAAGGACTTGGATGTCACATCTCATGCTATAGGGAGGGTCTCAAGTTTGATATTAGAAGCATTGAGATAACAAATCTCATGCTATCGCAAGGGTCTCAGAATTGGAATGGGAAGGAGTTGGATATCACATCTCATGATAAAGGAAGGGTCTAAGGTATGGAAGGGCAAGGATTTGGATATCACATCTCATGTTATAGGACGGGTCTCAGGTTTGGTATTAGAAGCATTGAGATATCAAGTCTCATGGTATAAGAAGGGTCTCAGAATTGGAATGGGAAGGAGTTGGATATCACATCTCAAGCTATAGGAAGCGTCTCAGGATTGAAATGGGAAGGAGTTTGATATCACATCTCATGCCATAGTATGGGTCTCAGGTTTGGTAGAAGCATTGGGATATCACATCTCATGCGATCGGAAGGGTATCAGTATTGGATTTGGAAGGAGTTGGATATCCCATCTCATGCTATAGGAAGGGTCTCAGGTTGGAATGGGAAGGAGTTGGATATCACATTTCATGTTATAGGAAGGGTCTCAGGATTGGAATGGGAAGGACTTGGATATCATATCTCATGCTATAGGAAGGCTCTCAGGTTTGGAAGGGGAAGGAGTTGGATATCACATTTCATGTTAGAGGAAGGATCTCAGGTTTGGTATTAGAGGCCTTGAGATATCACATCTCATGCTATAGGAAGGGTCTCAGGATTGGAATGGGAAGGAGTTGGATATCACATCTCAAGCTATAGGAAGGGTCTCAGGTTTGGTATAAGCATTGAGATATCACATCTCATGCTATAGGAAGGGTCTCAGGATTGGAATGGGAAGAAGTTGGATATCACATCTCATGCTATAGGAAGGGTCTCAGGTTTGGTATAAGCATTGAGATATCACATCTCATGCTATAGGAAGGGTCTCAGGGTTGGAATGGGAAGGAGTTGTATATGACATATCATGCCATAGGAAGGGTCTCAGGTTTGGTATAAGCATTGAGATATCACATCACATGCTATAGGAAGGGTCTCAGGATTGGAATGGGAAGGACTTGGATATCACATCTCATGCTATAGGCAGGGTCTCAGGTTTGGAAAGGGAAGGAGATGGATATCACATTTCATGTTAGAGGTAGGATCTCAGGTTTGGTATTAGAGGCATTGAGATATCACATCTCATGCTATCAGAAGGGTCTCAGGATTGGAATGGGAAGGAGTTGGATATCACATTTCATGCTAAAGGGAGGGTCTCAGGTTTGGAAGGGGAAGGATTTGGAAATCACATCTCATATTATAGGAAGGATCTCAGGTTTGGTATTAGAAGCATTGAGATATCACATCTCATGCTATCGGAAGGATCTCAGGTTTGGTATAAGAGGCATTGAGATATCACACTCATGCTATCATAAGGGTCTCAGGATTGGAATGGGAAGGAGTTGGATATCACATCTCATGTTATAGGAAGGATCTCAGGTTTGGTATTAGAAGCATTGAGACATCACATCTCATGCTATAGGAAGGGTCTCAGGATTGGAATGGGAAGGAGTTGGATATCACATCTCATGCTATAGGAAGGGTCTCAGATTTGGTATAAGCATTGAGATATCACATCTCATGCTATAAGGAGTTGGATATCACATCTCAAGCTATAGGAAGGGTCTCAGGTTTGGTATAAGCATTGAGATATCACATCTCATGCTATAGGAAGGGTCTCAGGATTGGAATGGGAAGGAGTTGGATATCACATCTCATGTTATAGGAAAGGTCTCAGGTTTGGTATTAGAAGCATTGAGACATCACATCTCATGCTATAGGAAGGGTCTCAGGATTGGAATGGGAAGGAGTTGGATATCACATCTCATGCTATTGGAAGGGTCTCAGATTTGGTATAAGCATTGAGATATCACATCTCATGCTATAGGAAGGGTCTCAGGATTGGAATGGGAAGGAGTTGGATATCACATCTCATGTTATAGGAAAGATCTCAGGTTTGGTATTAGAAGCATTGAGACATCACATCTCATGTTATAGGAAGGGTCTCAGGATTGGAATGGGAAGAAGTTGGATATCACATCTCATGCTATAGGAAGGGTCTCAGGTTTGGAAGGGGAAGGAGTTGGATATCCAATCTCATGTTATAGGACTGGTCTCAGGTTTGTTATTAGAAGCATTGAGATATCACATCGCATGCTGTAGGAAGGTTCTCAGGTTTGGAATGGGGAGGAATTGGACATCACATCTCATGTCATAGGAAGGATCTCAGGTTTGGTATTAGAAGCATTGAGATATCACATCTCATGCTATAGGAATGGTCTCAGGGTTGGAATGGGAAGGAGTTGGATATTACATTCTTGCTACAGGAAGGGTCTCATGTTTGGAATGGGAAGGAGTTGGATATCACATATGCTATAGGAAGGGTCTCAGGTTTGGAACGGGAAGGAGTTGGATATCCGATCTCATGTTATAGGAATGGTCTCAGGTTTGGTATAAGCATTGAGATATCACATCTCTGCTATCAGAAGTGTCTCAGGATTGGAATGGGAAGGAATTGGATATCCCATCTCATGTTATATGACGGGTCTCAGGGTTGTTATTAGAATCATTGAGATATCATATTGCACGCTGCAGGAAGGGTCTAAGGATTGGAATGGGAAGGACTTGGATATCACATCTCATGCTATAGATAGGCTCTCAGATTTGGAAAGGGAAGGAGTTGGATATCACATTTCATGTTAGAGGAAGGATCTCAGGTTTGGTATTAGAGGCATTGAGATATCACATCTCATGCTATAGGAAGCGTCTCAGGATTGGAATGGGAAGGAGTTGGGTATCACATCTCATGCTATAGGAAGGGTCTCAGGTTTGGTATAAGCATTGAGATATCACATCTCTGCTATCGGAAGGGTCTCAGGATTGGATTGGGAAGGAGTTGAATATCCCTTCTCATGCTATAGGAAGGGTCTCAGGTTGGAATGGGAAGGAGTTGGATATCACATCTCATGTTATATACAGGAAGGGTCTCAGGATTGGAATGGGAAGGATTTGGATATCACATCTCTTGCTATAGGAAGGGTCTCAGGTTTTTTATTAGAAACATTGAGATATCACATCTCATGCTATAGGAAGGGTTTTAGGATTGGAATGGGAAGTATTTGGATATCCCATCTCATGCTAAAGGAAGGGTCTCAGGTTTGGAAGGGGAAGGATTTGGATATCACATCTCATCCAATAGGAAGGGTCTCAGGTTTGGAATGGGAAGGAATTGGATATCACATCTCATGTTATAGGAAGGGTCTCAGGTTTTTTATTAGAAACATTGAGATATCACATCTCATGTTATAGGACGGTTCCCAGGTTTGGTATTAGAAGCATTGAGATATCACATCTCATGGTATAGGAAGGGTCTCAGGGTTGGAATGGGAAGGAGTTGGATATCACATCTCATCCAATAGGAAGGGTCTCAGGTTTGGAATGGGAAGGAATTGGATATCACATCTCATGTTATAGGAAGGGTCTCAGGTTTTTTATTAGAAACATTGAGATATCACATCTCATGTTATAGGACGGTTCCCAGGTTTGGTATTAGAAGCATTGAGATATCACATCTCATGCTATAGGAAGGGTCTCAGGATTGGAATGTGAAGGATTTGGATATCACATCTCATGCTAAAGGAAGGGTCTCAGGTTTGGTAGAAGCATTGAGATATCACATCTCATGCTATAGGAAGGGTCTCAGGATTTGAATGGCAAGGAGTTGGATATCACATCTCATGTCATAGGAAGGGTCTCAGGTTTGGTATAAGCATTGAGATATCACATCTCTGCTATCGGAGGGTTCTCAGGATTGGATTGGGAAGGAGTTGGATATCCCTTCTCATGCTATAGGAAGTGTCTCAGGTTGGAATGGGTAGGAGTTGGATATCACATCTCATGTTATAGGAAGGGTCTCAGGATTGGAATGGGAAGGATTTGGATATCACATCTCTTGCTATAGGAAGGGTCTCAGGATTGGAATGGGAAGGATTTGGATATCACATCTCATGTCATAGGAAGGATCTCAGGTTTGGTATTAGAAGCATTGATATATCACATCTCATGCTATAGGAATGGTCTCAGGATTGGAATGGGTAGGAGTTGGATATTACATTCTTGCTATAGGAAGGGTCTCATGTTTGGAATGGGAAGGAGTTGGATATCACATATGCTATAGGAAGTGTCTCAGGTTTGGAACGGGAAGGAGTTGGATATCACATCTCATGTTATAGGAAGGGTCTCAGGTTTGATATAAGCATTGAGATATCACATCTCTGCTATCAGGAGTGGCTCAGGATTGGAATGGGAAGGAGTTGGATATCCCATCTCATGTTAAAGGACGGGTCTCTGGTTTGGTATTAGAATCATTGAGATATCAAATCGCATGCTGTAGGAAGGGTCTAAGGATTGGAATGGGATGGACTTGGATATCACATCTCATGCTATAGGTAGGCTCTCAGGTTTGGTATAAGCATTGAGATATCACATCTCATGCTATAGGAAGGGTCTCAGGATTGGAATGGGAAGGATTTGGATATCACATCTCATGCTATAGGAAGGGTCTCAGGTTTGGTATAAGCATGGAGATATCACTTCTCATGCTATAGGAAGGGTCTCAGGATTGGAATGGGAAGGAGTTGTATATGACATCTCAAGCCATAGGAAGGGTCTCAGGTTTGGTATAAGCATTGAGATATCACATCTCTGCTATCGGAAGGGTCTCAGGATTGGAATGGGAAGGAGTTGGATATCCCATCTCATGTTATAGGAAGGGTCTCAGGTTTGGTATTAGAAGCATTGAGATATCACATCTCATGCTATAGGAAGGGTCTCAGGATTGGAATGGGAAGGACTTGGATGTCACATCTCATGCTATAGGGAGGGTCTCAAGTTTGATATTAGAAGCATTGAGATAACAAATCTCATGCTATCGCAAGGGTCTCAGAATTGGAATGGGAAGGAGTTGGATATCACATCTCATGATAAAGGAAGGGTCTAAGGTATGGAAGGGCAAGGATTTGGATATCACATCTCATGTTATAGGACGGGTCTCAGGTTTGGTATTAGAAGCATTGAGATATCAAGTCTCATGGTATAAGAAGGGTCTCAGAATTGGAATGGGAAGGAGTTGGATATCACATCTCAAGCTATAGGAAGCGTCTCAGGATTGAAATGGGAAGGAGTTTGATATCACATCTCATGCCATAGTATGGGTCTCAGGTTTGGTAGAAGCATTGGGATATCACATCTCATGCGATCGGAAGGGTATCAGTATTGGATTTGGAAGGAGTTGGATATCCCATCTCATGCTATAGGAAGGGTCTCAGGTTGGAATGGGAAGGAGTTGGATATCACATTTCATGTTATAGGAAGGGTCTCAGGATTGGAATGGGAAGGACTTGGATATCATATCTCATGCTATAGGAAGGCTCTCAGGTTTGGAAGGGGAAGGAGTTGGATATCACATTTCATGTTAGAGGAAGGATCTCAGGTTTGGTATTAGAGGCCTTGAGATATAACATCTCATGCTATAGGAAGGGTCTCAGGATTGGAATGGGAAGGAGTTGGATATCACATCTCAAGCTATAGGAAGGGTCTCAGGTTTGGTATAAGCATTGAGATATCACATCTCATGCTATAGGAAGGGTCTCAGGATTGGAATGGGAAGAAGTTGGATATCACATCTCATGCTATAGGAAGGGTCTCAGGTTTGGTATAAGCATTGAGATATCACATCTCATGCTATAGGAAGGGTCTCAGGGTTGGAATGGGAAGGAGTTGTATATGACATCTCATGCCATAGGAAGGGTCTCAGGTTTGGTATAAGCATTGAGATATCACATCACATGCTATAGGAAGGGTCTCAGGATTGGAATGGGAAGGACTTGGATATCACATCTCATGCTATAGGCAGGGTCTCAGGTTTGGAAAGGGAAGGAGATGGATATCACATTTCATGTTAGAGGTAGGATCTCAGGTTTGGTATTAGAGGCATTGAGATATCACATCTCATGCTATCAGAAGGGTCTCAGGATTGGAATGGGAAGGAGTTGGATATCACATTTCATGCTAAAGGGAGGGTCTCAGGTTTGGAAGGGGAAGGATTTGGAAATCACATCTCATATTATAGGAAGGATCTCAGGTTTGGTATTAGAAGCATTGAGATATCACATCTCATGCTATCGGAAGGATCTCAGGTTTGGTATAAGAGGCATTGAGATATCACACTCATGCTATCATAAGGGTCTCAGGATTGGAATGGGAAGGAGTTGGATATCACATCTCATGTTATAGGAAGGATCTCAGGTTTGGTATTAGAAGCATTGAGACATCACATCTCATGCTATAGGAAGGGTCTCAGGATTGGAATGGGAAGGAGTTGGATATCACATCTCATGCTATAGGAAGGGTCTCAGATTTGGTATAAGCATTGAGATATCACATCTCATGCTATAAGGAGTTGGATATCACATCTCAAGCTATAGGAAGGGTCTCAGGTTTGGTATAAGCATTGATATATCACATCTCATGCTATAGGAAGGGTCTCAGGATTGGAATGGGAAGGAGTTGGATATCACATCTCATGTTATAGGAAAGATCTCAGGTTTGGTATTAGAAGCATTGAGACATCACATCTCATGTTATAGGAAGGGTCTCAGGATTGGAATGGGAAGAAGTTGGATATCACATCTCATGCTATAGGAAGGGTCTCAGGTTTGGAAGGGGAAGGAGTTGGATATCCAATCTCATGTTATAGGACTGGTCTCAGGTTTGGTATTAGAAGCATTGAGATATCACATTGCATACTGTAGGAAGGTTCTCAGGTTTGGAATGGGGAGGAATTGGATATCACATCTCATGTCATAGGAAGGATCTCAGGTTTGGTATTAGAAGCATTGAGATATCACATCTCATGCTATAGGAATGGTCTCAGGGTTGGAATGGGAAGGAGTTTGATATCACATCTCATGCCATAGTATGGGTCTCAGGTTTGGTAGAAGCATTGGGATATCACATCTAATGCTAACGGAAGGGTATCAGTATTGGATTTGGAAGGAGTTGGATATCCCATCTCATGCTATAGGAAGGGTCTCAGGTTGGAATGGGAAGGAGTTGGATATCACATTTCATGTTATAGGAAGGGTCTCAGGATTGGAATGGGAAGGACTTGGATATCATATCTCATGCTATAGGAAGGCTCTCAGGTTTGGAAGGGGAAGGAGTTGGATATCACATTTCATGTTAGAGGAAGGATCTCAGGTTTGGTATTAGAGGCCTTGAGATATCACATCTCATGCTATAGGAAGGGTCTCAGGATTGGAATGGGAAGGAGTTGGATATCACATCTCAAGCTATAGGAAGGGTCTCAGGTTTGGTATAAGCATTGAGATATCACATCTCATGCTATAGGAAGGGTCTCAGGATTGGAATGGGAAGAAGTTGGATATCACATCTCATGCTATAGGAAGGGTCTCAGGTTTGGTATAAGCATTGAGATATCACATCTCATGCTATAGGAAGGGTCTCAGGGTTGGAATGGGAAGGAGTTGTATATGACATCTCATGCCATAGGAAGGGTCTCAGGTTTGGTATAAGCATTGAGATATCACATCACATGCTATAGGAAGGGTCTCAGGATTGTAATGGGAAGGAGATGGATATCACATTTCATGTTAGAGGTAGGATCTCAGGTTTGGTATTAGAGGCATTGAGATATCACATCTCATGCTATCAGAAGGGTCTCAGGATTGGAATGGGAAGGAGTTGGATATCACATTTCATGCTAAAGGGAGGGTCTCAGGTTTGGAAAGGGAAGGATTTGGAAATCACATCTCATATTATAGGAAGGATCTCAGGTTTGGTATTAGAAGCATTGAGATATCACATCTCATGCCATCGGAAGGATCTCAGGTTTGGTATAAGAGGCATTGAGATATCACATCTCATGCTATCATAAGGGTCTCAGGATTGGAATGGGAAGGAGTTGGATATCACATCTCAAGCTATAGGAAGGGTCTCAGGTTTGGAAGGGGAAGGAGTTGGATATCACATTTCATGTTAGAGGAAGGATCTCAGGTTTGGTATTAGAGGCCTTGATATATCACATCTCATGCTATAGGAAGGGTCTCAGGATTGGAAAGGGAAGGAGTTGGATATCACATCTCAAGCTATAGGAAGGGTCTCAGGTTTGGTATAAGCATTGAGATATCACATATCATGCTATAGGAAGGGTCTCAGGATTGGAAGGGGAAGGATTTGGAAATCACATCTCATATTATAGGAAGGATCTCAGGTTTGGTATTAGAAGCATTGAGATATCACATCTCATGCTATCGGAAGGATCTCAGGTTTGGTATAAGAGGCATTGAGATATCACATCTCATGCTATCATAAGGGTCTCAGGATTGGAATGGGAAGGAGTTGGATATCACATCTCATGTTATAGGAAGGATCTCAGGTTTGGTATTGAAAGCATTGAGACATCACATCTCATGCTATAGGAAGGGTCTCAGGATTGGAATGGGAAGGAGTTGGATATCACATCTCATGCTATATGAAGGGTCTCAGATTTGGTATAAGCATTGAGATATCACATCTCATGCTATAGGAAGGGTCTCAGGATTGGAATGGGAAGGAGTTGGATATCACATCTCATGTTATAGGAAAGATCTCAGGTTTGGTATTAGAAGCATTGAGACATCACATCTCATGTTATAGGAAGGGTCTCAGGATTGGAATGGGAAGAAGTTGGATATCACATCTCATGCTATAGGAAGGGTCTCAGGTTTGGAAGGGGAAGGAGTTGGATATCCAATCTCATGTTATAGGACTGGTCTCAGGTTTGGTATTAGAAGCATTGAGATATCACATCGCATGCTGTAGGAAGGTTCTCAGGTTTGGAATGGGGAGGAATTGGACATCACATCTCATGTCATAGGAAGGATCTCAGGTTTGGTATTAGAAGCATTGAGATATCACATCTCATGCTATAGGAATGGTCTCAGGGTTGGAATGGGAAGGAGTTGGATATTACATTCTTGCTACAGGAAGGGTCTCATGTTTGGAATGGGAAGGAGTTGGATATCACATATGCTATAGGAAGGGTCTCAGGTTTGGAACGGGAAGGAGTTGGATATCCGATCTCATGTTATAGGAATGGTCTCAGGTTTGGTATAAGCATTGAGATATCACATCTCTGCTATCAGAAGTGTCTCAGGATTGGAATGGGAAGGAGTTGGATATCCCATCTCATGTTATATGACGGGTCTCAGGGTTGTTATTAGAATCATTGAGATATCATATTGCACGCTGCAGGAAGGGTCTAAGGATTGGAATGGGAAGGACTTGGATATCACATCTCATGCTATAGATAGGCTCTCAGATTTGGAAAGGGAAGGAGTTGGATATCACATTTCATGTTAGAGGAAGGATCTCAGGTTTGGTATTAGAGGCATTGAGATATCACATCTCATGCTATAGGAAGCGTCTCAGGATTGGATTGGGAAGGAGTTGGGTATCACATCTCATGCTATAGGAAGGGTCTCAGGTTTGGTATAAGCATTGAGATATCACATCTCTGCTATCGGAAGGGTCTCAGGATTGGATTGGGAAGGAGTTGAATATCCCTTCTCATGCTATAGGAAGGGTCTCAGGTTGGAATGGGAAGGAGTTGGATATCACATCTCATGTTATATACAGGAAGGGTCTCAGGATTGGAATGGGAAGGATTTGGATATCACATCTCTTGCTATAGGAAGGGTCTCAGGTCTTTTATTAGAAACATTGAGATATCACATCTCATGCTATAGGAAGGGTTTTAGGATTGGAATGGGAAGTATTTGGATATCCCATCTCATGCTAAAGGAAGGGTCTCAGGTTTGGAAGGGGAAGGATTTGGATATCACATCTCATCCAATAGGAAGGGTCTCAGGTTTGGAATGGGAAGGAATTGGATATCACATCTCATGTTATAGGAAGGGTCTCAGGTTTTTTATTAGAAACATTGAGATATCACATCTCATGTTATAACACGGTTCCCAGGTTTGGTATTAGAAGCATTGAGATATCACATCTCATGGTATAGGAAGGGTCTCAGGGTTGGAATGGGAAGGAGTTGGATATCACATCTCATCCAATAGGAAGGGTCTCAGGTTTGGAATGGGAAGGAATTGGATATCACATCTCATGTTATAGGAAGGATCTCAGGTTTGGTATTAGAAGCATTGAGATATCACATCTCATGCTATAGGAAGGGTCTCAGGATTGGAATGTGAAGGATTTGGATATCACATCTCATGCTAAAGGAAGGGTCTCAGGTTTGGTAGAAGCATTGAGATATCACATCTCATGCTATAGGAAGGGTCTCAGGATTTGAATGGCAAGGAGTTGGATATCACATCTCATGTCATAGGAAGGGTCTCAGGTTTGGTATAAGCATTGAGATATCACATCTCTGCTATCAGAGGGTTCTCAGGATTGGATTGGGAAGGAGTTGGATATCCCTTCTCATGCTATAGGAAGTGTCTCAGGTTGGAATGGGTAGGAGTTGGATATCACATCTCATGTTATAGGAAGGGTCTCAGGATTGGAATGGGAAGGATTTGGATATCACATCTCTTGCTATAGGAAGGGTCTCAGGATTGGAATGGGAAGGATTTGGATATCACATCTCATGTCATAGGAAGGATCTCAGGTTTGGTATTATAAGCATTGATATATCACATCTCATGCTATAGGAATGGTCTCAGGATTGGAATGGGTAGGAGTTGGATATTACATTCTTGCTATAGGAAGGGTCTCATGTTTGGAATGGGAAGGAGTTGGATATCACATATGCTATAGGAAGTGTCTCAGGTTTGGAACGGGAAGGAGTTGGATATCACATCTCATGTTATAGGAAGGGTCTCAGGTTTGGTATAAGCATTGAGATATCACATCTCTGCTATCAGGAGTGGCTCAGGATTGGAATGAGAAGGAGTTGGATATCCCATCTCATGTTAAAGGACGGGTCTCTGGTTTGGTATTAGAATCATTGAGATATCAAATCGCATGCTGTAGGAAGGGTCTAAGGATTGGAATGGGATGGACTTGGATATCACATCTCATGCTATAGGTAGGCTCTCAGGTTTGGTATAAGCATTGAGATATCACATCTCATGCTATAGGAAGGGTCTCAGGATTGGAATGGGAAGGATTTGGATATCACATCTCATGCTATAGGAAGGGTCTCAGGTTTGGTATAAGCATGGAGATATCACTTCTCATGCTATAGGAAGGGTCTCAGGATTGGAATGGGAAGGAGTTGTATATGACATCTCAGGCCATAGGAAGGGTCTCAGGTTTGGTATAAGCATTGAGATATCACATCTCTGCTATCGGAAGGGTCTCAGGATTGGAATGGGAAGGAGTTGGATATCCCATCTCATGTTATAGGAAGGGTCTCAGGTTTGGTATTAGAAGCATTGAGATATCACATCTCATGCTATAGGAAGGGTCTCAGGATTGGAATGGGAAGGACTTGGATGTCACATCTCATGCTATAGGGAGGGTCTCAAGTTTGATATTAGAAGCATTGAGATAACAAATCTCATGCTATCGCAAGGGTCTCAGAATTGGAATGGGAAGGAGTTGGATATCACATCTCATGATAAAGGAAGGGTCTAAGGTATGGAAGGGCAAGGATTTGGATATCACATCTCATGTTATAGGACGGGTCTCAGGTTTGGTATTAGAAGCATTGAGATATCAAGTCTCATGGTATAAGAAGGGTCTCAGAATTGGAATGGGAAGGAGTTGGATATCACATCTCAAGCTATAGGAAGCGTCTCAGGATTGAAATGGGAAGGAGTTTGATATCACATCTCATGCCATAGTATGGGTCTCAGGTTTGGTAGAAGCATTGGGATATCACATCTCATGCGATCGGAAGGGTATCAGTATTGGATTTGGAAGGAGTTGGATATCCCATCTCATGCTATAGGAAGGGTCTCAGGTTGGAATGGGAAGGAGTTGGATATCACATTTCATGTTATAGGAAGGGTCTCAGGATTGGAATGGGAAGGACTTGGATATCATATCTCATGCTATAGGAAGGCTCTCAGGTTTGGAAGGGGAAGGAGTTGGATATCACATTTCATGTTAGAGGAAGGATCTCAGGTTTGGTATTAGAGGCCTTGAGATATCACATCTCATGCTATAGGAAGGGTCTCAGGATTGGAATGGGAAGGAGTTGGATATCACATCTCAAGCTATAGGAAGGGTCTCAGGTTTGGTATAAGCATTGAGATATCACATCTCATGCTATAGGAAGGGTCTCAGGATTGGAATGGGAAGAAGTTGGATATCACATCTCATGCTATAGGAAGGGTCTCAGGTTTGGTATAAGCATTGAGATATCACATCTCATGCTATAGGAAGGGTCTCAGGGTTGGAATGGGAAGGAGTTGTATATGACATCTCATGCCATAGGAAGGGTCTCAGGTTTGGTATAAGCATTGAGATATCACATCACATGCTATAGGAAGGGTCTCAGGATTGGAATGGGAAGGACTTGGATATCACATCTCATGCTATAGGCAGGGTCTCAGGTTTGGAAAGGGAAGGAGATGGATATCACATTTCATGTTAGAGGTAGGATCTCAGGTTTGGTATTAGAGGCATTGAGATATCACATCTCATGCTATCAGAAGGGTCTCAGGATTGGAATGGGAAGGAGTTGGATATCACATTTCATGCTAAAGGGAGGGTCTCAGGTTTGGAAGGGGAAGGATTTGGAAATCACATCTCATATTATAGGAAGGATCTCAGGTTTGGTATTAGAAGCATTGAGATATCACATCTCATGCTATCGGAAGGATCTCAGGTTTGGTATAAGAGGCATTGAGATATCACACTCATGCTATCATAAGGGTCTCAGGATTGGAATGGGAAGGAGTTGGATATCACATCTCATGTTATAGGAAGGATCTCAGGTTTGGTATTAGAAGCATTGAGACATCACATCTCATGCTATAGGAAGGGTCTCAGGATTGGAATGGGAAGGAGTTGGATATCACATCTCATGCTATAGGAAGGGTCTCAGATTTGGTATAAGCATTGAGATATCACATCTCATGCTATAAGGAGTTGGATATCACATCTCAAGCTATAGGAAGGGTCTCAGGTTTGGTATAAGCATTGAGATATCACATCTCATGCTATAGGAAGGGTCTCAGGATTGGAATGGGAAGGAGTTGGATATCACATCTCATGTTATAGGAAAGGTCTCAGGTTTGGTATTAGAAGCATTGAGACATCACATCTCATGCTATAGGAAGGGTCTCAGGATTGGAATGGGAAGGAGTTGGATATCACATCTCATGCTATTGGAAGGGTCTCAGATTTGGTATAAGCATTGAGATATCACATCTCATGCTATAGGAAGGGTCTCAGGATTGGAATGGGAAGGAGTTGGATATCACATCTCATGTTATAGGAAAGATCTCAGGTTTGGTATTAGAAGCATTGAGACATCACATCTCATGTTATAGGAAGGGTCTCAGGATTGGAATGGGAAGAAGTTGGATATCACATCTCATGCTATAGGAAGGGTCTCAGGTTTGGAAGGGGAAGGAGTTGGATATCCAATCTCATGTTATAGGACTGGTCTCAGGTTTGTTATTAGAAGCATTGAGATATCACATCGCATGCTGTAGGAAGGTTCTCAGGTTTGGAATGGGGAGGAATTGGACATCACATCTCATGTCATAGGAAGGATCTCAGGTTTGGTATTAGAAGCATTGAGATATCACATCTCATGCTATAGGAATGGTCTCAGGGTTGGAATGGGAAGGAGTTGGATATTACATTCTTGCTACAGGAAGGGTCTCATGTTTGGAATGGGAAGGAGTTGGATATCACATATGCTATAGGAAGGGTCTCAGGTTTGGAACGGGAAGGAGTTGGATATCCGATCTCATGTTATAGGAATGGTCTCAGGTTTGGTATAAGCATTGAGATATCACATCTCTGCTATCAGAAGTGTCTCAGGATTGGAATGGGAAGGAGATGGATATCCCATCTCATGTTATATGACGGGTCTCAGGGTTGTTATTAGAATCATTGAGATATCATATTGCACGCTGCAGGAAGGGTCTAAGGATTGGAATGGGAAGGACTTGGATATCACATCTCATGCTATAGATAGGCTCTCAGATTTGGAAAGGGAAGGAGTTGGATATCACATTTCATGTTAGAGGAAGGATCTCAGGTTTGGTATTAGAGGCATTGAGATATCACATCTCATGCTATAGGAAGCGTCTCAGGATTGGAATGGGAAGGAGTTGGGTATCACATCTCATGCTATAGGAAGGGTCTCAGGTTTGGTATAAGCATTGAGATATCACATCTCTGCTATCGGAAGGGTCTCAGGATTGGATTGGGAAGGAGTTGAATATCCCTTCTCATGCTATAGGAAGGGTCTCAGGTTGGAATGGGAAGGAGTTGGATATCACATCTCATGTTATATACAGGAAGGGTCTCAGGATTGGAATGGGAAGGATTTGGATATCACATCTCTTGCTATAGGAAGGGTCTCAGGTTTTTTATTAGAAACATTGAGATATCACATCTCATGCTATAGGAAGGGTTTTAGGATTGGAATGGGAAGTATTTGGATATCCCATCTCATGCTAAAGGAAGGGTCTCAGGTTTGGAAGGGGAAGGATTTGGATATCACATCTCATCCAATAGGAAGGGTCTCAGGTTTGGAATGGGAAGGAATTGGATATCACATCTCATGTTATAGGAAGGGTCTCAGGTTTTTTATTAGAAACATTGAGATATCACATCTCATGTTATAGGACGGTTCCCAGGTTTGGTATTAGAAGCATTGAGATATCACATCTCATGGTATAGGAAGGGTCTCAGGGTTGGAATGGGAAGGAGTTGGATATCACATCTCATCCAATAGGAAGGGTCTCAGGTTTGGAATGGGAAGGAATTGGATATCACATCTCATGTTATAGGAAGGATCTCAGGTTTGGTATTAGAAGCATTGAGATATCACATCTCATGCTATAGGAAGGGTCTCAGGATTGGAATGTGAAGGATTTGGATATCACATCTCATGCTAAAGGAAGGGTCTCAGGTTTGGTAGAAGCATTGAGATATCACATCTCATGCTATAGGAAGGGTCTCAGGATTTGAATGGCAAGGAGTTGGATATCACATCTCATGTCATAGGAAGGGTCTCAGGTTTGGTATAAGCATTGAGATATCACATCTCTGCTATCGGAGGGTTCTCAGGATTGGATTGGGAAGGAGTTGGATATCCCTTCTCATGCTATAGGAAGTGTCTCAGGTTGGAATGGGTAGGAGTTGGATATCACATCTCATGTTATAGGAAGGGTCTCAGGATTGGAATGGGAAGGATTTGGATATCACATCTCTTGCTATAGGAAGGGTCTCAGGATTGGAATGGGAAGGATTTGGATATCACATCTCATGTCATAGGAAGGATCTCAGGTTTGGTATTAGAAGCATTGATATATCACATCTCATGCTATAGGAATGGTCTCAGGATTGGAATGGGTAGGAGTTGGATATTACATTCTTGCTATAGGAAGGGTCTCATGTTTGGAATGGGAAGGAGTTGGATATCACATATGCTATAGGAAGTGTCTCAGGTTTGGAACGGGAAGGAGTTGGATATCACATCTCATGTTATAGGAAGGGTCTCAGGTTTGGTATAAGCATTGAGATATCACATCTCTGCTATCAGGAGTGGCTCAGGATTGGAATGGGAAGGAGTTGGATATCCCATCTCATGTTAAAGGACGGGTCTCTGGTTTGGTATTAGAATCATTGAGATATCAAATCGCATGCTGTAGGAAGGGTCTAAGGATTGGAATGGGATGGACTTGGATATCACATCTCATGCTATAGGTAGGCTCTCAGGTTTGGTATAAGCATTGAGATATCACATCTCATGCTATAGGAAGGGTCTCAGGATTGGAATGGGAAGGATTTGGATATCACATCTCATGCTATCGGAAGGGTCTCAGGTTTGGTATAAGCATGGAGATATCACTTCTCATGCTATAGGAAGGGTCTCAGGATTGGAATGGGAAGGAGTTGTATATGACATCTCAAGCCATAGGAAGGGTCTCAGGTTTGGTATAAGCATTGAGATATCACATCTCTGCTATCGGAAGGGTCTCAGGATTGGAATGGGAAGGAGTTGGATATCCCATCTCATGTTATAGGAAGGGTCTCAGGTTTGGTATTAGAAGCATTGAGATATCACATCTCATGCTATAGGAAGGGTCTCAGGATTGGAATGGGAAGGACTTGGATGTCACATCTCATGCTATAGGGAGGGTCTCAAGTTTGATATTAGAAGCATTGAGATAACAAATCTCATGCTATCGCAAGGGTCTCAGAATTGGAATGGGAAGGAGTTGGATATCACATCTCATGATAAAGGAAGGGTCTAAGGTATGGAAGGGCAAGGATTTGGATATCACATCTCATGTTATAGGACGGGTCTCAGGTTTGGTATTAGAAGCATTGAGATATCAAGTCTCATGGTATAAGAAGGGTCTCAGAATTGGAATGGGAAGGAGTTGGATATCACATCTCAAGCTATAGGAAGCGTCTCAGGATTGAAATGGGAAGGAGTTTGATATCACATCTCATGCCATAGTATGGGTCTCAGGTTTGGTAGAAGCATTGGGATATCACATCTCATGCGATCGGAAGGGTATCAGTATTGGATTTGGAAGGAGTTGGATATCCCATCTCATGCTATAGGAAGGGTCTCAGGTTGGAATGGGAAGGAGTTGGATATCACATTTCATGTTATAGGAAGGGTCTCAGGATTGGAATGGGAAGGACTTGGATATCATATCTCATGCTATAGGAAGGCTCTCAGGTTTGGAAGGGGAAGGAGTTGGATATCACATTTCATGTTAGAGGAAGGATCTCAGGTTTGGTATTAGAGGCCTTGAGATATCACATCTCATGCTATAGGAAGGGTCTCAGGATTGGAATGGGAAGGAGTTGGATATCACATCTCAAGCTATAGGAAGGGTCTCAGGTTTGGTATAAGCATTGAGATATCACATCTCATGCTATAGGAAGGGTCTCAGGATTGGAATGGGAAGAAGTTGGATATCACATCTCATGCTATAGGAAGGGTCTCAGGTTTGGTATAAGCATTGAGATATCACATCTCATGCTATAGGAAGGGTCTCAGGGTTGGAATGGGAAGGAGTTGTATATGACATCTCATGCCATAGGAAGGGTCTCAGGTTTGGTATAAGCATTGAGATATCACATCACATGCTATAGGAAGGGTCTCAGGATTGGAATGGGAAGGACTTGGATATCACATCTCATGCTATAGGCAGGGTCTCAGGTTTGGAAAGGGAAGGAGATGGATATCACATTTCATGTTAGAGGTAGGATCTCAGGTTTGGTATTAGAGGCATTGAGATATCACATCTCATGCTATCAGAAGGGTCTCAGGATTGGAATGGGAAGGAGTTGGATATCACATTTCATGCTAAAGGGAGGGTCTCAGGTTTGGAAGGGGAAGGATTTGGAAATCACATCTCATATTATAGGAAGGATCTCAGGTTTGGTATTAGAAGCATTGAGATATCACATCTCATGCTATCGGAAGGATCTCAGGTTTGGTATAAGAGGCATTGAGATATCACACTCATGCTATCATAAGGGTCTCAGGATTGGAATGGGAAGGAGTTGGATATCACATCTCATGTTATAGGAAGGATCTCAGGTTTGGTATTAGAAGCATTGAGACATCACATCTCATGCTATAGGAAGGGTCTCAGGATTGGAATGGGAAGGAGTTGGATATCACATCTCATGCTATAGGAAGGGTCTCAGATTTGGTATAAGCATTGAGATATCACATCTCATGCTATAAGGAGTTGGATATCACATCTCAAGCTATAGGAAGGGTCTCAGGTTTGGTATAAGCATTGATATATCACATCTCATGCTATAGGAAGGGTCTCAGGATTGGAATGGGAAGGAGTTGGATATCACATCTCATGTTATAGGAAAGATCTCAGGTTTGGTATTAGAAGCATTGAGACATCACATCTCATGTTATAGGAAGGGTCTCAGGATTGGAATGGGAAGAAGTTGGATATCACATCTCATGCTATAGGAAGGGTCTCAGGTTTGGAAGGGGAAGGAGTTGGATATCCAATCTCATGTTATAGGACTGGTCTCAGGTTTGGTATTAGAAGCATTGAGATATCACATTGCATACTGTAGGAAGGTTCTCAGGTTTGGAATGGGGAGGAATTGGATATCACATCTCATGTCATAGGAAGGATCTCAGGTTTGGTATTAGAAGCATTGAGATATCACATCTCATGCTATAGGAATGGTCTCAGGGTTGGAATGGGAAGGAGTTTGATATCACATCTCATGCCATAGTATGGGTCTCAGGTTTGGTAGAAGCATTGGGATATCACATCTAATGCTAACGGAAGGGTATCAGTATTGGATTTGGAAGGAGTTGGATATCCCATCTCATGCTATAGGAAGGGTCTCAGGTTGGAATGGGAAGGAGTTGGATATCACATTTCATGTTATAGGAAGGGTCTCAGGATTGGAATGGGAAGGACTTGGATATCATATCTCATGCTATAGGAAGGCTCTCAGGTTTGGAAGGGGAAGGAGTTGGATATCACATTTCATGTTAGAGGAAGGATCTCAGGTTTGGTATTAGAGGCCTTGAGATATCACATCTCATGCTATAGGAAGGGTCTCAGGATTGGAATGGGAAGGAGTTGGATATCACATCTCAAGCTATAGGAAGGGTCTCAGGTTTGGTATAAGCATTGAGATATCACATCTCATGCTATAGGAAGGGTCTCAGGATTGGAATGGGAAGAAGTTGGATATCACATCTCATGCTATAGGAAGGGTCTCAGGTTTGGTATAAGCATTGAGATATCACATCTCATGCTATAGGAAGGGTCTCAGGGTTGGAATGGGAAGGAGTTGTATATGACATCTCATGCCATAGGAAGGGTCTCAGGTTTGGTATAAGCATTGAGATATCACATCACATGCTATAGGAAGGGTCTCAGGATTGTAATGGGAAGGAGATGGATATCACATTTCATGTTAGAGGTAGGATCTCAGGTTTGGTATTAGAGGCATTGAGATATCACATCTCATGCTATCAGAAGGGTCTCAGGATTGGAATGGGAAGGAGTTGGATATCACATTTCATGCTAAAGGGAGGGTCTCAGGTTTGGAAAGGGAAGGATTTGGAAATCACATCTCATATTATAGGAAGGATCTCAGGTTTGGTATTAGAAGCATTGAGATATCACATCTCATGCCATCGGAAGGATCTCAGGTTTGGTATAAGAGGCATTGAGATATCACATCTCATGCTATCATAAGGGTCTCAGGATTGGAATGGGAAGGAGTTGGATATCACATCTCATGTTATAGGAAGGATCTCAGGTTTGGTATTAGAAGCATTGAGACATCACATCTCATGCTATAGGAAGGGTCTCAGATTTGGTATAAGCATTGAGATATCACATCTCATGCTATAAGGAGTTGGATATCACATCTCAAGCTATAGGAAGGGTCTCAGGTTTGGTATAAGCATTGAGATATCACATCTCATGCTATAGGAAGGGTCTCAGGATTGGAATGGGAAGGAGTTGGATATCACATCTCATGTTATAGGAAAGATCTCAGGTTTGGTATTAGAAGCATTGAGACATCACATCTCATGTTATAGGAAGGGTCTCAGGATTGGAATGGGAAGAAGTTGGATATCACATCTCATGCTATAGGAAGGGTCTCAGGTTTGGAAGGGGAAGGAGTTGGATATCCAATCTCATGTTATAGGACTGGTCTCAGGTTTGGTATTAGAAGCATTGAGATATCACATTGCATGCTGTAGGAAGGTTCTCAGGTCTGGAATGGGAAGGAATTGGATATCACATCTCATGTCATAGGAAGGATCTCAGGTTTGGTATTAGAAGCATTGAGATATCACATCTCATGCTATAGGAATGGTCTCAGGGTTGGAATGGGAAGGAGTTGGATATTACATTCTTGCTATAGGAAGGGTCTCCTGTTTGGAATGGGAAGGAGTTGGATATCCCATCTCATGTTAAAGGACGGGTCTCTGGTTTGGTATTAGAATCATTGAGATATCACATCGCATGCTGTAGGAAGGGTATAAGGATTGGAATGGGATGGAATTGGATATCCCATCTCATGCTATAGGTAGGCTCTCAGGTTTGGTATAAGCATTGAGATATCACATCTCATGCTATAGGAAGGGTCTCAGGATTGGAATGGGAAGGATTTGGATATCACATCTTATGCTATAGGAAGGGTCTCAGGTTTGGTATAAGCATGGAGATATCACTTCTCATGCTATAGGAAGGGTCTCAGGATTGGAATGGGAAGGAGTTGGATATCACATCTCATGCTATAGGAAGGGTCTCAGATTTGGTATAAGCATTGAGATATCACATCTCATGCTATAGGAAGGGTCTCAGGATTGGAATGGGAAGGAGTTGTATATGACATCTCAGGCCATAGGAAGGGTCTCAGGTTTGGTATAAGCATTGAGATATCACATCTCTGCTATCGGAAGGGTCTCAGGATTGGAATGGGAAGGAGTTGGATATCCCATCTCATGTTATAGGAAGGGTCTCAGGTTTGGTATTAGAAGCATTGAGATATCACATCTCATGCTATAGGAAGGGTCTCAGGATTGGAATGGGAAGGACTTGGATGTCACATCTCATGCTATAGGGAGGGTCTCAAGTTTGATATTAGAAGCATTGAGATAACAAATCTCATGATATCAGAAGGGTCTCAGGATTGGAATGGGAAGGAGTTGGATATCACATCTCATGATAAAGGAAGGGTCTATGGTTTGGAAGGGGAAGGATTTGGATATCACATCTCATGTTATAGGACGGGTCTCAGGTTTGGTATTAGAAGCATTGAGATATCAAGTCTCATGGTATAAGAAGGGTCTCAGAATTGGAATGGGAAGGAGTTGGATATCACATCTCAAGCTATAGGAAGCGTCTCAGGATTGGAATGGGAAGGAGTTTGATATCACATCTCATGCCATAGTATGGGTCTCAGGTTTGGTAGAAGCATTGGGATATCACATCTCATGCTATCGGAAGGGTATCAGTATTGGATTTGGAAGGAGTTGGATATCCCATCTCATGCTATAGGAAGGGTCTCAGGTTGGAATGGGAAGGAGTTGGATATCACATTTCATGTTTTAGGAAGGGTCTCAGGATTGGAATGGGAAGGACTTGGATATCATATCTCATGCTATAGGAAGGCTCTCAGGTTTGGAAGTGGAAGGAGTTGGATATCACATTTCATGTTAGAGGAAGGATCTCAGGTTTGGTATTAGAGGCCTTGAGATATCACATCTCATGCTATAGGAAGGGTCTCAGGATTGGAATGGGAAGGAGTTGGATATCACATCTCAAGCTATAGGAAGGGTCTCAGGTTTGGTATAAGCATTGAGATATCACATCTCATGCTATAGGAAGGGTCTCAGGATTGGAATGGGAAGAAGTTGGATATCACATCTCATGCTATAGGAAGGGTCTCAGGTTTGGTATAAGCATTGAGATATCACATCTCATGCTATAGGAAGGGTCTCAGGATTGGAATGGGAAGGAGTTGTATATGCCATCTCATGCCATAGGAAGGGTCTCAGGTTTGGTATAAGCATTGAGATATCACATCACATGCTATAGGAAGGGTCTCAGGATTGGAATGGGAAGGACTTGGATATCACATATCATGCTATAGGCAGGGTCTCAGGTTTGGAAAGGGAAGGAGATGGATATCACATTTCATGTTAGAGGTAGGATCTCAGGTTTGGTATTAGAGGCATTGAGATATCACATCTCATGCTATCAGAAGGGTCTCAGGATTGGAATGGGAAGGAGTTGGATATCACATCTCATGCTAAAGGGAGGGTCTCAGGTTTGGAAGGGGAAGGATTTGGAAATCACATCTCATATTATAGGAAGGATCTCAGGTTTGGTATTAGAAGCATTGAGATATCACATCTCATGCTATCGGAAGGATCTCAGGTTTGGTATAAGAGGCATTGAGATATCACATCTCATGCTATCATAAGGGTCTCAGGATTGGAATGGGAAGGAGTTGGATATCACATCTCATGTTATAGGAAGGATCTCAGGTTTGGTATTGGAAGCATTGAGACATCACATCTCATGCTATAGGAAGGGTCTCAGGATTGGAATGGGAAGGAGTTGGATATCACATCTCATGCTATAGAAAGGGTCTCAGATTTGGTATAAGCATTGAGATATCACATCTCATGCTATAGGAAGGGTCTCAGGATTGGAATGGGAAGGAGTTGTATATGACATCTCAGGCCATAGGAAGGGTCTCAGGTTTGATATAAGCATTGAGATATCACATCTCTGCTATCGGAAGGGTCTCAGGATTGGAATGGGAAGGAGTTGGATATCCCATCTGAGTTGGATATCCCATCTCATGTTATAGGAAGGGTCTCAGGTTTGGTATTAGAAGCATTGAGATATCACATCTCATGCTATAGGAAGGGTCTCAGGATTGGAATGGGGAGGACTTGGATGTCACATCTCATGCTATAGGGAGGGTCTCAAGTTTGATATTAGAAGCATTGAGATAACAAATCTCATGATATCGGAAGGGTCTCAGGATTGGAATGGGAAGGAGTTGGATATCACATCTCATGATAAAAGAAGGGTCTAAGGTTTGGAAGGGGAAGGATTTGGATATCACATCTCATGATAAAGGAAGGGTCTAAGGTTTGGAAGGGGAAGGATTTGGATATCACATCTCATGTTATAGGACGGGTCTCAGGTTTGGTATTAGAAGCATTGAGATATCAAGTCTCATGGTATAGGAAGATTCTCAGAATTGGAATGGGAAGACGTTGGATATTACATCTCAAGCTATAGGAAGGGTCTCAGGATTGGAATGGGAAGGAGTTTGATATCACATCTCATGCCATAGTATGGGTCTCAGATTTGGTAGAAGCATTGGAATATCACATCTCATGCTATCGGAATGGTATCAGTTTTGGATTTTGAAGGAGTTGGATATCCCATCTCATGCTATAGGAAAGGTCTCAGGTTGGAATGGGATGGAGTTGGATATCACATTTCATGTTTTAGGAAGGGTCTCAGGATTGGAATGGGAAGGACTTGGATATCATATCTCATGCTATAGGAAGGCTCTCAGGTTTGGAAGGGGAAGGAGTTGGATATCACATTTCATGTTAGAGGAAGGATCTCAGGTTTGGTATTAGAGGCCTTGAGATATCACATCTCATGCTATAGGAAGGGTCTCAGGATTGGAATGGGAAGGAGTTGGATATCACATCTCAAGCTATAGGAAGGGTCTCAGGTTTGGTATAAGCATTGAGATATCACATCTCATGCTATAGGAAGGGTCTCAGGATTGGAATGGGAAGGAGTTGGATATCACATCTCATGTTATAGGAAAGATCTCAGGTTTGGTATTAGAAGCATTGAGACATCACATCTCATGTTATAGGAAGGGTCTCAGGATTGGAATGGGAAGAAGTTGGATATCACATCTCATGCTATAGGAAGGGTCTCAGGTTTGGAAGGGGAAGGAGTTGGATATCCAATCTCATGTTATAGGACTGGTCTCAGGTTTGGTATTAGAAGCATTGAGATATCACATCGCATGCTGTAGGAAGGTTCTCAGGTTTGGAATGGGGAGGAATTGGATATCACATCTCATGTCATAGGAAGGATCTCAGGTTTGGTATTAGAAGCATTAAGATATCACATCTCATGCTATAGGAATGGTCTCAGGGTTGGAATGGGAAGGAGTTGGATATTACATTCTTGCTATAGGAAGGGTCTCATGTTTGGAATGGGAAGGAGTTGGATATCACATATGCTATAGGAAGGGTCTCAGGTTTGGAACGGGAAGGAGTTGGATATCCGATCTCATGTTATAGGAAGGGTCTCAGGTTTGGTATAAGCATTGAGATATCACATCTCTGCTATCAGAAGTGTCTCAGGATTGGAATGGGAAGGAGTTGGATATCCCATCTCATGTTATAGGACGGGTCTCAGGTTTGTTATTAGAATCATTGAGATATCATATTGCACGCTGCAGGAAGGGTCTAAGGATTGGAATGGGAAGGACTTGGATATCACATCTCATGCTATAGATAGGCTCTCAGATTTGGAAAGGGAAGGAGTTGGATATCACATTTCATGTTAGAGGAAGGGTCTCAGGTTTGGTATAAGCATTGAGATATCACATATCATGCTATAGGAAGGGTCTCAGGATTGGAAAGGGAAGGAGTTGGATATCACATATCAAGCTATAGGAAGGGTCTCAGGTTTGGTATAAGCATTGAGATATCACATATCATGCTATAGGAAGGGTCTCAGGATTGGAAGGGGAAGGATTTGGAAATCACATCTCATATTATAGGAAGGATCTCAGGTTTGGTATTAGAAGCATTGAGATATCACATCTCATGCTATCGGAAGGATCTCAGGTTTGGTATAAGAGGCATTGAGATATCACATCTCATGCTATCATAAGGGTCTCAGGATTGGAATGGGAAGGAGTTGGATATCACATCTCATGTTATAGGAAGGATCTCAGGTTTGGTATTGGAAGCATTGAGACATCACATCTCATGCTATAGGAAGGGTCTCAGGATTGGAATGGGAAGGAGTTGGATATCACATCTCATGCTATAGGAAGGGTCTCAGATTTGGTATAAGCATTGAGATATCCCATCTCATGCTATAGGAAGGGTCTCAGGATTGGAATGGGAAGGAGTTGGATATCACATCTCATGTTATAGGAAAGATCTCAGGTTTGGTATTAGAAGCATTGAGACATCACATCTCATGTTATAGGAAGGGTCTCAGGATTGGAATGGGAAGAAGTTGGATATCACATCTCATGCTATAGGAAGGGTCTCAGGTTTGGAAGGGGAAGGAGTTGGATATCCAATCTCATGTTATAGGACTGGTCTCAGGTTTGGTATTAGAAGCATTGAGATATCACATCGCATGCTGTAGGAAGGCTCTCAGGTTTGGAATGGGGAGGAATTGGACATCACATCTCATGTCATAGGAAGGATCTCAGGTTTGGTATTAGAAGCATTGAGATATCACATCTCATGCTATAGGAATGGTCTCAGGGTTGGAATGGGAAGGAGTTGGATATTACATTCTTGCTACAGGAAGGGTCTCATGTTTGGAATGGGAAGGAGTTGGATATCACATATGCTATAGGAAGGGTCTCAGGTTTGGAACGGGAAGGAGTTGGATATCCGATCTCATGTTATAGGAATGGTCTCAGGTTTGGTATAAGCATTGAGATATCACATCTCTGCTATCAGAAGTGTCTCAGGATTGGAATGGGAAGGAGTTGGATATCCCATCTCATGTTATATGACGGGTCTCAGGGTTGTTATTAGAATCATTGAGATATCATATTGCACGCTGCAGGAAGGGTCTAAGGATTGGAATGGGAAGGACTTGGATATCACATCTCATGCTATAGATAGGCTCTCAGATTTGGAAAGGGAAGGAGTTGGATATCACATTTCATGTTAGAGGAAGGATCTCAGGTTTGGTATTAGAGGCATTGAGATATCACATCTCATGCTATAGGAAGCGTCTCAGGATTGGAATGGGAAGGAGTTGGGTATCACATCTCATGCTATAGGAAGGGTCTCAGGTTTGGTATAAGCATTGAGATATCACATCTCTGCTGTCGGAAGGGTCTCAGGATTGGATTGGGAAGGAGTTGAATATCCCTTCTCATGCTATAGGAAGGGTCTCAGGTTGGAATGGGAAGGAGTTGGATATCACATCTCATCCAATAGGAAGGGTCTCAGGTTTGGAATGGGAAGGAATTGGATATCACATCTCATGTTATAGGAAGGGTCTCAGGTTTTTTATTAGAAACATTGAGATATCACATCTCATGTTATAGGACGGTTCCCAGGTTTGGTATTAGAAGCATTGAGATATCACATCTCATGGTATAGGAAGGGTCTCAGGGTTGGAATGGGAAGGAGTTGGATATCACATCTCATCCAATAGGAAGGGTCTCAGGTTTGGAATGGGAAGGAATTGGATATCACATCTCATGTTATAGGAAGGGTCTCAGGTTTTTTATTAGAAACATTGAGATATCACATCTCATGTTATAGGACGGTTCCCAGGTTTGGTATTAGAAGCATTGAGATATCACATCTCATGGTATAGGAAGGGTCTCAGGGTTGGAATGGGAAGGAGTTGGATATCACATCTCATCCAATAGGAAGGGTCTCAGGTTTGGAATGGGAAGGAATTGGATATCACATCTCATGTTATAGGAAGGATCTCAGGTTTGGTATTAGAAGCATTGAGATATCACATCTCATGCTATAGGAAGGGTCTCAGGATTGGAATGTGAAGGATTTGGATATCACATCTCATGCTAAAGGAAGGGTCTCAGGTTTGGTAGAAGCATTGAGATATCACATCTCATGCTATAGGAAGGGTCTCAGGATTTGAATGGCAAGGAGTTGGATATCACATCTCATGTCATAGGAAGGGTCTCAGGTTTGGTATAAGCATTGAGATATCACATCTCTGCTATCGGAGGGTTCTCAGGATTGGATTGGGAAGGAGTTGGATATCCCTTCTCATGCTATAGGAAGTGTCTCAGGTTGGAATGGGTAGGAGTTGGATATCACATCTCATGTTATAGGAAGGGTCTCAGGATTGGAATGGGAAGGATTTGGATATCACATCTCTTGCTATAGGAAGGGTCTCAGGATTGGAATGGGAAGGATTTGGATATCACATCTCATGTCATAGGAAGGATCTCAGGTTTGGTATTAGAAGCATTGATATATCACATCTCATGCTATAGGAATGGTCTCAGGATTGGAATGGGTAGGAGTTGGATATTACATTCTTGCTATAGGAAGGGTCTCATGTTTGGAATGGGAAGGAGTTGGATATCACATATGCTATAGGAAGTGTCTCAGGTTTGGAACGGGAAGGAGTTGGATATCACATCTCATGTTATAGGAAGGGTCTCAGGTTTGGTATAAGCATTGAGATATCACATCTCTGCTATCAGGAGTGGCTCAGGATTGGAATGGGAAGGAGTTGGATATCCCATCTCATGTTAAAGGACGGGTCTCTGGTTTGGTATTAGAATCATTGAGATATCAAATCGCATGCTGTAGGAAGGGTCTAAGGATTGGAATGGGATGGACTTGGATATCACATCTCATGCTATAGGTAGGCTCTCAGGTTTGGTATAAGCATTGAGATATCACATCTCATGCTATAGGAAGGGTCTCAGGATTGGAATGGGAAGGATTTGGATATCACATCTCATGCTATAGGAAGGGTCTCAGGTTTGGTATAAGCATGGAGATATCACTTCTCATGCTATAGGAAGGGTCTCAGGATTGGAATGGGAAGGAGTTGTATATGACATCTCAGGCCATAGGAAGGGTCTCAGGTTTGGTATAAGCATTGAGATATCACATCTCTGCTATCGGAAGGGTCTCAGGATTGGAATGGGAAGGACTTGGATGTCACATCTCATGCTATAGGGAGGGTCTCAAGTTTGATATTAGAAGCATTGAGATAACAAATCTCATGCTATCGCAAGGGTCTCAGAATTGGAATGGGAAGGAGTTGGATATCACATCTCATGATAAAGGAAGGGTCTAAGGTATGGAAGGGCAAGGATTTGGATATCACATCTCATGTTATAGGACGGGTCTCAGGTTTGGTATTAGAAGCATTGAGATATCAAGTCTCATGGTATAAGAAGGGTCTCAGAATTGGAATGGGAAGGAGTTGGATATCACATCTCAAGCTATAGGAAGCGTCTCAGGATTGAAATGGGAAGGAGTTTGATATCACATCTCATGCCATAGTATGGGTCTCAGGTTTGGTAGAAGCATTGGGATATCACATCTCATGCGATCGGAAGGGTATCAGTATTGGATTTGGAAGGAGTTGGATATCCCATCTCATGCTATAGGAAGGGTCTCAGGTTGGAATGGGAAGGAGTTGGATATCACATTTCATGTTATAGGAAGGGTCTCAGGATTGGAATGGGAAGGACTTGGATATCATATCTCATGGTATAGGAAGGCTCTCAGGTTTGGAAGGGGAAGGAGTTGGATATCACATTTCATGTTAGAGGAAGGATCTCAGGTTTGGTATTAGAGGCCTTGAGATATCACATCTCATGCCATCAGAAGGGTCTCAGGATTGGAATGGGAAGGAGTTGGATATCACATTTCATGCTAAAGGGAGGGTCTCAGGTTTGGAAGGGGAAGGATTTGGAAATCACATCTCAAGCTATAGGAAGGGTCTCAGGTTTGGTATAAGCATTGAGATATCACATCTCATGCTATAGGAAGGGTCTCAGGATTGGAATGGGAAGAAGTTGGATATCACATCTCATGCTATAGGAAGGGTCTCAGGTTTGGTATAAGCATTGAGATATCACATCTCATGCTATAGGAAGGGTCTCAGGGTTGGAATGGGAAGGAGTTGTATATGACATCTCATGCCATAGGAAGGGTCTCAGGTTTGGTATAAGCATTGAGATATCACATCACATGCTATAGGAAGGGTCTCAGGATTGGAATGGGAAGGACTTGGATATCACATCTCATGCTATAGGCAGGGTCTCAGGTTTGGAAAGGGAAGGAGATGGATATCACATTTCATGTTAGAGGTAGGATCTCAGGTTTGGTATTAGAGGCATTGAGATATCACATCTCATGCTATCAGAAGGGTCTCAGGATTGGAATGGGAAGGAGTTGGATATCACATTTCATGCTAAAGGGAGGGTCTCAGGTTTGGAAGGGGAAGGATTTGGAAATCACATCTCATATTATAGGAAGGATCTCAGGTTTGGTATTAGAAGCATTGAGATATCACATCTCATGCTATCGGAAGGATCTCAGGTTTGGTATAAGAGGCATTGAGATATCACACTCATGCTATCATAAGGGTCTCAGGATTGGAATGGGAAGGAGTTGGATATCACATCTCATGTTATAGGAAGGATCTCAGGTTTGGTATTAGAAGCATTGAGACATCACATCTCATGCTATAGGAAGGGTCTCAGGATTGGAATGGGAAGGAGTTGGATATCACATCTCATGCTATAGGAAGGGTCTCAGATTTGGTATAAGCATTGAGATATCACATCTCATGCTATAAGGAGTTGGATATCACATCTCATGCTATAGGAAGGGTCTCAGGATTGGAATGGGAAGGAGTTGGATATCACATCTCATGTTATAGGAAAGATCTCAGGTTTGGTATTAGAAGCATTGAGACATCACATCTCATGTTATAGGAAGGGTCTCAGGATTGGAATGGGAAGAAGTTGGATATCACATCTCATGCTATAGGAAGGGTCTCAGGTTTGGAAGGGGAAGGAGTTGGATATCCAATCTCATGTTATAGGACTGGTCTCAGGTTTGGTATTAGAAGCATTGAGATATCACATTGCATACTGTAGGAAGGTTCTCAGGTTTGGAATGGGGAGGAATTGGATATCACATCTCATGTCATAGGATGGATCTCAGGTTTGGTATTAGAAGCATTGAGATATCACATCTCATGCTATAGGAATGGTCTCAGGGTTGGAATGGGAAGGAGTTTGATATCACATCTCATGCCATAGTATGGGTCTCAGGTTTGGTAGAAGCATTGGGATATCACATCTAATGCTATCGGAAGGGTATCAGTATTGGATTTGGAAGGAGTTGGATATCCCATCTCATGCTATAGGAAGGGTCTCAGGTTGGAATGGGAAGGAGTTGGATATCACATTTCATGTTATAGGAAGGGTCTCAGGATTGGAATGGGAAGGACTTGGATATCATATCTCATGCTATAGGAAGGCTCTCAGGTTTGGAAGGGGAAGGAGTTGGATATCACATTTCATGTTAGAGGAAGGATCTCAGGTTTGGTATTAGAGGCCTTGAGATATCACATCTCATGCTATAGGAAGGGTCTCAGGATTGGAATGGGAAGGAGTTGGATATCACATCTCAAGCTATAGGAAGGGTCTCAGGTTTGGTATAAGCATTGAGATATCACATCTCATGCTATAGGAAGGGTCTCAGGATTGGAATGGGAAGAAGTTGGATATCACATCTCATGCTATAGGAAGGGTCTCAGGTTTGGTATAAGCATTGAGATATCACATCTCATGCTATAGGAAGGGTCTCAGGGTTGGAATGGGAAGGAGTTGTATATGACATCTCATGCCATAGGAAGGGTCTCAGGTTTGGTATAAGCATTGAGATATCACATCACATGCTATAGGAAGGGTCTCAGGATTGTAATGGGAAGGAGATGGATATCACATTTCATGTTAGAGGTAGGATCTCAGGTTTGGTATTAGAGGCATTGAGATATCACATCTCATGCTATCAGAAGGGTCTCAGGATTGGAATGGGAAGGAGTTGGATATCACATTTCATGCTAAAGGGAGGGTCTCAGGTTTGGAAAGGGAAGGATTTGGAAATCACATCTCATATTATAGGAAGGATCTCAGGTTTGGTATTAGAAGCATTGAGATATCACATCTCATGCCATCGGAAGGATCTCAGGTTTGGTATAAGAGGCATTGAGATATCACATCTCATGCTATCATAAGGGTCTCAGGATTGGAATGGGAAGGAGTTGGATATCACATCTCATGTTATAGGAAGGATCTCAGGTTTGGTATTAGAAGCATTGAGACATCACATCTCATGCTATAGGAAGGGTCTCAGATTTGGTATAAGCATTGAGATATCACATCTCATGCTATAAGGAGTTGGATATCACATCTCAAGCTATAGGAAGGGTCTCAGGTTTGGTATAAGCATTGAGATATCACATCTCATGCTATAGGAAGGGTCTCAGGATTGGAATGGGAAGGAGTTGGATATCACATCTCATGTTATAGGAAAGATCTCAGGTTTGGTATTATAAGCATTGAGACATCACATCTCATGTTATAGGAAGGGTCTCAGGATTGGAATGGGAAGAAGTTGGATATCACATCTCATGCTATAGGAAGGGTCTCAGGTTTGGAAGGGGAAGGAGTTGGATATCCAATCTCATGTTATAGGACTGGTCTCAGGTTTGGTATTAGAAGCATTGAGATATCACATTGCATGCTGTAGGAAGGTTCTCAGGTCTGGAATGGGAAGGAATTGGATATCACATCTCATGTCATAGGAAGGATCTCAGGTTTGGTATTAGAAGCATTGAGATATCACATCTCATGCTATAGGAATGGTCTCAGGGTTGGAATGGGAAGGAGTTGGATATTACATTCTTGCTATAGGAAGGGTCTCATGTTTGGAATGGGAAGGAGTTGGATATCCCATCTCATGTTAAAGGACGGGTCTCTGGTTTGGTATTAGAATCATTGAGATATCACATCGCATGCTGTAGGAAGGGTATAAGGATTGGAATGGGATGGAATTGGATATCCCATCTCATGCTATAGGTAGGCTCTCAGGTTTGGTATAAGCATTGAGATATCACATCTCATGCTATAGGAAGGGTCTCAGGATTGGAATGGGAAGGATTTGGATATCACATCTTATGCTATAGGAAGGGTCTCAGGTTTGGTATAAGCATGGAGATATCACTTCTCATGCTATAGGAAGGGTCTCAGGATTGGAATGGGAAGGAGTTGGATATCACATCTCATGCTATAGGAAGGGTCTCAGATTTGGTATAAGCATTGAGATATCACATCTCATGCTATAGGAAGGGTCTCAGGATTGGAATGGGAAGGAGTTGTATATGACATCTCAGGCCATAGGAAGGGTCTCAGGTTTGGTATAAGCATTGAGATATCACATCTCTGCTATCGGAAGGGTCTCAGGATTGGAATGGGAAGGACTTGGATGTCACATCTCATGCTATAGGGAGGGTCTCAAGTTTGATATTAGAAGCATTGAGATAACAAATCTCATGATATCAGAAGGGTCTCAGGATTGGAATGGGAAGGAGTTGGATATCACATCTCATGATAAAGGAAGGGTCTAAGGTTTGGAAGGGGAAGGATTTGGATATCACATCTCATGTTATAGGACGGGTCTCAGGTTTGGTATTAGAAGCATTGAGATATCAAGTCTCATGGTATAAGAAGGGTCTCAGAATTGGAATGGGAAGGAGTTGGATATCACATCTCAAGCTATAGGAAGCGTCTCAGGATTGGAATGGGAAGGAGTTTGATATCACATCTCATGCCATAGTATGGGTCTCAGGTTTGGTAGAAGCATTGGGATATCACATCTCATGCTATCGGAAGGGTATCAGTATTGGATTTGGAAGGAGTTGGATATCCCATCTCATGCTATAGGAAGGGTCTCAGGTTGGAATGGGAAGGAGTTGGATATCACATTTCATGTTTTAGGAAGGGTCTCAGGATTGGAATGGGAAGGACTTGGATATCATATCTCATGCTATAGGAAGGCTCTCAGGTTTGGAAGTGGAAGGAGTTGGATATCACATTTCATGTTAGAGGAAGGATCTCAGGTTTGGTATTAGAGGCCTTGAGATATCACATCTCATGCTATAGGAAGGGTCTCAGGATTGGAATGGGAAGGAGTTGGATATCACATCTCAAGCTATAGGAAGGGTCTCAGGTTTGGTATAAGCATTGAGATATCACATCTCATGCTATAGGAAGGGTCTCAGGATTGGAATGGGAAGAAGTTGGATATCACATCTCATGCTATAGGAAGGGTCTCAGGTTTGGTATAAGCATTGAGATATCACATCTCATGCTATAGGAAGGGTCTCAGGATTGGAATCGGAAGGAGTTGTATATGCCATCTCATGCCATAGGAAGGGTCTCAGGTTTGGTATAAGCATTGAGATATCACATCACATGCTATAGGAAGGGTCTCAGGATTGGAATGGGAAGGACTTGGATATCACATATCATGCTATAGGCAGGGTCTCAGGTTTGGAAAGGGAAGGAGATGGATATCACATTTCATGTTAGAGGTAGGATCTCAGGTTTGGTATTAGAGGCATTGAGATATCACATCTCATGCTATCAGAAGGGTCTCAGGATTGGAATGGGAAGGAGTTGGATATCACATCTCATGCTAAAGGGAGGGTCTCAGGTTTGGAAGGGGAAGGATTTGGAAATCACATCTCATATTATAGGAAGGATCTCAGGTTTGGTATTAGAAGCATTGAGATATCACATCTCATGCTATCGGAAGGATCTCAGGTTTGGTATAAGAGGCATTGAGATATCACATCTCATGCTATCATAAGGGTCTCAGGATTGGAATGGGAAGGAGTTGGATATCACATCTCATGTTATAGGAAGGATCTCAGGTTTGGTATTGGAAGCATTGAGACATCACATCTCATGCTATAGGAAGGGTCTCAGGATTGGAATGGGAAGGAGTTGGATATCACATCTCATGCTATAGAAAGGGTCTCAGATTTGGTATAAGCATTGAGATATCACATCTCATGCTATAGGAAGGGTCTCAGGATTGGAATGGGAAGGAGTTGTATATGACATCTCAGGCCATAGGAAGGGTCTCAGGTTTGATATAAGCATTGAGATATCACATCTCTGCTATCGGAAGGGTCTCAGGATTGGAATGGGAAGGAGTTGGATATCCCATCTGCGTTGGTTATCCCATCTCATGTTATAGGAAGGGTCTCAGGTTTGGTATTAGAAGCATTGAGATATCACATCTAATGCTATAGGAAGGGTCTCAGGATTGGAATGGGGAGGACTTGGATGTCACATCTCATGCTATAGGGAGGGTCTCAAGTTTGATATTAGAAGCATTGAGATAACAAATCTCATGATATCGGAAGGGTCTCAGGATTGGAATGGGAAGGAGTTGGATATCACATCTCATGATAAAAGAAGGGTCTAAGGTTTGGAAGGGGAAGGATTTGGATATCACATCTCATGATAAAGGAAGGGTCTAAGGTTTGGAAGGGGAAGGATTTGGATATCACATCTCATGTTATAGGACGGGTCTCAGGTTTGGTATTAGAAGCATTGAGATATCAAGTCTCATGGTATAGGAAGGGTCTCAGAATTGGAATGGGAAGAAGTTGGATATTACATCTCAAGCTATAGGAAGGGTCTCAGGATTGGAATGGGAAGGAGTTTGATATCACATCTCATGCCATAGTATGGGTCTCAGATTTGGTAGAAGCATTGGAATATCACATCTCATGCTATCGGAATGGTATCATTTTTGGATTTTGAAGGAGTTGGATATCCCATCTCATGCTATAGGAAAGGTCTCAGGTTGGAATGGGATGGAGTTGGATATCACATTTCATGTTATAGGAAGGGTCTCAGGATTGGAATGGGAAGGACTTGGATATCATATCGCATGCTATAGGAAGGCTCTCAGGTTTGGAAGGGGAAGGAGTTGGATATCACATTTCATGTTAGAGGAAGGATCTCAGGTTTGGTATTAGAGGCCTTGAGATATCACATCTCATGCTATAGGAAGGGTCTCAGGATTGGAATGGGAAGGAGTTGGATATCACATCTCAAGCTATAGGAAGGGTCTCAGGTTTGGTATAAGCATTGAGATATCACATCTCATGCTATAGGAAGGGTCTCAGGATTGGAATGGGAAGGAGTTGGATATCACATCTCATGTTATAGGAAAGATCTCAGGTTTGGTATTAGAAGCATTGAGACATCACATCTCATGTTATAGGAAGGGTCTCAGGATTGGAATGGGAAGAAGTTGGATATCACATCTCATGCTATAGGAAGGGTCTCAGGTTTGGAAGGGGAAGGAGTTGGATATCCAATCTCATGTTATAGGACTGGTCTCAGGTTTGGTATTAGAAGCATTGAGATATCACATCGCATGCTGTAGGAAGGTTCTCAGGTTTGGAATGGGGAGGAATTGGATATCACATCTCATGTCATAGGAAGGATCTCAGGTTTGGTATTAGAAGCATTAAGATATCACATCTCATGCTATAGGAATGGTCTCAGGGTTGGAATGGGAAGGAGTTGGATATTACATTCTTGCTATAGGAAGGGTCTCATGTTTGGAATGGGAAGGAGTTGGATATCACATATGCTATAGGAAGGGTCTCAGGTTTGGAACGGGAAGGAGTTGGATATCCGATCTCATGTTATAGGAAGGGTCTCAGGTTTGGTATAAGCATTGAGATATCACATCTCTGCTATCAGAAGTGTCTCAGGATTGGAATGGGAAGGAGTTGGATATCCCATCTCATGTTATAGGACGGGTCTCAGGTTTGTTATTAGAATCATTGAGATATCATATTGCACGCTGCAGGAAGGGTCTAAGGATTGGAATGGGAAGGACTTGGATATCACATCTCATGCTATAGATAGGCTCTCAGATTTGGAAAGGGAAGGAGTTGGATATCACATTTCATGTTAGAGGAAGGATCTCAGGTTTGGTATTAGAGGCATTGAGATATCACATCTCATGCTATAGGAAGCGTCTCAGGATTGGAATGGGAAGGAGTTGGGTATCACATCTCATGCTATAGGAAGGGTCTCAGGATTGGTATAAGTATTGAGATATAACTTCTCATGCTATAGGAAGGGTATCAGGATTGGAATGGAAGGAGTTGGATATCACATCTCATGTTATAGGAAGGATCTCAGGTTTGGTATTAGAAGCATTGAGACATCACATCTCATGCTATAGGAAGGGTCTCAGGATTGGAATGGGAAGGAGTTGGATATCACATCTCATGCTATAGGAAGGGTCTCAGGTTTGGTATAAGCATTGAGATATCACATCTCATGCTATAGGAAGGGTCTCAGGATTGGAATGGGAAGGAGTTGTATATGACATCTCATGCCGTAGGAAGGGTCTCAGGTTTCGTATAAGCATTGAGATATCACATCTCTGCTATCGGAAGGGTCTCAGGATTGGAATGGGAAGGACTTAGATATCACATCTCATGCTATAGGGAGGGTCTCAGTATTGATATTAGAAGCATTGAGATATCACATCTCATGCTATCGGAAGGGTCTCAGGATTGGAATGGGGGGAGCTGGATATCACATCTCATGCTAAGACCTGATATACCCTTCCTATAACATGAGATGGGAATATCCAACTCCTTCCCATTCCAATCCTGAGACCCTTCCGATAGCAGATATGTGATATCTCAATGCTTATACCAAACCTGAGATCCTTCCTATAACATGAGATGTGATATCCAACTCCTTCCCATTCCAATCCTGAGACACTTCCTATAGCATGAGATGTGATATCTCACTGCTTATACCAAACCTGATACCCTTCCTATAGCATGAGATGTGATATCCAACTCCTTCTCATTCCAATCCTGAGTCCCTTCCTATAGCATGAGATGTGATATCTCAATGCTTCTAATATCAAACTTGAGACCCTCCCTATAGCATGAGATGTGATATCCAAGTCCTTCACATTCCAATCCTGAGACACTTCCTATAGCATGAGATGTGATATCTCAATGCTTCTAATACCAAACCTGAGACTCTTCCTATAACATGAGATGGGATATCCAACTCCTTCCCATTCCAATCCTGAGACCCTTCCAAAAGCAGAGATGTGATATCTCAATGCTTATACCAAACCTGAGACCCTTCCTATGGCATGAGATGTCATATACATATCCTTCCCATTCCAATCCTGAGACCCTTCCTATAGCATGAGATGTGATATCTCAATGCTTATACCAAACCTGAGACCCTTCCTATAGCATGAGATGTGATATCCAACTCCTTCCCATTCCAATCCTGAGACCCTTCCTATAGCATGAGATGTGATATCTCAATGCCTCTAATACCAAACCTGAGATCCTTCCTCTAACATGAAATGTGATATCCAACACCTTCCCTTTCCAAACCTGAGAGCCTACCTATAGCTTGAGATGTGATATCCAAGTCCTTCCCATTCCAATCCTTAGACCCTTCCTACAGCATGCAATATGATATCTCAATGATTCTAATAACAAACCTGAGACTCGTCCTATAACATGAGATGGGATATCCAACTCCTTCCCATTCCAATCCTGAGACACTTCCGATAGCAGAGATGTGATATCTCAATGCTTATACCAAACCTGAGACCCTTCCTATAACATGAGATGTGATATCCAACTCCTTCCCGTTCCAAACATGAGACCCTTCCTATAGCATATGTGATATCCAACTCCTTCCAATTCCAAACATGAGACCCTTCCCATAGCAAGAATGTAATATCCAACTCCTTCCCATTCCAATCCTGAGACCATTCCTATAGCATGAGATGTGATATCTCAATGCTTCTAATACCAAACCTGAGATCCTTCCTATGACATGAGAAGTGATATCCAATTCCTTCCCATTCCAAACCTGAGACCCTTCCTACAGAATGCGATGTGATATCTCAATGCTTCTAATACCAAACCTGAGACCAGTCCTATAACATGAGATGGGATATCCAACTCCTTCCCGTTCCAATCCTGAGACACTTCCGATTGCAGAGATGTGATATCTCAATGCTTATACCAAACCTGAGACTCTTCCTATAACATGAGATGTGATATCCAACTCCTTCCCATTCCAAACCTGAGACCCTTCCTATAGCATGAGATGTGATAGCCAACTCCTTCCCATCCCAATCCTGAGACACTTCCGATTGCAGAGATGTGATATCTCAATGCTTATACCAAACCTGAGACTCTTCCTATAACATGAGATGTGATATCCAACTCCTTCCCGTTCCAAACCTCAGACCCTTCCTATAGCATGAGATGTGATATCCAACTCCTTCCCATTCCAATCCTGAGACCCTTCCAATAGCATGAGATGTGATATCTCAATGCTTCTAATACCAAACCTGAGATCCTTCCTATAACATGTGATGTGATATTCAAATCCTTCCCCTTCCAGACCTGAGACCCTCCCTTTAGCATGAGATGTGATATCCAACTCCTTCCCATTCCAATCCTGAGACCCTTATGATAGCATGAGATGTGATATCTCAATGCTTCTAATACCAAACCTGAGATCCTTCCTATAACATGATATGTGATATCCAAATCCTTCCCCTTCCTAACCTGAGACCCTCCCTTTAGCATGAGATGTGATATCCAACTCCTTCCCATTCCAATCCTGAGACCCTTCTGATAGCATGAGATGTTATATCTCAATGCCTCTAATACCAAACCTGAGATCCTACCTCTAACATGAAATGTGATATCCAACTCCTTCCCTTTCCAAACCTGAGACCCTGCCTATAGCATGAGATGTGATATCCAAGTACTTCCCGTTCCAATCCTGAGACCCTTCCTATAGCCTGTGATGTGATATCTCAATGCTTATACCAAACCTGAGACCCTTCCTATGGCATGAGATGTCATATACAACTCCTTCCCATTCCAATCCTGAGACCCTTCCTATAGCATGAGATGTGATATCTCAATGCTTATACCAAACCTGAGACCCTTCCTATAGCATGAGATGTGATATCCAACTTCTTCCCATTCCAATCCTGAGACCCTTCCTATAACATGAGATGTGATGTCTCAATGCTTCTAATACCAAACCTGAGATCTTTCCTATAACATGAGATGTGATATCCAACTCTTTCCCATCCCAATCCTGAGACACTTCCGATTGCAGAGATGTGATGTCTCAATGCTTCTAATACCAAACCTGAAATCTTTCCTATAACATGAGATGTGATATCCAACTCCTTTCCGTTCCAAACCTGAGACCCTTCCTATAGCATGAGATGTGATATCCAACTCCTTCCCATTCCAATCCTGAGACCATTCCGATAGCATGAGATGTGATATCTCAATGCTTCTAATACCAAACCTGAGATCCTTCCTATAACATGTGATGTGATATTCAAATCCTTCCCCTTCCAAACCTGAGACCCTCCCTTTAGCATGAGATGTGATATCCAACTCCTTCCCATTCCAATCCTGAGACCCTTATGATAGCATGAGATGTGATATCTCAATGCCTCTAATACCAAACCTGAGATACTTCCGATAGCATGAGATGTGATATCTCAATGCTTCTAATACCAAACCTGAGATCCTTCCTATAACATGAGATGTGATATCCAAATCCTTCCCCTTCCAAACCTGAGACCCTACCTTTAGCATGAGATGTGATATCCAACTCCTTCCCATTCCAATCCTGAGACCCTTCTGATAGCATGAGATGTGATATCCAAGTCCTTCCCATTCCAATCCTGAGACCCTTCCTATAGCATGTGATGTGATATATCAATGCTTATACCAAACCTGAGACCCTTCCTATGGCATGAGATGTCATATACAACTCCTTCCCATTCCAATCCTGAGACCCTTCCTATAGCATGAGATGTGATATCTCAATGCTTATGCCAAACCTGAGACCCTTCCTATAGCATGAGATGTGATATCCAACTTCTTCCCATTCCAATCCTGAGACCCTTCCTACAACATGAGATGTGATGTCTCAATGCTTCTAATACCAAACCTGAAATCTTTCCTATAACATGAGATGTGATATCCAACTCCTTCCCATTCCAATCCTGAGACCCTTCCTATAGCATGAGATGTGATATCTCAATCCATAAACCAAACCTGAGACCCTTCCTATAGCTTGAGATGTGATATCCAACTCCTTCCCATTCCAATCCTGAGACCCTTCCTATAGCATGAGATGTGATATCTCAATACTTCTAATGCCAAACCTGAGATCCTTCCGATAACATAAGATGTGATATCCAAATCCTTCCCCTTCCAAACCTGAGACCCTCCCTTTAGCATGAGATGTGATATCCAACTCCTTCCCATTCCAATCCTAAGACCCTTCTTATAGCATGAGATTTGATATCTCAATGCTTCTAATACTAAACATGAGATCCTTCCGATAGCATGAGATGTGATATCTCAATGCTTCTAATACCAAACCTGAGATCCTTCCTATAACATGAGATGTGATATCCAAATCCTTCCCCTTCCAAACCTGAGACCCTCCCTTTAGCATGAGATGTGATATCCAACTTCTTCCCATTCAAATCCTGAGACCCTTCTGATAGCATGAGATGTGATATCTCAATGCCGCTAATACCAAACCTGAGATCCTACCTCTAACATGAAATGTGATATCCAACTCTTTCCCCTTCCAAACCTGAGAGCCTACCTATAGCATGAGATGTGATATCCAAGTCCTTCCCATTCCAATCCTGAGACCCTTCCTATAACATGAGATGTGATATCCAACTCCTTCCCATTCCAACCTGAGACCCTTCCTATAGCATGAGATGGGATATCCAACTCCTTCCAAATCCAATCCTGATACCCTTCCGATAGCATGAGATGTGATATCCCAATGCTTCTACCAAACCTGAGACCCATACTATGGCATGAGATGTGATATCAAACTCCTTCCCATTCCAATCCTGAGACCCTTCCTATAGCTTGAGATGTGATATCCAACTCCTTCCCATTCCAATTCTGAGACCCTTCCTATACCATGAGACTTGATATCTCAATGCTTCTAATACCAAACCTGAGACCCGTCCTATAACATGAGATGTGATATCCAAATCCTTCCCCTTCCAAACCTTAGACCCTTCCTTTATCATGAGATGTGATATCCAACTCCTTCCCATTCCAATCCTGAGACCCTTCCGATATCATGAGATGTGATATCTCAATGCTTCTAATATCAAACTTGAGACCCTCCCTATAGCATGAGATGTGATATCCAAGTCCTTCCCATTCCAATCCTGAGACCCTTCCTATAACATGAGATGGGAATATCCAACTCCTTCCCATTCCAATCCTGAGACCCTTCCGATAACAGAGATGTGATATCTCAATGCTTATACCAAACCTGAGATCCTTCCTATAACATGAGATGTAATATCCAACTTCTTCCCATTCCAATCCTGAGACACTTCCTATAGCATGAGATGTGATATCTCACTGCTTATACCAATCCTGAGACCCTTCCTATAGCATGAGATGTGATATCCAACTCCTTCCCATTCCAATCCTGAGACCCTTCCTATAGCATGAGATGTGATATCTCAATGCTTCTATTACCAAACCTGAGACTCTTCCTATAACATGAGATGGGATATCCAACTCCTTCCCATTCCAATCCTGAGACCCTTCCGATAGCAGAGATGTGATATCTCAATGCTTCTACCAAACCTGAGACCCTTCCTACGGCATGAGATGTCATATACAACTCCTTCCCATTCCAATCCTGAGACCCTTCCTATAGCATGAGATGTGATATCTCAATGCTTATACCAAACCTGAGACCCTTCATATAGCATGAGATGTGATATCCAACTCCTTCCTATTACAATCCTGAGACCCTTCCTATAGCATGAGATGTGATGTCTCAATGCTTCTAATACCAAACCTGAGATCCTTCCTATAACATGAGATGTGATATCCAACTCCTTCCATTCCAATCCTGAGACCCTTCCTATATCATGAGATGTGATATCTCAATGCTTCTAATATCAAACTTGAGACCCTCCCTATAGCATGAGATGTGATATCCAAGTCCTTCCCATTCCAATCCTGAGACACTTCCTATAGCATGAGATGTGATATCTCAATGCTTCTAATACCAAACCTGAGACTCTTCCTATAATATGAGATGGGATATCCAACTCCTTCCCATTCCAATCCTGAGACCCTTCCAAAAGCAGAGATGTGATATCTCAATGCTTATACCAAACCTGAGACCCTTCCTATGGCATGAGATGTCATATACATATCCTTCCCATTCCAATCCTGAGACCCTTCCTATAGCATGAGATGTGATATCTCAATGCTTATACCAAACCTGAGACCCTTCCTATAGCATGAGATGTGATATCCAACTCCTTCCCATTCCAATCCTGAGACCCTTCCTATAGCATGAGATGTGATATCTCAATGCCTCTAATACCAAACCTGAGATCCTTCCTCTAACATGAAATGTGATATCCAACTCCTTCCCTTTCCAAACCTGAGAGCCTTCCTATAGCATGAGATGTGATATCTCAATGCTTCTAATATCAAACTTGAGACCCTCCCTATAGCATGAGATGTGATATCCAATTCCTTCCCATTCCAATCCTGAGACACTTCCTACAGCATGAGATGTGATATCTCAATGCTTCTAATACCAAACCTGAGACTCTTCCTATAACATGAGATGGGATATCCAACTCCTTCCCATTCCAATCCTGAGACCCTTCCAAAAGCAGAGATGTGATATCTCAATGCTTATACCAAACCTGAGACCCTTCCTATGGCATGAGATGTCATATACATATCCTTCCCATTCCAATCATGAGACCCTTCCTATAGCATGAGATGTGATATCTCAATGCTTATACCAAACCTGAGACTCTTCCTATAGCATGAGATGTGATATCCAACTCCTTCCCATTCCAATCCTGAGACCCTTCCTATAGCATGAGATGTGATATCTCAATGCTTATACCAAACCTGAGATCCTTCCTCTAACATGAAATGTGATATCCAACTCCTTCCCTTTCCAAACCTGAGAGCCTACCTATAGCATGAGATGTGATATCCAAGTCCTTCCCATTCCAATCCTTAGACCCTTCCTATAGCATGCAATATGATATCTCAATGATTCTAATAAGAAACCTGAGACCCGTCCTATAACATGAGATGGGATATCCAACTCCTTCCCATTCCAATCCTGAGACACTTCCGATAGCAGAGATGTGATATCTCAATGCTTATACCAAACCTGAGACCCTTCCTATAACATGAGATGTTATATCCAACTCCTTCCCATTCCAAACCTGAGACCCTTCCTATAGCATATGTGATATCCAACTCCTTCCAATTCCAAACATGAGACCCTTCCCATAGCAAGAATGTAATATCCAACTCCTTCCCATTCCAATCCTGAGACCATTCCTATAGCATGAGATGTGATATCTCAATGCTTCTAATACCAAACCTGAGATCCTTCCTATGACATGAGATGTGATATCCAATTCCTTCCCATTCCAAACCTGAGACCCTTCCTACAGCATGCGATGTGATATCTCAATGCTTCTAATACCAAACCTGAGACCAGTCCTATAACATGAGATGGGATATCCAACTCCTTCCCGTTCCAATCCTGAGACACTTCCGATTGCAGAGATGTGATAATTCAATGCTTATACCAAACCTGAGACTCTTCCTATAACATGAGATGTGATTTCCAACTCCTTCCCATTCCAAACCTGAGACCCTTCCTATAGCATGAGATGTGATATCCAAATCCTTCCCATCCCAATCCTGAGAAACTTCCGATTGCAGAGATGTGATATCT
This sequence comes from Ambystoma mexicanum, assembly GCF_040938575.1. Classification (NCBI taxonomy): domain Eukaryota; kingdom Metazoa; phylum Chordata; class Amphibia; order Caudata; family Ambystomatidae; genus Ambystoma; species Ambystoma mexicanum. The sequence goes on from NW_027182433.1 coordinate 2,033,667, forward strand.
CAATGCTTATACCAAACCTGAGACTCTTCCTATAACATGAGATGTGATATCCAACTCCGTCCCGTTCCAAACCTGAGACCCTTCCTATAGCATGAGATGTGATATCCAACTCCTTCCCATTCCAATCCTGAGACCCTTCCGATAGCATGAGATGTGATATCTCAATGCCTCTAATACCAAACCTGAGATCCTTCCTATAACATGTGATGTGATATTCAAATCCTTCCCCTTCCAAACCTGAGACCCTTCCGATAGCAGAGATGTGATATCTCAATGCTTCTACCAAACCTGAGACCCTTCCTACGGCATGAGATGTCATATACAACTCCTTCCCATTTCAATCTTGAGACCCTCCCTTTAGCATGAGATGTGATATCCAACTCCTTCCTATTCCAATCCTGAGACCCTTATGATAGCATGAGATGTGATATCTCAATGCCTCTAATACCAAACCTGAGATACTTCCGATAGCATGAGATGTGATATCTCAATGCTTCTAATACCAAACCTGAGATCCTTCCTATAACATGAGATGTGATATCCAACTCCTTCCCATTCCAATCCTGAGACCCTTCCGATAGCAGAGATGTGATATCTCAATGCTTCTACCAAACCTGAGACCCTTCCTACGGCATGAGATGTCATATACAACTCCTTCCCATTCCAATCTTGAGACCCTTCCTATAGCATGAGATGTGATATCTCAATGCTTATACCAAACCTGAGACCCTTCATATAGCATGAGATGTGATATCCAACTCCTTCCTATTACAATCCTGAGACCCTTCCTATAGCATGAGATGTGATGTCTCAATGCTTCTAATACCAAACCTGAGATCCTTCCTATAACATGAGATGTGATATCCAACTCCTTCCATTCCAATCCTGAGACCCTTCCTATAGCATGAGATCTGATATCTCAATGCTTCTAATATAAAACTTGAGACCCTCCCTATAGCATGAGATGTGATATCCAAGTCCTTCCCATTCCAATCCTGAGACACTTCCTATAGCATGAGATGTGATATCTTAATGCTTCTAATACCAAACCTGAGACTCTTCCTATAATATGAGATGGGATATCCAACTCCTTCCCATTCCAATCCTGAGACCCTTCCAAAAGCAGAGATGTGATATCTCAATGCTTATACCAAACCTGAGACACTTCCTATGGCATGAGATGTCATATACATATCCTTCCCATTCCAATCCTGAGACCCTTCCTATAGCATGAGATGTGATATCTCAATGCTTATACCAAACCTGAGACCCTTCCTATAGCATGAGATGTGATATCCAACTCCTTCCCATTCCAATCCTGAGACCCTTCCTATAGCATGAGATGTGATATCTCAATGCTTATACCAAACCTGAGATCCTTCCTCTAACATGAAATGTGATATCCAACTCCTTCCCTTTCCAAACCTGAGAGCCTACCTATAGCATGAGATGTGATATCCAAGTCCTTCCCATTCCAATCCTTAGACCCTTCCTATAGCATGCAATATGATATCTCAATGATTCTAATAACAAACCTGAGACCCGTCCTATAACATGAGATGGGATATCCAACTCCTTCCCATTCCAATCCTGAGACACTTCCGATAGCAGAGATGTGATATCTCAATGCTTATACCAAACCTGAGACCCTTCCTATAACATGAGATGTGATATCCAACTCCTTCCCATTCCAAACCTGAGACCCTTCCTATAGCATATGTGATATCCAACTCCTTCCAATTCCAAACATGAGACCCTTCCCATAGCAAGAATGTAATATCCAACTCCTTCCCATTCCAATCCTGAGACCATTCCTATAGCATGAGATGTGATATCTCAATGCTTCTAATACCAAACCTGAGATCCTTCCTATGACATGAGATGTGATATCCAATTCCTTCCCATTCCAAACCTGAGACCCTTCCTACAGCATGCTATGTGATATCTCAATGCTTCTAATACCAAACCTGAGACCAGTCCTATAACATGAGATGGGATATCCAACTCCTTCCCGTTCAAATCCTGAGACACTTCCGATTGCAGAGATGTGATATCTCAATGCTTATACCAAACCTGAGACTCTTCCTGTAACATGAGATGTGATATCCAACTCCTTCCCATTCCAAACCTGAGACCCTTCCTATAGCATGAGATGTGATATCCAAATCCTTCCCATCCCAATCCTGAGAAACTTCCGATTGCAGAGATGTGATATCTCAATGCTTATACCAAACCTGAGACTCTTCCTATAACATGAGATGTGATATCCAACTCCTTCCCGTTCCAAACCTGAGACCCTTCCTATAGCATGAGATGTGATATCCAACTCCTTCCCATTCCAATCCTGAGACCCTTCCGATAGCATGAGATGTGATATCTCAATGCCTCTAATACCATACCTGAGATCCTTCCTATAACATGTGATGTGATATTCAAATCCTTCCCCTTCCAAACCTGAGACCCTCCCTTTAGCATGAGATGTGATATCCAATTCCTTCCCATTCCAATCCTGAGACCCTTATGATAGCATGAGATGTGATATCTCAATGCCTCTAATACCAAACCTGAGATAATTCCGATAGCATGAGATGTGATATCTCAATGCTTCTAATACCAAACCTGAGATCCTTCCTATAACATGAGATGTGATATCCAACTCCTTCCCATTCCAATCCTGAGACCCTTCTGATAGCATGAGATGTGATATCTCAATGCCTCTAATACCAAACCTGAGATCCTACCTCTAACATGAAATGTGATATCCAACTCCTTCCCTTTCCAAACCTGAGACCCTGCCTATAGCATGAGATGTGATATCCAAGTCCTTCCCATTCCAATCCTGAGACCCTTCCTATAGCATGAGATGTGATATCTCAATGTCTCGTCGTCGTGTTGAGTCTGCAGCAGCAGAGTTGAGTAAAAGACGTCCCAAACGAAGGAACCCGCACAGTTTGTTACCACAGCAGGGCAACGGAGCGGCGGTGTGTATCTGAGCCAAATGTACACTACTCACTTCAGACCTGGGAACGCCAAGTGTACGAATCATGTGAGAGTGACAAGGACTCGATATACTACACAACCTGGCGGCGGTTACAGAGCAAGACTCCTGTGTAGGCTGGTCAGTCTGCTGGATGGCCCTGAGACGCTTCCGAAGGCTTACTAGCAGGAGATGGTGAAGATGCCGAGAATAGCTGTCCCCGCTATTCCAAGGGTCGAAGTACCAGTACAGGCCTTCTGGTTCGATCAAAGGTGAAAAGGGTTTCACAAGGTGACAGCAGTGCAGAGGAGCAGTCCTTCAGCGGGTCACCAGCGATTCCTCGGTTCAGCCTCTTGGTTGCAGGATACTTGGCTCCTGTATTCCTTCGTTCGTGAGAACTCAGGAGATCGACATGGTAGTGGTGTTTCCAGCCCCCTCTTATCCACGGTTCCCTTCGCGCCAAAATGGAGGGGACCCAATGGGAGATCCGCTCATCAACACTCACACCATACGTGGACCAATCACGGACCACGGTGGTCCCAGGCATTCACACCACCCTAGACTCTCTGGCACCCAGGATGTGTATTGGGACCAGACATCCCAGCCCACATCCTGGAGGCACACACCAGGCATGTAGAAGCCCGCGAAAGCATTGTGTTTCGCGGGAAAGTACATGCCCAAATAAGGAAGACCCCGGGTCAGCTCGACCTGGGGAAGGTGAAGGGAGCAAGATGGTCAGCGGACAGGACAAAGGAGCCTCGTGGTCTGGCCATTTTGGGATCTAGGCCACCATTTTGGGTTAAGCGCGAGAAACGCGCTTAGAACGCCAAAAGGAGCTCAAAACACAAGAAACGATCTCTGCCACCATTCCCATCCGTGAATCACTTGCACCGATCAGTTACAATCCTGAAAGAGTATCTAGGGCCTGTAGAAGGCTAGAGACCCAAGAGAGCAGTAACTTAGCTTACAGTGCCCTCTTGTGTCATGTTGCACGAAAGCCGCAACATGATAAAAGAAACTACGGAAACCAGCGTTTCCTGGTACTGACTGTCTTAAGGGCATGACAGTTTCCCCGTAAGAAAGGATCGAACGCCCAGAGGAGTGCGGCAGAAGGCTGCATTTCTCTGGCAAAGTCGAGAACAAGGTGAAAAACAACAGCAAAAAGTTTAGGGGTTGCCACATGGAAGGAAAATTACCTACAATTACGAAATCTTTCCTAACACTCGCCCCTCCCAGACTATGGACAGGGGGAACTAATCCACCCCTGGATGAGTCTCTTGTTCAGGTTGGTTAAACATTCTGCACAACCCATCAGCATTGCTATGTTGGACACCTGGCCTATGCTCAATAGTGAAGTCGAAGCCTTGTAGACTTATGGACCACCTAAGCAACTTTGGATTCACCCCCTTCATGTTTATTAGCCACTTTAAGGGCTTATGGTCAGTTTGCACCGTGAAGTGGGTCCCATAGAGGTAGGACCTCAGCTTCCTTAGGGCCCACACAACAGAGAAACATTCTTTCTCTACCGTGGACCATCTGAGCTCTCTGTCCTTAAACTGGCGACTAATAAAACCAATAGGGTGTTCCTTACCCTTCCCATCTACTTGCGATAGTACAGCTCCTATCCCAGTGTCAGAGGCGTCCGTCTGCACGATAAAAGGTCTTTGATAATCAGGGGCCCTGAGGACAGGGGCCTGGCACAAGGAGTCTTTTAAGCCATTGAAGGCCTTCTCACACTCGTCGGTCCAAGTTAGCTTCTTGGGTTTCTTCAGAGTTGTGAGGGCAGTCAGAGGGGCAGCTATGGTGCCATAGTCTGCCACAAAATTGCGGTAATACCCCGTGAGTCCTAAGAAGGCTCTCACTTGGGTTTGTGTAGTGGGGGTAGGCCAGTCTTGTACTGCTTGTACTTTACTGGGTAGAGACTGTATCCTCCCTCCACCTACTTCATGTCCAAGGTAAAACACTGAGCCTTGTCCAATCTGGCATTTACTAGCCTTTATGGTCAAGTGTGCTTTCTGAAGAGCCTGGAGCACAATCCCGAGGTGTTTCACATGGTCTTCCCAGGTGGCACTGAAAACTGCTATATCGTCCAGATATGCAAGACAGAATTCGTCCAACCCATTCAAAACATGATGCACAAGCCTCTGGAAAGTGGCAGGTGCATTCTTCAACCCGAACGGCATTACCCGGAATTGGTAAAGGCCGTCTGGAGTAGAAAACGCTGTCTTCTCCTTGGCATGTTCTGCTAAAGCTATTTGCCAATAGCCAGCAGTGAGGTCAAACGTGCTGAGGTACTTGGAGGCACCCAAAGTATCCACCAGCTCATCTGTTCGAGGCAAGGGGTGTGCATCTGTCTTGGTGACAGCATTCAGAGCCCTGTAATCCACACAGAACCTCAATTCAGAAGTGCCTGCCTTTGGAACGAAAACCACAGGGCTGGACCAAGGACTACTAGAGGGTTCAATCACCCCAAGGTCTAACATCTTGTTGACCTCGGTCTTAATATAAGACCGTACTTTGTCTGACATCCTGTATCCCCTACTTTTGGTAGGTACACTGTCTCCTGTGTCTATGTTATGTTTTCACCAAGGTGTCAAACCAGGCGACTGTGAAAACAGGGGGGAAAACTGCCTAAGCAAACTTTTCACCTCAGCCTGCTGATAAGAAGTCAGGTGAGGGGCCACTCGGACACCCTCAAAGGAGCTATCTGAAGGACCGCTTTGGAACAGGTCGGGGAGAGGTTCAGACTCCTCTTCCTCAACATCTGAAGCCAGTAACAGTGCTGCGATTTCGACTCTTGGGACGAAAGCCTTCAGCCTATTCACGTGAAACACTTTTGGAGCCTGTCCAGGCCTTCCAAGGTCCACTTAATAGTTAACCTCACCCAGGGGCTCCACCACTGTGTAAGGGCCTGACCATTTGTCCTGTAAAGCTCAAGGCCTTATGGGATTCATGATCAGGACTTGCTGACCAGGTGTAAAGTTGATGAGGGAAGCTTTCTGGTCGTACCAATGTTTCACCAGCGCTTGTCCTGGCTTCAATTTATCACTAGCCAAGCCCATCAGAAGTACCATCCGTTTTCTGAGCCCTAGCACATAATCAACTACGTTGGTAGTAACAGGGGGAGTGGGCATCTCCCATCCCTCTTTGACTATGGCTAAGGGTCCCCGTACAGGATGACCAAACAGAAGTTTGAAGGGGCTGAAGCCAACACCCTCCTGTGGTACCTCTCGGTAGGCAAACAGTAAGCATGGTAAAAGAAGATCCCATTGTCTTCTCTGAAGCTTCTCCAGAGCCCCAATCATGCTTTTTAACGTTCTGTTGAAACGTTCCACCAGACCATTGGTCTGGGGGTTATATGCAGAAGAGAACTTGTAGGTGACCCCACATTCTTTCCACATAGCCTGCATATACTTCGACATAAAGTTGCTGCCACGATCTGACACAACTTCTTTAGGGAAGCCAACCCTAGTAAATATGCCAAGTAAAGCTTTTGCAACTGACTTGGCAGTTACAGTTTTCAATGGGATGGTCTCAGGATATCTGGTTGCATGGTCGACCAGCACCAGGATAAACCTATTGCCCGAGGATGTTTGCGGGTCAAGGGGACCAACGATGTCGATCCCTACCCTTTCAAATGGTACCCCCACAACTGGGAGCGGTACCAACGGAGCTTGGATTGTCGAGCCAACCTTACCAGATAACTGGCAGGAGGCACAACTCCTGCAGTGACTTTCTACTTGCACCCCCATCTTGGGCCAGTAGAAGTGCATGGATAACCTTTGCTTGCTCCTCTTAATACCAAGGTGACCAGCAAGGAGCACTTCATGCGCCAACTGCAGGAGGAAGGGCCTAACAGCAAGGGGAACCACCAACCTCCTATGGTCTCCTTCTGTAGACTCTGTGGGCTCACTATACAGGAGTCCACCTTCCCAATAAATCCTATGCGTCCCAGGAGGTTCACCCTCAAGCTGGGAGCAGGCCTGTCTCCTTAGGCCTTCCAGAGATGGGCACTCACGTTGGCCTTTACTGAATTCGTCCCTATCAGGACCTCCTTCAACTAACAAGTCTTTTAGTTCAGGATGGTCGTTGGGGTCAAATACTTCAGGCATCGCCACCTCCTCGTCAGGCCCGGGCGATTGACCAACTTCCTCCACCGCAGTGGTAGGCGAGCTCGGGGGAATATTCTCTTTCCCTCGTCTTGACTTGTTGACTCCTTTCGCCTTGGGTTTCCCCTTCGGCTGGGGCGGCGTATTGGTCTTGGCCAATGCTGCCCGTGCTTGAGACCGTGTATAGGGTCTTTCGGCAGTGTCTCCTACGAGCCCTAAAGCTCTGAGATCATTACCTAACAAGACCTTTCCCGGGACGTTTCTCTGAATGCTCACTGGAATCCTGACTGCTGTACCATTTAAAGTAAGATTTACAGGTATTACTGGGAACATACGGAGTGGGCCGTCAGCCAACTTAGTGGGCATCAGAGTAGCTCTGGCAACTTCCTCTGAGTCTACCAAGGTAGAATCCACTACAGTTCGACTGCACCCACTATCCCTAAGAGCTGGAGTATCTACTCCATTGATCAGCACACTGTCTTTAAAGTAGTGCTTGGTATTATCTGGAATCCTAGCATAAGCCTCTGCGACTTTAGGCTCCCAGGAACCCAGGGAAACTAAAACTACCTCAGCCTCTATCCCGCTGGGAAATGAGTCTGAGGAGAAGGATGCTCCTGTAATCTCTTCTTCCTCATAGGAGGAGAAGGCCAGATTAGCGGAGTGGACCCCCAAAGGTCTAACCTTACACCGGGGATCCCCCTTCACGTGGTCAGTTGCTCCACAAGCAAAACAAGATCCATTGGGTCTGTTTACATAGGGAGGCTTATTGTAACCAGAGTTCTGTTTCGGAGGCTGACCTCCACTACCCTGTGAGTTCTCTTGTGTCTTACCCTTATTTTTCTTTTTGTGGCCCTTTTGAGAAGAAGATTTATCAGATTCTCCACCCTCCTTATCTTTGGACTTTTTCCCTTCCTCCTGCTTACCAGGATGAGTTTTGTCCTTATGGGACACTCGATGTGACACCCATAAGTCTGCTGCAATGGCCAGCTTCTTAGGATCTATCTCCTTCGAATCGGCCAAATGCTGCTTAAGCTCCGGGGAAGAAGATGCAAAAATGTGTTCCAGCATGGCAAGATTTATCATGCCTTTCGAAGGTAGAAACCTTATAACCTTCAACCCAGCCAGTTAAGTTTTTCAAGGATTCAGTGACACAAGATACCCAAGTACCACCTTCCTTTTTCTTATACTCTATGAATCGTTTCAAATATTGGGCCGGAGTCTTCCCAAACTTTAAAATGAGAGTTTGCTTTAACATTGCGAAATCAGCTCGCTCAGCCTTCGACATTTCCATAATGGCACTACAGCCAGAATGGGGCAGTCTGCTGAGTAACCAGGCAATCTTATCAGCATTGTCAACTTGTTGAACTTCGCATGCATACTCAAACGCATTCAGCCAGTCCATAATGTCATTCCTTTCCTCATACACACTGACCAGATCTTTCGGAAACCGTGGATGAGAGGAGGCCCCAGACCCATGTCCAGGACCCTTGGACCCATTTGCAACCTGAAGCTTGGCCAGTTCCAACTGGTGATCCCTGTTTTTCTGTTATTCTGACTGTTCGATTTTTAGTTTGGCTATGCTGAATTCAAGCTCCTTCTGCCTAAACCGCAGCTCTTGCTTCTTGAATTCAAGCATAGCCTCCCCATCAACACTGGCAGAGGAAACATTAGACATCTCATCCTCCCTGTCCTCGTGGTCACGGTGGATCAGTGCAGTGGCAGAACCGTCGGTTCTACCAGTGAGAGCAGCCCCACCTCCTTCCGCACTTTCCTCAGAAGTTATAGCGTCAAGCTGCGCTTCTTGCCACGCCACGATTCTTTGGATCATATCCAATTTCGTGCCTTGAGAGGAAACACCTCTCTCCGCACACATCCTTTTCAATGTTTCTGATTTGGAAGCATTTAAAGTTAACAAGGTATTTGTTTTCATACTGTTAGATAGGACTATGGCCTTTTTAAAGTTATACTACAACAATTCACTACGTGTCCTGGTAGGAATAACTTGAAATGCCTTAGTTCGTGCGCAACACTGGATACCTTCAGTCGTATCCCACCGCTGTACACCAATTTTTTAAGACGGATTTCTGAACTCTGTCCTGGTGGCGCAGAAGTTCAGAAGGCCAACCTAATTACTTGGAAAAGGGTAACCTCTGGACTGTAGGGTATTTTGTGGAGATTTGGGGCCTGACGGTATTTTATTACCGCCGAGAAATAACTTAGCAATAATCACTCTTTGTATTCAGATTTGGCCATGTGCAACAATAATACAATGGACATGCATTATTTCAGCACCCAGACCTGCATATTTGGTATACGTGGTTGGTGGTATTTTGGTGAGCATAATTCCCTTGTTTTATTTGTGGCCCCAATGTCCAGAATCCCTTATCTTCGCTTAGATTTTTCGTGTGATCACTAGAGAGACCTCAGACCTGCATTCTAGGGAAACCACAATTTCCAGGGATAGTGTTGGTGCGCCACCATGGGCAAACTCACTGACTTATTTACGACAGAGAGCTATATGTGGTAGTCTTGTGGTAATTTCCACTACCTTATATACGGTAGGGAGCTATGTTCAGAGAGTCTCTCTTCCCGTTGGCTCATGTACCTCCAACAAGTTATACTACAGTCACTCACAATTATTCATACTGATTCTGACATACACACATCTGTCTTAAAATGACCATTGCACTGTTTAAAAATCTCCCCACATCATTGGCATTGTAATGGTAAATAGAAAATAAACCACCCGTCTGTTTTCAAATATTTTCTGTATTATAAAATTTGCATTTAGACATGATCTCATTCTTTACAGCAATAAAAGGGAACAATCAAAGCATTTTCAATGACACACTGCAATTATAGTGGCGGAGAACAGAACTTAAATTGCAACATTAGCACTTGATTAAGACACGCACGGGACTTTCATTTTTCTACACTGACTGCATACTTTCGTGCACACACACAGCTCCCCCAGTTAGGTAATTACCTTATCTGTTCAGAGGATTCTCTCTGTGAATGTGGCTCTCTTGGCTTAACTCCAACAAAAAGGAACGCTTGCCTTCTCAAGCCGGGGTCATTGCCTGGAATTCTCAGCTTTTTCAGATAGGACTGCCTCTGCCAGTGGAAAGGTAATTCTTTCAGCTTTCCCCAGTCTCGACTGCAGCAGGACACCCCCACAGCCAGGTCTTCTCCCCAGTAGTGCAGAAAGATGTCTGCCTGTCTTTTTCCCTGCTACTGCCCACTAAAACTTTCCTCTCAGCCCTCTTTATGACGTGTTCCAATGAAATCCATCATCTCTCATCCTCCTACTTTTCAACAATAGCTTCGCTTATACATTTGCAATTGTTGCAAATCTGACTTCCTTCCTCCTGCAGTTACTGTGCACAACAACACGGATAATCAGGCAGAGAAGAGAGGAAAAATCTGCACACTCATTTAACTGGTTTTCAAAGTATGCCTAATTCTGCAGTAGAGAACACATTTTATTAGTGAGTTATATTAAAATAAGGTTTTATTAGTCAGGTTAATGGTTAATATGTTAGCTGTTAATTTTCAAATGTGTCTCTAGCAATATAGGCATTTCAGGTGAAAAATAGTGTGCATTTTTAAATGAACACGTGTGCTTTTAACTGTAAAAATAGCTTTGCATCTTATATGTTAAAATCGTTTTTTGACTGAATAGTCTGTCTTTCCTTGTTAATCTGCTAACCCATATAGCAATGCACCGCACCCTTGTGGTGGTGCTGCAAAAAAAAAATGCTACTTGTGCAGTAGTGCTGTAATGCTACTTGTGCAGTAGTGCTGTACTCTGTGCTGTAACATGCCAAATATCCTTACATATACCCTCCTTTTGTTTTTAGAACTTGGCTATAATCCAAGCCAATTCCTAAAAACAACTTGTTCTATTTTTTTTTTTTACAATATAGCAATCCAACAAAATGAATATTCATGTGCATCAATGAAAATTTGCAATTAACATTTCATCTGAGTCCATCAGTTCATAAAATGTTCCACATTTGCCTTCTCAGTGGAAGTGGCATTACTTTAAGTTTAAATTTTCCAAGTCAATTAAAAACAATGAAATAAAACAACTAACTAAAACAAATAAGTAATATAACAAGTTAAAATAAATAATTAAAATAATAAATACGTGGAACTTCATATGCCGGAACTTTTGCTTTGTCTCTTTTGGTATGTCCCGGCCAGCGATGTTATTCGGTTCATTCGAGTACTCTTTCATCTTGGCAATCTTGAATCCACAGTAGTCATCTCTTTTGGCATTCCGGTTATTTTGTCTTCACCTCCACCTGGAGGCAGGCATCTTTTGGTCTTCATCCAGGTGACTCCAGGACTCCATCGTCTCCCGTGGCCTCTGATCCCGGAACCTCCGACCAAATAATGTTAATTGTCTAAATCAAAATAGAAAATAAACAGATTAAGTACATAGCACAATACTAACTTCATCCTTTTGCCAAAAATAAAACATGCTTGGTAAAAATACTTCGTTTTTTTTTCTTTTTTCTGAAATTAAACACAAGTTAAAAGAAAACAAACACATATAAAACAGCATTCCATTTTTTAATACACTTTCTCTCTGCACACCAACCACGAGTTTCCGTTATATGTGCATTTATTTATTTATTTATTTATTTATTTATATTATATATTTTCACATATATTACAGTGTTTATGTGCCATCATTACAATCAACTTTTTTTTTAACTTCTTTGTCACTGCCTCCTGATCACACCCATTTATTTTCTCAAGGGACTCTATCCGTTTCCACATGCTCAAGCTGCCTGATTTCATGTCTGGGATGGCATGGTTTGATTTGATTTACATGGACAAACTGCTCTATTGCTGTTTCACCTTCATTTTTCAAAATTTTATACACTACAGGAGAGACTTTATCTATAATTCGAAATGGCCCCTGCCAGGCTGCCAGAAATTTAGAATTTTTCTGTTTACTTTTTCCAAAATGAAACTTGTACACCTGATCCCCTACATTGTATTCCTTTACTGATGTCTTTTTGTCATAATATGACTTAGCACTGTCAGCAGCTCTTTCCAGATTTCTCTGCACAAAAGCAAATGCATGTTGCAAATGCCTCCTCAGTTCATCAATATATTCATGAACTGTGGATGCACTCACTAGAGTTTGCTCATGTGTTCTGTATAGTAGGTGTTGTGGTAACACCATTTTCCTACCTGTTAAGACCTCATGGGGGCTAACACCTGATGCTTTGGCAGGAGTCGACCTGATTGCCATCAAAACCAATGGTAAACGCAAATCCCAGCTGGAACCTGCTTCTGCCACAAATTTCTTTAAAATGTCCACAACAGACCTATTGCTTCTTTCAACTGTACCTGAAGACGCCGCCCGATATGCGATATGTAGTTTCCTTTTCACACCTAGTATTTGCCATACCTTACTCATTAGAGTACTTGTGAAATGACTTCCTCTGTCTGACTCAATTCTTTGTGGCAACCCAAACCTTGAGAACACATGGTTCACCAGCAATGTGGCTGCTGTTTGCGCACTACAATCTGGTGCGGGAATGCACTCAATCCATTTTGACATCAAACATACCACACTCAAAATATAGCGGTGTCCCCTGCTCGACCTTTTTAAAGGACCTACATAGTCTATTTGCAAATCTGACCATGGGAGAGTTAGGCCTCTTTTCATCAATGGTGCTCTATGCATTGGTGAAGCAGGTTTAAATTGGGCGCATACTAGACATCCTCTAGTATATAATTCTACATCTTGGGACATATGTGGCCAGTAAGCATAATCTTTTAGTATTTCTAATGTCTTTTGTGAACCTCTATGGCCTGCAGTTATGGCATCGTGTGCATGGTGTAGCATTAGTCCTCTGAATGAAAGGGGTACTACCCACTGTATTTGCCCTGTTATGGACTCTCTAATCATGAGTCCATCCTGTAATCTAATTCGTGTTTTGTTCTTTAATAACACCCTCAACTCTTCTTTTCCCATACAATCATTTTCTGTTAAAGGATTTTGTTCAGGATCCATCAAATGATTATAATAGATTCCCAAAATTTGATCATTCTTTTGTGCCTCAATCAAATCTTGGTCTGGCGTGTCATGACTCCACTGCACCACCGGTTGATCTACCTCCTTTGGTGCTTTAGAACGTGTGACTGCATCAATTTGTATTTCACCCATTAAATAATCAATAGGTAGCAATTCTCCCATCACAGCCCCAATCTTAGCCAGATGGTCTGCCTTATCATTTCCCTCCTTATCCTCTCCTGGTGTTTTTAAATGCCCACGAATTTTTCTCCAGTATATTGTTAAATTATTTTCTGACACCAATTTGTCTATGGCTTGTATCATTTTTCCATGTTTAAGTGGCTTTTTGTTGTATGTAACCATGCCTCTTGCTTTCCAACCAGGCAAATACTCCACAAAGCTATTCCGTGCATAGTCAGAATCAGTCACCAGGACAATTTCACTGAACTTTTTATCAACTGCAGTAGCAATTGCTTTATAGATGGCTGCCAATTCCGCCACCTGACTGCTCCTATCTCCAATCCTCATCCCTATACTAGGAACGCCTTCACATTTCAACCAGACATTTCCTATTCCTGCCACTAATTGTTTATTACTGTCATTTTCAATGTGAAAAGCACAACCATCCACATATACAGTTGGCAAATCCTTGCATGTTTTTTCATCAAAAGCTTTGTGTGGTGATTGTTCAAATTCCTGCAAACTAGCTTCCACTTCCATTTCATTTGGTATTTGTTCAGCTGCACAGTCATGTAAGTCAGCTAACCCTTGAGCAATTGGGCTCTTTTTATTTTGTCCATATCTTACTTCTACGGGAAAACCTTGTAATGCCAGCGTCCATGAAGTGATTCTGGATTGCGCTAGATTGCCTGATCTAATTCTTTTACTCTCTAAAAATTGCAAAGGTTGATGATTTGTTTCAATAATCACCTTTTCTCCCTGAACAATGGGGCGAAAATGTTGTAGCGCCCACACAGTGGTTAATAGGGCCTTCTCACATTCATTAAATTTCATTTCAACTTGGGAAAATGCCTTACTTGCATATGCAATGGTTTTGTGATTCAAATCGTGTTTTTGTGATAACACTGCTGACATACAATGTTCAGAAAAGCCTATTTCTATAAAGAAATCCCTGTCCTTTATGGGGTATGCTAAACATGGTGCCTTTACAAGACATTCCTTCAATCTAGCCACTGCATCAGATTGCTCTCTTTCCCATCTCCAGGGAGTATTTAGTTTAAGCAGTTTAGTCAATGGTTGAGTGATTTCTGCATAATTCTCAATGAACTTTCTGTTATAGCCTGTCATCCCTAATAAACTTTTTACTCCTTTCACATTTTTAGGATCTTTTAATCTTTGTATGGCCTCTATTTTCTTCCTTTGTGGATTTAGCCCATGTTCAGTCACTTCATGCCCTAGAAAGTTCACTTTTTTCTTGCACCATTGTGCTTTTTGCAAAGATACTTTGGCGCCTGCTTTCTGCAATTGGCCAAGCACATGTCTTATTTCATCAAAATGGCTTTTAAGGTTTTCATTTTTTATCAAGACATCATCCACATAAACTATTGTCCCTCTTTCCGCTGCATCCGGCATGGCCTTTCTCAAAAATATGCCAAATTCACTCCCACTATTGATGTACCCGAACGGAGCTCTAAGCCAGGCATATTGAGTCCTGTCAAATGTAAAGAAAATAGGTGTTGTATCTCCTCTGCCAATGGCACACACCAATATCCAGATGTGAGATCTAACGTGGTAAATACATTTGAACCATGTATCTGAGCTAGGCCCTGATCAATGAATGGTAGTGGCCATCTAGATACTGGTACTCTTTTATTTAACTCTCTTAAGTCTGCACACAGCCGCCATTGACCATTTGGCTTTAACACACCTAAAATAGGCGTATTGGATGTGCTATGAATGGGCCTAATTATTCCCCGTGATTCCAAATTTTTAATAATCTCTGCCAATGATTCTAAACATGCCAGCGGTAGTCTATACTGGCGTACAAACACTGGATTTCTGCTACAACCTTCTGGTAGTGTGGCCACATGTAAATCAGTTAAACCACAATCATAAGCATCTTTTGCAAATACATCCTTAAACTCCATAAATATTTCCCTCAGATTGCGTCGATCCTCATCGCTGTTACATGCATCCGCTAAGGAGATCTGCTCTTCTACCATTCTGGAAAATTCTGGAAACTCTTCTGGTAAAGGAATCTCAGCGCTTTCCTCTAACTGTGTGGCTGTGTCTTTTTGTAGAGCTGCCACTTTCAAATATTTTGGCATATCAGCTTCCACTTCAATGGGCTGATTTCCTGTTTCATTTTCATTTAAATTAAATATTATGCAATCCTCTTGATGGCAGCACACTGTCTCATTTGAATCATAAGGATACACAGAATGAATTTTAAATATTCCTTTGGGCTGAGAGTCCAGGTGTTCTGGCAACTCGCCCTTGGCATCTACATATTTTTCAGGAATATTCCCAATCACCATGTTATTTAAATCTGCCGTATAATGTGATTTTTGTATGGCCATTCCTAATGGGGAGTTTTCCTCTAAATGAATATCCTGACAACCTTTATTATTCACCATGATTTTTACAGATCCCTCACCAATGTCTACCAATGGAATGTATTCATAATCCAGGCCTTGCTGTTTTATGGATTCATTCAGGCATACAAATGCATCAGAGCCTTTCATCTGCTGTCCATTTTTGCATTTCAGTGTTATTGCAAACTGTTTTGTAAATGCAGGAACAATAGTATTTTTCCTCATCTGTAATTCGACTGCATAAGGAACTAGTTGTGCACAATGATAAGCCCTTCTTTTGTCTTCAAATTCAGGCGCCGGCCCACCTAGGCGTGACCATATTTTTTGATTAAGGAAATCTAACACCATACACATTCTGTGCATGATGTCATTGCCCATGTAAAATTCATTTTGTGCTCCACTCACTATCCATACATTATGGTAAATTGCTTTCTGCCCAATGCTAATTTTAAGCATGCATCTGCCTGTAATTCGGTTTTCAAAGTCTGGACTGTCCAACCCAGAAACATATTGGTTTTTAATCCTAAATTTCGGGATTTCTTCCCTCTCCATAATTTTTTGCAACAATTTCTCATTAATGAAACTCCTTTCATGTTCAAGCGCTAAAGTGGCTTTTATTGTTTTAAGATAATCATTTATACCAGCGTGAACCCATGGTTGCTCATCTTCCATGTGTATCTCTGCCAGAGTGGTAATGTGTTTTTCTGAATCTGTTTTAGGAACAATATTCTGTTTGCATGTATTCTCTTTTAAATAGAAACGTAATGTGTGTTCGTCTATGGCAGTCTGCCAATCTTTCCTTGGGTCCAAGTATATTTGTACAGGTAGTTTTTCATTGTCGCTCTGATCTTTGTCTTGACACCTTAATATAACAGTGACACTAGGTATGCAGCTATTCTGGAGATATACCTCCACAGCATCATTTGTTTTGGCAACGGTGTGACATTCTTTTATATTGCTGTTTTGTGATTTTAGTTTCTTAGGCCTCAATGGTTTTTTGGTTAAGGACCACAGCACTCCATTCACCCCATCTATGAGAGGAGACAATCTTTTCAGGCAATCTGTCCCCATCAGAAATGGAATTTCACAAATAGATGTGATCAATACCTCTTGTTTCATTCTGTGCTTTCCTATTTTTATGTCAACCTCAGTTACACCTATGATGGGCACCTCCTCCCCATTAAAGTTATGCACTGGGCCTTGATTTGCCTTCACTGTGATCTGACTCTGTGGAGGCCTCCCTTCATTGATACTCTTTACCAGCTCCTTGGACATAATTGTGGCCTGTGCGCCAGTGTCAATCATAGCAAAGGTGTGGCATTTTTCTTCTACAGTGATGGGTGCATAATATCTGTCCTCAACTTCCTCTAATACACATAAGAAATGTGAATTCTTACTGATTTCAGGGCTCACCTTTCTCAGGCCTTTTTCACTTTTGGCTAAGCACATTGGTAAATGAAAAGACATTTTTCCCTCCTTTTTACCCATTTCTGTGCGAGATATTTTATTCATTTCTCCATGTTCAGAGGTTTTTTGGAGTGTGGCCACCGTTCGCCCATCCATCTGGGTAACATCAGAGACCACATTACAACCTTCCAACTGAACATGTGTCACAACATCATTCAGCAATTTGTCATTTTTTAATTCTGTGCATTTGTGATCATTTAGTGTAATACCAGCCCTTTCAGCCTCTTCAAAAATATGTGGCTCAAAGAATTTTTCAGGTGATTGACTTGTACCCTCCTTGTGAGTATTTCCTTTTTCTGTCTGTGTTTGGTAATTGTTTTGCTTGCCCAGGGAAGGAGCTATGGCATCCCCACTTACTCCCTGTTCACTGGTATTCCCCATGCATGAGTCATTTTTCTTAAATCTGTCCCTTTGTTCTTTTGGAATTCCTAATGTTTCTTTTTCATTTGTGCAAATCTTTACTGTTTTATTTAGCTCTAAGTTAAACCGTACCTCTTTTTTAGAAGTATTTGCACTTTCTGTCACAATTTCATTTACTGGTACTTTCATTTTTAATCCATTAGACATCTCAGAGTCGTTATGCAAAATTATATCAGAGCAATCTGTCATTTTGGCACTGCAGTTATCATGAGTACTTAGTCACTTTTCGGAAGCCCCCCGGTCATTGCTATGGCCATCAGCCCCCTCTTTGGAAGGTTGTTTTTGCGCTGTATAGAGCTTTCCTATTTGCTCAGCTAACATTTTCACTTGGGCCTCAAGGCATTGGAACCTTTCCACCTCTCTAGGATCCTCTTTCTGTGGCCTAGGTCGATATTGGTTGTTTTCCCCCTGATTGGATCTATTCTGATACCTCTCAGGTGATTGATACCGGTTGGGATGGTTTCTGAACTCTTGATTCATTTGTGGAGTGGAGCGGGTTGCACCCATCCTTTGATTATAGTCCCCTGGTGGGGAATCATTGTACTGGCGTGGACTGTAGTCCACGTTTTGCTTCATGTCCTGTCTCTCAGATTGTGGGTACTGGCCCCTATATTGATTTCCATTATCAGTAAATCGATCCACATATCGGGGCCTATCCTGATTACCATATATCATGGTGCTGGGATCAAATCTGCTCTGTGTCCCCAATGACTGGTAGGGACCATCATTTCTTTGATCTTGATTTTGTCTCTGGTTATTGTTCATACCTGCCATATCAGACCGGTATCTTACCCGGGGTCTATCTCCTAAATATCTAGGGCTGATGTAGCTCTCTCTATTACTAGGATCATGTGATTGGAATATTGGTACAGTAAATGGCGATCTTTGTTGATTACCCCTTTGTTCAGGTGTCACATTATTTTTACCTTGGCTTTGAGCAGACTCAAGGGACATTTTGGCTGACCTGATTTCCATTACTGTGGCTGAGGGTTCTTTAGATTTAGGCCTAGTATCTTTCATTTTATCACTTTCTCTACCCTGACAATAGAGTACCTCATATAGCTTGGTGCTTTGATGTACAATCCATTCAAGGGACTTGTCACGGTCAAATTCACGGACCAATTGGGATATGATGTCTTTCTGTAGCCCATAGAAGTATGCGGTTTTAAACTCATTGGAATTTGAGTCAAAAGATACATCAAAGCGAGAGAATGCTCTTTTTAAGTCTTGTAAAAATTGGCGAGGTGATGTATTAGGTCCAGCAGTAATAGTGTACGCAACTTTCTTTGCCTCCTGCAATGACTGAAAAGGAGAAAAATGACGCCTAATTTCTTTTTCAAACTCCAGCCATGTCATATTCTGCTGTTCATTTAATCCCCTTATGATGCTGGCCGTCGGGGCATCTAAAGTTAAATGAAAATATTGTCTGTACTGTTCCTTAGGTATCTGGAGCGCTTTAAAAATGTCATGCACCGCTTCTAAGTGATCCTCAATGCAGCATTCACCTCCCTTTTTAAATGGTTTGATCAGGGCTTTAATGGATTTCATTATTTTTATGGGGCTACTTGTTGCAATGCATGGAATTGCACTATTTTGTGATTCAATCCTGTTTTCAGGTGTATGAGATTGGTGGCTGCCCCCAATGGGAGTATCAAATCCCCCAAGGGCGCTGCAACCAAGTTCAGTCACCGGCCCAGTCACTGGGGCACTAGCTCTTTGGGCAGAGCTAGAATTCACCTCCACTCCATTGAATGTGGTACCCTGCCGCCTCTCCTGGGACCTGGGAATGCACATTTGCTGTTCTAAGTCCTTACACTTTTTAAGGAGTCTGTTGGCTTCATCATGCAAATAATTATTTTCATCACTCATTTTATTAATTGCCTCCTGCATATCGCACATTTGCATTTGGCATTCATTGAACTCTTTACTTCTCTTGTCTCTTTCTTGGATCATTTTAATCATTTCTTGTTCTACATTCTGGAGATCACCTTCTTTTTCGCAATGTTCTTTTTGTAAAATCTGCATTTCTGAAACAACCTCATCTTTATCCTGCCTAATGTGATCCACTAAGGCTTTTAAGTGTGTCAATTCTTGCTCACTATCTTCAAATTGTTTCTTGCTTTTGGATAACTGAGTATCAAAGTCTCTGCATTTTAATTGCATGTCTTTTTGGCATACATCCAATTCTGCTCTCAACATTTCCTGATTTTTACTTGCCCCATCTAATTCAGTCTTTAACCTGTTAATTAGCTGAGTATCATTCTCTTGCATTCGCAGGGACTTGTTTAAAATAAACCATATTTTGCCGCATAGCCGTATTAAACAGTCTTTCTCTGCACTTTTATCGGCTGCATTCAATAATCTTGTAAGGCAGACCTGAATTATGCTGCCTTCCGCAAAAATATTGTCTAGTTTTTCTTTCTGCACCTCACCCTGAATGCGGTTACTCCATTCTAAGGTACTGTTCGAAGACCAATTCCCATGTGCAAATAACTTTGCCTCTAAATATTGCACTAGATCTGAGAATGTGGTTTCCCTTTGTGACATTCTGAAATTCGTTTTTAGTGGCACACTGCTATTATAAAATGGGTTCCCTTTAATGTGCCAATGGCAGTGTGAGACACGCTTGCCACGCCCAGTAGGTACTCTGTGATCACTTTCCCGGCCAACGCACCATAAATATGTAGGGTATTTTGTGGAGATTTGGGGCCTGACGGTATTTTATAACCGCCGAGAAATAACTTAGCAATAATCACTCTTTGTATTCAGATTTGGCCATGTGCAACAATAATACAATGGACATGCATTATTTCAGCACCCAGACCTGCATATTTGGTATACGTGGTTGGTGGTATTTTGGTGAGCATAATTCCCTTGTTTTATTTGTGGCCCCAATGTCCAGAATCCCTTATCTTCGCTTAGATTTTTCGTGTGATCACTAGAGAGACCTCAGACCTGCATTCTAGGGAAACCACAATTTCCAGGGATAGTGTTGGTGCGCCACCATGGGCAAACTCACTGACTTATTTACGACAGAGAGCTATATGTGGTAGTCTTGTGGTAATTTCCACTACCTTATATACGGTAGGGAGCTATGTTCAGAGAGTCTCTCTTCCCGTTGGCTCATGTACCTCCAACAAGTTATACTACAGTCACTCACAATTATTCATACTGATTCTGACATACACACATCTGTCTTAAAATGACCATTGCACTGTTTAAAAATCTCCCCACATCATTGGCATTGTAATGGTAAATAGAAAATAAACCACCCGTCTGTTTTCAAATATTTTCTGTATTATAAAATTTGCATTTAGACATGATCTCATTCTTTACAGCAATAAAAGGGAACAATCAAAGCATTTTCAATGACACACTGCAATTATAGTGGCGGAGAACAGAACTTAAATTGCAACATTAGCACTTGATTAAGACACGCACGGGACTTTCATTTTTCTACACTGACTGCATACTTTCGTGCACACACACAGCTCCCCCAGTTAGGTAATTACCTTATCTGTTCAGAGGATTCTCTCTGTGAATGTGGCTCTCTTGGCTTAACTCCAACAAAAAGGAACGCTTGCCTTCTCAAGCCGGGGTCATTGCCTGGAATTCTCAGCTTTTTCAGATAGGACTGCCTCTGCCAGTGGAAAGGTAATTCTTTCAGCTTTCCCCAGTCTCGACTGCAGCAGGACACCCCCACAGCCAGGTCTTCTCCCCAGTAGTGCAGAAAGATGTCTGCCTGTCTTTTTCCCTGCTACTGCCCACTAAAACTTTCCTCTCAGCCCTCTTTATGACGTGTTCCAATGAAATCCATCATCTCTCATCCTCCTACTTTTCAACAATAGCTTCGCTTATACATTTGCAATTGTTGCAAATCTGACTTCCTTCCTCCTGCAGTTACTGTGCACAACAACACGGATAATCAGGCAGAGAAGAGAGGAAAAATCTGCACACTCATTTAACTGGTTTTCAAAGTATGCCTAATTCTGCAGTAGAGAACACATTTTATTAGTGAGTTATATTAAAATAAGGTTTTATTAGTCAGGTTAATGGTTAATATGTTAGCTGTTAATTTTCAAATGTGTCTCTAGCAATATAGGCATTTCAGGTGAAAAATAGTGTGCATTTTTAAATGAACACGTGTGCTTTTAACTGTAAAAATAGCTTTGCATCTTATATGTTAAAATCGTTTTTTGACTGAATAGTCTGTCTTTCCTTGTTAATCTGCTAACCCATATAGCAATGCACCGCACCCTTGTGGTGGTGCTGCAAAAAAAAAATGCTACTTGTGCAGTAGTGCTGTAATGCTACTTGTGCAGTAGTGCTGTACTCTGTGCTGTAACATGCCAAATATCCTTACAGGACAAGCCAGACCAATCAAGGTAGCGATCGCGGCGGTCAAGACTAGGTCTCAAGAGGGGTGAGGGTGACTGAAAGCCTGCAATGAGCACACAAAGCAAGGACACTTACAAACTACTCCAAACAGGTGCTATATTAAAAATATATACACATTTATTCCAAGGCCTTTAAAACAATGACCGTAGCGAGAAATCACAATACAACTCTAGTAAACCAACACATACCATACCAATACAATATATATACAAATACAAACAAGTCTCAAGCGTTAGATGCACGAAATGTGTAGTCCACCTAAAAGGGAAGGAAAACAGGCAGTGCGAAATAATGCTTAGACCCAGTCCGCCTTCAGAGGCACCTAACTAAAAGGAAGTCCGAGCCCTACGAAGAGTGGAGCCTTGTGCTCAAAAGTACCTGCACACGCTGGTGCCAATGGGCAAAAGGGGAGTCTCTTCGAGGGAGATCAGGCAGTTCAGTTTAGTGCACAAACGAAGAAGAACAGTGTTCCGCGACTCAAGCGCAGCCTCCACTGTGGGCAGAAGCAGAGCGCGAGTACGGAAAGGCGTGCTGTTTTGACACAGCGGGGAAAAGCTATGGGCTCCTGCAGGAGGGCGACCAGTTCCTAGCTATGCTACTCACCGGTCCACGATGCAAGCAGACCCAGGCTTCTCCGCGTCAGTTTCAGTCGCTGGCATGTTCAGAAGAGCAGGGGACGTCTCGTCGTCGTGTTGAGTCTGCAGCAGCAGAGTTGAGTAAAAGACGTCCCAAACGAAGGAACCCGCACAGTTTGTTACCACAGCAGGGCAACGGAGCGGCCGTGTGTATCTGAGCCAAATGTACACTACTCACTTCAGACCTGGGAACGCCAAGTGTACGAATCGTGTGAGAGTGACAAGGACTCGATATACTACACAACCTGGTGGCGGTTACAGAGCAAGACTCCTGTGTAGGCTGGTCAGTCTGCTGGATGGCCCAGAGACGCTTCCGAAGGCTTACTAGCAGGAGATGGTGAAGATGCCGAGAATAGCTGTCCCCGCTATTCCAAGGGTCGAAGTACTAGTACAGGCCTTCTGGTTCGATCAAAGGTGAAAAGGGTTTCACAAGGCGACAGCAGTGCAGAGGAGCAGTCCTTCAGCGGGTCACCAGCGATTCCTCGGTTCAGCCTCTTGGTTGCAGGATACTTGGCTCCTGTATTCCTTTGTTCGTGAGAACTCAGGAGATCGACATGGTAGTGGTGTTTCCAGCCCCCTCTTATCCACGGTTCCCTTCGCGCCAAAACGGTGGGGACCCAATGGGAGATCCGCTCATCAACACTCACACCATTCGTGGACCTATCACGGACCACGGTGGTCCCAGGCATTCACACGGGACCAGACATCCCAGCCCACATACTGGAGGCACACACAAGACATGTAGAAGCCCGCAAAAGCATCCGTGTTTCGCGGGAAAGTACATGCCCAAATAAGGAAGGCCCCGGGTTGGCTCGACCTGGGGAAGGTGAAGGGAGCAAGACGGTCAGCGGACAGGACAAAGGAGCCTCATGGTCTGGCCATTTTGGGAGCCAGGCCACCATTTTGGGTTAAGTGCGAGAAACGCGCTTAGAACGCCAAAAGGAGCTCAAAACACAAGAAACGATTGCGGCCACCATTCCCGTCCGTGAATCACTTGCACCGATCAGTTACAATCCTAAAAGAGTATCTAGGGCCTGTAGAAGGCTAGAATCCCAAGAGAGCAGTAACTTAGCTTACAGTGCCCTCTTGTGTCATGTTGCACGAAAGCCGCAACATGATAAAAGAAACTACGGAAAACAGCGTTTCCCGGTACTGACTGTCTTAAGGGCATGTCAGTTTCCCCGTAAGAAAGGAGCGAAAGCCCAGAGGAGTGCGGCAGAAGGCTGCACTTCTCTGGCAAAGTCGAGAACAAGATGAAAAACAACAGCAAAAAGTTTAGGGGTTGCCACATGGAAGGAAAATTACCTACAATTACGAAATCTTTCCTAACAGATATCACATCTCATGTTATAGGAAGAGTCTCAGGTTTGGTATAAGCATTGAGATATCACATCTCTGCAATCGGAAGTGTCTCAGGATTGGGATGGGAAGGAGTTGGATATCCCATCTCATGTTATAGGACGGGTCTCAGGATTGTTATTAGAATCATTGAGATATCATATTGCATGCTGTAGGAAGGGTCTAAGGATTGGAATGGGAAGGACTTGGATATCACATCTCATGCTATGGATAGGCTCTCAGGTTTGGAAAGGGAAGGAGTTGGATATCACATTTCATGTTAGAGGAAGGATCTCAGGTTTGGTATTAGAGGCATTGAGATATCACATCTCATGCTATAGGAAGAGTCTCAGGATTGGAATGGGAAGGAGTTGGATATCACATCTCATGCTATAGGAAGGGTCTCAGGTTTGGTATAAGCATTGAGATATCACATCTCATGCTATAGGAAGGGTCTCAGGATTGGAATGGAAGGAGTTGGATATCACATCTCATGTTAAACGAAGGATCTCAGGTTTGGTATTAGAAGCATTGAGACATCACATCTCATGCTATAGGAAGGGTCTCAGGATTGGAATGGGAAGGAGTTGGATATCACATCTCATGCTATAGGAAGGGTCTCAGGTTTGGTATAAGCATTGAGATATCACATCTCATGCTATAGGAAGGGTCTCAGGATTGGAATGGGAAGGAGTTGTATATGACATCTCAAGACATAGGAAGGGTCTCAGGTTTGGTATAAGCTTTGAGATATCACATCTCTGCTATCGGAAGGGTCTCAGGATTGGAATGGGAAGGAGTTGGATATCCCATCTCATGTTATAGGAAGAGTCTCAAGTTTGGTATTAGAAGCATTGAGATATCACATCTCATGCTATAGGAAGTGTCTCAGGATTGGAATGGGAAGGACTTGGATATCACATCTCATGCTATAGGGAGGGTCTCAAGTTTGATATTAGAAGCATTGAGATATCCCATCTCATGCTATAGGAAGGGTCTCAGGATTGGAATGGGAAGGAGTAGGATATCACATCTCATGCTATAGGAAGGATCTCAGGTTTGGTATAAGCATTGAGATATCACATCTCTTCTATCGGAAGGGTCTCAGGATTAGAATGGGAAGGAATTGGATATTCCCATCTCATGTTATAGGAAGGGTCTCAGGTTTGGTATTAGAAGCATTGAGATATCACATCTCATGCTATAGGAAGGGTCTCAGGATTGGAATGGGAAGGACTTGGATATCACATCTCATGCTATAGGGAGGGTCTCAAGTTTGATATTAGAAACATTGAGATATCACATCTCATGATATCGGAAGGGTCTCAGGATTGGAATGGGAAGGAGTTGGATATCACATCTCCTCATAAAGGAAGGGTCTAAGGTTTGGAAGGGGAAGGATTTGGATATCACATCTCATGTTATAGGACGGGTCTCAGGTTTGGTATTAGAAGCACTGAGATATCAAGTCTCATGGTATAGGAAGGGTCTCAGAATTGGAATGAGAAGGAGTTGGATATCACATCTCAAGCTATAGGAAGGGTCTCAGGATTGGAATGGGAAGGAGTTTGATATCACATCTCATGCAATAGTATGGGTCTCAGGTTTGGTATAAGCATTGGGATATCACATCTCATGCTATCGGAAGGGTATCAGGATTGGATTTGGAAGGAGTTGGATATCACATCTCATGCTATAGGAAGGATCTCAGGTTTGGAAGGGGAAAGAGTTGGATATCACATTTCATGTTAGAGGTAGGATCTCAGGTTTGGTATTAGAGGCATTGATATATCACATCTCATGCTATCAGAAGGGTCTCAGGATTGGAATGGGAAGGAGTTGGATATCACATCTCATGCTAAAGGGAGGGTCTCAGGTTTGGAAGGGGAAGGATTTGGATATCACATCTCATGTTATAGGAAGGATCTCAGGTTTGGTATTAGAAGCATTGAGATATCACATCTCATGCTATCGGAAGGATCTCAGGTTTGGTATTAGAAGCATTGAGATATCACATCTCATGCTATCAGAATGGTCTCAGGATTGGAATCGGAAGGAGTTGGATATCACATCTCATGCTAAAGGGAGGGTCTCAGGTTTGGAAGGGGAAGGATTTGGATATCACATCTCATGTTATCGGAAGGATCTCAGGTTTGGTATTAGAAGTATTGAGATATCACATCTCATGCTATAGGAAGGGTCTCAGGATTGGAATGGGAAGGACTTGGATATCACATCTCATGCTATAGGGAGGGTCTCAAGTTTGATATTAGAAGCATTGAGATATCACATCTCATGCTATAGGAAGGGTCTCAGGATTGGAATGGAAGGAGTTGGATATCACATCTCATGTTTTAGGAAGGATCTCAGGTTTGGTATTAGAAGCATTGAGACAGCACATCTCATGCTATAGGAAGGGTCTCAGGATTGGAATGGGAAGGAGTTGGATATCACATCTCATGCTATATGAAGGGTCTCAGGTTTGGTATAAGCATTGAGATATCACATCTCATGCTATAGGAAGGGTCTCAGGATTGGAATGGGAAGGAGTTGTATATGACATCTCATGCCGTAGGAAGGGTCTCAGGTTTGGTATAAGCATTGAGATATCACATCTCTGCTATCGGAAGGGTCTCAGGATTGGAATGGGAAGGAGTTGGATATCCCATCTCATGTTATAGGAAGAGTCTCAGGTTTGGTATTAGAAGCATTGAGATATCACATCTCATGCTATAGGAAGGGTCTCAGGATTGGAATGGGAAGGAGTTGGATATCACATCTCATGCTATAGGAAGGGTCTCAGGTTTGGTATAAGCAGTGAGATATCACATCTCATGCTATAGGAAGTGTCTCAGGATTGGAATGGGAAGAAGTTGGATATCACATCTCATGTTATAGGAAGGATCTCAGGTTTGGTATAAGCATTGAGATATCACATCTCTGTTATCGGAAGGGTCTCAGGATTGGAATGGGAAGGAGTTGGATATTCCCATCTCATGTTATAGGAAGGGTCTCAGGTTTGGTATTAGAAGCATTGAGATATCACATCTCATGCTATAGGAAGGGTCTCAGGATTGGAATGGGAAGGACTTGGATATCACATCTCATGCTATAGGGAGGGTCTCAGGATTGGAATGGGAAGGAGTTGGATATCACATCTCATGATAAAGGAAGGGTCTAAGGTTTGGAAGGGGAAGGATTTGGATATCACATCTCATGTTATAGGAAGGGTCTCAGGATTGGAATGGGAAGAAGTTGGATATCACATCTCATGCTATAAGAAGGGTCTCAGGTTTGGCATAAGCATTGAGATATCACATCTCATGCTATAGGAAGGGTCTCAGGATTGGAATGGGAAGGAGTTGGATATCACATCTCATGATAAAGGAAGGGTCTAAGGTTTGGAAGGGGAAGGATTTGGATATCACATCTCATGTTATAGGACGGGTCTCAGGTTTGGTATTAGAAGCATTGAGATATCAAGTCTCATGGTATAGGAAGGGTCTCAGAATTGGAATGGGAAGGAGTTGGATATCACATCTCATTCTATAGGAAGGGTCTCAGGATTGGAATGGGAAGGAGTTTGATATCACATCTCATGCCATAGTATGGGTCTCAGGTTTGGTAGAAGCATTGGGATATCACATCTCATGCTATCGGAAGGTTATCAGGATTGGATTTGGAAGGAGTTGGATATCCCATCTCATGCTATAGGAAGGGTCTCAGGTTGGAATGGGAAGGAGTTGGATATCACATCTCATGTTATAGGAAGGGTCTCAGGATTGGAATGGGAAGGACTTGGATATCACATCTCATGCTATAGGTAGGCTCTCAGGTTTGGAAGGGGAAAGAGTTGGATATCACATTTCATGTTAGAGGTAGGATCTCAGGTTTGGTATTAGAGGCATTGAGATATCACATCTCATGCTATCAGAAGGGTCTCAGGATTGGAATGGGAAGGAGTTGGATATCACATCTCATGCTAAAGGGAGGGTCTCAGGTTTGGAAGGGGAAGGATTTGGATATCACATCTCATGTTATAGGAAGGATCTCAGGTTTGGTATTAGAAGCATTGAGATATCACATCTCATGCTATCGGAAGGATCTCAGGTTTGGTATTAGAAGCATTGAGATATCACATCTCATGCTATCAGAAGGGTCTTAGGATTGGAATGGGAAGGAGTTGGATATCACATCTCATGCTAAAGGAAGGGTCTCAGGTTGGAATGGGAAGGAGTTGGATATCACATCTCATGTTATAGGAAGGGTCTCAGGATTGGAATGGGAAGGCCTTGGATATCACATCTCATGCTATAGGTAGGCTCTCAGGTTTGGAAGGGGAAAGAGTTGGATATCACATTTCATGTTAGAGGTAGGATCTCAGGTTTGGTATTAGAGGCATTGAGATATCACATCTCATGCTATCAGAAGGGTCTCAGGATTGGAATGGGAAGGAGTTGGATATCACATCTCATGCTAAAGGGAGGGTCTCAGGTTTGGAAGGGGAAGGATTTGGATATCACATCTTATGTTATCGGAAGGATCTCAGGTTTGGTATTAGAAGTATTGAGATATCACATCTCATGCTATAGGAAGGGTCTCAGGATTGGAATGGGAAGGAGTTGGATATCACATCTCAAGCTATAGGAAGGGTCTCAGGTTTGGTATATGCATTGAGATATCACATCTCATGCTATAGGAAGGGTCTCAGGATTGGAATGGGAAGGAGTTGGATATCACATCTCATGTTATAGGAAAGATTTCAGGTTTGGTATTAGAAGCATTGAGACATCACATCTCATGTTATAGGAAGGGTCTCAGGATTGGAATGGGAAGAAGTTGGATATCACATCTCATGCTATAAGAAGGGTCTCAGGTTTGGCATAAGCATTGAGATATCACATCTCATGCTATAGGAAGGGTCTCAGGATTGGAATGGGAAGGAGTTGTATATGACATCTCATGCCATAGGAAGGGTCTCAGGTTGGTATAAGCATTGAGATATCACATCACATGCTATAGGAAGGGTCTCAGGATTGGAATGGGAAGGACTTGGATATCACATCTCATGCTATCAGAAGGGTCTCAGGATTGGAATGGGAAGGAGTTGGATATCACATCTCATGCTAAAGGTAGGGTCTCAGGTTTGGAAGGGGAAGGATTTGGATATCACATCTCATGTTATAGGAAGGATCTCAGGTTTGGTATTAGAAGCATTGAGATATCACATCTCATGCTATCGGAAGTATCTCAGGTTTGGTATTAGAGGCATTGAAATATCACATCTCATGCTATCATAAGGGTCTCAGGATTGGAATGGGAAGGAGTTGGATATCACATCTCATGCTAAAGGGAGGGTCTCAGGTTTGGAAGGGGAAGGATTTGAATATCACATCACATGTTATAGGAAGGATCTCAGGTTTGGTATTAGAAGCATTGAGTTTTCACATCTCATGCTATCGGAATGGTCTCAGGATTGGAATGGGAAGGAGTTGGATATCACATCTCATGCTATAGGAAGGGTCTCAGGTTTGGAACGGGAAGGAGTTGGATATCACATCTCATGTTATAGGAAAGATCTCAGGTTTGGTATTAGAAGCATTGAGACATCACATCTCTGCAATCGGAAGTGTCTCAGGATTGGGATGGGAAGGTGTTGGATATCACATCTCATGTTATAGGAAAGATCTCAGGTTTGGTATTAGAAGCATTGAGACATCACATCTCATGTTATAGGAAGGGTCTCAGAATTGGAATGGGAAGAAGTTGGATATCACATCTCATGCTATAGGAAGGGTCTCAGGTTTGGTATAAGCATTGAGATATCACATCTCATGCTATAGGAAGGGTATCAGGATTGGAATGGGAAGGAGTTGTATATGACATCTCATGCCATAGGAAGGGTCTCAGGTTTGGTATAAGCATTGAGATATCACATCACATGCTATAGGAAGGGTCTCAGGATTGGAATGGGAAGGACTTGGATATCACATCTCATGCTATAGGCAGGGTCTCAGGTTTGGAAAGGGAAGGAGTTGGATATCACATTTCATGTTAGAGGTAGGATCTCAGGTTTGGTATTAGAGGCATTGAGATATCACATCTCATGCTATCAGAAGGGTCTCAGGATTGGAATGGGAAGGAGTTGGATATCACATCTCATGCTAAAGGGAGGGTCTCAGGTTTGGAAGGGGAAGGATTTGGATATCACATCTCATGTTATAGGAAGAATCTCAGGTTTGGTATTAGAAGCATTGAGATATCACATCTCATGCTATCGGAAGGATCTCAGGTTTGGTATTAGAAGCATTGAGATATCACATCTCATGCTATCAGAAGGGTCTTAGGATTGGAATGGGAAGGAGTTGGATATCACATCTCATGCTAAAGGGAGGGTCTCAGGTTTGGAAGGGGAAGGATTTGGATATCACATCTTATGTTATCGGAAGGATCTCAGGTTTGGTATTAGAAATATTGAGATATCACATTTCATGCTATAGGAAGGGTCTCAGGATTGGAATGGGAAGGAGTTGGATATCACATCTCAAGCTATAGGAAGGGTCTCAGGTTTGGTATATGCATTGAGATATCACATCTCATGCTATAGGAAGGGTCTCAGGATTGGAATGGGAAGGAGTTGGATACCACATCTCATCTTATAGGAAAGATTTCAGGTTTGGTATTCGAAGCATTGAGACATCACATCTCATGTTATAGGAAGGGTCTCAGGATTGGAATGGGAAGAAGTTGGATATCACATCTCATGCTATAGGAAGGGTCTCAGGTTTGGCATAAGCATTGAGATATCACATCTCATGCTATAGGAAGGGTCTCAGGATTGGAATGGGAAGGAGTTGTATATGACATCTCATGCCATAGGAAGGGTCTCAGGTTTTGTATAAGCATTGAGATATCACATCACTTGCTATAGGAAGGGTCTCAGGATTGGAATGGGAAGGACTTGGATATCACATCTCATGCTATCAGAAGGGTCTCAGGGTTGGAATGGGAAGGAGTTGGATATCACATCTCATGCTAAAGGTAGGGTCTCAGGTTTGGAAGGGGAAGGATTTGGATATCACATCTCATGCTATCAGAAGGGTCTCAGGGTTGGAATGGGAAGGAGTTGGATATCACATCTCATGTTATAGGAAGGATCTCAGGTTTGGTATTAGAAGCATTGAGATATCACATCTCATGCTATCGGAAGTATCTCAGGTTTGGTATTAGAGGCATTGAGATATCACATCTCATGCTATCATAAGGGTCTCAGGATTGGAATGGGAAGGAGTTGGATATCACATCTCATGCTAAAGGGAGGGTCTCAGGTATGGAAGGGGAAGGATTTGAATATCACCTCACATGTTATAGGAAGGATCTCAGGTTTGGTATTAGAAGCATTGAGATATCACATCTCATGCTATCGGAATGGTCTCAGGATTGGAATGGGAAGGAGTTGGATATCACATCTCATGTTATAGGAAAGATCTCAGGTTTGGTATTAGAAGCATTGAGACATCACATCTCTGCAATCGGAAGTGTCTCAGGATTGGGATGGGAAGGCGTTGGATATCACATCTCATGTTATAGGAAAGATCTCAGGTTTGGTATTAGAAGCATTGAGACATCACATCTCATGTTATAGGAAGGGTCTCAGAATTGGAATGGGAAGAAGTTGGATATCACATCTCATGCTATAGGAAGGGTCTCAGGTTTGGTATAAGCATTGAGATATCACATCTCATGCTATAGGAAGGGTCTCAGGATTGGAATGTGAAGGAGTTGTATATGACATCTCATGCCATAGGAAGGGTCTCAGGTTTGGTATAAGCATTGAGATATCACATCACATGCTATAGGAAGGGTCTCAGGATTGGAATGGGAAGGACTTGGATATCACATCTCATGCTATAGGCAGGGTCTCAGGTTTGGAAAGGGAAGGAGTTGGATATCACATTTCATGTTAGAGATAGGATCTCAGGTTTGGTATTAGAGGCATTGAGATATCACATCTCATGCTATCAGAAGGGTCTCAGGATTGAAATGGGAAGGAGTTGGATATCACATCTCATGCTAAAGGGAGGGTCTCAGGTTTGGAAGGGGAAGGATTTGGATATCACATCTCATGTTATAGGAAGGATCTCAGGTTTTGTATTAGAAGCATTGAGACATCACATCTCATGCTATAGGAAGGGTCTCAGGATTGTAATGGGAAGGAGTTGGATATCACATCTCATGCTATATGAAGGGTTTCAGGTTTGGTATAAGCATTGAGATATCACATCTCATGCTATAGGAAGGGTCTCAGGATTGGAATGGGAAGGAGTTGTATATGACATCTCATGCCGTAGGAAGGGTCTCAGGTTTGGTATAAGCATTGAGATATCACATCTCTGCTATCGGAAGTGTCTCAGGATTGGAATGGGAAGGAGTTGGATATCCCATCTCATGTTATAGGACGGGTCTCAGGTTTGTTATTAGAATCATTGAGATATCATATTGCATGCTGTAGGAAGGGTCTAAGGATTGGAATGGGAAGGACTTGGATATCACATCTCATGCTATAGATAGGCTCTCAGGTTTGGAAAGGGAAGGAGTTGGATATCACATTTCATGTTAGAGGAAGGATCTCAGGTTTGGTATTAGAGGCATTGAGATATCACATCTCATGCTATAGGAAGGGTCTCAGGTTGCAATGGGAAGGAGTTGGATATCACATCTCATGTTATAGGAAGGGTCTCAGGATTGGAATGGGAAGGACTTGGATATCGCATCTCATGCTATAGGAAGGCTCTCATGTTTGGAAGGGGAAAGAGATGGATATCACATTCATTGTTAGAGGTAGGATCTCAGGTTTGGTATTAGAGGCAATGAGATATAACATCTCATGCTATCAGAAGGGTCTCAGGATTGGAATGGGAAGGAGTTGGATATCAAATCTCATGCTAAAGGGAGGGTCTCAGGTTTGGAAGGGGAAGGATTTGGATATCACATCTCATGTTATAGGAAGGATCTCAGGTTTGGTATTAGAAGCATTGAGATATCACATCTCATGCTATCGGAAGGATCTCAGGTTTGGTATTAGAAGCATTGAGATATCACATCTCATGCTATCAGAAGGTTCTCAGGATTGGAATGGGAAGGAGTTGGATATCACATCTCATGCTAAAGGGAGGGTCTCAGGTTTGAAAGGGGAAGGATTTGGATATCACATCTCATGTTATCGGAAGGATCTCAGGTTTGGTATTAGAAGTATTGAGATATCACATCTCATGCTATAGGAAGGGTCTCAGGATTGGAATGGGAAGGAGTTGGATATCACATCTCATGCTAAAGGAAGGGTCTCAGGTTTGGTAGAAGCATTGAGATATCACATCTCATGCTATAGGAAGGGTCTCAGGATTGGAATGGGAAGGACTTAGATATCACATATCATGCTATAGGGAGGGTCTCAGTTTTGATATTAGAAGCATTGAGATATCACATCTCATGCTATCGGAAGTGTCTCAGGATTGGAATGGGAAGGAGCTGGATATCACATCTCATGCTAAAGGAAGGTTCTCAGGTTTGGAACGGGAAGGAGTTGGATATCACATCTCATGTTATAGGAAGGGTCTCAGGTTTGGTATAAGCATTGAGATATCACATCTCTGCTATCGGAAGTGTCTCAGGATTGGAATGGGAAGGAGTTGGATATCCCATCTCATGTTATAGGACGGGTCTCAGGATTGTTATTAGAATCATTGAGATATCATATTGCATGCTGTAAAAGGGTCTAAGGATTAGAATGGGAAGGACTTGGATATCAGATCTCATGCTATGGATAGGCTCTCAGGTTTGGAAAGGGAAGGAGTTGGATATCACATTTCATGTTAGAGGAAGGATCTCAGGTTTGGTATTAGAGGCATTGAGATATCACATCTCATGCTATAGGAAGGGTCTCAGGATTGGAATGGAAGGAGTTGGATATCACATCTCATGTTATAGGAAGGATCTCAGGTTTGGTATTAGAAGCATTGAGACATCACATCTCATGCTATAGGAAGTGTCTCAGGATTGGAATGGGAAGGACTTGGATATCACATCTCATGCTATAGGGAGTGTCTCAAGTTTGATATTAGAAGCATTGAGATATCACATCTCATGCTATAGGAAGGGTCTCAGGATTGGAATGGGAAGGAGTTGGATATCACATCTCATGCTATAGGAAGTGTCTCAGGTTTGGTATAAGCAGTGAGATATCACATCTCATGCTATAGGAAGTGTCTCAGGATTGGAATGGGAAGGAGTTGGATATCACATCTCATGTTATAGGAAGGATCTCAGGTTTGGTATAAGCATTGAGATATCACATCTCTGCTATCGGAAGGGTCTCAGGATTGGAATGGGAAGGAGTTGGATATTCCCATCTCATGTTATAGGAAGGGTCTCAGGTTTGGTATTCGAAGCATTGAGACATCACATCTCAAGCTATAGGAAGGGTCTCAGGATTGCAATGGGAAGGACTTGGATATCACATCTCATGCTATAGGGAGGGTCTCAAGTTTGATATTAGAAGCATTGAGATATCACATCTCATGATATCGGAAGGGTCTCAGGATTGGAATGGGAAGGAGTTGGATATCACATCTCATGATAAAAGAAGGGTCTAAGGTTTTGGAAGGGGAAGGATTTGGATATCACATCTCATGTTATAGGACCGGTGTCAGGTTTGGTATTAGAAGCATTGAGATATCAAGTCTCATGGTATAGGAAGGGTCTCAGAATTGGAATGGGAAGGAATTGGATATCACATCTCAAGCCATAGTATGGGTCTCAGGTTTGGTAGAAGCATTGGGATATCACATCTCATGCTATCGGAAGGTTATCAGGATTGGATTTGGAAGGAGTTGGATATCCCATCTCATGCTATAGGAAGGGTCTCAGGTTGGAATGGGAAGGAGTTGGATATCACATCTCATGTTGTAGGAAGGGTCTCAGGATTGGAATGGGAAGGACTTGGATATCACATCTCATGCTATAGGTAGGCTCTCAGGTTTGGAAGGGGAAAGAGTTGGATATCACATTTCATGTTAGAGGTAGGATCTCAGGTTTGGTATTAGAGGCATTGAGATATCACATCTCATGCTATCAGAAGGGTCTCAGGATTGGAATGGGATTGAGTTGGATATCACATCTCATGCTAAAGGGAGGGTCTCAGGTTTGGAAGGGGAAGGATTTGGATATCACATCTCATGTTATAGGAAGGATCTCAGGTTTGGTATTAGAAGCATTGAGATATCACATCTCATGCTATCGGAAGGATCTCAGGTTTGGTATTAGAAGCATTGAGATATCACATCTCATGCTATCAGAAGGGTCTTAGGATTGGAATGGGAAGGAGTTGGATATCACATCTCATGCTAAAGGGAGGGTCTCAGG
Source organism: Ambystoma mexicanum (assembly GCF_040938575.1). Taxonomy (NCBI): domain Eukaryota; kingdom Metazoa; phylum Chordata; class Amphibia; order Caudata; family Ambystomatidae; genus Ambystoma; species Ambystoma mexicanum. The sequence goes on from NW_027182433.1 coordinate 2,069,024, forward strand.
TTTGGAAGGGGAAGGATTTGGATATCACATCTTATGTTATCGGAAGGATCTCAGGTTTGGTATTAGAAGTATTGAGATATCACATCTCATGCTATAGGAAGGGTCTCAGGATTGGAATGGGAAGGAGTTGGATATCACATCTCAAGCTATAGGAAGGGTCTCAGGTTTGGTATATGCATTGAGATATCACATCTCATGCTATAGGAAGGGTCTCAGGATTGGAATGGGAAGGAGTTGGATATCACATCTCATGTTATAGGAAAGATTTCAGGTTTGGTATTAGAAGCATTGAGACATCACATCTCATGTTATAGGAAGGGTCTCAGGATTGGAATGGGAAGAAGTTGGATATCACATCTCATGCTATAAGAAGGGTCTCAGGTTTGGCATAAGCATTGAGATATCACATCTCATGCTATAGGAAGGGTCTCAGGATTGGAATGGGAAGGAGTTGTATATGACATCTCATGCCATAGGAAGGGTCTCAGGTTGGTATAAGCATTGAGATATCACATCACATGCTATAGGAAGGGTCTCAGGATTGGAATGGGAAGGACTTGGATATCACATCTCATGCTATCAGAAGGGTCTCAGGATTGGAATGGGAAGGAGTTGGATATCACATCTCATGCTAAAGGTAGGGTCTCAGGTTTGGAAGGGGAAGGATTTGGATATCACATCTCATGTTATAGGAAGGATCTCAGGTTTGGTATTAGAAGCATTGAGATATCACATCTCATGCTATCGGAAGTATCTCAGGTTTGGTATTAGAGGCATTGAAATATCACATCTCATGCTATCATAAGGGTCTCAGGATTGGAATGGGAAGGAGTTGGATATCCCATCTCATGCTATAGGAAGGGTCTCAGGTTTGGAACGGGAAGGAGTTGGATATCACATCTCATGTTATAGGAAAGATCTCAGGTTTGGTATTAGAAGCATTGAGACATCACATCTCTGCAATCGGAAGTGTCTAGGATTGGGATGGGAAGGCGTTGGATATCACATCTCATGTTATAGGAAAGATCTCAGGTTTGGTATTAGAAGCATTGAGACATCACATCTCATGTTATAGGAAGGGTCTCAGAATTGGAATGGGAAGAAGTTGGATATCACATCTCATGCTATAGGAAGGGTCTCAGGTTTGGTATAAGCATTGAGATATCACATCTCATGCTATAGGAAGGGTATCAGGATTGGAATGGGAAGGAGTTGTATATGACATCTCATGCCATAGGAAGGGTCTCAGGTTTGGTATAAGCATTGAGATATCACATCACATGCTATAGGAAGGGTCTCAGGATTGGAATGGGAAGGACTTGGATATCACATCTCATGCTATAGGCAGGGTCTCAGGTTTAGAAAGGGAAGGAGTTGGATATCACATTTCATGTTAGAGGTAGGATCTCAGGTTTGGTATTAGAGGCATTGAGATATCACATCTCATGCTATCAGAAGGGTCTCAGGATTGGAATGGGAAGGAGTTGGATATCACATCTCATGCTAAAGGGAGGGTCTCAGGTTTGGAAGGGGAAGGATTTGGATATCACATCTCATGTTATAGGAAGGATCTCAGGTTTGGTATTAGAAGCATTGAGATATCACATCTCATGCTATCGGAAGGATCTCAGGTTTGGTATTAGAAGCATTGAGATATCACATCTCATGCTATCAGAAGGGTCTTAGGATTGGAATGGGAAGGAGTTGGATATCACATCTCATGCTAAAGGGAGGGTCTCAGGTTTGGAAGGGGAAGGATTTGGATATCACATCTTATGTTATCGGAAGGATCTCAGGTTTGGTATTAGAAATATTGAGATATCACATCTCATGCTATAGGAAGGGTCTCAGGATTGGAATGGGAAGGAGTTGGATATCACATCTCAAGCTATAGGAAGGGTCTCAGGTTTGGTATATGCATTGAGATATCACATCTCATGCTATAGGAAGGGTCTCAGGATTGGAATGGGAAGGAGTTGGATACCACATCTCATCTTATAGGAAAGATTTCAGGTTTGGTATTAGAAGCATTGAGACATCACATCTCATGTTATAGGAAGGGTCTCAGGATTGGAATGGGAAGAAGTTGGATATCACATCTCATGCTATAGGAAGGGTCTCAGGTTTGGCATAAGCATTGAGATATCACATCTCATGCTATAGGAAGGGTCTCAGGATTGGAATGGGAAGGAGTTGTATATGACATCTCATGCCATAGGAAGGGTCTCAGGTTTTGTATAAGCATTGAGATATCACATCACTTGCTATAGGAAGGGTCTCAGGATTGGAATGGGAAGGACTTGGATATCACATCTCATGCTATCAGAAGGGTCTCAGGATTGGAATGGGAAGGAGTTGGATATCACATCTCATGCTAAAGGTAGGGTCTCAGGTTTGGAAGGGGAAGGATTTGGATATCACATCTCATGTTATAGGAAGGATCTCAGGTTTGGTATTAGAAGCATTGAGATATCACATCTCATGCTATCGGAAGTATCTCAGGTTTGGTATTAGAGGCATTGAGATATCACATCTCATGCTATCATAAGGGTCTCAGGATTGGAATGGGAAGGAGTTGGATATCACATCTCATGCTAAAGGGAGGGTCTCAGGTTTGGAAGGGGAAGGATTTGAATATCACCTCACATGTTATAGGAAGGATCTCAGGTTTGGTATTAGAAGCATTGAGATATCACATCTCATGCTATCGGAATGGTCTCAGGATTGGAATGGGAAGGAGTTGGATATCACATCTCATGCTATAGGAAGGGTCTCAGGTTTGGAACGGGAAGGAGTTTGATATCACATCTCATGTTATAGGAAAGATCTCAGGTTTGGTATTAGAAGCATTGAGACATCACATCTCTGCAATCGGAAGTGTCTCAGGATTGGGATGGGAAGGCGTTGGATATCACATCTCATGTTATAGGAAAGATCTCAGGTTTGGTATTAGAAGCATTGAGACATCACATCTCATGTTATAGGAAGGGTCTCAGAATTGGAATGGGAAGAAGTTGGATATCACACCTCATGCTATAGGAAGGGTCTCGGGTTTGGTATAAGCATTGAGATATCACATCTCATGCTATAGGAAGGGTATCAGGATTGGAATGGGAAGGAGTTGTATATGACATCTCATGCCATAGGAAGGGTCTCAGGTTTGGTATAAGCATTGAGATATCACATCACATGCTATAGGAAGGGTCTCAGGATTGGAATGGGAAGGACTTGGATATCACATCTCATGCTATAGGCAGGGTCTCAGGTTTGGAAAGGGAAGGAGTTGGATATCACATTTCATGTTAGAGGTAGGATCTCAGGTTTGGTATTAGAGGCATTGAGATATCACATCTCATGCTATCAGAAGGGTCTCAGGATTGGAATGGGAAGGAGTTGGATATCACATCTCATGCTAAAGGGAGGGTCTCAGGTTTGGAAGGGGAAGGATTTGGATATCACATCTCATGTTATAGGAAGGATCTCAGGTTTGGTATTAGAAGCATTGAGATATCACATCTCATGCTATCGGAAGGATCTCAGGTTTGGTATTAGAAGCATTGAGATATCACATCTCATGCTATCAGAAGGGTCTTAGGATTGGAATGGGAAGGAGTTGGATATCACATCTCATGCTAAAGGGAGGGTCTCAGGTTTGGAAGGGGAAGGATTTGGATATCACATCTTATGTTATCGGAAGGATCTCAGGTTTGGTATTAGAAATATTGAGATATCACATCTCATGCTATAGGAAGGGTCTCAGGATTGGAATGGGAAGGAGTTGGATATCACATCTCAAGCTATAGGAAGGGTCTCAGGTTTGGTATATGCATTGAGATATCACATCTCATGCTATAGGAAGGGTCTCAGGATTGGAATGGGAAGGAGTTGGATACCACATCTCATCTTATAGGAAAGATTTCAGGTTTGGTATTAGAAGCATTGAGACATCACATCTCATGTTATAGGAAGGGTCTCAGGATTGGAATGGGAAGAAGTTGGATATCACATCTCATGCTATAGGAAGGGTCTCAGGTTTGGCATAAGCATTGAGATATCACATCTCATGCTATAGGAAGGGTCTCAGGATTGGAATGGGAAGGAGTTGTATATGACATCTCATGCCATAGGAAGGGTCTCAGGTTTTGTATAAGCATTGAGATATCACATCACTTGCTATAGGAAGGGTCTCAGGATTGGAATGGGAAGGACTTGGATATCACATCTCATGCTATCAGAAGGGTCTCAGGATTGGAATGGGAAGGAGTTGGATATCACATCTCATGCTAAAGGTAGGGTCTCAGGTTTGGAAGGGGAAGGATTTGGATATCACATCTCATGTTATAGGAAGGATCTCAGGTTTGGTATTAGAAGCATTGAGATATCACATCTCATGCTATCGGAAGTATCTCAGGTTTGGTATTAGAGGCATTGAGATATCACATCTCATGCTATCATAAGGGTCTCAGGATTGGAATGGGAAGGAGTTGGATATCACATCTCATGCTAAAGGGAGGGTCTCAGGTTTGGAAGGGGAAGGATTTGAATATCACCTCACATGTTATAGGAAGGATCTCAGGTTTGGTATTAGAAGCATTGAGATATCACATCTCATGCTATCGGAATGGTCTCAGGATTGGAATGGGAAGGAGTTGGATATCACATCTCATGCTATAGGAAGGGTCTCAGGTTTGGAACGGGAAGGAGTTTGATATCACATCTCATGTTATAGGAAAGATCTCAGGTTTGGTATTAGAAGCATTGAGACATCACATCTCTGCAATCGGAAGTGTCTCAGGATTGGGATGGGAAGGCGTTGGATATCACATCTCATGTTATAGGAAAGATCTCAGGTTTGGTATTAGAAGCATTGAGACATCACATCTCATGTTATAGGAAGGGTCTCAGAATTGGAATGGGAAGAAGTTGGATATCACACCTCATGCTATAGGAAGGGTCTCGGGTTTGGTATAAGCATTGAGATATCACATCTCATGCTATAGGAAGGGTCTCAGGATTGGAATGGGAAGGAGTTGTATATGACATCTCATGCCATAGGAAGGGTCTCAGGTTTGGAATAAGCATTGAGATATCACATCACATGCTATAGGAAGGGTCTCAGGATTGGAATGGGAAGGACTTGGATATCACATCTCATGCTATAGGCAGGGTCTCAGGTTTGGAAAGGGAAGGATTTGAATATCACATCACATGTTATAGGAAGGATCTCAGGTTTGGTATTAGAAGCATTGAGATATCACATCTCATGCTATCGGAATGGTCTCAGGATTGGAATGGGAAGGAGTTGGATATCACATCTCATGCTATAAGAAGGGTCTCAGGTTTGGTATTAGAAGCATTGAGATATCACATCTCATGCTATCGGAAGGATCTCAGGTTTGGTATTAGAAGCATTGAGATATCACATCTCATGCTATCAGAAGGGTCTTAGGATTGGAATGGGAAGGAGTTGGATATCACATCTCATGCTAAAGGGAGGGTCTCAGGTTTGGAAGGGGAAGGATTTGGATATCACATCTTATGTTATCGGAAGGATCTCAGGTTTGGTATTAGAAATATTGAGATATCACATCTCATGCTATAGGAAGGGTCTCAGGATTGGAATGGGAAGGAGTTGGATATCACATCTCAAGCTATAGGAAGGGTCTCAGGTTTGGTATATGCATTGAGATATCACATCTCATGCTATAGGAAGGGTCTCAGGATTGGAATGGGAAGGAGTTGGATACCACATCTCATCTTATAGGAAAGATTTCAGGTTTGGTATTAGAAGCATTGAGACATCACATCTCATGTTATAGGAAGGGTCTCAGGATTGGAATGGGAAGAAGTTGGATATCACATCTCTTGCTATAGGAAGGGTCTCAGGTTTGGCATAAGCATTGAGATATCACATCTCATGCTATAGGAAGGGTCTCAGGATTGGAATGGGAAGGAGTTGTATATGACATCTCATGCCATAGGAAGGGTCTCAGGTTTTGTATAAGCATTGAGATATCACATCACTTGCTATAGGAAGGGTCTCAGGATTGGAATGGGAAGGACTTGGATATCACATCTCATGCTATCAGAAGGGTCTCAGGATTGGAATGGGAAGGAGTTGGATATCACATCTCATGCTAAAGGTAGGGTCTCAGGTTTGGAAGGGGAAGGATTTGGATATCACATCTCATGTTATAGGAAGGATCTCAGGTTTGGTATTAGAAGCATTGAGATATCACATCTCATGCTATCGGAAGTATCTCAGGTTTGGTATTAGAGGCATTGAGATATCACATCTCATGCTATCATAAGGGTCTCAGGATTGGAATGTGAAGGAGTTGGATATCACATCTCATGCTAAAGGGAGGGTCTCAGGTTTGGAAGGGGAAGGATTTGAATATCACCTCACATGTTATAGGAAGGATCTCAGGTTTGGTATTAGAAGCATTGAGATATCACATCTCATGCTATCGGAATGGTCTCAGGATTGGAATGGGAAGGAGTTGGATATCACATCTCATGCTATAGGAAGGGTCTCAGGTTTGGAACGGGAAGGAGTTTGATATCACATCTCATGTTATAGGAAAGATCTCAGGTTTGGTATTAGAAGCATTGAGACATCACATCTCTGCAATTGGAAGTGTCTCAGGATTGGGATGGGAAGGCGTTGGATATCACATCTCATGTTATAGGAAAGATCTCAGGTTTGGTATTAGAAGCATTGAGACATCACATCTCATGTTATAGGAAGGGTCTCAGAATTGGAATGGGAAGAAGTTGGATATCACACCTCATGCTATAGGAAGGGTCTCGGGTTTGGTATAAGCATTGAGATATCACATCTCATGCTATAGGAAGGGTCTCAGGATTGGAATGGGAAGGAGTTGTATATGACATCTCATGCCATAGGAAGGGTCTCAGGTTTGGAATAAGCATTGAGATATCACATCACATGCTATAGGAAGGGTCTCAGGATTGGAATGGGAAGGACTTGGATATCACATCTCATGCTATAGGCAGGGTCTCAGGTTTGGAAAGGGAAGGAGTTGGATATCACATTTCATGTTAGAGGTAGGATCTCAGGTTTGGTATTAGAGGCATTGAGATATCACATCTCATGCTATCAGAAGGGTCTCAGGATTGGAATGGGAAGGAGTTGGATATCACATCTCATGCTAAAGGGAGGGTCTCAGGTTTGGAAGGGGAAGGATTTGGATATCACATCTCATGTTATAGGAAGGATCTCAGGTTTTGTATTAGAAGCATTGAGACATCACATCTCATGCTATAGGAAGGGTCCCAGGATTGTAATGGGAAGGAGTTGGATATCACATCTCATGCTATATGAAGGGTTTCAGGTTTGGTATAAGCATTGAGATATCACATCTCATGCTATAGGAAGGGTCTCAGGATTGGAATGGGAAGGAGTTGTATATGACATTTCATGCCGTAGGAAGGGTCTCAGGTTTGGTATAAGCATTGAGATATCACATCTCTGCTATCTGAAGTGTCTCAGGATTGGAATGGGAAGGAGTTGGATATCCCATCTCATGTTATAGGACGGGTCTCAGGTTTGTTATTAGAATCATTGAGATATCACATCTCATGCTATAGGAAGGGTCTCAGGTTGGAATGGGAAGGAGTTGGATATCACATCTCATGTTATAGGAAGGGTCTCAGGATTGGAATGGGAAGGACTTGGATATCACATCTCATGCTATAGGAAGGCTCTCAGGTTTGGAAGGGGAAAGAGTTGGATATCACATTTCATGTTAGAGGTAGGATCTCAGGTTTGGTATTAGAGGCAATGAGATATAATATCTCATGCTATCAGAAGGGTCTCAGGATTGGAATGGGAAGGAGTTGGATATCAAATCACATGCTAAAGGGAGGGTCTCAGGTTTGGAAGGGGAAGGATTTGGATATCACATCTCATGTTATAGGAAGGATCTCAGGTTTGGTATTAGAAGCATTGAGATATCACATCTCATGCTATCGGAAGGATCTCAGGTTTGGTATTAGAAGCATTGAGATATCACATCTCATGCTATCAGAAGGTTCTCAGGATTGGAATGGGAAGGAGTTGGATATCACATCTCATGCTAAAGGGAGGGTCTCAGGTTTGGAAGGGGAAGGATTTGGATATCGCATCTCATGTTATCGGAAGGATCTCAGGTTTGGTATTAGAAGTATTGAGATATCACATCTCATGCTATAGGAAGGGTCTCAGGATTGGAATGGGAAGGAGTTGGATATCACATCTCATGCTAAAGGAAGGGTCTCATGTTTGGTAGAAGCATTGAGATATCACATCTCATGCTATAGGAAGGGTCTCAGGATTGGAATGGGAAGGACTTAGATATCACATATCATGCTATAGGGAAGGTCTCAGTTTTGATATTAGAAGCATTGAGATATCACATCTCATGCTATCGGAAGTGTCTCAGGATTGGAATGGGAAGGAGCTGGATATCACATCTCATGCTAAAGGAAGGGTCTCAGGTTTGGAACGGGAAGGAGTTGGATATCACATCTCATGTTATAGGAAGGGTCTCAGGTTTGGTATAAGCATTGAGATATCACATCTCTGCTATCGGAAGTGTCTCAGGATTGGAATGGGAAGGAGTTGGATATCCCATCTCATGTTATAGGACGGGTCTCAGGATTGTTATTAGAATCATTGAGATATCATATTGCATGCTTTAGGAAGGGTCTAAGGATTAGAATGGGAAAGACTTGGATATCAGATCTCATGCTATGGATAGGCTCTCAGGTTTGGAAAGGGAAGGAGTTGGATATCACATTTCATGTTAGAGGAAGGATCTCAGGTTTGGTATTGGAGGCATTGAGATATCACATCTCATGCTATAGGAAGGGTCTCAGGATTGGAATGGGAAGGAGTTGGATATCACATCTCATGTTATAGGAAGGGTCTCAGGTTTGGTATAAGCATTGAGATATCACATCTCATGCTATAGGAAGGGTCTCAGGATTGGAATGGAAGGAGTTGGATATCACATCTCATGTTATAGGAAGGATCTCAGGTTTGGTATTAGAAGCATTGAGACATCACATCTCATGCTATAGGAAGTGTCTCAGGATTGGAATGGGAAGGACTTGGATATCACATCTCATGCTATAGGGAGTGTCTCAAGTTTGATATTAGAAGCATTGAGATATCACATCTCATGCTATAGGAAGGGTCTCAGGATTGGAATGGGAAGGAGTTGGATATCACATCTCATGCTATAGGAAGGGTCTCAGGTTTGGTATAAGCAGTGAGATATCACATCTCATGCTATAGGAAGTGTCTCAGGATTGGAATGGGAAGGAGTTGGATATCACATCTCATGTTATAGGAAGGATCTCAGGTTTGGTATAAGCATTGAGATATCACATCTCTGCTATTGGAAGGGTCTCAGGATTGGAATGGGAAGGAGTTGGATATTCCCATCTCATGTTATAGGAAGGGTCTCAGGTTTGGTATTCGAAGCATTGAGACATCACATCTCAAGCTATAGGAAGGGTCTCAGGATTGCAATGGGAAGGACTTGGATATCACATCTCATGCTATAGGGAGGGTCTCAAGTTTGATATTAGAAGCATTGAGATATCACATCTCATGATATCGGAAGGGTCTCAGGATTGGAATGGGAAGGAGTTGGATATCACATCTCATGATAAAAGAAGGGTCTAAGGTTTTGGAAGGGGAAGGATTTGGATATCACATCTCATGTTATAGGACCGGTGTCAGGTTTGGTATTAGAAGCATTGAGATATCAAGTCTCATGGTATAGGAAGGGTCTCAGAATTGGAATGGGAAGGAGTTGGATATCACATCTCAAGCTATAGGAAGGGTCTCAGGATTGGAATGGGAAGGAGTTTGATATCACATCTCATGCCATAGTATGGGTCTCAGGTTTGGTATAAGCATTGGGATATCCCATCTCATGCTATAGGAAGGGTCTCAGGTTGGAATGGGAAGGAGTTGGATATCACATCTCATGTTATAGGAAGGGTCTCAGGATTGGAATGGAAAGGACTTGGATATCACATCTCATGCTATAGGAAGGCTCTCAGGTTTGGAAGGGGAAAGAGTTGGATATCACATTTCATGTTAGAGGTAGGATCTCAGGTTTGGCATAAGAGGCATTGAGATATCACATCTCATGCTATCAGAAGGGTCTCAGGATTGGAATGGGAAGGAGTTGGATATCACATCTCATGCTAAAGTGAGGGTCTCAGGTTTGGAAGGGGAAGGATTTGGATATCACATCTCATGTTATAGGAAGGATCTCAGGTTTGGTATTAAAAGCATTGAGATATCACATCTCATGCTATCAGAAGGTTCTCAGGATTGGAATGGGAAGGAGTTGGATATCATATCTCATGCTAAAGGGAGGGTCTCAGGTTTGGAAGGGGAAGGATTTGGATATCACATCTCATGTTATCGGAAGGATCTCAGGTTTGGTATTAGAAGTATTGAGATATCACATCTCATGCTATAGGAAGGGTCTCAGGATTGGAATGGGAAGGAGTTGGATATCACATCTCATGCTAAAGGAAGGGTCTCAGGTTTGGTAGAAGCATTGAGATATCACATGTCATGCTATAGGAAGGGTCTCAAGATTGGAATGGGAAGGACTTAGATATCACATATCATGCTATAGGGAGGGTCTCAGTTTTGATATTAGAAGCATTGAGATATCACATCTCATGCTATCGGAAGTGTCTCAGGATTGGAATGGGAAGGAGCTGGATATCACATCACATGCTAAAGGAAGGGTCTCAGGTTTGGAACGGGAAGGAGTTGGATATCCGATCTCATGGTATAGGAAGGGTCTCAGGTTTGGTATAAGCATTGAGATATCACATCTCTGCTATCGGAAGTGTCTCAGGATTGGAATGGGAAGGAGTTGGATATCCCATCTCATGTTATAGGACGGGTCTCAGGATTGTTATTAGAATCATTGAGATATCATATTGCATGCTGTAGGAAGGGTCTAAGGATTGTAATGGGAAGGACTTGGATATCACATCTCATGCTATGGATAGGCTCTCAGGTTTGGAAAGGGAAGGAGTTGGATATCACATTTCATGTTAGAGGAAGGATCTCAGGTTTGGTATTAGAAGCATTGAGACATCACATCTCATGCTATAGGAAGGGTCTCAGGATTGGAATGGGAAGGAGTTGGATATCACATCTCCTGCTATAGGAAGGGTCTCAGGTTTGGTATAAGCATTGAGATATCACATCTCATGCTATAGGAAGGGTCTCAGGATTGGAATGGGAAGGAGTTGTATATGACATCTCATGCCGTAGGAAGGGTCTCAGGTTTGGTATAAGCATTGAGATATCACATCTCTGCTATCGGAAGGGTCTCAGGATTGCAATGGGAAGGAGTTGGATATCCCATCTCATGTTATAGGAAGAGTCTCAGGTTTGGTATTAGAAGCATTGAGATATCACATCTCATGCTATAGGAAGTGTCTCAAGATTGGAATGGGAAGGACTTGGATATCACATCTCATGCTATAGGGAGGATCTCAGGTTTGGTATTAGAAGCATTGAGATATCACATCTCATGCTATCAGAAGGGTCTCAGGATTGGAATGGGAAGGAGTTGGATATCACATCTCATGCTAAAGGGAGGGTCTCAGGTTTGGAAGGGGAAGGATTTGGATATCACATCTCATGTTATCGGAAGGATCTCAGGTTTGGTATTAGAAGTATTGAGATATCACATCTCATGCTATAGGAAGGGTCTCAGGATTGGAATGGGAAGGACTTAGATATCACATATCATGCTATAGGGAGGGTCTCAGTTTTGATATTAGAAGCATTGAGATATCACATCTCATGCTATCGGAAGTGTCTCAGGATTGGAATGGGAAGGAGCTGGATATCACATCTCATGCTAAAGGAAGGGTCTCGGGTTTGGTAGAAGCATTGAGATATCACATCTCATGCTATAGGAAGGGTCTCAGGATTGGAATGGGAAGGAGCTGGATATCACATCTCATGCTAAAGGAAGGGTCTCAGGTTTGGAACGGGAAGGAGTTGGATATCACATCTCATGTTATAGGAAGGGTCTCAGGTTTGGTATAAGCATTGAGATATCACATCTCTGCTATCGGAAGTGTCTCAGGATTGGAATGGGAAGGAGTTGGATATCCCATCTCATGTTATAGGACGGGTCTCAGGTTTGTTATTAGTATCATTGAGATATCATATTGCATGCTGTAGGAAGGGTCTAAGGATTGGAATGGGAAGGACTTGGATATCACATCTCATGCTATAGATAGGCTCTCAGGTTTGGAAAGGGAAGGAGTTGGATATCACATTTCATGTTAGAGGAAGGATCTCAGGTTTGGTATTAGAGGCATTGAGATATCACATCTCATGCTATAGGAAGGGTCTCAGGTTGGAATGGGAAGGAGTTGAATATCACATCTCATGTTATAGGAAGGGTCTCAGGATTGGAATGGGAAGGACTTGGATATCACATCTCATGCTATAGGAAGGCTCTCAGGTTTGGAAGGGGAAAGAGTGTGATATCACATTTCATGTTAGAGGTAGGATCTCAGGATTGGTATTAGAGGCAATGAGATATCAAATCTCATGCTATCAGAAGGGTCTCAGGATTGGAATGGGTAGGAGTTGGATATCACATCTCATGCTAAAGGGAGGGTCTCAGGTTTGGAAGGGGAAGGATTTGGATATCACATCTCATGTTATAGGAAGGATCTCAGGTTTGGCATTAGAAGCATTGAGATATCACATCTCATGCTATCGGAAGGATCTCAGGTTTGGTATTAGAAGCATTGAGATATCACATCTCATGCTATCAGAAGGTTCTCAGGATTGGAATGGGAAGGAGTTGGATATCACATCTCATGCTAAAGGGAGGGTCTCAGGTTTGGAAGGGGAAGGATTTGGATATCACATCTCATGTTATCGGAAGGATCTCAGGTTTGGTATTAGAAGTATTGAGATATCACATCTCATGCTATAGGAAGGGTCTCAGGATTGGAATGGGAAGGAGTTGGATATCACATCTCATGCTAAAGGAAGGGTCTCAGGTTTGGTATAAGCATTGAGATATCACATCTCATGCTATAGGAAGGGTCTCAGGATTGGAATGGAAGGAGTTGGATATCACATCTCATGTTATAGGAAGGATCTCAGGTTTGGTATTAGAAGCATTGAGACATCACATCTCATGCTATAGGAAGTGTCTCAGGATTGGAATGGGAAGGACTTGGATATCACATCTCATGCTATAGGGAGTGTCTCAAGTTTGATATTAGAAGCATTGAGATATCACATCTCATGCTATAGGAAGTGTCTCAGGATTGGAATGGGAAGGAGTTGGATATCACATCTCATGTTATAGGAAGGATCTCAGGTTTGGTATAAGCATTGAGATATCACATCTCATGCTATAGGAAGTGTCTCAGGATTGGAATGGGAAGGAGTTGGATATCACATCTCATGTTATAGGAAGGATCTCAGGTTTGGTATAAGCAGTGAGATATCACATCTCATGCTATAGGAAGTGTCTCAGGATTGGAATGGGAAGGAGTTGGATATCACATCTCATGTTATAGGAAGGATCTCAGGTTTGGTATAAGCATTGAGATATCACATCTCTGCTATCGGAAGGGTCTCAGGATTGGAATGGGAAGGAGTTGGATATTCCCATCTCATGTTATAGGAAGGGTCTCAGGTTTGGTATTCGAAGCATTGAGACATCACATCTCATGCTATAGGAAAGGTCTCAGGATTGCAATGGGAAGGACTTGGATATCACATCTCATGCTATAGGGAGGGTCTCAAGTTTGATATTAGAAGCATTTAGATATCACATCTCATGATATTGGAAGGGTCTCAGGATTGGAATGGGAAGGAGTTGGATATCACATCTCATGATAAAAGAAGGGTCTAAGGTTTGGAAGGGGAAGGATTTGGATATCACATCTCATGTTATAGGACCGGTCTCAGGTTTGGTATTAGAAGCATTGAGATATCAAGTCTCATGGTATAGGAAGGGTCTCAGAATTGGAATGGGAAGGAGTTGGATATCTCATCTCAAGCTATAGGAAGGGTCTCAGGATTGGAATGGGAAGGAGTTTGATATCACATCTCATGCCATAGTATGGGTCTCAGGTTTGGTATAAGCATTGGGATATCACATCTCATGCTATCGGAAGGGTATCAGGATTGGATTTGGAAGGAGTTGGATATCCCATCTCATGCTATAGGAAGGGTCTCAGGTTTGGCATAAGCATTGAGATATCACATCTCATGCTATAGGAAGGGTCTCAGGATTGGAATGGGAAGGAGTTGTATATGACATCTCATGCCATAGGAAGGGTCTCAGGTTTTGTATAAGCATTGAGATATCACATCACTTGCTATAGGAAGGGTCTCAGGATTGGAATGGGAAGGACTTGGATATCACATCTCATGCTATCAGAAGGGTCTCAGGATTGGAATGGGAAGGAGTTGGATATCACATCTCATGCTAAAGGTAGGGTCTTAGGTTTGGAAGGGGAAGGATTTGGATATCACATCTCATGTTATAGGAAGGATCTCAGGTTTGGTATTAGAAGCATTGAGATATCACATCTCATGCTATCGGAAGTATCTCAGGTTTGGTATTAGAGGCATTGAGATATCACATCTCATGCTATCATAAGGGTCTCAGGATTGGAATGGGAAGGAGTTGGATATCACATCTCATGCTAAAGGGAGGGTCTCAGGTTTGGAAGGGGAAGGATTTGAATATCACCTCACATGTTATAGGAAGGATCTCAGGTTTGGTATTAGAAGCATTGAGATATCACATCTCATGCTATCGGAATGGTCTCAGGATTGGAATGGGAAGGAGTTGGATATCACATCTCATGCTATAGGAAGGGTCTCAGGTTTGGAACGGGAAGGAGTTTGATATCACATCTCATGTTATAGGAAAGATCTCAGGTTTGGTATTAGAAGCATTGAGACATCACATCTCTGCAATTGGAAGTGTCTCAGGATTGGGATGGGAAGGCGTTGGATATCACATCTCATGTTATAGGAAAGATCTCAGGTTTGGTATTAGAAGCATTGAGACATCACATCTCATGTTATAGGAAGGGTCTCAGAATTGGAATGGGAAGAAGTTGGATATCACACCTCATGCTGTAGGAAGGGTCTCGGGTTTGGTATAAGCATTGAGATATCACATCTCATGCTATAGGAAGGGTCTCAGGATTGGAATGGGAAGGAGTTGTATATGACATCTCATGCCATAGGAAGGGTCTCAGGTTTGGAATAAGCATTGAGATATCACATCACATGCTATAGGAAGGGTCTCAGGATTGGAATGGGAAGGACTTGGATATCACATCTCATGCTATAGGCAGGGTCTCAGGTTTGGAAAGGGAAGGAGTTGGATATCACATTTCATGTTAGAGGTAGGATCTCAGGTTTGGTATTAGAGGCATTGAGATATCACATCTCATGCTATCAGAAGGGTCTCAGGATTGGAATGGGAAGGAGTTGGATATCACATCTCATGCTAAAGGGAGGGTCTCAGGTTTGGAAGGGGAAGGATTTGGATATCACATCTCATGTTATAGGAAGGATCTCAGGTTTTGTATTAGAAGCATTGAGACATCACATCTCATGCTATAGGAAGGGTCTCAGGATTGTAATGGGGAGGAGTTGGATATCACATCTCATGCTATATGAAGGGTTTCAGGTTTGGTATAAGCATTGAGATATCACATCTCATGCTATAGGAAGGGTCTCAGGATTGGAATGGGAAGGAGTTGTATATGACATTTCATGCCGTAGGAAGGGTCTCAGGTTTGGTATAAGCATTGAGATATCACATCTCTGCTATCTGAAGTGTCTCAGGATTGGAATGGGAAGGAGTTGGATATCCCATCTCATGTTATAGGACGGGTCTCAGGTTTGTTATTAGAATCATTGAGATATCATATTGCATGCTGTAGGAAGGGTCTAAGGATTGGAATGGGAAGGACTTGGATATCACATCTCATGCTATAGATAGGCTCTCAGGTTTGGAAAGGGAAGGAGTTGGATATCACATTTCATGTTAGAGGAAGGATCTCAGGTTTGGTATTAGAGGCATTGAGATATCACATCTCATGCTATAGGAAGGGTCTCAGGTTGGAATGGGAAGGAGTTGGATATCACATCTCATGTTATAGGAAGGGTCTCAGGATTGGAATGGGAAGGACTTGGATATCACATCTCATGCTATAGGAAGGCTCTCAGGTTTGGAAGGGGAAAGAGTTGGATATCACATTTCATGTTAGAGGTAGGATCTCAGGTTTGGTATTAGAGGCAATGAGATATAACATCTCATGCTATCAGAAGGGTCTCAGGATTGGAATGGGAAGGAGTTGGATATCAAATCACATGCTAAAGGGAGGGTCTCAGGTTTGGAAGGGGAAGGATTTGGATATCACATCTCATGTTATAGGAAGGATCTCAGGTTTGGTATTAGAAGCATTGAGATATCACATCTCATGCTATCGGAAGGATCTCAGGTTTGGTATTAGAAGCATTGAGATATCACATCTCATGCTATCAGAAGGTTCTCAGGATTGGAATGGGAAGGAGTTGGATATCACATCTCATGCTAAAGGGAGGGTCTCAGGTTTGGAAGGGGAAGGATTTGGATATCACATCTCATGTTATCGGAAGGATCTCAGGTTTGGTATTAGAAGTATTGAGATATCACATCTCATGCTATAGGAAGGGTCTCAGGATTGGAATGGGAAGGAGTTGGATATCACATCTCATGCTAAAGGAAGGGTCTCATGTTTGGTAGAAGCATTGAGATATCACATCTCATGCTATAGGAAGGGTCTCAGGATTGGAATGGGAAGGACTTAGATATCACATATCATGCTATAGGGAAGGTCTCAGTTTTGATATTAGAAGCATTGAGATATCACATCTCATGCTATCGGAGGTGTCTCAGGATTGGAATGGGAAGGAGCTGGATATCACATCTCATGCTAAAGGAAGGGTCTCAGGTTTGGAACGGGAAGGAGTTGGATATCACATCTCATGTTATAGGAAGGGTCTCAGGTTTGGTATAAGCATTGAGATATCACATCTCTGCTATCGGAAGTGTCTCAGGATTGGAATGGGAAGGAGTTGGATATCCCATCTCATGTTATAGGACGGGTCTCAGGATTGTTATTAGAATCATTGAGATATCATATTGCATGCTTTAGGAAGGGTCTAAGGATTAGAATGGGAAAGACTTGGATATCAGATCTCATGCTATGGATAGGCTCTCAGGTTTGGAAAGGGAAGGAGTTGGATATCACATTTCATGTTAGAGGAAGGATCTCAGGTTTGGTATTAGAGGCATTGAGATATCACATCTCATGCTATAGGAAGGGTCTCAGGATTGGAATGGGAAGGAGTTGGATATCACATCTCATGTTATAGGAAGGGTCTCAGGTTTGGTATAAGCATTGAGATATCACATCTCATGCTATAGGAAGGGTCTCAGGATTGGAATGGAAGGAGTTGGATATCACATCTCATGTTATAGGAAGGATCTCAGGTTTGGTATTAGAAGCATTGAGACATCACATCTCATGCTATAGGAAGTGTCTCAGGATTGGAATGGGAAGGACTTGGATATCACATCTCATGCTATAGGGAGTGTCTCAAGTTTGATATTAGAAGCATTGAGATATCACATCTCATGCTATAGGAAGGGTCTCAGGATTGGAATGGGAAGGAGTTGGATATCACATCTCATGCTATAGGAAGGGTCTCAGGTTTGGTATAAGCAGTGAGATATCACATCTCATGCTATAGGAAGTGTCTCAGGATTGGAATGGGAAGGAGTTGGATATCACATCTCATGTTATAGGAAGGATCTCAGGTTTGGTATAAGCATTGAGATATCACATCTCTGCTATCGGAAGGGTCTCAGGATTGGAATGGGAAGGAGTTGGATATTCCCATCTCATGTTATAGGAAGGGTCTCAGGTTTGGTATTCGAAGCATTGAGACATCACATCTCAAGCTATAGGAAGGGTCTCAGGATTGCAATGGGAAGGACTTGGATATCACATCTCATGCTATAGGGAGGGTCTCAAGTTTGATATTAGAAGCATTGAGATATCACATCTCATGATATCGGAAGGGTCTCAGGATTGGAATGGGAAGGAGTTGGATATCACATCTCATGATAAAAGAAGGGTCTAAGGTTTTGGAAGGGGAAGGATTTGGATATCACATCTCATGTTATAGGACCGGTGTCAGGTTTGGTATTAGAAGCATTGAGATATCAAGTCTCATGGTATAGGAAGGGTCTCAGAATTGGAATGGGAAGGAGTTGGATATCACATCTCAAGCTATAGGAAGGGTCTCAGGATTGGAATGGGAAGGAGTTTGATATCACATCTCATGCCATAGTATGGGTCTCAGGTTTGGTATAAGCATTGGGATATCCCATCTCATGCTATAGGAAGGGTCTCAGGTTGGAATGGGAAGGAGTTGGATATCACATCTCATGTTATAGGAAGGGTCTCAGGATTGGAATGGGAAGGACTTGGATATCACATCTCATGCTATAGGAAGGCTCTCAGGTTTGGAAGGGGAAAGAGTTGGATATCACATTTCATGTTAGAGGTAGGATCTCAGGTTTGGTATAAGAGGCATTGAGATATCACATCTCATGCTATCAGAAGGGTCTCAGGATTGGAATGGGAAGGAGTTGGATATCACATCTCATGCTAAAGTGAGGGTCTCAGGTTTGGAAGGGGAAGGATTTGGATATCACATCTCATGTTATAGGAAGGATCTCAGGTTTGGTATTAAAAGCATTGAGATATCACATCTCATGCTATCAGAAGGTTCTCAGGATTGGAATGGGAAGGAGTTGGATATCATATCTCATGCTAAAGGGAGGGTCTCAGGTTTGGAAGGGGAAGGATTTGGATATCACATCTCATGTTATCGGAAGGATCTCAGGTTTGGTATTAGAAGTATTGAGATATCACATCTCATGCTATAGGAAGGGTCTCAGGATTGGAATGGGAAGGAGTTGGATATCACATCTCATGCTAAAGGAAGGGTCTCAGGTTTGGTAGAAGCATTGAGATATCACATGTCATGCTATAGGAAGGGTCTCAAGATTGGAATGGGAAGGACTTAGATATCACATATCATGCTATAGGGAGGGTCTCAGTTTTGATATTAGAAGCATTGAGATATCACATCTCATGCTATCGGAAGTGTCTCAGGATTGGAATGGGAAGGAGCTGGATATCACATCACATGCTAAAGGAAGGGTCTCAGGTTTGGAACGGGAAGGAGTTGGATATCCGATCTCATGTTATAGGAAGTGTCTCAGGTTTGGTATAAGCATTGAGATATCACATCTCTGCTATCGGAAGTGTCTCAGGATTGGAATGGGAAGGAGTTGGATATCCCATCTCATGTTATAGGACGGGTCTCAGGATTGTTATTAGAATCATTGAGATATCATATTGCATGCTGTAGGAAGGGTCTAAGGATTGTAATGGGAAGGACTTGGATATCACATCCCATGCTATGGATAGGCTCTCAGGTTTGGAAAGGGAAGGAGTTGGATATCACATTTCATGTTAGAGGAAGGATCTCAGGTTTGGTATTAGAAGCATTGAGACATCACATCTCATGCTATAGGAAGGGTCTCAGGATTGGAATGGGAAGGAGTTGGATATCACATCTCATGCTATAGGAAGGGTCTCAGGTTTGGTATAAGCATTGAGATATCACATCTCATGCTATAGGAAGGGTCTCAGGATTGGAATGGGAAGGAGTTGTATATGACATCTCATGCCGTAGGAAGGGTCTCAGGTTTGGTATAAGCATTGAGATATCACATCTCTGCTATCGGAAGGGTCTCAGGATTGCAATGGGAAGGAGTTGGATATCCCATCTCATGTTATAGGAAGAGTCTCAGGTTTGGTATTAGAAGCATTGAGATATCACATCTCATGCTATAGGAAGTGTCTCAAGATTGGAATGGGAAGGACTTGGATATCACATCTCATGCTATAGGGAGGATCTCAGGTTTGGTATTAGAAGCATTGAGATATCACATCTCATGCTATCAGAAGGGTCTCAGGATTGGAATGGGAAGGAGTTGGATATCACATCTCATGCTAAAGGGAGGGTCTCAGGTTTGGAAGGGGAAGGATTTGGATATCACATCTCATGTTATCGGAAGGATCTCAGGTTTGGTATTAGAAGTATTGAGATATCACATCTCATGCTATTGGAAGGGTCTCAGGATTGGAATGGGAAGGACTTAGATATCACATATCATGCTATAGGGAGGGTCTCAGTTTTGATATTAGAAGCATTGAGATATCACATCTCATGCTATCGGAAGTGTCTCAGGATTGGAATGGGAAGGAGCTGGATATCACATCTCATGCTAAAGGAAGGGTCTCGGGTTTGGTAGAAGCATTGAGATATCACATCTCATGCTATAGGAAGGGTCTCAGGATTGGAATGGGAAGGAGCTGGATATCACATCTCATGCTAAAGGAAGGGTCTCAGGTTTGGAACGGGAAGGAGTTGGATATCACATCTCATGTTATAGGAAGGGTCTCAGGTTTGGTATAAGCATTGAGATATCACATCTCTGCTATCGGAAGTGTCTCAGGATTGGAATGGGAAGGAGTTGGATATCCCATCTCATGTTATAGGAAGGGTCTCAGGTTTGGTATAAGCATTGAGATATCACATCTCTGCTATCGGAAGTGTCTCAGGATTGGAATGGGAAGGAGTTGGATATCCCATCTCATGTTATAGGACGGGTCTCAGGTTTGTTATTAGTATCATTGAGATATCATATTGCATGCTGTAGGAAGGGTCTAAGGATTGGAATGGGAAGGACTTGGATATCACATCTCATGCTATAGATAGGCTCTCAGGTTTGGAAAGGGAAGGAGTTGGATATCACATTTCATGTTAGAGGAAGGATCTCAGGTTTGGTATTAGAGGCATTGAGATATCACATCTCATGCTATAGGAAGGGTCTCAGGTTGGAATGGGAAGGAGTTGAATATCACATCTCATGTTATAGGAAGGGTCTCAGGATTGGAATGGGAAGGACTTGGATATCACATCTCATGCTATAGGAAGGCTCTCAGGTTTGGAAGGGGAAAGAGTGTGATATCACATTTCATGTTAGAGGTAGGATCTCAGGTTTGGTATTAGAGGCAATGAGATATCACATCTCATGCTATCAGAAGGGTCTCAGGATTGGAATGGGAAGGAGTTGGATATCACATCTCATGCTAAAGGGAGGGTCTCAGGTTTGGAAGGGGAAGGATTTGGATATCACATCTCATGTTATAGGAAGGATCTCAGGTTTGGTATTAGAAGCATTGAGATATCACATCTCATGCTATCGGAAGGATCTCAGGTTTGGTATTAGAAGCATTGAGATATCACATCTCATGCTATCAGAAGGTTCTCAGGATTGGAATGGGAAGGAGTTGGATATCACATCTCATGCTAAAGGGAGGGTCTCAGGTTTGGAAGGGGAAGGATTTGGATATCACATCTCATGTTATCGGAAGGATCTCAGGTTTGGTATTAGAAGTATTGAGATATCACATCTCATGCTATAGGAAGGGTCTCAGGATTGGAATGGGAAGGAGTTGGATATCACATCTCATGCTAAAGGAAGGGTCTCAGGTTTGGTATAAGCATTGAGATATCACATCTCGTGCTATAGGAAGGGTCTCAGGATTGGAATGGAAGGAGTTGGATATCACATCTCATGTTATAGGAAGGATCTCAGGTTTGGTATTAGAAGCATTGAGACATCACATCTCATGCTATAGGAAGTGTCTCAGGATTGGAATGGGAAGGACTTGGATATCACATCTCATGCTATAGGGAGTGTCTCAAGTTTGATATTAGAAGCATTGAGATATCACATCTCATGCTATAGGAAGTGTCTCAGGATTGGAATGGGAAGGAGTTGGATATCACATCTCATGTTATAGGAAGGATCTCAGGTTTGGTATAAGCATTGAGATATCACATCTCATGCTATAGGAAGTGTCTCAGGATTGGAATGGGAAGGAGTTGGATATCACATCTCATGTTATAGGAAGGATCTCAGGTTTGGTATAAGCAGTGAGATATCACATCTCATGCTATAGGAAGTGTCTCAGGATTGGAATGGGAAGGAGTTGGATATCACATCTCATGTTATAGGAAGGATCTCAGGTTTGGTATAAGCATTGAGATATCACATCTCTGCTATCGGAAGGGTCTCAGGATTGGAATGGGAAGGAGTTGGATATTCCCATCTCATGTTATAGGAAGGGTCTCAGGTTTGGTATTCGAAGCATTGAGACATCACATCTCATGCTATAGGAAAGGTCTCAGGATTGCAATGGGAAGGACTTGGATATCACATCTCATGCTATAGGGAGGGTCTCAAGTTTGATATTAGAAGCATTTAGATATCACATCTCATGATATTGGAAGGGTCTCAGGATTGGAATGGGAAGGAGTTGGATATCACATCTCATGATAAAAGAAGGGTCTAAGGTTTGGAAGGGGAAGGATTTGGATATCACATCTCATGTTATAGGACCGGTCTCAGGTTTGGTATTAGAAGCATTGAGATATCAAGTCTCATGGTATAGGAAGGGTCTCAGAATTGGAATGGGAAGGAGTTGGATATCACATCTCAAGCTATAGGAAGGGTCTCAGGATTGGAATGGGAAGGAGTTTGATATCACATCTCATGCCATAGTATGGGTCTCAGGTTTGGTATAAGCATTGGGATATCACATCTCATGCTATCGGAAGGGTATCAGGATTGGATTTGGAAGGAGTTGGATATCCCATCTCATGCTATAGGAAGGGTCTCAGGTTGGAATGGGAAGGAGTTGGATATCACATCTCATGTTATAGGAAGGGTCTCAGGATTGGAATGGGAAGGACTTGGATATCACATCTCATGCTATAGGAAGGCTCTCAGGTTTGGAAGGGGAAAGAGTTGGATATCACATTTCATGTTAGAGGTAGGATCTCAGGTTTGGTATTAGAGGCATTGAGATATCACATCTCATGCTATCAGAAGGTTCTCAGGATTGGAATGGGAAGGAGTTGGATATCACATCTCATGCTAAAGGGAGGGTCTCAGGTTTGGAAGGGGAAGGATTTGGATATCACATCTCATGTTATCGGAAGGATCTCAGGTTTGGTATTAGAAGTATTGAGATATCACATCTCATGCTATAGTAAGGGTCTCAGGATTGGAATGGGAAGGAGTTGGATATCACATCTCATGCTAAAGGAAGGGTCTCAGGTTTGGTAGAAGCAATGAGATATCACATCTCATGCTATAGGAAGGGTCTCAGGATTGGAATGGGAAGGGCTTAGATATCACATATCATGCTATAGGGAGCGTCTCAGTTTTGATATTAGAAGCATTGAGATATCACATCTCATGCTATCGGAAGTGTCTCAGGATTGGAATGGGAAGGAGCTGGATATCACATCTCATGCTAAAGGAAGGGTCTCTGGTTTGGAACGGGAAGGAGTTGGATATCACATCTCATGTTATAGGAAGGGTCTCAGGTTTGGTATAAGCATTGAGATATCACATCTCTGCTATCGGAAGTGTCTCAGGATTGGAATGGGAAGGAGTTGGATATCCCATCTCATGTTATAGGACGGGTCTCAGGTTTGTTATTAGAATCATTGAGATATCATATTGCATGCTGTAGGAAGGGTCTAAGGAGTGGAATGGAAAGGACTTGGATATCACATCTCATGCTATAGATAGGCTCTCAGGTTTGGAAAGGGAAGGAGTTGGATATCACATTTCATGTTAGAGGAAGGATCTCAGGTTTGGTATTAGAGACATTGAGATATCACATCTCATGCTATAGGAAGTGTCTCAGGTTAGAATGGGAAGGAGTTGGATATCACATCTCATGTTATAGGAAGGGTCTCAGGATTGGAATGGGAAGAACTTGGATATCACATCTCATGCTATAGGAAGGCTCTCAGGTTTGGAAGGGGAAAGAGTTGGATATCACATTTCATGTTAGAGGTAGGATCTCAGGTTTGGTATTAGAGGCATTGAGATATCACATCTCATGCTATCAGAAGGGTCTCAGGATTGGAATGGGAAGGAGTTGGATATCACATCTCATGCTAAAGGGAGGGTCTCAGGTTTGGAAGGGGAAGGATTTGGATATCACATCTCATGTTATAGGAAGGATCTCAGGTTTGGTATTAGAAGCATTGAGATATCACATCTCATGCTATCGGAAGGATCTCAGGTTTGGTATTAGAAGCATTGAGATATCACATCTCATGCTATCAGAAGGTTCTCAGGATTGGAATGGGAAGGAGTTGGATATCACATCTCATGCTAAAGGGAGGGTCTCAGGTTTGGAAGGGGAAGGATTTGGATATCACATCTCATGTTATCGGAAGGATCTCAGGTTTGGTATTAGAAGTGTTGAGATATCACATCTCATGCTATAGGAAGGGTCTCAGGACTGGAATGGGAAGGAGTTGGATATCACATCTCATGCTAAAGGAAGGGTCTCAGGTTTGGTAGAAGCATTGAGATATCACATCTCATGCTATAGGAAGGGTCTCAGGATTGGAATGGGAAGGACTTAGATATCACATATCATGCTATAGGGAGGGTCTCAGTTTTGATATTAGAAGCATTGAGATATCACATCTCATGCTATCGGAAGTGTCTCAGGATTGGAATGGGAAGGAGCTGGATATCACATCTCATGCTAAAGGAAGGGTCTCAGGTTTGGAATGGGAAGGAGTTGGATAGTCGATCTCATGTTATAGGAAGGGTCTCAGGTTTGGTATAAGCATTGAGATATCACATCTCTGCTATCGGAAGTGTCTCAGGATTGGAATGGGAAGGAGTTGGATATCCCATCTCATGTTATAGGACGGGTCTCAGGATTGTTATTAGAATCATTGAGATATCATATTGCATGCTGTAGGAAGGGTCTAAGGATTGGAATGGGAAGGACTTGGATATCACATCTCATGCTATGAATAGGCTCTCAGGTTTGGAAAGGGAAGGAGTTGGATATCACATTTCATGTTAGAGGAAGGATCTCAGGTTTGGTATTAGAGGCATTGATATATCACATCTCATGCTATAGGAAGCGTCTCAGGATTGGAATGCAATGAGTTGGATATCACATCTCATGTTATAGGAAGGATCTCAGGTTTGGTATTAGAAGCAGTGAGACATCACATCTCATGCTATAGGAAGGGTCTCAGGATTGGAATGGGAAGGAGTTGGATATCACATCTCATGCTATAGGAAGGGTCTCTTGTTTGGTATAAGCATTGAGATATCACATCTCATGCTATAGGAAGGGTCTCAGGATTGGAATGGGAAGGAGTTGTATATGACATCTCATGCCGTAGGAAGGGTCTCAGGTTTGGTATAAGCATTGAGATATCACATCTCTGCTATCGGAAGGGTCTCAAGATTGGAATGGGAAGGAGTTGGATATCCCATCTCATGTTATAGGAAGAGTCTCAGGTTTGGTATTAGAAGCATTGAGATATCACATCTCATGCTATAGGAAGTGTCTCAGGATTGGAATGGGAAGGACTTGGATATCACATCTCATGCTATAGGGAGGGTCTCACGTTTGATATTAGAAGCATTGAGATATCACATCTCATGCTATAGGAAGGGTCTCAGGATTGGAATGGGAAGGAGTTGGATATCACATCTCATGCTATAGGAAGGGTCTCAGGTTTGGTATAAGCAGTGAGATATCACATCTCATGCTATAGGAAGTGTCTCAGGATTGGAATGGGAAGGAGTTGGATATCACATCTCATGTTATAGGAAGGATCTCAGGTTTGGTATAGGCATTGAGATATCACATCTCTGCTATCGGAAGGGTCTCAGGATTGGAATTGGAAGGAGTTGGATATTCCCATCTCATGTTATAGGAAGGGTCTCAGGTTTGGTATTAGAAGCATTGAGACATCACATCTCATGCTATAGGAAGGGTCTCAGGATTGGAATGGGAAGGACTTGGATATCACATCTCATGCTATAGGGAGGGTCTCAAGTTTGATATTAGAAGCATTGAGATATCACATCTCATGATATCGGAAGTGTCTCAGGATTGGAATGGGAAGGAGTTGGATATCACATCTCATGATAAAGGAAGGGTCTAAGGTTTGGAAGGGGAAGGATTTGGATATCACATCTCATGTTATAGGGCGGGTCTCAGGTTTGGTATTAGAAGCATTGAGATATCAAGTCTCATGGTATAGGAAGGGTCTCAGAATTGGAATGGGAAGGAGTTGGATATCACATCTCAAGCTATAGGAAGGGTCTCAGGATTGGAATGGGAAGGAGTTTGATATCACATCTCATGCCATAGTATGGGTCTCAGGTTTGGTATAAGCATTGGGATATCACATCTCATGCTATCGGAAGGGTATCAGGATTGGATTTGGAAGGAGTTGGATATCCCATCTCATGCTATAGAAAGGGTCTCAGGATTGGAATGGGAAGGACTTGGATATCACATCTCATGCTATAGGAAGGCTCTCAGGTTTGGAAGGGGAAAGAGTTGGATATCACATTTCCTGTTAGAGGTAGGATCTCAGGTTTGGTATTAGAGGCATTGAGATATCACATCTCATGCTATCAGAAGGGTCTCAGGATTGGAATGGGAAGGAGTTGTATATCACATCTCATGCTAAAGGGAGGGTCTCAGGTTTGGAAGGGGAAGGATTTGGATATCACATCTCATGTTATAGGAAGGAACTCAGGTTTGGTATTAGAAGCATTGAGATATCACATCTCATGCTATCGGAAGGATCTCAGGTTTGGTATTAGAAGCATTGAGATATCACATCTCATGCTATCAGAAGGGTCTCAGGATTGGAATGGGAAGGAGTTGGATATCACATCTCATGCTAAAGGGAGGATCTCAGGTTTGGAAGGGGAAGGATTTGGATATCACATCTCATGTTATCGGAAGGATCTCAGGTTTGGTGTTAGAAGTATTGAGATATCACATCTCATGCTATAGGAAGGGTCTCAGGATTGGAATGGAAAGGAGTTGGATATCACATCTCAAGCTATAGGAAGGGTCTCAGGTTTGGTATAAGCATTGAGATATCACATCACATGCTATAGGAAGGGTCTCAGGATTGGAATGGGAAGGAGTTGTATATGACATCTCATGCCATAGGAAGGGTCTCAGGTTTGGTATAAGCATTGAGATATCACATCACATGCTATAGGAAGGGTCTCAGGATTGGAATGGGAAGGACTTGGATATCACATCTCATGCTATAGGCAGGGTCTCAGGTTTGGAAAGGGAAGGAGTTGGATATCACATTTCATGTTAGAGGTAGGATATCAGGTTTGGTATTAGAGGCATTGAGATATCACATCTCATGCTATCAGAAGGGTCACAGGATTGGAATGGGAAGGAGTTGGATATCACATCTCATGCTAAAGGGAGGGTCTCAGGTTTGGAAGGGGAAGGATTTGGATATCACATCTCATGTTATAGGAAGGATCTCAGGTTTGGTATTAGAGGCATTGAGATATCACATCTCATGCTATCATAAGGGTCTCAGGATTGGAATGGGAAGGAGTTGGATATCACATCTCATGCTAAAGGGAGGGTCTCAGGTTTGGAAGGGGAAGAATTTGGATATCACATCACATGTTATAAGAAGGATCTCAGGTTTGGTATTAGAAGCATTGAGATATCACATCTCATGCTATCGGAAGGGTCTCAGGATTGGAATGGGAAGGAGTTGGATATCACATCTCATGCTATAGGAAGGGTCTCAGGTTTGGAACGGGAAGGAGTTGGATATCACATCTCATGTTATAGGAAGAGTCTCAGGTTTGGTATAAGCATTGAGATATCACATCTCTGCAATCGGAAATGTCTCAGGATTGGGATGGGAAGGAGTTGGATATCACATCTCATGCTATAGGAAGGGTCTCAGGTTTGGAACGGGAAGGAGTTGGATATTGTTAAGACGGATTTCTGAACTCTGTCCTGGTGGCGCAGAAGTTCAGAAGGCCAACCTAATTTCTTGGAACAGGGTAACCTCTGGACAAGCCAGACCAATCAAGGTAGCGATCGTGGCGGTCAAGACTAGGTCCAAAGAGAGGTGAGGGTGACTGAAAGCCCGCAATGAGCACACAAAGCAAGGACACTTACAAACTACTCCAAACAGGTGCTATATTAAAAATATATACGCATTTATTCCAAGGCCTTTAAAACAATGACCGTAGCGAGAAATCACAATACAACTCTAGTAAACCAACACATACCATACCAATACAATATATATACAAATACAAACAAGTCTCAAGCGTTAGATGCACGAAATGTGTAGTCCACCTAAAAGGGAAGGAAAACAGGCAGTGCGAAATAATGCTTAGACCCAGTCCGCCTTCAGAGGCACCTAACTAAAAGGAAGTCCGAGCCCTACGAAGAGTGGAGCCTTGTGCTCAAAAGTACCTGCACACGCTGGTGCCAATGGGCAAAAGGGGAGTCTCTTCGAGGGAGATCAGGCAGTTCAGTTTAGTGCACAAACGAAGAAGAACAGTGTTCCGCGACTCAAGCGCAGCCTCCACTGTGGGCAGAAGCAGAGCGTGAGTACGGAAAGGCGTGCTGTTTTGACACAGCGGGGAAAAGCTATGGGCTCCTGCAGGAGGGCGACCAGTTCCTAGCTATGCTACTCACCGGTCCACGATGCAAGCAGACCCAGGCTTCTCCGCGTCAGTTTCAGTCGCTGGCAGGTTCAGAAGAGCAGGGGACGTCTCGTCGTCGTGTTGAGTCTGCAGCAGCAGAGTTGAGTAAAAGACGTCCCAAACGAAGGAACCCGCACAGTTTGTTACCACAGCAGGGCAACGGAGCGGCGGTGTGTATCTGAGCCAAATGTACACTACTCACTTCAGACCTGGGAACGCCAAGTGTACGAATCATGTGAGAGTGACAAGGACTCGATATACTACACAACCTGGCGGCGGTTACAGAGCAAGACTCCTGTGTAGGCTGGTCAGTCTGCTGGATGGCCCAGAGATGCTTCCGAAGGCTTACTAGCAGGAGATGGTGAAGATGCCGAGAATAGCTGTCCCCGCTATTCCAAGGGTCGAAGTACCAGTACAGGCCTTCTGGTTCGATCAAAGGTGAAAAGGGTTTCAGAAGGCGACAGCAGTGCAGAGGAGCAGTCCTTCAGCGGGTCACCAGCGATTCCTCGGTTCAGCCTCTTGGTTGCAGGATACTTGGCTCCTGTATTCCTTCGTTCGTGAGAACTCAGGAGATCGACATGCTAGTGGTGTTTCCAGCCCCCTCTTATCCACGGTTCCCTTCGCGCCAAAACGGAGGGGACCCAATGGGAGATCCGCTCATCAACACTCACACCATTCGTGGACCTATCACGGACCACGGTGGTCCCAGGCATTCACACCACCCTAGACTCTCTGGCACCCAGGATGTGTATTGGGACCAGACATCCCAGCCCACATCCTGGAGGCACACACAAGATATGTAGAAGCCCGCGAAAGCATCTGTGTTTCGCGGGAAAGTACATGCCCAAATAAGAAAGGCCCCAGGTCGGCTCGACCTGGGGAAGGTGAAGGGAGCAAGACGGTCAGCGGACAGGACAAAGGAGCCTCGTGGTCTGGCCATTTTGGGATCTAGGCCACCATTTTGGGTTAAGCGCGAGAAACGCGCTTAGAACGCCAAAAGGAGCTCAAAACACAAGAAACGATCGCTGCCACCATTCCCGTCCGTGAATCACTTGCACCGATCAGTTACAATCCTGAAAGAGTATCTAGGGCCTGTAGAAGGCTAGAGACCCAAGAGAGCAGTAACTTAGCTTACAGTGCCCTCTTGTGTCATGTTGCACGAAAGCCGCAACATGATAAAAGAAACTACGGAAACCAGCGTTTCCTGGTACTGACTGTCTTAAGGGCATGACAGTTTCCCCGTAAGAAAGGAGCGAAAGCCCAGAGGAGTGCGGCAGAAGGCTGCACTTCTCTGGCAAAGTCGAGAACAAGGTGAAAAACAACAGCAAAATGTTTAGGGGTTGCCACATGGAAGGAAAATTACCTACAATTACGAAATCTTTCCTAACACTCGCCCCTCCCAGACTATGGACAGGGGGAACTAATCCACCCCTGGATGAGTCTCTTGTTCAGGTCGGTTAAACATTCTGCACAACCCATCAGCATTGCTATGTTGGACACCTGGCCTATGCTCAATAGTGAAGTCGAAGCCTTGTAGACTTATGGA
Organism: Ambystoma mexicanum; assembly: GCF_040938575.1. NCBI lineage: Eukaryota > Metazoa > Chordata > Amphibia > Caudata > Ambystomatidae > Ambystoma > Ambystoma mexicanum. The sequence continues at coordinate 2,099,390 of NW_027182433.1, forward strand.
CCACCTAAGCAACTTTGGATTCTCCCCCTTCATGTTTATTAGCCACTTTAAGGGCTTATGGTCAGTTTGCACAGTGAAGTGGGTCCCATAGAGGTAGGGCCTCAGCTTCCTTAGGGCCCACACAACAGAGAAACATTCTTTCTCTACCGTGGACCATCTGAGCTCTCTGTCCTTAAACTGGCGACTAATAAAAGAAATAGGGTGTTCCTTACCCTTCTCATCTACTTGCGATAGTACAGCTCCTATCCCAGTGTCAGAGGCGTCCGTCTGCACGATAAAAGGTCTTTGATAATCAGGGGCCCTGAGGACAGGGGCCTGGCACAAGGAGTCTTTTAAGCCATTGAAGGCCTTCTCACACTCGTCGGTCCAAGTTACCTTCTTGGGTTTCTTCAGAGTTGTGAGGGCAGTCAGAGGGGCAGCTATGGTGCCATAGTCTGCCACAAAATTGCGGTAATACCCCGTGAGTCCTAAGAAGGCTCTCACTTGGGTTTGTGTAGTGGGGGTAGGCCAGTCTTGTACTGCTTGTACTTTACTGGGTAGAGGCTGTATTCTCCCTCCACCTACTACATGTCCAAGGTAAAACACTGAGCCTTGTCCAATCTGGCATTTACTAGCCTTTATGGTCAAGTGTGCTTTCTGAAGAGCCTGGAGCACAATCCCGAGGTGTTTCACATGGTCTTCCCAGGTGGCACTGAAAACTGCTATATCGTCCAGATATGCAAGACAGAATTCGTCCAACCCATTCAAAACATGATGCACAAGCCTCTGGAAAGTGGCAGGTGCATTCTTCAACCCGAACGGCATTACCCGGAATTGGTAAAGGCCGTCTGGAGTAGAAAACGCTGTCTTATCCTTGGCATGTTCTGCTAAAGCTATTTGCCAATAGCCAGCAGTGAGGTCAAACGTGCTGAGGTACTTGGAGGCACCCAAAGTATCCACCAGCTCATCTGTTCGAGGCAAGGGGTGTGCATCTGTCTTGGTGACAGCATTCAGAGCCCTGTAATCCACGCAGAACCTCAATTCAGAAGTGCCTGCCTTTGGAACGAAAACCACAGGGCTGGACCAAGGACTACTAGAGGGTTCAATCACCCCAAGGTCTAACATCTTGTTGACCTCGGTCTTAATATAAGACCGTACTTTGTCTGACATCCTGTATCCCCTACTTTTGGTACGTACACTGTCTCCTGTGTCTATGTTATGTTTGCACCAAGGTGTCAAACCAGGTGACTGTGAAAACAGGGGGGAAAACTGCCTAAGCAAACTTTTCACCTCAGCCTGCTGATCAGACGTCAGGTGAGGGGCCACTCGGACACCCTCAAAGGAGCTATCTGAAGGACCTCTTTGGAACAGGTCGGGGAGAGGTTCAGACTCCTCTTCCTCAACATCTGAAGCCAGTAACAGTGCTCCGATTTCGACTCTTGGGACGAAAGCCTTCAGCCTATTCACGTGAAACACTTTTGGAGCCTGTCCAGGCCTTCCAAGGTCCACTAAATAGTTAACCTCACCCAGGGGCTCCACCACTGTGTAAGGGCCTGACCATTTGTCCTGTAAAGCTCAAGGCCTTATGGGATTCATGATCAGGACTTGCTGACCAGGTGTAAAGTTGATGAGGGAAGCTTTCTGGTCGTACCAATGTTTCACCAGCGCTTGTCCTGCCTTCAATTTATCACTAGCCAAGCCCATCAGAAGTACCATCCGTTTTCTGAGCCCTAGCACATAATCAACTACGTTGGTAGTAACAGGGGGAGTGGGCATCTCCCATCCCTCTTTGACTATGGCTAAGGGTCCCCGTACAGGATGACCAAACAGAAGTTTGAAGGGGCTGAAGCCAACACCCTCCTGTGGTACCTCTCGGTAGGCAAACAATAAGCATGGTAAAAGAAGATCCCATTGTCTTCTCTGAAGCTTCTCCAGAGCCCCAATCATGCTTTTTAACGTTCTGTTGAAACGTTCCACCAGACCATTGGTCTGGGGGTGGTATGCAGAAGAGAACTTGTAGGTGACCCCACATTCTTTCCACATAGCCTGCATATACTTCGACATAAAGTTGCTGCCACGATCTGACACAACTTCTTTAGGGAAGCCAACCCTAGTAAATATGCCAAGTAAAGCTTTTGCAACTGACTTGGCAGTTACAGTTTTCAATGGGATGGCCTCAGGATATCTGGTTGCATGGTCGACCAGCACCAGGATAAACCTATTGCCCGAGGATGTTTGCGGGTCAAGGGGACCAACGATGTCGATCCCTACCCTTTCAAATAGTACCCCCACAACTGGGTGCGGTACCAACGGAGCTTGGATTGTCGAGCCAACCTTACCAGATAACTGGCAGGAGGCACAACTCCTGCAGTGACTTTCTACTTGCACCCCCATCTTGGGCCAGTAGAAGTGCATGGATAACCTTTGCTTGGTCCTCTTAATACCAAGGTGACCAGCAAGGAGCACTTCATGTGCCAACTGCAGGAGGAAGGGCCTAACAGCAAGGGGAACCACCAACCTCCTATGGTCTCCTTCTGTAGACTCTGTGGGCTCACTATACAGGAGTCCACCTTCCCAATAAATCCTATGCGTCCCAGGAGGTTCACCCTCAAGCTGGGAGCAGGCCTGTCTCCTTAGGCCTTCCAGAGATGGGCACTCACGTTGGCCTTTACTGAATTCGTCCCTATCAGGACCTCCTTCAACTAACAATTCTTTTAGTTCAGGATGGTCGTTGGGGTCAAATACTTCAGGCATCGCCACCTCCTCGTCAGGCCCGGGCGATTGACCAACTTCCTCCACCGCAGTGGTAGGCGAGCTCGGGGGAATATTCTCTTTCCCTCGTCTTGACTTGTTGACGCATTTCCCAGCGGGATTGAGGCTGAGGTAGTTTTAGTTTCCCTGGGTTCCTGGGAGCCTAAAGTCGCAGAGGCTTATGCTAGGATTCCAGATAATACCAAGCACTACTTTAAAGACAGTGTGCTGATCAATGGAGTAGATACTCCAGCTCTTAGGGATAGTGGGTGCAGTCGAACTGTAGTGGATTCTACCTTGTTGACGCCTTTCGCCTTGGGTTTCCCCTTCGGCTGGGGCGGCGTATTGGTCTTGGCCAATGCTGCCCGTGCTTGAGACCGTGTGTAGGGTCTTTCGGCAGTGTCTCCTACGAGCCCTAAAGCTCTGAGATCATTACCTAACAAGACCTTTCCCGGGACGTTTCTCTGAATGCTCACTGGAATCCTGACTGCTGTACCATTTAAAGTAAGATTTACAGGTATTACTGGGAACATACGGAGTGGGCCGTCAGCCAACTTAGTGGGCATCAGAGTAGCTCTGGCAACTTCCTCTGAGTCTACCAATCCTGAGACCCTTCCTATAGTATGAGATGTGATATCTCAATGCTTCTAATACCAAACCTGAGATCCTTCCTATAACATGAGATGTGATATCCAAATCCTTCCCCTTTAAACCTGAGACCCTCTCTTTAGCATGAGATGTGATATCCAAATCCTTCCCATTCCAATCCTGATACCCTTCTGATAGCATGAGATGTGATATCTCAATGCCTCTAACACCAAACCTGAGATCCTACCTCCAACATGAAATGTGATATCCAACTCCTTCCCTTTCCAAACCTCAGAGCCTTCCTACAGCATGAGATGTGATATCCAAGTCCTTCCCATTCCAATCCTGAGACCCTTCCTATAACATGAGATGTGATATCCAACTCCTTCCCATTCCAACCTGAGACCCTTCCTATAGCATGAGATGGGATATCCAACTCCTTCCAAATCCAATCCTGATACCCTTCCTATAGCAAGAGATGTGATATCCAAATCCTTCCCATTCCAATCCTGAGACTCTTCCTATAACGAGATGTGATATCCAACTCCTTCCCATTCCAACCTGAGACCCTTCCTATAGCAGGAGAAGGGATATCCAACTCCTTCCCATTCCAATCCTGAGACCCTTCGTATACCATGAGATGTGATATCTCAACGCTTCTAATAAAAAACCTGAGACCTTTCCTATAGCAAGAGATGTGATATCCAAATCCTTCCCATTCCAATCCTGAGATCCTTCCTATAACATGAGATGTGATATCCAATTCCTTCCCATTCCAAACCTGAGACCCTTCCTATTGGATGAGATGTGATATCCAACTCCTTCCCATTCCAATCCTGAGACCCTTCCTATACCATGAGAGGTGATATCTCAATGCTTCTAATACCAAACCTGGGACCTGTCCTATAACATGAGATATGATATCCAAATCCTTCCCCTTTCAAACCTGAGACCCTTCCTTTAGCATGAGATGTGATATCCAAATTCTTCCCATTCCAATCCTGAGACCCTTCCTATAACGAGATGTGATATCCAACTCCTTCCCATTCCAACCTGAGACCCTTCCTATAGCATGAGATGTGATATCTCATGTTTCTAATAAAAAACCCGAGACCCTTCCTATAGCAAGAGATGTAATATCCATATCCTTCCCATTCCAATCCTGAGACCCTTCCTATAACGAGATGTGATATCCAACTCCTTCCCATTCCAACCTGAGACCCTTCCTACAGCATGAGAAGGGATATCCAACTCCTTCCCATTCCAATCCTGAGACCCTTCCTATACCATGAGATGTGATATCTCAATGCTTCTAATAAAAAACCTGAGACCCTTCCTATTGGATGAGATGTGATATCCAACTCCTTCCCAGTCCAATCCTGAGACCCTTCCTATACCATATGTGATATCTCAATGCTTCTAATACCGAACCTGGGACCCGTCCTATAACATGAGATATGATACCCAAATCCTTCCCCTTCCAAACCTGAGACCCTTCCTTTAGCATGAGATGTGATATCCAAATCCTTCCCATTCCAATCCTGAGATCCTTCCTATAACATGAGATGTGATATCCAATTCCTTCCCATTCCAAACCTGAGACCCTTCCTATTGGATGAGATGTGATATCCAACTCCTTCCCATTCCTATCCTGAGACCCTTCCTATACCATGAGATGTGATATCTCAATGCTTCTAATACCAAACCTGGGACCCGTCCTATAACATGAGATATGATATCCAAATCCTTCCCCTTCCAAACCTGAGACCCTTCCTTTAGCATGAGATGTGATATCCAAATCCTTCCCATTCCAATCTTGAAACCCTTCCTATAGCATGAGATGTGATATCTCAATGTTTCTAATAAAAAACCCGAGACCCTTCCTATAGCAAGAGATGTGATATCCAAATCCTTCCCATTCCAATCTTGAGACCCTTCCTATAACATGAGATGTGATATCCAACTCCTTCCCATTCCAACCTGAGATCCTTCCTATAACGAGATGTGATATCCAACTCCTTCCCATTCCAACCTGAGACCCTTCCTATAGCATGAGAAGGGATATCCAACTCCTTCCCATTCCAATCCTGAGACCCTTCCTATACCATGAGATGTGATATCTCAATGTTTCTAATAAAAAGCCGAGGCCCTTCCTATAGCAAGAGATGTGATATCCATATCCTTCCCATTCCAATCCTGAGACCCTTCCTATAACGAGATGTGATATCCAACTCCTTCCCATTCCAACCTGAGACCCTTCCTATAGCATGAGAAGGGATATCCAACTCCTTCCCATTCCAATCCTGAGACCCTTCCTATACCATGAGATGTGATATCTCAATGCTTCTAATATCAAAACTGAGACCCTCCCTATAGCATCAGATGTGATATCTAAGTCCTTCCCATTCCAATCCTGAGACCCTTCGGATAGCAGAGATGTGATATCTCAATGCTTATACCAAACCTGAGACCCTTCCTATAGCATGAGATTTGATATCTAACTCCTTCCCATTCCAATCCTGAGACCCTTCCTATAGCATGAGATGTGATATCTCAATGCTTCTACCAAAACTGAGACCCTTCCTTTAGCACGAGATGTGATATCCAACTCCTTCCCATTCCAATCCTGAGACCCTTCCTATAGCATGAGATGTGATATCTCAATGCTTCTAATACCAAACCTGAGATCCTTCCTATAACATGAGATGTGATATCCAACTCCTTCCCATTCCAATCCTGAGACCCTTCCTATAGTATGAGATGTGATATCTCAATGCTTCTAATACCAAACCTGAGATCCTTCCTATAACATGAGATGTGATATCCAAATCCTTCCCCTTTAAACCTGAGACCCTCTCTTTAGCATGAGATGTGATATCCAAATCCTTCCCATTCCAATCCTGATACCCTTCTGATAGCATGAGATGTGATATCTCAATGCCTCTAACACCAAACCTGAGATCCTACCTCTAACATGAAATGTGATATCCAACTCCTTCCCTTTCCAAACCTCAGAGCCTTCCTACAGCATGAGATGTGATATCCAAGTCCTTCCCATTCCAATCCTGAGACCCTTCCTATAACATGAGATGTGATATCCAACTCCCCATTCCAACCTGAGACCCTTCCTATAGCATGAGATGGGATATCCAACTCCTTCCAAATCCAATCCTGATACCCTTCCTATAGCAAGAGATGTGATATCCAAATCCTTCCCATTCCAATCCTGAGACTCTTCCTATAACGAGATGTGATATCCAACTCCTTCCCATTCCAACCTGAGACCCTTCCTATAGCATGAGAAAGGATATCCAACTCCTTCCCATTCCAATCCTGAGACCCTTCCTATACCATGAGATGTGATATCTCAACGCTTCTAATAAAAAACCTGAGACCTTTCCTATAGCAAGAGATGTGATATCCAAATCCTTCCCATTCCAATCCTGAGATCCTTCCTATAACATGAGATGTGATATCCAATTCCTTCCCATTCCAAACCTGAGACCCTTCCTATTGGATGAGATGTGATATCCAACTCCTTCCCATTCCAATCCTGAGACCCTTCCTATACCATGAGAGGTGATATCTCAATGCTTCTAATACCAAACCTGGGACCCGTCCTATAACATGAGATATGGTATCCAAATCCTTCCCCTTCCAAACCTGAGACCCTTCCTTTAGCATGAGATGTGATATCCAAATCCTTCCCATTCCAATCCTGAGACCCTTCCTATAACGAGATGTGATATCCAACTCCTTCCCATTCCAACCTGAGACCCTTCCTATAGCATGAGATGTGATATCTCATGTTTCTAATAAAAAACAAGAGACCCTTCCTATAGCAAGAGATGTGATATCCATATCCTTCCCATTCCAATCCTGAGACCCTTCCTATAACGAGATGTGATATCCAACTCCTTCCCATTCCAACCTGAGACCCTTCCTATAGCATGAGAAGGGATATCCAACTCCTTCCCATTCCAATCTTGAGACCCTTCCTATACCATGAGATGTGATATCTCAATGCTTCTAATAAAAAACCTGAGACCCTTCCTATTGGATGAGATGTGATATCCAACTCCTTCCCATTCCAATCCTGAGACCCTTCCTATACCATATGTGATATCTCAATGCTTCTAATACCAAACCTGGGCCCCGTCCTATAACATGAGATATGATACCCAAATCCTTCCCCTTCCAAACCTGAGACCCTTCCTTTAGCATGAGATGTGATATCCAAATCCTTCCCATTCCAATCCTGAGATCCTTCCTATAACATGAGATGTGATATCCAATTCCTTCCCATTCCAAACCTGAGACCCTTCCTATTGGATGAGATGTGATATCCAACTCCTTCCCATTCCTATCCTGAGACCCTTCCTATACCATGAGATGTGATATCTCAATGCTTCTAATACCAAACCTGGGACCCGTCCTATAACATGAGATATGATATCCAAATCCTTCCCCTTCCAAACCTGAGACCCTTCCTTTAGCATGAGATGTGATATCCAAATCCTTCCCATTCCAATCTTGAAACCCTTCCTATAGCATGAGATGTGATAGCTCAATGTTTCTAATAAAAAACCCGAGACCCTTCCTATAGCAAGAGATGTGATATCCAAATCCTTCCCATTCCAATCTTGAGACCCTTCCTATAACATGAGATGTGATATCCAACTCCTTCCCATTCCAACCTGAGATCCTTCCTATAATGAGATGTGATATCCAACTCCTTCCCATTCCACCCTGAGACCCTTCCTATAGCATGAGAAGGGATATCCAACTCCTTCCCATTCCAATCCTGAGACCCTTCCTATATCATGAGATGTGATATCTCAATGCTTCTAATAAAAAACCTGAGACCTTTCCTATAGCAAGAGTTGTGATATCCAAATCCTTCCCATTCCAATCCTGAGATCCTTCCTATAACATGAGATGTGCTATCCAATTCCTTCCCATTCCAAACCTGAGACCCTTCCTATTGGATGAGATGTGATATCCAACTCCTTCCCATCCAATCCTGAGACCCTTCCTATACCATGAGAGGTGATATCTCAATGCTTCTAATACCAAACCTGGGACCCGTCCTATAACATGAGATATGATATCCAAATCCTTCCCCTTCCAAACCTGAGACCCTTCCTTTAGCATGAGATGTGATATCCAAATCCTTCCCATTCCAATCCTGAGACCCTTCCTATAACGAGATGTGATATCCAACTCCTTCCCATTCCAACCTGAGACCCTTCCTATAGCATGAGATGTGATATCTCATGTTTCTAATAAAAAACCCGAGACCCTTCCTATAGCAAGAGATGTGATATCCATATCCTTCCCATTCCAATCCTGAGACCCTTCCTATAACGAGATGTGATATCCAACTCCTTCCCATTCCAACCTGAGACCCTTCCTATAGCATAAGGGATATCCAACTCCTTCCCATTCCAATCCTGAGACCCTTCCTATACCATGAGATGTGATATCTCAATGCTTCTAATAAAAAACCTGAGACCCTTCCTATTGGATGAGATGTGATATCCAACTCCTTCCCATTCCAATCCTGAGACCCTTCCTATACCATATGTGATATCTAAATGCTTCTAATACCAAACCTGGGACCCGTCCTATAACATGAGATATGATACCCAAATCCTTCCCCTTGCAAACCTGAGACCCTTCCTTTAGCATGAGATGTGATATCCAATTCCTTCCCATTCCAAACCTGAGACCCTTCCTATTGGATGAGATGTGATATCCAACTCCTTCCCATTCCTATCCTGAGACCCTTCCTATACCATGAGATGTGATATCTCAATGCTTCTAATACCAAACCTGGGACCCGTCCTATAACATGAGATATGATATCCAAATCCTTCCCCTTCCAAACCTGAGACCCTTCCTTTAGCATGAGATGTGATATCCAAATCCTTCCCATTCCAATCTTGAAACCCTTAGATGTGATATCTCAATGTTTCTAATAATAAACCCGAGACCCTTCCTATAGCAAGAGATGTGATATCCAAATCCTTCCCATTCCAATCTTGAGACCCTTCCTATAACATGAGATGTGATATCCAACTCCTTCCCATTCCAACCTGAGATCCTTCCTATAGCATGAGAAGGGATATCCAACTCCTTCCCAATCCGATCCTGAGACCCTTCTGATAGCAGAGATGTGATATATCTATGCTTCTACCAAACCTGAGACCCTTCCTTTAGCATGAGATGTGATATCCAAATCCTTCACATTCCAATCCTGAGACCCTTCCTATAGCATGAGATGTGATATCTCAATGCTTCTAATACCAAACCTGAGATCCTTCCTATAACATGAGATGTGATATCCAACTCCTTCCCATTCCAAGCCTGAGATGTGATATCTCAATGCTTCTAACAGAGATGTGATATATCTATGCTTCTACCAAACCTGAGACCCTTCCTTTAGCATGAGATGTGATATCCAAATCCTTCACATTCCAATCCTGAGACCCTTCCTATAGCAAGAGATGTGATATCCAAATCCTTCCCTTTCCAATCCTGAGATCCTTCCTATAACATGAGATGTGATGTCCAATTCCTTCCCATTCCAAACCTGAGACCCTTCCTATTGGATGAGATGTGATATCCAACTCCTTCCCATTCCAATCCTGAGACCCTTCCTATACCATGAGAGGTGATATCTCAATGCTTCTAATACCAAACCTGGGACCCGTCCTATAACATGAGATATGATATCCAAATCCTTCCCCTTCCAAACCTGAGACCCTTCCTTTAGCATGAGATGTGATATCCAAATCCTTCCCATTACAATCCTGAGACCCTTCCTATAACGAGATGTGATATCCAACTCCTTCCCATTCCAACCTGAGACCCTTCCTATAGCATGAGATGTGATATCTCATGTTTCTAATAAAAAACCCGAGACCCTTCCTATAGCAAGAGATGTGATATCCATATCCTTCCCATTCCAATCCTGAGACCCTTCCTATAACGAGATGTGATATCCAACTCCTTCCCATTCCAACCTGAGACCCTTCCTATAGCATGAAAAGGGATATCCAACTCCTTCCCATTCCAATCTTGAGACCCTTCCTATACCATGAGATGTGATATCTCAATGCTTCTAATAAAAAACCTGAGACCCTTCCTATTGGATGAGATGTGATATCCAACTCCTTCCCATTCCAATCCTGAGACCCTTCCTATACCATATGTGATATCTCAATGCTTCTAATACCAAACCTGGGACCCGTCCTATAACATGAGATATGATACCCAAATCCTTCCCCTTCCAAACCTGAGACCCTTCCTTTAGCATGAGATGTGATATCCAAATCCTTCCCATTCCAATCCTGAGATCCTTCCTATAAAATGAGATGTGATATCCAATTCCTTCCCATTCCAAACCTGAGACCCTTCCTATTGGATGAGATGTGATATCCAACTCCTTCCCATTCCTATCCTGAGACCCTTACTATACCATGAGATGTGATATCTCAATGCTTCTAATACCAAACCTGGGACCCGTCCTATAACATGAGATATGATATCCAAATCCTTCCCCTTCCAAACCTGAGACCCTTCCTGAGATGTGATATCCAAATCCTTCCCATTCCAATCTTGAAACCCTTCCTATAGCATGAGATGTGATATCTCAATGTTTCTAATAAAAAACCCGAGACCCTTCCTATAGCAAGCGATGTGATATCCAAATCCTTCCCATTCCAATCTTGAGACCCTTCCTATAACATGAGATGTGATATCCAACTCCTTCCCATTCCAACCTGAGATCCTTCCTATAACGAGATGTGATATCCAACTCCTTCCCATTCCAACCTGAGACCCTTCCTATATCATGAGATGTGATATCTCAATGCTTCTAATAAAAAACCTGAGACCTTTCCTATAGCAAGAGATGTGATATCCAAATCCTTCCCATTCCAATCCTGAGATCCTTCCTATAACATGAGATGTGATATCCAATTCCTTCCGATTCCAAACCTGAGACCCTTCCTATTGGATGAGATGTGATATCCAACTCCTTCCCATTCCAATCCTGAGACCCTTCCTATACCATGAGAGGTGATATCTCAATCCTTCTAATACCAAACCTGGGACCCGTCCTATAACATGAGATATGTTATCCAAATCCTTCCCCTTCCAAACCTGAGACCCTTCCTTTAGCATGAGATGTGATATCCAAATACTTCCCATTCCAATCCTGAGACCCTTCCTATAACGAGATGTGATATCCAACTCCTTCCCATTCCAACCTGAGACCCTTCCTATAGCATGAGATGTGATATCTCAATGCTTCTAATAAAAAACCTGAGACCTTTCCTATAGCAAGAGATGTGATATCCAAATCCTTCCCATTCCAATCCTGAGATCCTTCCTATAACATGAGATGTGATGTCCAATTCCTTCCCATTCCAAACCTGAGACCCTTCCTATTGGATGAGATGTGATATCCAACTCCTTCCCATTCCAATCCTGAGACCCTTCCTATACCATGAGAGGTGATATCTCAATGCTTCTAATACCAAACCTGGGACCCGTCCTATAACATGAGATATGATATCCAAATCCTTCCCCTTCCAAACCTGAGACCCTTCCTTTAGCATGAGATGTGATATCCAAATCCTTCCCATTACAATCCTGAGACCCTTCCTATAACGAGATGTGATATCCAACTCCTTCCCATTCCAACCTGAGACCCTTCCTATAGCATGAGATGTGATATCTCATGTTTCTAATAAAAAACCCGAGACCCTTCCTATAGCAAGAGATGTGATATCCATATCCTTCCCATTCCAATCCTGAGACCCTTCCTATAACGAGATGTGATATCCAACTCCTTCCCATTCCAACCTGAGACCCTTCCTATAGCATGAAAAGGGATATCCAACTCCTTCCCATTCCAATCTTGAGACCCTTCCTATACCATGAGATGTGATATCTCAATGCTTCTAATAAAAAACCTGAGACCCTTCCTATTGGATGAGATGTGATATCCAACTCCTTCCCATTCCAATCCTGAGACCCTTCCTATACCATATGTGATATCTCAATGCTTCTAATACCAAACCTGGGACCCGTCCTATAACATGAGATATGATACCCAAATCCTTCCCCTTCCAAACCTGAGACCCTTCCTTTAGCATGAGATGTGATATCCAAATCCTTCCCATTCCAATCCTGAGATCCTTCCTATAAAATGAGATGTGATATCCAATTCCTTCCCATTCCAAACCTGAGACCCTTCCTATTGGATGAGATGTGATATCCAACTCCTTCCCATTCCTATCCTGAGACCCTTACTATACCATGAGATGTGATATCTCAATGCTTCTAATACCAAACCTGGGACCCGTCCTATAACATGAGATATGATATCCAAATCCTTCCCCTTCCAAACCTGAGACCCTTCCTGAGATGTGATATCCAAATCCTTCCCATTCCAATCTTGAAACCCTTCCTATAGCATGAGATGTGATATCTCAATGTTTCTAATAAAAAACCCGAGACCCTTCCTATAGCAAGCGATGTGATATCCAAATCCTTCCCATTCCAATCTTGAGACCCTTCCTATAACATGAGATGTGATATCCAACTCCTTCCCATTCCAACCTGAGATCCTTCCTATAACGAGATGTGATATCCAACTCCTTCCCATTCCAACCTGAGACCCTTCCTATATCATGAGATGTGATATCTCAATGCTTCTAATAAAAAACCTGAGACCTTTCCTATAGCAAGAGATGTGATATCCAAATCCTTCCCATTCCAATCCTGAGATCCTTCCTATAACATGAGATGTGATATCCAATTCCTTCCGATTCCAAACCTGAGACCCTTCCTATTGGATGAGATGTGATATCCAACTCCTTCCCATTCCAATCCTGAGACCCTTCCTATACCATGAGAGGTGATATCTCAATCCTTCTAATACCAAACCTGGGACCCGTCCTATAACATGAGATATGTTATCCAAATCCTTCCCCTTCCAAACCTGAGACCCTTCCTTTAGCATGAGATGTGATATCCAAATACTTCCCATTCCAATCCTGAGACCCTTCCTATAACGAGATGTGATATCCAACTCCTTCCCATTCCAACCTGAGACCCTTCCTATAGCATGAGATGTGATATCTCATGTTTCTAATAAAAAACCCGAGACCCTTCCTATAGCAAGAGATGTGATATCCATATCCTTCCCATTCCAATCCTGAGACCCTTCCTATAACGAGATGTGATATCCAACTCCGTCCCATTCCATCCTGAGACCCTTCCTATAGCATGAGATGTGATATCTCATGTTTCTAATAAAAAACCCGAGACCCTTCCTATAGCAAGAGATGTGATATCCATATCCTTCCCATTCCAATCCTGAGACCCTTCCTATAACGAGATGTGATATCCAACTCCTTCCCATTCCAACCTGAGACCCTTCCTATAGCTTGAGAAGGGATATCCAACTCCTTCCCATTCCAATCCTGAGACCCTTCCTATACCAGGAGATGTGATATCTCAATGCTTCTAATAAAAAACCTGAGACCCTTCCTATTGGATGAGATGTGATATCCAACTCCTTCCCATTCCAATCCTGAGACCCTTCCTATACCATATGTGATATCTCAATGCTTCTAATACCAAACCTGGGACCCGTCCTATAACATGAGATATGATACCCAAATCCTTCCCCTTGCAAACCTGAGACCCTTCCTTTAGCATGAGATGTGATATCCAATTCCTTCCCATTCCAAACCTGAGACCCTTCCTATTGGATGAGATGTGATATCAAACTCCTTCCCATTCCTATCCTGAGACCCTTCCTATACCATGAGATGTGATATCTCAATGCTTCTAATACCAAACCTGGGACCCGTCCTATAACATGAGATATGATATCCAAATCCTTCCCCTTCCAAACCTGAGACCCTTCCTTTAGCATGAGATGTGATATTCAAATCCTTCCCATTCCAATCTTGAAACCCTTCCTATAGCATGAGATGTGATATCTCAATGTTTCTAATAAAAAACCCGAGACCCTTCCTATAGCAAGAGATGTGATATCCAAATCCTTCCCATTCCAATCTTGAGACCCTTCCTATAACATGAGATGTGATATCCAACTCCTTCCCATTCCAACCTGAGATCCTTCCTATAGCATGAGAAGGGATATCCAACTCCTTCCCAATCCAATCCTGAGACCCTTCTGATAGCAGAGATGTGATATCTCAATGCTTATACCAAACCTGAGACCCTTCCTATGGCATGAGATGTGATATCCAACTCCTTCCCATTCCAATCCTGAGACCCTTCCTATAGCATAAGATGTGATATATCTATGCTTCTACCAAACCTGAGACCCTTCCTTTAGCATGAGATGTGATATCCAAATCCTTCACATTCCAATCCTGAGACCCTTCCTATCGCATGAGATGTGATATCTCAATGCTTCTAATACCAAACCTGAGATCCTTCCTATAACATGAGATGTGATATCCAACTCCTTCCCATTCCAAGCCTGAGACCCTTCCGATAGCATGAGATGTGATATCTCAATGCTTCTAAAACCAAACATGAGAACCATCCTATAACATGAGATGTGAAATCCAAATCCTTCCCTTCCCAAACCTGAGACCCTTCCTATAGCTTGAGATGTGATATCAAACTCCTTCCCATTCCAATCCTGAGATAGCTTGAGATGTGATATCCAACTCCGTCCCTTTCCAATCCTGAGACCCTTAATATACCATGAGATGTGATATCTCAATGCTTCTAATACCAAACCTGAGACCCGTCCTAAAACATGAGATGTGAGTACTGTTAGGAAAGATTTCGTTATTGTAGGGAACTTTCCTTCCATGTGGCAACCCCTAAACTTTTTGCTATTGTTTTCAACCTGTTTCTTGACTTTGCCAGAGAAGTACAGCCTCCTGCCGTACTCCTCTGGGCTTTCGCTCCTTTCTTACGGGGAAACTGACATGCCCTTAAGACAGTCAGTACCGGGGAACGCTGTTTCCCGTAGTTTCTTTTATCGTGTCGCCATTTTAGTGCAACACGACACAAGAGGGCACTGTAAGCTAAGTTACAGCTCTCTTGGGTCTCTAGCCTTCTACAGACCCTAGACACTCTTGTAGGATGGTTTTTGGATCGGTGCAAGTCATTCAGGGACTGGGCTGGTGGCAGCGATCATTTGGTTTATTTTGAGCTCCTTTTGCCGTTCTGAGCACCTTTTTGCCGCGAACACAAAAGGGTGGCCCGGCTACCCAAAATGGCCGGACCACGAGGCTCCTTTGTCTCGTCCACTGTCCGTCTTGCTCCCTTTACCTTCCCCCGGGTCAGGCGACCCGGGGCCTTCCTTATTTGGGCATGTAGTTTCCCGCGAAACACGGTTTCTTTCGCGGGCTTCTACATGTCGTTTGAGTGCCCCCAGGATGTGGGCTGGGCTGTCTGGTCCCAATACACATCCTGGGTGCCAGAGAGTCTAGGGTGGTGTGAATGCCTGGGACCACTGTGGTCCGTGATTGGTCCACGTATGGTATGTGTGTTGATGAGCGGATCTCCCATTGGCTCCCCTCCGTTTTGGCGCGAAGGGAACCGTGGATAAGAGGGAGCTGGAAACACCACTACCATGTCGATCTCCTGAGTTCTTACGAACCCAGGGATACAGGAGCCAAGTATCCTGCGAACACGAGGCTGGACCGAGGAATCGCTGGTGACCCCCTGAAGAACTTCTGCTCCTCATTGCTGTCGTCCGGTGAAGCCCTTTCCACCTAAGATCGAACAAGAAGGCCTGTACTGGCGCTTCGACCTATTGGAATAGCAGGACCAGCTATTCCCGGCACCTTCATCAACTCCTGCTGTAAGCCTTCGGAAGTGTCTCTGGGCCATCCAGTTGACTGACCAGCTTACTAAGGAGGCCTGCTCTGTAATCGCCGACAGGTTGGGTGGTATTCTGAGTCCGGGGCATGCTCACACGCTTCGTTTGCTTAGCAGTCCTAAGCTAGAGGTGAGCAGTGCTCGTTTGGCTTGAATACACCCGGCCGTTCCGTTGCCCTGCTGTGGCGACAAAAACTGTGCTTGTTTCTTCGATCGGGACGTCTTTTTACTCTGCACGACGACGAGACGTTCCCTGCTCTTCAGAACCTGCCAGAAGCTGCATCTATCGAGGAGGAGCTCGGGCCTGCTTGCTTCGGGGACCGGTGAGTAGATTAGCTAGGATCTGGTCGCCCTCCTGCAGTGCCTCTTGCTTTTCCCCGCTGTAAATACAGCACCCCTTGTCCGTACTCGCGCCCTGCTTCTGCCTCACAGTGGAGGCTGCGCTAGAGTCGCGGACCGTGTTCTCCTTCATTAGAGCTCCCTACAGAGCTGTTCAACGTCCTCCGAAGAGCTTCACCTTCTGCCCATTGGCACCGGCGTGTGCAGGTACTTTTGAGCGCTAGGCTCCACTCTTCGTAGGGATTGGACTACCATCCAGTTAGGGGCCTCAGAAGGCGGACATATCACTCGCATTGGTTCGCACTGCCTGTTTTCCTTCCCCTGCAGGTGGATAACATATTTCGTGCTGCTAATGCTGTGAAACTGTGTATTCTGTATATATATTGGGTGGATAGTGTATGTGTTGGTTTAATATCGTTGTATATTGCTGCTTTTACTGTAGTTATTAGTTTCAAGGCCTTATAATAAATGTGTATCTATTTTTGATATAAACAACTGTTTGGAGTAGTTTGTAAGCGCTCTTGCTTTGTGTGCTCATTGCGGGCTTTCAGTCACCCTCACCCCTCTTGAGACCTAGTCTTGACCGCCGCGATCGCTACCTTGATTGGTCTGGCTTGTCCAGAGGTTACCCTGTTCCAAGTAATTAGGTTGGCCTTCTGAACCTCTGCGCCACCAGGACAGAGTTCAGAAATCCGTCTTAACAAATTGGTGTACAGCGGTGGGATACGACTGAAGGTATCCAGTGTTGCGCACGAGCTAAGGCGTTTTCAGGTTATTCCAACCAGGACACGCAGTAAAGTATTGAATATAACGTTAAAAAGGCCATAGTCCTATCGACAGTATGGAAACGAATACTTTATTAACCTTAAATGCTTCGAAATCTGAAACATTGAAGAAGATGTGTGCGGAGAGAGGGGTTTCCTCTCAAGGCACTAAATTGGAAATGATCCAGAGAATCGTGGCGTGGCAAGAAGCGCAGCTTGACGCTATAACTTCCGAGGACAGTGCAGAAGGTGGTGGGGCTGCTCTCACTGGCAGAACCGACGGTTCTGCCGCTGCACTGATCCATCACGACCACGAGGACAGGGAGGATGTAATGTCTAACGTTTCCTCTGCCAGTGTTGATGGGGAGGCTATGCTTGAATTCAAGAAGCAAGAGCTGCGGTTTAGGCAGCAGGAGCTTGAATTCAGCATAGCCAAACTGAAAATCGACCAGGCAGAAAAACAAAAAGACAGGGATCACCAGTTGGAACTGGCCAAGCTTCAGTTCGCAAATGGGTCCAAGGGTCCTGGACATGGTTCTGGGGCTTCCTCTCATCCACGGTTTCCAAAAGATCTGCTCAGTGTGTATGAGGAACGAAATGACATTATGGACTGGTTAAATGCGTTTGAGTATGCATGCGAGGTTCAAGAGGTTGATAATGCGGATAAGATTGCATGGTTACTCAGCAGACTGCCCCATTCTGGTTGCAGTGCCATTATGGAAATGTCGAAGGCTGAGCGCGCTGATTTTGCAATGTTGAAGCAGACTCTCATTTTAAAGTTTGGGAAGACTCCGACCCAATATTTGAAAAGGTTTAGAGAGTATAAGAAAAAGGAAGGTGGTACTTGGGTGTCGTATGTAGCTGAGTCCCTGAAAAACTTGACTGGCTGGGTTGAAGGTTATAAGGTTTCTACCTTCGAAGGCATGATCAATCTGGTCATGCTGGAACACATTTTTGCTTCTTCTTCCCCGGAGCTTAAGCAGCATTTGGCCGATTCGAAGGAGATAGATCCTAAGAAGCTGGCCATTGCAGCAGATTTATGGGTGTCACATCGAGTGTCCCATAAGGACAAAACTCATCCTGGTAAGCAGGAGGAAGGGAAAAAGTCCAAAGATGTGGAGGGTGGGGAATCTGCTAAATCTTCTTCCCATAAGGGCCACAAAAAGAAAAATAAGGGTAAGCCATCCGAGAACTCACAGGGTAGTGGAGGTTCGCCTCCGAAACAGAACTCTGGTTATAATAAGCCTCCCTACGTAAACAGACCCAATGGGGCTTGTTTTTCTTGTGGAGCAACTGACCATGTGAAGGGGGATCCCCGTTGTAAGGTTAGACCTTTGGGGGTCCACTCCGCTAATCTGGCCTTCTCCTCCTACGAGGAAGAAGAGATTACAGGAGCATCCTTCTCCTCAGACTCATTTCCCAGCGGAATAGAGGCTGAGGTAGTTTTAGTGTCCCTGGGTTCCTGGGAGCCTAAAGTCGCAGAGGCGTATGCTAGGATTCCGGATAATACCAAGCACTACTTTAAAGACAGTGTGCTGATCAATGGAGTGGATACTCCAGCTCTTAGGGATAGTGGGTGCAGTCGAACTGTAGTGGATTCTACCTTGGTAGACTCAGAGGAAGTTGCCAGAGCTCCTCTGATGCCCACTAAGTTGGCTGACGGCCCCCTCCGTATGTTTCCCGTGATCCCTGTTAATCTAACTTTAAATGGTACAGCAGTTAGGATTCCAGTGAGCATTCAGAGAAACGTCCCGGGAAAGGTCTTGTTGGGCAATGATCTCAGAGCTCTAGGGCTCGTAGGAGACACTGCTGAAAGACCCTACACACGGTCTCAAGCACGGGCAGCATTGGCCAAGTCCAATACGCCGCCCCAGCCGAAGGGGAAACCCAAGGCGAAAGGAGTCAACAAGTCCCGACGGGGGAAAGAGTATATTCCCCCGAGCTCGCCTACCACTGCGGTGGAGGGAGTTGGTCAATCGCCCGAGCCTGACGAGGAGGTGGCGATGCCTGAAGTGTTCGACCCCAACGACCATCCTGAACTAAAAGACTTGTTAGTTGAAGGAGGTCCTGATAGGGACGACTTCAGTAAGGGCCAACGTGAGTGCCCATCTCTGGAAGGCCTAAGGATACAGGCCTGCTCCCAGCTTGAGGGTGAACCTCCTGGGTTGCAAAGGATTTACCAGGAAGGTGGACTCCTTTATAGTGAGCCCACAGAGTCTACAGAAGGAGACCATAGGAGGTTGGTGGTTTCCCTTGCTGTTAGGCCCTTCCTCCTACAGTTGGCGCATGTCGTTCCCCTTGCTGGTCACCTTGGTATGAGGAGGACCAAGCAAAGGTTATCCATGCACTTCTACTGGCCCAAGATGGGGGAGCAAGTAGAAAGTCACTGCAGGAGTTGTGCCGCCTGCCAGTTGTCTGGTAAGGTTGGCGCGACAATACAAGCTCCGTTGGTACCGCTCCCAGTTGTGGGGGTACCATTTGAAAGGGTAGGGATCGACATGGTTGGTCCCCTTGACCCGCAAACATCCTCAGGCAATAGGTTTATCCTGGTGCTGGTCGACCATGCAACCCGGTATCCTGAGGCCGTCCCATTTACAACTGTAACTGCCAAGCCAGTTGCAGAAGCTTTACTCGGCATGTTCACTAGGGTTGGCTTCCCTAAAGAAGTTGTGTCGGATCATGGCAGCAACTTTATGTCGAAGTATAGGCAGGCTATGTGGAAAGAATGTGGGGTCACCTACAGGTTCTCTTCTGCATACCGCCCCCAGACCGATGGTCTGGGGGGGCGTTTCAACAGGACGTTAACGAGCATGATTGGGGCTCTGGAGGAGCCTCAGAGAAGAGAATGGGATCTTCTTGTTTCATGCTTACTGTTTGCCTACCGAGAGGTACCACAGGAGGGTGTTGGCTTCAGCCCCTTCGAACTTCTGTTCGGTCATCCCGTACGGGGACCCTTAGCCATTGTCAAGGAGGGATGGGAGATGCCCACTCCCCCTGTTACTACCAATGTAGTTGATTATGTGCTAGGGCTCAGAAAACGGATGGTACTTCTGATGGGCTTGGCTAGTGCTAAATTGAAGGCAGGGCAAGCGCTGGTGAAACATTGGTACGACCAGAAAGCTTCCCTCATCAACGTTACACATGGCCAGCAAGTCCTGATCGTGAATCCCATAAGGCCTCGAGCTTTACAGGACAAATGGTCAGGCCCTTACCCAGTGGTGGAGCCCCTGGGTGAGGTTAGCTATTCAGTGGACCTTGGAAGGCCTGGACAGGCTCTAAAAGTGTTTCACGTGAATAGGCTGAAGGCTTTCGTCCCAAGCGGCGAAATCGCAGCACTGCTATTGGCTTCAGACGTTGAGGAAGAGGAGTCTGAACCTCTCCCTGACCTGTTCCAAAGCAGTCCTTCAGAAAGCTCTTTTGAGGGTGTCCGAGTGGCCCCTCACCAAAATGGACAAGGCTCAGTGGTTTGCCTTGGACATGAAGTAGGTGGAGGGAGGAGACAGCCTCTATCCAGTAAGGTACCAGCGGTACAAGACTGGCCTACCCCCACTATGCAAACCCAAGTGAGAGCCTTCTTAGGACTCACGGGTTATTACCGCAATTTTATGGCAGACTATGGCACCATAGCTGCTCCTCTGACTGCCCTCACAACTCCGAAGAAACCCAAGAAGGTAACTTGGACTGACGAGTGTGAGAAGGCCTTCAATGGCTTGAAAGACTCCTTGTGCCAGGCCCCTGTGCTCAGGGCCCCTGATTATCAAAGACCTTTTATCGTGCAGACGGATGCCTCTGACACTGGGATAGGAGCTGTACTATCACAAGTAGATGAGAAGGGTAAGGAACACCCTATCGGTTTTATTAGTCGCCAGCTTAAGGACAGAGAGCTCAGATGGTCCACGGTAGAGAAAGAATGTTTCTCTGTTGTGTGGGCCCTAAGGAAGCTGCGGCCCTACCTCTATGGGACCCACTTCACTGTGCAGACTGACCATAAGCCGTTAAAGTGGCTAATGAACATGAAGGGGGAGAATCCAAAGTTGCTTAGGTGGTCCATAAGTCTACAAGGCTTCGACTTCACTATTGAGCATAGGCCAGGTGTCCAACATAGCAATGCTGATGGGTTGTCCAGAATGTTTTACCGACCTGAACAAGAGACTCATCCAGGGGTGGATTAGTTCCCCCTGTCCATAGTCTGGGAGGGGCGAGTGTTAGGAAAGATTTCGTTATTGTAGGGAACTTTCCTTCCATGTGGCAACCCCTAAACTTTTTGCTATTGTTTTCAACCTGTTTCTTGACTTTGCCAGAGAAGTACAGCCTCCTGCCGTACTCCTCTGGGCTTTCGCTCCTTTCTTACGGGGAAACTGACATGCCCTTAAGACAGTCAGTACCGGGGAACGCTGTTTCCCGTAGTTTCTTTTATCGTGTCGCCATTTTAGTGCAACACGACACAAGAGGGCACTGTAAGCTAAGTTACAGCTCTCTTGGGTCTCTAGCCTTCTACAGACCCTAGACACTCTTGTAGGATGGTTTTTGGATCGGTGCAAGTCATTCAGGGACTGGGCTGGTGGCAGCGATCATTTGGTTTATTTTGAGCTCCTTTTGCCGTTCTGAGCACCTTTTTGCCGCGAACACAAAAGGGTGGCCCGGCTACCCAAAATGGCCGGACCACGAGGCTCCTTTGTCTCGTCCACTGTCCGTCTTGCTCCCTTTACCTTCCCCCGGGTCAGGCGACCTGGGGCCTTCCTTATTTGGGCATGTAGTTTCCCGCGAAACACGGTTGCTTTCGCGGGCTTCTACATGTCGTTTGAGTGCCCCCAGGATGTGGGCTGGGCTGTCTGGTCCCAATACACATCCTGGGTGCCAGAGAGTCTAGGGTGGTGTGAATGCCTGGGACCACTGTGGTCCGTGATTGGTCCACGTATGGTATGTGTGTTGATGAGCGGATCTCCCATTGGCTCCCCTCCGTTTTGGCGCGAAGGGAACCGTGGATAAGAGGGAGCTGGAAACACCACTACCATGTCGATCTCCTGAGTTCTTACGAACCCAGGGATACAGGAGCCAAGTATCCTGCGAACACGAGGCTGGACCGAGGAATCGCTGGTGACCCCCTGAAGAACTTCTGCTCCTCATTGCTGTCGTCCGGTGAAGCCCTTTCCACCTAAGATCGAACAAGAAGGCCTGTACTGGCGCTTCGACCTATTGGAATAGCAGGACCAGCTATTCCCGGCACCTTCATCAACTCCTGCTGTAAGCCTTCGGAAGTGTCTCTGGGCCATCCAGTTGACTGACCAGCTTACTAAGGAGGCCTGCTCTGTAATCGCCGACAGGTTGGGTGGTATTCTGAGTCCGGGGCATGCTCACACGCTTCGTTTGCTTAGCAGTCCTAAGCTAGAGGTGAGCAGTGCTCGTTTGGCTTGAATACACCCGGCCGTTCCGTTGCCCTGCTGTGGCGACAAAAACTGTGCTTGTTTCTTCGATCGGGACGTCTTTTTACTCTGCACGACGACGAGACGTTCCCTGCTCTTCAGAACCTGCCAGAAGCTGCATCTATCGAGGAGGAGCTCGGGCCTGCTTGCTTCGGGGACCGGTGAGTAGATTAGCTAGGATCTGGTCGCCCTCCTGCAGTGCCTCTTGCTTTTCCCCGCTGTAAATACAGCACCCCTTGTCCGTACTCGCGCCCTGCTTCTGCCTCACAGTGGAGGCTGCGCTAGAGTCGCGGACCGTGTTCTCCTTCATTAGAGCTCCCTACAGAGCTGTTCAACGTCCTCCGAAGAGCTTCACCTTCTGCCCATTGGCACCGGCGTGTGCAGGTACTTTTGAGCGCTAGGCTCCACTCTTCGTAGGGATTGGACTACCATCCAGTTAGGGGCCTCAGAAGGCGGACATATCACTCGCATTGGTTCGCACTGCCTGTTTTCCTTCCCCTGCAGGTGGATAACATATTTCGTGCTGCTAATGCTGTGAAACTGTGTATTCTGTATATATATTGGGTGGATAGTGTATGTGTTGGTTTAATATCGTTGTATATTGCTGCTTTTACTGTAGTTATTAGTTTCAAGGCCTTATAATAAATGTGTATCTATTTTTGATATAAACAACTGTTTGGAGTAGTTTGTAAGCGCTCTTGCTTTGTGTGCTCATTGCGGGCTTTCAGTCACCCTCACCCCTCTTGAGACCTAGTCTTGACCGCCGCGATCGCTACCTTGATTGGTCTGGCTTGTCCAGAGGTTACCCTGTTCCAAGTAATTAGGTTGGCCTTCTGAACCTCTGCGCCACCAGGACAGAGTTCAGAAATCCGTCTTAACAAGTACCAAATCCTTCCCCTTCCAAACCTGAGACCTTTCCTTTAGCATGAGATGTGATATCCAACTCCTTCCCATTCCAATCCTGAGACCCTTCCGATAGCATGAGATGTGATATCTCAAACCTTCTAATATCAAACCTGAGAACCTCCCTATAGCATGAGATGTGATATCCAACTCCTTCCAATTCCAATACTGAGACCCTTCCAATAGCATATGTGATATCTCAATGCTTCTAATATCAAACTTGAGAACCTCCCTATAGCATGAGATGTGATATCCAACTCCTTCCCATTCCAATCCTGAGACCCTTCCTATAACAGGAGATGTGATATCTCTATGCTTCTAATACCAAACCTGAGGCCCTTCCCGTAGTATATGTGATATCCAACTCCTTCCCATTCCAAACCCGAGACCATTCCCACAGCCTGAGATTTGAAATCTCATTTCTTCCAATACCAAACCCGAGCCCCTTCCGATAGGATGAGATTTACTCTCACTCCTTAAAATACCAAACTCGAGTCCCTTCTTAAAGGATGTGATTTGATATCTCAGTGCTTCTAATACCAAACCTGAGACCCTCCCTATAACAAGAGATGTCATATCCAACTCCTTCCCATTCCAATCCTGAGACTCTTCCGATAGCATGAGATGTGATATCCCAATGCTTTTAATACCAATCCTCAGACCATTCCTATATGATATCGAACTTCCCATTCCAATCCTGAGACTCAGACCTCCCCGTCTAACCTTCTCACCAATCCTAGCTCCCGGATTGATCATGCACTCCTGCTGTCTCTTCTCTCCCTTCTTCTGCTTCCTTTCCTCTCTCCTTCCTCATCTGCCCTAGGTTAGGCTCCTTCTGCACCTCCGCAGGGATTACTGATTTGTACCCCTCCCCACTCTCAACTCTCACTCAGTTTCAAACACTCATCTGACATCTGCCATTTCCTGGAAGAACCCGACCTTGATGTCCTTGGTCTAACCGAGACATGGTTGACGGCCAGCGCTGGTTCGAGCTTTGGCACTTTCCTCCCTGATGACAAGTTCCTCTCCATGCCCAGATCCAAGCGTTCTTTGTGGGGTGGGGGGGGGGGAGTATCCTTGATTCCTGTAGTAAATTGCTTTCCTTTGCAGGCCGACTCCTCTCACGAATGCCTTGTCTGCATGCATTATCTCTTTCCTGGCCATTCTCTCACCGTGGCTATTTGCCTACCCCCTTCTTCACTCAGTGGATGGACTTCTCCATCCTAGCCTCCTACCACTCAACTCCGCCTACTTGGAGAATTCAACATGAACCTTTATGCTTCCTGACCTGGACTTTTACGAGATCTGCAACTCTTCATGTCGCTGGCCCTACACACTGCATGGAATACTCAGTATTTTCTGATCTCAGACATCCCCCTCTGTAACCCTCTCAACAATCCTCTCCCGTGGTGATCAAGTTCTCATCTCCAAAGAAGGCTACCAGCTGTTCCTCCTCAGAGGAGTTCTCCCTTTCTGTCCCTGCTCCCTGCACCGTTTCGCGTTGCACACACTCGCTTCCCTGCTCTCTGGTTTAGACGCTGCTCCTCCTCATAGGCGTTCTTCCTTTCTGTCCCTGCTCCCTGCACCGTTTCGCGTTGCAAACACTCGCTTCCCAGCTCTCTGGTTTAGACGCGTGTTCCCTGCCTTCTCTCCTCTTCCCGCTGCCTTCAAATCAACAAATGAGCTTTAAAAGATACACGGTGCTCAGAATGCTTTATAACACCCATTATTCCAGATATAGCTGTAACCCGTTAGACGTATTGAAAAGTGGTAAAAACTAGCAAAAATAGCTAGAAAATGTCCTTTCCTCGCGTTATGGTAAATGCGAATTCTGGTGGATTCCCATCTTGTACTCTGTTCGTGCATTTGTTCAGTCGAATCCTGATGTTTTTAACCACTCGTCACCCATACAAGGGGGGGGGGGTCAAAATCTACTGTTCACAGGCTGAATGTATACTGCTGAAATTTTCAATGCATTATCGGGTAATCCGACTTTTCTGGAAAGTGTATATGCCACCTGTTATTCCAGTCAGCATGTTTTCATCGTCCCTTCTTGTTTCAGGGCTGCACTCCCGTGGTGATCACGTTCTCTTCTCCAAAGAAGGCTAAAACAGCTGTTCCTCCTCAGATGCTTCTTCCTTTCTGTCCCTGCCACCTGCACCGTTTCGCGTTGCAAACACTCGCTTCCCTGCTCTCTGGTTTAGACGCTGTTCCTCCTCAGAGGCGTTCTTCTTTTCTGTCCCTGCTCCCTGCGCAGTTTCGCGTTGCAAGTACTCGCTTCCCAGCTCTCTGGTTTAGAAGCGTGTTCCCTGCCTACTCTCCTCTTCCCGCTGCCTTCAAATCAACAAATGAGCTCGAAAAGATACACTGTGCTCAGAATGCTTTATAACACCCATTATTCAACATATAGCCGTAACCCGCTAGACGTATTGAAACGTGCTGTAAACTAGCAAAAATGTCTAGAAAATGTACTTTCCTCGCGTTTTTGTAAATGCGAATTATGATGGGTTCCCATGTATGTACTGTGTCCGTGCGTTTGTTGTCGAATCCTGAAGTTTTTAACCACTGTTCTCCCATACAAGGGGGGGTCAACATCTACTGCTGTTCACAGGCTGAATGTATACGGCTGAAATCTTCAAGGCATTATCAGCTTTCCTGACAGTTTTGGAACGTGTATTTGCCATCTGTTAATGCAGTCGCCCTGTGGTCATCGTCCCTTTTAGTTTACAGGCTGCACTCCTCTGGTGATCACATTCGCCTCTCCAGAGCAGGCTAACTACCAGCTGCTCCTCATAGGCGTTCATCCTTTCTATCCCTGCTCCCTGCACCGTTTCGCGTTGCATGTACTCGCATCCCAGCTCTCTGGTTTAGATGCGTGTTCCCTGCCTTCTCTCCTCTTCCTAAAGCCTTCCAATGAGCTCCACAAGATAGTGTTCATAATGCTTTATAACCCAATTATTCAACATATAGCTGTAACCGGTTCGACAACAAACGCACGGACACAGTACAAACATGGGAACCCATCTTAATTCGCATTTACAAAAACGCGAGGAAAGTACATTTTCTAGCCATTTTTGCTAGTTTACAGCACGTTTCAATACGTCTAGCGGGTTACGGCTATATGTTGAATAATGGGTGTTATAAAGCATTCTGAGCACAGTGTATCTTTTCGAGCTCATTTGTTGATTTGAAGGCAGCGGGAAGAGGAGAGTAGGCAGGGAACACGCTTCTAAACCAGAGAGCTGGGAAGCGAGTACTTGCAACCCGAAACTGGAAACGCCTATGAGGAGGAGCAGCTGGTAGTTAGCCTTCTCTGGAGAGGAGAATGTGATCACCAGGGGAGTGCAGCCTGTAAACTAGAAGGGACGATGACCACAGGGCGACTGCATTAACAGATGGCAAATACACGTTCCAAAACAGTCAGGAAAGCTGATAATGCCTTGAAGATTTCAGCCGTATACAGCAGTAGATGTTGAGCCCGACCTTGTATGGGAGAACAGCGGTTAAAAACTTCAGGATTCTACAACAAACGCACGGACACAGTACATACATGGGAACCCACCAGAATTCGCATTTACAAAAATGCGAGGGAAGTACATTTTCTAGCTATTTTTGCTAGTGTTTAGCACGTTTCAATACGTCTAGCGGGTTACAGCTATATGTTGAATAATGGGGTTATAAAGCATTCTGAACACTGTATCTTGTTGAGCTCATTGGAAGGCTGTAGGAAGAGGAGAGAAGGCAGGGAACACGCATCTAAACCAGAGAGCTGGGAAGCGAGTACATGCAACGCGAAACGGTGCAGGGAGCAGGGATAGAAAGGAGGAACGTCTCTGAAGAGAAGCAGCTGGTAGTTCGCCTGCTCTGGAGAGGAGAATGTGATCACCAGGGGAGTGCATCCCGTAAACTAAAAGGGAGGATGATCACAGGGCGACTGCATTAACAGATGGCAAATACACGTTCCAAAACAGTCAGGAAAGCTGATAATGCCTTGAAGATTTCAGTGGTGTACATTCAAACGCACGGACACAGTACATACATGGGAACCCATCAGAATTCGCATTTACAAAAACGCGAGGAAAGTACATTTTCTAGCTGGTTTTGCGAGTTTACAGCACGTTTCAATACGTCTAGCGGGTTACGGCTATATGTTGAATAAGGGGTGTTATAAAGCATTCTGAGCACTGTGTATCTTTTCGAGCTCATTTGTTGTTTTGAAGGCAGCGGGAAGAGGAGAGAAGGCAGGGAACACGCTTCTAAACCAGAGAGCTGGGAAGCGAGTAATTGCAATCCGAAACTTTGCAGGGGGCAGGGACAGAAAAGAAGAACGCCTCTGAGGAGGAACAGCGTCTAAACCAGAGAGCAGGGAAGCGAGTGTTTGCAACGCGAAACGGTGCAGGGAGCAGGGACAGAAAGGGTGAACTCCTCTGAGGAGGAACAGCTGGGAGTTAGCCTTCTTTGGAGATGAGAACTTGATCACCACGGGAGAGGATTGTTGAGAGGGTTACAGAGGGGCAGGACTGAGATCAGAAAATCCTGAGTATTCCCTGCAGTGTGTAGGGCCAGCGACATGAAGAGTTGCAGATCTCGTAAAAGTGCAGGTCAGGAAGCATAAAGGTTCATGTTGAATTCTCCAAGTAGGCGGAGTTGAGTGGTAGGAGGCTAGGATGGAGAAGTCCATCCACTGAGAGAGGACGGGGGTAGGCAAATAGCCACGGTGAGAGAATGGCCAGGAAAGAGAATGCATGCAGACAAGGCATTCGTGAGAGGAGTCGGCCTGCAAAGGAAAGCAATTTACTACAGGAATCAAGGATACTCCCCCTCAAGAACGCTTGGATCTGGGCATGGAGAGGAACTTGTCATCAGGGAGGAAAGTGTCAAAGCTCGAGACAGCGCTGGCCGTCAACCATGCCTCGGTTAGACCAAGGACATCAAGGTCGGGTTCTTCCTGGAAATGTCAGATGCCAGATGAGTGCTTGAAACAGTGAGAGTTGAGAGTGGGGAAGGGTACAAATCAGTAATCCCTGCGGAGGTGTAGAAGGAGCCTGACCTAGGGCAGATGAGGAAGGAGAGGGGAAAGGAAGCAGAAGAAGGGAGAGAAGAGACAGCAGGAGTGCATGATCAATCCGGGAGCTAGGAGTGGTGAGAAGGTTAGACGGGGAGGTCTGAGTCTCAGGATTGGAATGGGAAGTTCGATATCACATGTCATGCTATAGGGAGGGTCTCAGGTTTGGTATTAGAAGCACTGAGATATCAACTCACTTCCTTTAAGAAGGGACTCGAGTTTGGTATTTTAAGGAGTGAGATAGTAAATCTCATCCTATCGGAAGGGTCTCGGGTTTGGTATTGGAAGAAATTAGATTTCAAATCTCAGGCTGTGGGAATGGTCTCGGGTTTGGTATTGGAAGGGGTGAGAAATCACATTTCATGCTACAGGAAGGGTCACAAGTTTGGAATGGGAAGGAGTTGGATATCACATATACTACGGGAAAGGTCTCAGGTTTGGTAATAGAAGCATTGAGATATCACATCTCATGGTATAATAAGGGTCTCAGGATTGGAATGGGAAGGAGTTGGATATCACATCTCAAGCTATCTCAGGATTGGAATGGGAAGGAGTTTGATATCACATCTCAAGCTATAGGAAGGGTCTCAGGTTTGGGAAGGGAAGGATTTGGATTTCACATCTCATGTTATAGGATGGTTCTCATGTTTGGTTTCAGAAGCATTGAGATATCACATCTCATGCTATCGGAAGGGTCTCAGGTTTGGAAAGGGAAGGAGTTGGATATCACATATGTTATAGGAAGGATCTCAGGTTTGGTATTAGAAGCATTGAGATATCACATCTCATGCTATAGGAAGGGTCTCAAAATATGAATGTGAAGGATTTGGATATCACATCTCATGCTAAAGGAAGGGTCTCAGGTTTGGAAGAAGCATTGAGATATCACATCTCATGATATAGGAAGGGTCTCAGGATTGGAATGGGAAGGAGTTGGATATCACATCTCATGCCATAGGAAGGTTCTCAGGTTTGGTATAAGCATTGAGATATCACATCTCTGCTATCGGAAGGGTCTCAGGATTGGATTGGGAAGGAGTTGGATATCACTTCTCATGCTATAGGAAGGATTTCAGGTTGGATTGGGAAGGAGTTGGATATCACATCTCATGTTATAGGAAGGGTCTCAAGATTGGAATGGGCAAGATTTGGATATCACATCTCATGTTATAGGAAGGGTCTCAAGTTCTGAATGGGAAGGATTTGGATATCACATCTCTTGCTATAGGAAGGGTCTCGGGTTTTTTATTAGAAACATTGAGATATCACATCTCAGGCTATAGGAAGGGTTTCAGGATTGGAATGGGTAGGATTTGGTTATCACATCTCATGCTAAAGGAAGGGTCTCAGGTTTGGAAGGGGAAGGATTTGGATATCATATCTCATGTTATAGGACGGGTCCCAGGTTTGGTATTAGAAGCATTGAGATATCCCTTCTCATGCTATAGGAAGGGTCTCAGGTTGGTAAGGATTTGGATATCACATCTCGTTATAGGAAGGGTCTCAGGATTGGAATGGGAAGGATTTGGATATCACATCTCTTGATATAGGAAGGGTCTCAGGTTTTTTATTAGAAACATTGAGATATCATATCTCATGCTATAGGAAGGGTTTCAGGATTGGAATGGGAAGGAATTGGATATCACATCTCATGCTAAAGGAAGGGTCTCAGGTTTGGAAGGAGAAGGATTTGGATATCATATCTCATGTTATAGGACGGGTCCCAGGTTTGGTATTAGAAGCATTGAGATATCACATCTCATGCTATAGGAAGAGTCTCAGGATTGGAATGGGAAGGAGTTGGATATCACGTCTCCTGCTAAAGGAAGGGTCTCAGGTTTGATAGAAGCATTGAGATATCACATCTCATGCTATAGGAAGGAACTCAGGATTGGAATGGGAAGGAGTTGGATATCACATCTCCTGCTAAAGGAAGGGTCTCAGGTTTGATAGAAGCATTGAGATATCATCTCATGCTATAGGAAGGAACTCAGGATTGGAATGGGAAGGAGTTGGATATCACATCTCATGCCATAGGAAGGGTCATCAGGTTTGGTATAAGCATTGAGATATCACATCTCTGATATCGGAAGGGTCTCAGGATAGGAATGGGAAGGACTTAGATATCACATCTCATACAATAGGCAGGGTCTCAGTTTTGATATTAGAAGCATTGAGATATCACATCTCATGCTATCGGAAGGGTCTCAGGATTGGAATGGGATGGAGTTGGATATCACATCTCAAGCTATCTCAGGATTGGAATGGGAAGGAGTTTGATATCACATTTCAAGCTATAGGAAGGGTCTCAGGTTTGGAAGGGGAAGGATTTGGATCTCACATCTCATGTTTTAGGACGGGTCTCAGGTTTGGTATTAGAAGCATTGAGATATCACATCTCATGGTATAGGAAGGGTCTCAGGATTGGAATGGGAAGGAGTTGGATATCACATCTCAAGCCATCTCAGGATTGGAATGGGAAGGAGTTTGATATCACATCTCAAGCTAGAGGAAGGGTCTCAGGTTTGGGAAGGGAAGGATTTGGATTTCACATGTTATAGGATGGTTCTCAGGTTTGGTTTTAGAAGCATTAAGATATAACATCTCATGCTATAGGAAGGGTCTCAGGTTTGGAATGGGAAGGAGTTGGAAATCACATCTCATGCTAAAGGAAAGGTCTCAGGTTTGGAAGGGGAAGGATTTGGATCTCACATCTCATGTTTTAGGACGGGTCTCAGGTTTGGTATTAGAAGCATTGAGATATCACATCTCTTGGTATAGGAAGGGTCTCAGGATTGGAATGGGAAGGAGTTGGATATCACATTGAATGGGAAGGAGTTTGATATCACATCTCAAGCTATAGGAAGGGTCTCAGGTTTGGAAGGGAATGATTTGGATTTCACATCTCATGTTATAGGATGGTTCTCCTGTTTCTTTTTAGAAGCATTGAGATATCACATCTCATGCTATAGGAAGAGTCTCAGGATTGGAATGGGAAGGAGTTGGATATCATGTCATGTTATAGGAAGGGTCTCAGGATTGGAATGGGAAGGAGTTGGATATCACATCTCATGCTAAAGGAAGGGTTTCAGGTTTGATAGAAGCAAAGGTTTGGAATGGGAAGGAGTTGGATATCACATCTCAGGTTTGGTATTAGAAGCAGTGAGATATCACATCTCATTCTATAGGAAGGGTCTCAGGACTGGAATCGGAAGGAGTTGTATATGACATCTCATGCCATAGGAAGGGTCACAGGTTTGGTATAAGCATTGAGATATCACATCTCTGCTATCAGAAGGGTCTCAGGATTGGAATGGGAAGGAGTGGGATATCCCATCTCGTTAAAGGAAGGGTCTCAGGTTTGGTATTAGAAGCATTGAGATATCACATCTCATGCTATAGGAAGGGTCTAAGGTTTGGAAGGGGAAGGATTTGGATATCACATCTCATGTTATAGGACCGGTCTCAGGTTTGCTATTAGAAGCATTGAGATATCAAGTCTCATGGTATAGGACGGGTCTCAGAATTGGAATGGGAAGGAGTTGGATATCACATCTCAAGCTATAGGAAGGGTCTCAGGATTGGAATGGGAAGGAGTTTGATATCACATCTCATGCCATGGTATGGGTCTCGGGTTTTGTAGAGGCATTGGGATATCACATCTCATGCTATCGGAAGGGTATCAGGATTGGATTTGGAAGGAGTTGGATATCCCATCTCATGCTATAGGAAGGGTCTAAGGTTGGAATGGGAAGGAGTTGGATATCACATCTCATGTTATAGGAAGGGTCTCAGATTGGAATGGGAAGGACTTGGATATCACATCTCATTATATAGGAAGGCTCTCAGGGTTGGAAGGGGAAGGAGTTGGATATCACATTTCATGTTAGAGGTTGTATCTCAGGTTTGGTATTAGAGGCATTGAGATATCACATTTCATGCTATCAGAAGGGTCTCAGGATTGGAATGGGTAGGAGTTGGATATCACATCTCATGCTAAAGGGAGGGTCTAAGGTTTGGAAGGGTAAGGATTTGGATTTCACATCTCATGTTATAGGTAGGATCTCAGGTTTGGTATTAGAAGCATTGAGATATCACATCTCATGCTATCGGAAGGGTCTCAGGTTTGGTATAAGCATTGAGATATCAAATCTCTGCTATCGGAAGGGTCTCAGGATTGGAATGGGAAGGACTTGGATATCACAATTCATGTTATAGGAAGGGTCTCAGGTTTGGTATTAGAAGCATTGAGATATCACATCTCATCCTATAGGAAGGGTCTCATGATTGGAATGGGAAGGACTTGGATATCACATCTCATGTTATAGGAAGGGTCTCAGGTTTGGTATTAGAAGCATTGAGATATCACATCTCATGCTATAGGAAGGGTCTCAGGAATGGAATGGGAAGGACTTGGATATCACATCTCATGATAAAGGAAGGGTCTAAGGTTTGGAAGGGGAAGGATTTGGATATCACATCTCATGTTATTGGACCGGTTCCGATAGCATAAGATGTGATATCTCAATGCTTCTAATACCAAAATTGAGATCCTTCCTATAACATGAGATGTGATATCCAAATCCTTCCCCTTCCAAACCTGAGACCCTCCCTTTAGCATGAGATGTGATATCCAACTCCTTCCCATTCCAATCCTGATACCCTTCTGATAGCATGAGATGTGATATCTCAATGCCTATAATACCAAACCTGAGATCCTACCTCTAACATGAAATGTGATATCCAACTCCTTGCCTTTCCAAACCTGCGAGCCTTCCTACAGCATGAGATGTGATATCCAAATCCTTCCCATTCCAATCCTGAGACCCTTCCTATAACATGAGATGTGATATCCAACTCCTTCCCATTCCAACCTGAGACCCTTCCTATAGCATGAGATGGGATATACAACTCCTTCCAAATCCAATCCTGAAACCCTTCCGATAGCATGAGATGTGATATCCCAATGCTTCTACAAAACCTGAGACCCATATCATGGCATGAGATGTGATATCAAACTCCCGTCCTATACCATGAGACTTGATATCTCAATGCTTCTAATACCAAACGTGAGACCGGTCCAATAACATGAGATGTGATATCCAAATCCTTCCCCTTCCAAACCTTAGACCCTTCCTTTATCATGAGATGTGATATCCAAGTCCTTCCCATTCCATTCCTGAGACCCTTCCTATAGCATGAGATGTGATATCTCAATGCTTCTAATACCAAACCCGAGACCCTTCCTATAACATGAGATGTGATATCCAAGTCCTTCCCATTCCAATCCTGAGACCCTTCCTATAGCATGAGATGTGATATCTCAATGCTTCTAATACCAAACCTGAGACCCTTCCTATAACATGAATTGTGATATCCAAGTCCTTCCCATTCCAATCCTGAGACCCTTCCGATAGCAGAGATTTGATATCTCAGTGCTTATACCAAACCTGAGACCCTTCCGATAGCATGAGATGTGATATCTCAATGCTTCTAATACCAAACCTGAGATCCTTCCTATAACATGAGATGTGATATCCAAATCCTTACCCTTCCAAACCTTAGACCCTCCCTTTAGCATGAGATGTGATATCCAACTCCTACCCATTCCAATCCTGAGACCCTTCTGATAGCATGAGATGTGATATCTCAATGCCTCTAATACCAAACCTGAGATACAACCTCTAACATGAAATGTGATATCCAACTCCTTCCCCTTCCAACCCTGAGAACCTTCCTATATAATGAGATGTGATATCCAAGTCCTTCCCATTCCAATCTGAGACCCTTCCTATAACATGAGATGTGATATCCAACTCCTTCCCATTCCAACCTTAGACCCTTCCTATAGCATGAGATGGGATATCCAACTCCTTCCAAATCCAATCCTGATACCCTTCCGATAGCATGAGATGTGATATCCCAATGCCTCTACAAAACCCGAGACCCATACCATGGCATGAGATGTGATATCAAACTCCTTCCCATTCCAATCCTGAGACCCTTCCTATAGCTTGAGATGTGATATCCAACTCCTTCCCATTCCAATTCTGAGACCCGTCCTATACCATGAGACTTGATATCTCAATGCTTCTAATACCAAACCTGAGACCGGTCCTATAACATGAGATGTGATATCCAAATCCTTCCCCTTTCAAACCTTAGACCCTTCCTATAGCATGAGATGTGATATCTCAATGCTTCTAATACCAAACCTGAGACCCTTCCTTTAACGAGATGGGATATCCAACTCCTTCCCATTCCAATCCTGAGACCCTTCTGATAGCAGAGATGTGATATCTCAATGCTTATACCAAACCTGTGACCCTTCCTATGGCATGAGATGTCATATACAACTCCTTCCGATTCCAATCCTGAGACCCTTCCTATAGAATGAGATGTGATATCTCACTGCTTCTAATACCAAACCTGAGATGTGATATCCAACTCCTTCCCATTCCAAACCTTTGCTTCTATCAAACCTGAAACCCTTCCTTTAGCATGAGATGTGATATCCAACTCCTTCCCATTCCAATCCTGAGACCCTTCCTATAACATGACATGATATCCAACTCCTTCCCATTCCAATCCTGAGACTCTTCCTATAGCATGAGATGTGATATCTCAATGCTTCTAAAACCAAACAGGAGAACCATCCTATAACATGAGATGTGAAATCCAAATCATTCCCTTTCCAAACCTGAGACCCTTCCTATAGCTTGAGATGTGATATCAAACTCCTTCCCATTCCAATCTTGAGACCCTTCCTATAACATGAGATGTGATATCCAACTCCTTCCCATTCCAACCTGAGATCCTTCCTATAACGAGATGTGATATCCAACTCCTTCCCATTCCAACCTGAGACCCTTCCTATATCATGAGAAGGGATATCCAACTCCTTCCCATTCCAATCCTGAGACCCTTCCTATACCATGAGATGTGATATCTCAATGTTTCTAATAAAAAGCCGAGGCCCTTCCTATAGCAAGAGATGTGATATCCATATCCTTCCCATTCCAATCCTGAGACCCTTCCTATAACGAGATGTGATATCCAACTCCTTCCCATTCCAACCTGAGACCCTTCCTATAGCATGAGAAGGGATATCCAACTCCTTCCCATTCCAATCCTGAGACCCTTCCTATACCATGAGATGTAATATCTCAATGCTTCTAATATCAAAACTGAGACCCTCCCTATAGCATCAGATGTGATATCTAAGTCCTTCCCATTCCAATCCTGAGACCCTTCCGATAGCAGAGATGTGATATCTCAATGCTTATACCAAACCTGAGACCCTTCTTATAGCATGAGATGTGATATCTAACTCCTTCCCATTCCAATCCTGAGACCCTTCCTATAGCATGAGATGTGATATCTCAATGCTTCTACCAAAACTGAGACCCTTCCTTTAGCACGAGATGTGATATCCAACTCCTTCCCATTCCAATCCTGAGACCCTTCCTATAGCATGAGATGTGATATCTCAATGCTTCTAATACCAAACCTGAGATCCTTCCTATAACATGAGATGTGATATCCAACTCCTTCCCATTCCAATCCTGAGACACTTCCTATAGTATGAGATGTGATATCTCAATGCTTCTAATACCAAACCTGAGATCCTTCCTATAACATGAGATGTGATATCCAAATCCTTCCCCTTTAAACCTGAGACCCTCTCTTTAGCATGAGATGTGATATCCAAATCCTTCCCATTCCAATCCTGATACCCTTCTGATAGCATGAGATGTGATATCTCAATGCCTCTAACACCAAACCTGAGATCCTACCTCTAACAAGAAATGTGATATCCAACTCCTTCCCTTTCCAAACCTCAGAGCCTTCCTACAGCATGAGATGTGATATCCAAGTCCTTCCCATTCCAATCCTGAGACCCTTCCTATAACGTGAGATGTGATATCCAACTCCCCATTCCAACCTGAGACCCTTCCTATAGCATGAGATGGGATATCCAACTCCTTCCAAATCCAATCCTGATACCCTTCCTATAGCAAGAGATGTGATATCCAAATCCTTCCCATTCCAATCCTGAGACTCTTCCTATAACGAGATGTGATATCCAACTCCTTCCCATTCCAATCCTGAGACCCTTCCTATACCATGAGATGTGATATCTCAACGCTTCTAATAAAAAACCTGAGACCTTTCCTATAGCAAGAGATGTGATATCCAAATCCTTCCCTTTCCAATCCTGAGATCCTTCCTATAACATGAGATGTGATATCCAATTCCTTCCCATTCCAAACCTGAGACCCTTCCTATTGGATGAGATGTGATATCCAACTCCTTCCCATTCCAATCCTGAGACCCTTCCTATACCATGAGAGGTGATATCTCAATGCTTCTAATACCAAACCTGGGACCCGTCCTATAACATGAGATATGATATCCAAATCCTTCCCCTTCCAAACCTGAGACCCTTCCTTTAGCATGAGATGTGATATCCAAATCCTTCCCATTCCAATCCTGAGACCCTTCCTATAACGAGATGTGATATCCAACTCCTTCCCATTCCAACCTGAGACCCTTCCTATAGCATGAGATGTGATATCTCATGTTTCTAATAAAAAACCCGAGACCCTTCCTATAGCAAGAGATGTGATATCCATATCCTTCCCATTCCAATCCTGAGACCCTTCCTATAACGAGATGTGATATCCAACTCCTTCCCATTCCAACCTGAGACCCTTCCTATAGCATGAAAAGGGATATCCAACTCCTTCCCATTCCAATCTTGAGACCCTTCCTATACCATGAGATGTGATATCTCAATGCTTCTAATAAAAAACCTGAGACCCTTCCTATTGGATGAGATGTGATATCCAACTCCTTCCCATTCCAATCCTGAGACCCTTCCTATACCATATGTGATATCTCAATGCTTCTAATACCAAACCTGGGACCCGTCCTATAACATGAGATATGATACCCAAATCCTTCCCCTTCCAAACCTGAGACCCTTCCTTTAGCATGAGATGTGATATCCAAATCCTTCCCATTCCAATCCTGAGATCCTTCCTATAAAATGAGATGTGATATCCAATTCCTTCCCATTCCAAACCTGAGACCCTTCCTATTGGATGAGATGTGATATCCAACTCCTTCCCATTCCTATCCTGAGACCCTTACTATACCATGAGATGTGATATCTCAATGCTTCTAATACCAAACCTGGGACCCGTCCTATAACATGAGATATGATATCCAAATCCTTCCCCTTCCAAACCTGAGACCCTTCCTGAGATGTGATATCCAAATCCTTCCCATTCCAATCTTGAAACCCTTCCTATAGCATGAGATGTGATATCTCAATGTTTCTAATAAAAAACCCGAGACCCTTCCTATAGCAAGCGATGTGATATCCAAATCCTTCCCATTCCAATCTTGAGACCCTTCCTATAACATGAGATGTGATATCCAACTCCTTCCCATTCCAACCTGAGATCCTTCCTATAACGAGATGTGATATCCAACTCCTTCCCATTCCAACCTGAGACCCTTCCTATAGCATGAGAAGGGATATCAAACTCCTTCCCATTCCAATCCTGAGACCCTTCCTATATCATGAGATGTGATATCTCAATGCTTCTAATAAAAAACCTGAGACCTTTCCTATAGCAAGAGATGTGATATCCAACTACTTCCCATTCCAACCTGAGACCCTTCCTATAGCATGAGAAGGGATATCAAACTCCTTCCCATTCCAATCCTGAGACCCTTCCTATATCATGAGATGTGATATCTCAATGCTTCTAATAAAAAACCTGAGACCTTTCCTATAGCAAGAGATGTGATATCCAAATCCTTCCCATTCCAATCCTGAGATCCTTCCTATAACATGAGATGTGATATCCAATTCCTTCCGATTCCAAACCTGAGACCCTTCCTATTGGATGAGATGTGATATCCAACTCCTTCCCATTCCAATCCTGAGACCCTTCCTATACCATGAGAGGTGATATCTCAATCCTTCTAATACCAAACCTGGGACCCGTCCTATAACATGAGATATGTTATCCAAATCCTTCCCCTTCCAAACCTGAGACCCTTCCTTTAGCATGAGATGTGATATCCAAATACTTCCCATTCCAATCCTGAGACCCTTCCTATAACGAGATGTGATATCCAACTCCTTCCCATTCCAACCTGAGACCCTTCCTATAGCATGAGATGTGATATCTCATGTTTCTAATAAAAAACCCGAGACCCTTCCTATAGCAAGAGATGTGATATCCATATCCTTCCCATTCCAATCCTGAGACCCTTCCTATAACGAGATGTGATATCCAACTCCGTCCCATTCCATCCTGAGACCCTTCCTATAGCATGAGATGTGATATCTCATGTTTCTAATAAAAAACCCGAGACCCTTCCTATAGCAAGAGATGTGATATCCATATCCTTCCCATTCCAATCCTGAGACCCTTCCTATAACGAGATGTGATATCCAACTCCTTCCCATTCCAACCTGAGACCCTTCCTATAGCTTGAGAAGGGATATCCAACTCCTTCCCATTCCAATCCTGAGACCCTTCCTATACCAGGAGATGTGATATCTCAATGCTTCTAATAAAAAACCTGAGACCCTTCCTATTGGATGAGATGTGATATCCAACTCCTTCCCATTCCAATCCTGAGACCCTTCCTATACCATATGTGATATCTCAATGCTTCTAATACCAAACCTGGGACCCGTCCTATAACATGAGATATGATATCCAAATCCTTCCCCTTCCAAACCTGAGACCCTTCCTTTAGCATGAGATGTGATATCCAAATCCTTCCCATTCCAATCTTGAAACCCTTCCTATAGCATGAGATGTGATATCTCAATGTTTCTAATAAAAAACCCGAGACCCTTCCTATAGCAAGAGATGTGATATCCAAATCCTTCCCATTCCAATCTTGAGACCCTTCCTATAACATGAGATGTGATATCCAACTCCTTCCCATTCCAACCTGAGATCCTTCCTATAGCATGAGAAGGGATATCCAACTCCTTCCCAATCCAATCCTGAGACCCTTCTGATAGCAGAGATGTGATATCTCAATGCTTATACCAAACCTGAGACCCTTCCTATGGCATGAGATGTGATATCCAACTCCTTCCCATTCCAATCCTGAGACCCTTCCTATAGCATAAGATGTGATATATCTATGCTTCTACTAAACCTGAGACCCTTCCTTTAGCATGAGATGTGATATCCAAATCCTTCACATTCCAATCCTGAGACCCTTCCTATCGCATGAGATGTGATATCTCAATGCTTCTAATACCAAACCTGAGATCCTTCCTATAACATGAGATGTGATATCCAACTCCTTCCCATTCCAAGCCTGAGACCCTTCCGATAGCATGAGATGTGATATCTCAATGCTTCTAAAACCAAACATGAGAACCATCCTATAACATGAGATGTGAAATCCAAATCCTTCCCTTCCCAAACCTGAGACCCTTCCTATAGCTTGAGATGTGATATCAAACTCCTTCCCATTCCAATCCTGAGATAGCTTGAGATGTGATATCCAACTCCGTCCCTTTCCAATCCTGAGACCCTTATTATACCATGAGATGTGATATCTCAATGCTTCTAATACCAAACCTGAGACCCGTCCTAAAACATGAGATGTGAGTACCAAATCCTTCCCCTTCCAAACCTGAGACCTTTCCTTTAGCATGAGATGTGATATCCAACTCCTTCCCATTCCAATCCTGAGACCCTTCCGATAGCATGAGATGTGATATCTCAAACCTTCTAATATCAAACCTGAGAACCTCCCTATAGCATGAGATGTGATATCCAACTCCTTCCAATTCCAATACTGAGACCCTTCCAATAGCATATGTGATATCTCAATGCTTCTAATATCAAACTTGAGAACCTCCCTATAGCATGAGATGTGATATCCAACTCCTTCCCATTCCAATCCTGAGACCCTTCCTATAACAGGAGATGTGATATCTCTATGCTTCTAATACCAAACCTGAGGCCCTTCCCGTAGTATATGTGATATCCAACTCCTTCCCATTCCAAACCCGAGACCATTCCCACAGCCTGAGATTTGAAATCTCATTTCTTCCAATACCAAACCCGAGCCCCTTCCGATAGGATGAGATTTACTCTCACTCCTTAAAATACCAAACTCGAGTCCCTTCTTAAAGGATGTGATTTGATATCTCAGTGCTTCTAATACCAAACCTGAGACCCTCCCTATAACAAGAGATGTCATATCCAACTCCTTCCCATTCCAATCCTGAGACTCTTCCGATAGCATGAGATGTGATATCCCAATGCTTTTAATACCAATCCTCAGACCATTCCTATATGATATCGAACTTCCCATTCCAATCCTGAGACTCAGACCTCCCCGTCTAACCTTCTCACCAATCCTAGCTCCCGGATTGATCATGCACTCCTGCTGTCTCTTCTCTCCCTTCTTCTGCTTCCTTTCCTCTCTCCTTCCTCATCTGCCCTAGGTTAGGCTCCTTCTGCACCTCCGCAGGGATTACTGATTTGTACCCCTCCCCACTCTCAACTCTCACTCAGTTTCAAACACTCATCTGACATCTGCCATTTCCTGGAAGAACCCGACCTTGATGTCCTTGGTCTAACCGAGACATGGTTGACGGCCAGCGCTGGTTCGAGCTTTGGCACTTTCCTCCCTGATGACAAGTTCCTCTCCATGCCCAGATCCAAGCGTTCTTTGTGGGGTGGGGGGGGGGGGGGAGTATCCTTGATTCCTGTAGTAAATTGCTTTCCTTTGCAGGCCGACTCCTCTCACGAATGCCTTGTCTGCATGCATTATCTCTTTCCTGGCCATTCTCTCACCGTGGCTATTTGCCTACCCCCTTCTTCACTCAGTGGATGGACTTCTCCATCCTAGCCTCCTACCACTCAACTCCGCCTACTTGGAGAATTCAACATGAACCTTTATGCTTCCTGACCTGGACTTTTACGAGATCTGCAACTCTTCATGTCGCTGGCCCTACACACTGCATGGAATACTCAGTATTTTCTGATCTCAGACATCCCCCTCTGTAACCCTCTCAACAATCCTCTCCCGTGGTGATCAAGTTCTCATCTCCAAAGAAGGCTACCAGCTGTTCCTCCTCAGAGGAGTTCTCCCTTTCTGTCCCTGCTCCCTGCACCGTTTCGCGTTGCACACACTCGCTTCCCTGCTCTCTGGTTTAGACGCTGCTCCTCCTCATAGGCGTTCTTCCTTTCTGTCCCTGCTCCCTGCACCGTTTCGCGTTGCAAACACTCGCTTCCCAGCTCTCTGGTTTAGACGCGTGTTCCCTGCCTTCTCTCCTCTTCCCGCTGCCTTCAAATCAACAAATGAGCTTTAAAAGATACACGGTGCTCAGAATGCTTTATAACACCCATTATTCCAGATATAGCTGTAACCCGTTAGACGTATTGAAAAGTGGTAAAAACTAGCAAAAATAGCTAGAAAATGTCCTTTCCTCGCGTTATGGTAAATGCGAATTCTGGTGGATTCCCATCTTGTACTCTGTTCGTGCATTTGTTCAGTCGAATCCTGATGTTTTTAACCACTCGTCACCCATACAAGGGGGGGGGGGGGTCAAAATCTACTGTTCACAGGCTGAATGTATACTGCTGAAATTTTCAATGCATTATCGGGTAATCCGACTTTTCTGGAAAGTGTATATGCCACCTGTTATTCCAGTCAGCATGTTTTCATCGTCCCTTCTTGTTTCAGGGCTGCACTCCCGTGGTGATCACGTTCTCTTCTCCAAAGAAGGCTAAAACAGCTGTTCCTCCTCAGATGCTTCTTCCTTTCTGTCCCTGCCACCTGCACCGTTTCGCGTTGCAAACACTCGCTTCCCTGCTCTCTGGTTTAGACGCTGTTCCTCCTCAGAGGCGTTCTTCTTTTCTGTCCCTGCTCCCTGCGCAGTTTCGCGTTGCAAGTACTCGCT
This sequence comes from Ambystoma mexicanum, assembly GCF_040938575.1. NCBI lineage: Eukaryota > Metazoa > Chordata > Amphibia > Caudata > Ambystomatidae > Ambystoma > Ambystoma mexicanum. The sequence goes on from NW_027182433.1 coordinate 2,142,059, forward strand.
TCCCAGCTCTCTGGTTTAGAAGCGTGTTCCCTGCCTACTCTCCTCTTCCCGCTGCCTTCAAATCAACAAATGAGCTCGAAAAGATACACTGTGCTCAGAATGCTTTATAACACCCATTATTCAACATATAGCCGTAACCCGCTAGACGTATTGAAACGTGCTGTAAACTAGCAAAAATGTCTAGAAAATGTACTTTCCTCGCGTTTTTGTAAATGCGAATTATGATGGGTTCCCATGTATGTACTGTGTCCGTGCGTTTGTTGTCGAATCCTGAAGTTTTTAACCACTGTTCTCCCATACAAGGGGGGGTCAACATCTACTGCTGTTCACAGGCTGAATGTATACGGCTGAAATCTTCAAGGCATTATCAGCTTTCCTGACAGTTTTGGAACGTGTATTTGCCATCTGTTAATTTATTTTAAAGCATAAAGCATTCTGAGCACTGTGTATCTTTTCGAGCTCATTTGTTGTTTTGAAGGCAGCGGGAAGAGGAGAGAAGGCAGGGAACACGCTTCTAAACCAGAGAGCTGGGAAGCGAGTAATTGCAATCCGAAACTGTGCAGGGGGCAGGGACAGAAAAGAAGAACGCCTCTGAGGAGGAACAGCGTCTAAACCAGAGAGCAGGGAAGCGAGTGTTTGCAACGCGAAACGGTGCAGGGAGCAGGGACAGAAAGGGTGAACTCCTCTGAGGAGGAACAGCTGGGAGTTAGCCTTCTTTGGAGATGAGAACTTGATCACCACGGGAGAGGATTGTTGAGAGGGTTACAGAGGGGCAGGACTGAGATCAGAAAATCCTGAGTATTCCCTGCAGTGTGTAGGGCCAGCGACATGAAGAGTTGCAGATCTCGTAAAAGTGCAGGTCAGGAAGCATAAAGGTTCATGTTGAATTCTCCAAGTAGGCGGAGTTGAGTGGTAGGAGGCTAGGATGGAGAAGTCCATCCACTGAGAGAGGACGGGGGTAGGCAAATAGCCACGGTGAGAGAATGGCCAGGAAAGAGAATGCATGCAGACAAGGCATTCGTGAGAGGAGTCGGCCTGCAAAGGAAAGCAATTTACTACAGGAATCAAGGATACTCCCCCTCAAGAACGCTTGGATCTGGGCATGGAGAGGAACTTGTCATCAGGGAGGAAAGTGTCAAAGCTCGAGACAGCGCTGGCCGTCAACCATGCCTCGGTTAGACCAAGGACATCAAGGTCGGGTTCTTCCTGGAAATGTCAGATGCCAGATGAGTGCTTGAAACAGTGAGAGTTGAGAGTGGGGAAGGGTACAAATCAGTAATCCCTGCGGAGGTGTAGAAGGAGCCTGACCTAGGGCAGATGAGGAAGGAGAGGGGAAAGGAAGCAGAAGAAGGGAGAGAAGAGACAGCAGGAGTGCATGATCAATCCGGGAGCTAGGAGTGGTGAGAAGGTTAGACGAGGAGGTCTGAGTCTCAGGATTGGAATGGGAAGTTCGATATCACATGTCATGCTATAGGGAGGGTCTCAGGTTTGGTATTAGAAGCGCTGAGATATCAACTCACTTCCTTTAAGAAGGGACTCGAGTTTGGTATTTTAAGGAGTGAGATAGTAAATCTCATCCTATCGGAAGGGTCTCGGGTTTGGTATTGGAAGAAATTAGATTTCAAATCTCAGGCTGTGGGAATGGTCTCGGGTTTGGTATTGGAAGGGGTGAGAAATCACATTTCATGCTACAGGAAGGGTCACAAGTTTGGAATGGGAAGGAGTTGGATATCACATATACTACGGGAAAGGTCTCAGGTTTGGTAATAGAAGCATTGAGATATCACATCTCATGGTATAATAAGGGTCTCAGGATTGGAATGGGAAGGAGTTGGATATCACATCTCAAGCTATCTCAGGATTGGAATGGGAAGGAGTTTGATATCACATCTCAAGCTATAGGAAGGGTCTCAGGTTTGGGAAGGGAAGGATTTGGATTTCACATCTCATGTTATAGGATGGTTCTCATGTTTGGTTTCAGAAGCATTGAGATATCACATCTCATGCTATCGGAAGGGTCTCAGGTTTGGAAAGGGAAGGAGTTGGATATCACATATGTTATAGGAAGGATCTCAGGTTTGGTATTAGAAGCATTGAGATATCACATCTCATGCTATAGGAAGGGTCTCAAAATATGAATGTGAAGGATTTGGATATCACATCTCATGCTAAAGGAAGGGTCTCAGGTTTGGAAGAAGCATTGAGATATCACATCTCATGATATAGGAAGGGTCTCAGGATTGGAATGGGAAGGAGTTGGATATCACATCTCATGCCATAGGAAGGTTCTCAGGTTTGGTATAAGCATTGAGATATCACATCTCTGCTATCGGAAGGGTCTCAGGATTGGATTGGGAAGGAGTTGGATATCACTTCTCATGCTATAGGAAGGATTTCAGGTTGGATTGGGAAGGAGTTGGATATCACATCTCATGTTATAGGAAGGGTCTCAAGATTGGAATGGGCAAGATTTGGATATCACATCTCATGTTATAGGAAGGGTCTCAAGTTCTGAATGGGAAGGATTTGGATATCACATCTCTTGCTATAGGAAGGGTCTCGGGTTTTTTATTAGAAACATTGAGATATCACATCTCAGGCTATAGGAAGGGTTTCAGGATTGGAATGGGTAGGATTTGGTTATCACATCTCATGCTAAAGGAAGGGTCTCAGGTTTGGAAGGGGAAGGATTTGGATATCATATCTCATGTTATAGGACGGGTCCCAGGTTTGGTATTAGAAGCATTGAGATATCCCTTCTCATGCTATAGGAAGGGTCTCAGGTTGGTAAGGATTTGGATATCACATCTCGTTATAGGAAGGGTCTCAGGATTGGAATGGGAAGGATTTGGATATCACATCTCTTGATATAGGAAGGGTCTCAGGTTTTTTATTAGAAACATTGAGATATCATATCTCATGCTATAGGAAGGGTTTCAGGATTGGAATGGGAAGGAATTGGATATCACATCTCATGCTAAAGGAAGGGTCTCAGGTTTGGAAGGAGAAGGATTTGGATATCATATCTCATGTTATAGGACGGGTCCCAGGTTTGGTATTAGAAGCATTGAGATATCCCTTCTCATGCTATAGGAAGGGTCTCAGGTTGGTAAGGATTTGGATATCACATCTCGTTATAGGAAGGGTCTCAGGATTGGAATGGGAAGGATTTGGATATCACATCTCTTGATATAGGAAGGGTCTCAGGTTTTTTATTAGAAACATTGAGATATCATATCTCATGCTATAGGAAGGGTTTCAGGATTGGAATGGGAAGGAATTGGATATCACATCTCATGCTAAAGGAAGGGTCTCAGGTTTGGAAGGGGAAGGATTTGGATCTCACATCTCATGTTTTAGGACGGGTCTCAGGTTTGGTATTAGAAGCATTGAGATATCACATCTCATGGTATAGGAAGGGTCTCAGGATTGGAATGGGAAGGAGTTGGATATCACATCTCAAGCTATCTCAGGATTGGAATGGGAAGGAGTTTGATATCACATCTCAAGCTAGAGGAAGGGTCTCAGGTTTGGGAAGGGAAGGATTTGGATTTCACATGTTATAGGATGGTTCTCAGGTTTGGTTTTAGAAGCATTAAGATATAACATCTCATGCTATAGGAAGGGTCTCAGGTTTGGAATGGGAAGGAGTTGGAAATCACATCTCATGCTAAAGGAAAGGTCTCAGGTTTGGAAGGGGAAGGATTTGGATCTCACATCTCATGTTTTAGGACGGGTCTCAGGTTTGGTATTAGAAGCATTGAGATATCACATCTCTTGGTATAGGAAGGGTCTCAGGATTGGAATGGGAAGGAGTTGGATATCACATTGAATGGGAAGGAGTTTGATATCACATCTCAAGCTATAGGAAGGGTCTCAGGTTTGGAAGGGAATGATTTGGATTTCACATCTCATGTTATAGGATGGTTCTCCTGTTTCTTTTTAGAAGCATTGAGATATCACATCTCATGCTATAGGAAGAGTCTCAGGATTGGAATGGGAAGGAGTTGGATATCATGTCATGTTATAGGAAGGGTCTCAGGATTGGAATGGGAAGGAGTTGGATATCACATCTCATGCTAAAGGAAGGGTTTCAGGTTTGATAGAAGCAAAGGTTTGGAATGGGAAGGAGTTGGATATCACATCTCAGGTTTGGTATTAGAAGCAGTGAGATATCACATCTCATTCTATAGGAAGGGTCTCAGGACTGGAATCGGAAGGAGTTGTATATGACATCTCATGCCATAGGAAGGGTCACAGGTTTGGTATAAGCATTGAGATATCACATCTCTGCTATCAGAAGGGTCTCAGGATTGGAATGGGAAGGAGTTGGATATCCCATCTCGTTAAAGGAAGGGTCTCAGGTTTGGTATTAGAAGCATTGAGATATCACATCTCATGCTATAGGAAGGGTCTAAGGTTTGGAAGGGGAAGGATTTGGATATCACATCTCATGTTATAGGACCGGTCTCAGGTTTGCTATTAGAAGCATTGAGATATCAAGTCTCATGGTATAGGACGGGTCTCAGAATTGGAATGGGAAGGAGTTGGATATCACATCTCAAGCTATAGGAAGGGTCTCAGGATTGGAATGGGAAGGAGTTTGATATCACATCTCATGCCATGGTATGGGTCTCGGGTTTTGTAGAGGCATTGGGATATCACATCTCATGCTATCGGAAGGGTATCAGGATTGGATTTGGAAGGAGTTGGATATCCCATCTCATGCTATAGGAAGGGTCTAAGGTTGGAATGGAAAGGAGTTGGATATCACATCTCATGTTATAGGAAGGGTCTCAGATTGGAATGGGAAGGACTTGGATATCACATCTCATTATATAGGAAGGCTCTCAGGGTTGGAAGGGGAAGGAGTTGGATATCACATTTCATGTTAGAGGTTGTATCTCAGGTTTGGTATTAGAGGCATTGAGATATCACATTTCATGCTATCAGAAGGGTCTCAGGATTGGAATGGGTAGGAGTTGGATATCACATCTCATGCTAAAGGGAGGGTCTAAGGTTTGGAAGGGTAAGGATTTGGATTTCACATCTCATGTTATAGGTAGGATCTCAGGTTTGGTATTAGAAGCATTGAGATATCACATCTCATGCTATCGGAAGGGTCTCAGGTTTGGTATAAGCATTGAGATATCAAATCTCTGCTATCGGAAGGGTCTCAGGATTGGAATGGGAAGGACTTGGATATCACAATTCATGTTATAGGAAGGGTCTCAGGTTTGGTATTAGAAGCATTGAGATATCACATCTCATGCTATAGGAAGGGTCTCATGATTGGAATGGGAAGGACTTGGATATCACATCTCATGTTATAGGAAGGGTCTCAGGTTTGGTATTAGAAGCATTGAGATATCACATCTCATGCTATAGGAAGGGTCTCAGGAATGGAATGGGAAGGACTTGGATATCACATCTCATGATAAAGGAAGGGTCTAAGGTTTGGAAGGGGAAGGATTTGGATATCACATCTCATGTTATTGGACCGGTCTCAGGTTTGGTATTAGAAGCATTGAGATATCAAGTCTCATGGTATAGGACGGGAGTTTGATATCACATCTCATGCCATGATATGGATCTCAGGTTTTGTAGAAGCATTGGGATATCACATCTCATGCTATCGGAAGGGTTTCAGGATTGGATTTGGAAGGAGTTGGATATCCCATCTCATGCTATAGGAAGGGTCTCAGGTTGGAATGGGAAGGAGTTGGATATCACATCTCATGTTATAGGAAGGGTCTCAGGATTGGAATGGGAAGGACTTGGATATCACATCTCATGCTGTAGGAAGGCTCGCAGGTTTGGAAAGGCAAGGATTTGGATATCACATTTCATGTTAGAGGTAGGATCTCAGGTTTGGTATTAGAGGCATTGAGATATCACATCTCATGCTATCAGAAGGGTATCAGGGTTGGAATGGGAAGGAGTTGGATATCACATCTCATGCTAAAGGGAGGGTCTCAGGTTTGGAAGGGGAAGGATTTGGATATCACATCATGTTATAGGAAGGATCTCAATTTTGGTATTGGAAGCATTGAGATATCACATCTCATGCTATCGGAAGAATCTCAGGTTTGGTATTAGAAGCATTGAGATATCACATCTCATGCTATCGGAAGGATCTCAGGTTTGGTATTAGAAGCATTGAGATATCACATCTCATGTTATAGGAAGGATCTCAGGTTTGGTATTAAAAGCATTGAGATGTCACATCTCATGCTATAGGAAGGGTCTCAGGATTGTAATTGCAAGGAGTTGGATATCACATCTCATGCTAAAGGAAGGGTCTCAGGTTTGGTAGAAGCATTGAGATATCACATCTCATGCTATAGGAAGGGTCTCAGGATTGGAATGGGAAGGAGTTGGAGATCACATCTCATGCCATAGGAAGGGTCTCAGGTTTGGTATAAGCATTGAGATATCACATCTCATGCTATAGTAAGGGTCTCAAGATTGGAATGGGAAGGAGTTGTATATGATATCTCATGCCATAGGAAGGGCCTCAGGTTTGGTATAAGCATTGAGATATCACATCTCATGCTATAGGAATGGTCTCAGGATTGGAATGGGAAGGACTTGGATATCACATCTCATGCTATAGGCAGGGTCTCAGGTTTGGAAAGGGAAGGAGTTGGATATCACATTTCATGTTATAGGTAGGATCTCAGGTTTGGTATTAGAGGCATTGAGATATCACATCTCATGCTATCTGAAGGGTCTCAGGATTGGAATAGGAAGGAGTTGGATATCACATCTCATGCTAAAGGGAGGGTCTCAGGTTTGGAAGGGGAAGGATTTGGATATCACATCTCATGTTATAGGAAGGATCTCAGGTTTGGTATTAGAAGAATTGACATATCACATCTCATGCTATCGGAAGTATCTCAGGATTGGTATCAGAGGCATTGAGATATCACATCTCATGCTATCATAAGGGTCTCAGGATTGCAATGGGAGGGAGTTGGATATCACATCTCATGCTGAAGGGAGGGTCTCAGGTTTGGAAGGGGAAGGATTTGGATATCACATCACATGTTATAGGAAGGATCTCAGGTTTGGTATTAGAAGCATTGAGATATCACATCTCATGCTATCGGAAGGGTCTCAGGATTGGAATGGGAAGGAGCTGGATATCACATCTTATGCTATAGGAAGGGTCTCAGGTTTGGAACGGGAAGGAGTTGGATATCACATCTCATGTTATAGGAAGAGTCTCAGGTTTGGTATAAGCATTGAGATATCACATCTCTGCAATCGGAAGTGTCTCAGGATTGGGATGGGAAGGAGTTGGATATCACAACTCATGCTATAGGAAGGGTCTCAGGTTTGGAACGGGAAGGAGTTGGATATCCCATCTCATGTTATAGGACTGGTCTCAGGTTTGGTATTAGAAGCATTTAGATATCACATTGCATGCTGTAGGAAGGGTCTCAGGTTTGGAATGGGAAGGAATTGGATATCACATCTAATGTCATAGGAAGGATCTCAGGTTTGGTATTAGAAGCATTGAGATATCACATCTCATGCTATAGGAATGGTCTCAGGATTGGAATGGGAAGGAGTACGATATTACATTCTTGCTATATGAAGGGTCTCATGTTTGGAATGGGAAGGAGTTGGATATCACATATGCTATAGGAAGGGTCTCATGTTTGGAACGGGAAGGAGTTGGATATCCCATCTCATGTTATAGGACGGGTCTCAGGTTTGTTATTAGAATCATTGAGATATCAAATTGCATGCTGTAGGAAGGGTCTAAGGATTGGAATTGGAAGGACTTGGATATCACATCTCATGCTATAGGTAGGCTCTCAGGTTTCGAAAGGGAAGGAGTTGGATATCACATTTCATGTTAGAGGAAGGATCTCAGGTTTGGTATTAGAGGCATTGAGATATCACATCTCATGCTATAGGAAGGGTCTCAGGATTGGAATGGGAAGGAGTTGGATATCACATCTCATGCTATAGGAAGGGTCTCAGGTTTGGTATAAGCATTGAGATAGCACATCTCATGCTATAGGAAGTGTCTCAGGATTGGAATGGGAAGGAGTTGGATATAACATCTCATGTTATAGGAAGGATCTCAGGTTTGGTATTAGAAGCATTGAGACATCACATCTCATGCTATAGGACGGGTCTCACGATTGGAATGGGAAGGAGTTGGATATCACATCTCATGCTATAGGAAGTGTCTCAGGATTGTTATAAGCATTGAGATATCACATCTCATGCTATAGGAAGGGTCTCAGGATTGGAATGGGAAGGAGTTGTGTATGACATCTCATGCCATAGGAAGGGTCTCAGGTTTGGTATATAAGTATTGAGATATCACATCTCTGCTATCGGAAGGGTCTCAGGATTGGAATGGGAAGGAGTTAGATATCCCATCTCATGTTATAGGAAGAGTCTCAGGTTTGGTATTAGAAGCATTGAGATATCACATCTCATGCTATAGGAAGTGTCTCAGGATTGGAATGGGAAGGACTTGGATATCACATCTCATGCTATAGGGAGGGTCTCAAGTTCGATATTAGAAGCATTGAGATATCACATCTCATGCTATAGGAAGGGTCTCAGGATTGGAATGGGAAGGAGTTGGATATCACATCTCATGCTATAGGAAGGGTCTCAGATTTGGTATAAGCAGTGAGATATCACATCTCATGCTATAGGAAGGGTCTCAGGATTGGAATGGGAAGGAGTTGGATATCACATCTCATGTTATAGGAAGGATCTCAGGTTTGGTATAAGCATTGAGATATCACATCTCTGCTATCGGAAGGGTCTCAGGATTGGAATGGGAAGGAGTTGGATATCACATCTCATGCTATAGGAAGGGTCTCAGGTTTGGTATAAGCATTGAGACCCTGCCTATAGCATGAGATGTGATATCTCAATGCTTCTAAAACCAAACATGAGAACCATCCTATAACATGAGATGTGAAATCCAAATCATTCCCTTTCCAAACCTGAGACCCTTCCTATAGCTTGAGATGTGATATCAAACTCCTTCCCATTCAATGTGATATCCAACTCCTTCCCATTCCAATCCTGAGACCCTTCCTATACCATGAGATGCGATATCTCAATGCTTCTAATACCAAACCTGAGACCCGTCCTAAAACATGAGATGTGAGATCCAAATCCTTCCCCTTCCAAACCTGAGACCTTTCCTTTAGCATGAGATGTGATATCCAACTCCTTCCCATTCCAAACCTGAGACCCTTCCGATAGCATGAGATGTGATATCTCAATGCTTCTACCAAAACTGAGACCCTTCCTTTAGCATGAGATGTGAAATCCAAATCCTTCCCTTTCCAAACCTGAGACCCTTCCGATAGCATGAGATGTGATATCTCAATGCTTCTAAAACCAAACATGAGAACCATCCTATAACATGAGATGTGAAATCCAAATCCTTCCCTTTCCAAACCTGAGACCCTTCCTATAGCTTGAGATGTGATATCCAACTCCTTCCCATTCCAATCCTGAGACCCTTCCTATACCATGAGATGTGATATCTCAATGCTTCTAATACCAAACCTGAGACCCGTCCTAAAACATGAGATGTGAGATCCAACTCCTTCCCATTCCAAACCTGAGACCCTTCCGATAGCATGAGATGTGATATCTCAATGCTTCAAAAACCAAACATGAGAACCATCCTATAACATGAGATGTGAAATCCAAATCCTTCCCTTCCCAAACCTGAGACTCTTCCTATAGCATGAGATGTGATATCTCAATGCTTCTACCAAACCTGAAACCCTTCCTATAGCATGAGATGTGATATCCAACTCCTTCCCATTCCAATCCTGAGACCCTTCCTATAGCATGAGATGTGATATCTCACTGCTTCTAATACCAAACCTGAGATCCTTCCTATAACATGAGATGTGATATCCAACTCCTTCCCATTCCAAACCTGAGACCCTTCCTTTAGCATGAGATGTGATATCCAGCTCCTCCCATTCCAATCCTGAGACCTTTCCGATAGCATGAGATGTGATATATCAATGCTTCTAATATCAATACTGAGACCCTCCCTATAGCATGAGATGCAATATCTAAGTCCTTCCCATTCCAATCCTGAGACCCTTCCGATAGCAGAGATGTGATATCGCAATGCTTATACAAAACCTGAGACCCTTCGTATAGCATGAGATGTGATATCCAACTCCTTCCCATTCCAATCCTGAGACCCTTCCTATAGCATGAGATGTGATATCTCAATGCTTCTACCAAAACTGAGACCCTTCCTTTAGCATGAGATGTGATATCCAACTCCTTGCAATTCCAATCCTGAGACCCTTCCTATAGCATGAGATGTGACATCTCAATGCTTTTAATACCAAACCTGAGATCCTTCCTATAACATGAGATGTGATATCTCAATGCTTCTAATACCAAACCTGAGATCCTTCTGATAGCATGAGATGTGATATCTCAATGCTTCTAATACCAAACCTGAGATCCTTCCGATAGCATAAGATGTGATATCTCAATGCTTCTAATACCAAAATTGAGATCCTTCCTATAACATGAGATGTGATATCCAAATCCTTCCCCTTCCAAACCTGAGACCCTCCCTTTAGCATGAGATGTGATATCCAACTCCTTCCCATTCCAATCCTGATACCCTTCTGATAGCATGAGATGTGATATCTCAATGCCTATAATACCAAACCTGAGATCCTACCTCTAACATGAAATGTGATATCCAACTCCTTGCCTTTCCAAACCTGCGAGCCTTCCTACAGCATGAGATGTGATATCCAAATCCTTCCCATTCCAATCCTGAGACCCTTCCTATAACATGAGATGTGATATCCAACTCCTTCCCATTCCAACCTGAGACCCTTCCTATAGCATGAGATGGGATATACAACTCCTTCCAAATCCAATCCTGAAACCCTTCCGATAGCATGAGATGTGATATCCCAATGCTTCTACAAAACCTGAGACCCATATCATGGCATGAGATGTGATATCAAACTCCCGTCCTATACCATGAGACTTGATATCTCAATGCTTCTAATACCAAACCTGAGACCGGTCCAATAACATGAGATGTGATATCCAAATCCTTCCCCTTCCAAACCTTAGACCCTTCCTTTATCATGAGATGTGATATCCAAGTCCTTCCCATTCCATTCCTGAGACCCTTCCTATAGCATGAGATGTGATATCTCAATGCTTCTAATACCAAACCTGAGACCCTTCCTATAACATGAGATGTGATATCCAAGTCCTTCCCATTCCAATCCTGAGACCCTTCCTATAGCATGAGATGTGATATCTCAATGCTTCTAATACCAAACCTGAGACCCTTCCTATAACATGAATTGTGATATCCAAGTCCTTCCCATTCCAATCCTGAGACCCTTCCGATAGCAGAGATTTGATATCTCAGTGCTTATACCAAACCTGAGACCCTTCCGATAGCATGAGATGTGATATCTCAATGCTTCTAATACCAAACCTGAGATCCTTCCTATAACATGAGATGTGATATCCAAATCCTTACCCTTCCAAACCTTAGACCCTCCCTTTAGCATGAGATGTGATATCCAACTCCTACCCATTCCAATCCTGAGACCCTTCTGATAGCATGAGATGTGATATCTCAATGCCTCTAATACCAAACCTGAGATACAACCTCTAACATGAAATGTGATATCCAACTCCTTCCCCTTCCAACCCTGAGAACCTTCCTATATAATGAGATGTGATATCCAAGTCCTTCCCATTCCAATCTGAGACCCTTCCTATAACATGAGATGTGATATCCAACTCCTTCCCATTCCAACCTTAGACCCTTCCTATAGCATGAGATGGGATATCCAACTCCTTCCAAATCCAATCCTGTTACCCTTCCGATAGCATGAGATGTGATATCCCAATGCCTCTACAAAACCCGAGACCCATACCATGGCATGAGATGTGATATCAAACTCCTTCCCATTCCAATCCTGAGACCCTTCCTATAGCTTGAGATGTGATATCCAACTCCTTCCCATTCCAATTCTGAGACCCGTCCTATACCATGAGATTTGATATCTCAATGCTTCTAATACCAAACCTGAGACCGGTCCTATAACATGAGATGTGATATCCAAATCCTTCCCCTTTCAAACCTTAGACCCTTCCTATAGCATGAGATGTGATATCTCAATGCTTCTAATACCAAACCTGAGACCCTTCCTTTAACGAGATGGGATATCCAACTCCTTCCCATTCCAATCCTGAGACCCTTCTGATAGCAGAGATGTGATATCTCAATGCTTATACCAAACCTGTGACCCTTCCTATGGCATGAGATGTCATATACAACTCCTTCCGATTCCAATCCTGAGACCCTTCCTATAGAATGAGATGTGATATCTCACTGCTTCTAATACCAAACCTGAGATGTGATATCCAACTCCTTCCCATTCCAAACCTTTGCTTCTATCAAACCTGAAACCCTTCCTTTAGCATGAGATGTGATATCCAACTCCTTCCCATTCCAATCCTGAGACCCTTCCTATAACATGACATGATATCCAACTCCTTCCCATTCCAATCCTGAGACTCTTCCTATAGCATGAGATGTGATATCTCAATGCTTCTAAAACCAAACAGGAGAACCATCCTATAACATGAGATGTGAAATCCAAATCATTCCCTTTCCAAACCTGAGACCCTTCCTATAGCTTGAGATGTGATATCAAACTCCTTCCCATTCAATGTGATATCCAACTCCTTCCCATTCCAATCCTGAGACCCTTCCTATACCATGAGATGTGATATCTCAATGCTTCTAATACCAAACCTGAGACCCGTCCTAAAACATGAGATGTGAGATCCAAATCCTTCCCCTTCCAAACCTGAGACCTTTCCTTTAGCATGAGATGTGATATCCAACTCCTTCCCATTCCAAACCTGAGACCCTTCCTATAGCATGAGATGTTATATCTTAATGCTTCTAAAACCAAACCTGAGAACCATCCTATAACATGTGAAATCCAAATCCTTCCCTTTCCAAACCTGAGACCCTTCCGATAGCATGAGATGTGATATCTGAATGCTGCTAAAACCAAACATGAGAACGATCCTATAACATGAGATGTGAAATCCAAATCCTTCCCTTTCCAAACCTGAGACCCTTCCTCTAGCTTGAGATGTGATATCAAACTCCTTCCCATTCCAATCCTGAGATAGCTTGAGATGTGATATCCAACTCCTTCCCATTCCAATCCTGAGACCCTTCCTATACCATGAGATGTGATATCTCAATGCTTCTAATACCAAACCTGAGACCCGTCCTAAAACATGAGATGTGAGATCCAAATCCTTCCCCTTCCAAACCTGAGACCCTTCCTATAGCTTGAAATGTGATATCAAACTCCTTCCCATTCCAATCCTGAGAAAGCTTGAGATGTGATATCCAACTCCATCCCATTCCAATCCTGAGACCCTTCCGATAGTATGAGATGTGATATCTCAATGCTTCTAATATCAAAACTGAGACCCTCCCTATAGTATGAGATGTGATATCTAAGTCCTTCCCATTCCTATCCTGAGACCCTTCCGATAGCAGAGATGTGATATCTCAATGCTTATACCAAACCTGATGACCCTTCCTATGGCATGAGATGTGATATCCAACTCCTTCCCATTCCAAACCTGAGACCCTTCCTATAGCATGAGATGTTATATCTTAATGCTTCTAAAACCAAACCTGAGAACCATTCTATAACATGTGAAATCCAAATCCTTCCCTTTCCAAACCTGAGACCCTTCCGATAGCATGAGATGTGATATCTCAATGCTTCTAAAACCAAACATGAGAACCATCCTATAACATGAGATGTGAAATCCAAATCCTTCCCTTTCCAAACCTGAGACCCTTCCTATAGCTTGAGATGTGATATCCAACTCCTTCCCATTCCAATCCTGAGACCCTTCCTATACCATGAGATGTGATATCTCAATGCTTCTAATACCAAACCTGAGACCCGTCCTAAAACATGAGATGTGAGATCCAACTCCTTCCCATTCCAAACCTGAGACCCTTCCGATAGCATGAGATGTGATATCTCAATGCTTCAAAAACCAAACATGAGAACCATCCTATAACATGAGATGTGAAATCCAAATCCTTCCCTTCCCAAACCTGAGACTCTTCCTATAGCATGAGATGTGATATCTCAATGCTTCTACCAAACCTGAAACCCTTCCTATAGCATGAGATGTGATATCCAACTCCTTCCCATTCCAATCCTGAGACCCTTCCTATAGCATGAGATGTGATATCTCACTGCTTCTAATACCAAACCTGAGATCCTTCCTATAACATGAGATGTGATATCCAACTCCTTCCCATTCCAAACCTGAGACCCTTCCTTTAGCATGAGATGTGATATCCAGCTCCTCCCATTCCAATCCTGAGACCCTTCCGATAGCATGAGATGTGATATCTCAATGCTTCTAATATCAATACTGAGACCCTCCCTATAGCATGAGATGCGATATCTAAGTCCTTCCCATTCCAATCCTGAGACCCTTCCGATAGCAGAGATGTGATATCGCAATGCTTATACAAAACCTGAGACCCTTCGTATAGCATGAGATGTGATATCCAACTCCTTCCCATTCCAATCCTGAGACCCTTCCTATAGCATGATATGATATGATATGATATGATATGATATTTGTAACGCGCCTATACACAAGTGTTTCAAGGCGCGACGAGGCAGGGAGGGAGGGAAACAAGGGGAAGACAGACAAACGATCCTACTAGGCCAGGTGTCATTCAGATCGCGCAAGTGCAGAGGTAAGGGGAAAAGGAGAAAGTGCAGGGGGAGGAGGTGGGGGGGAAGTGCGGTACAAGGTAAGTAGCGTAAAATAAATAAATAATAAATAATAAATAAAAGGGCCAGCTGGTGGCAAGTGCGAGGTAAGTGCAGAGCAAGTGCTGGGAAGGGGGCTGTAGGGATGCAGTGACAGTCCCACAGTGCAGGGGGAGCCAGGGAGGCAGTGCAAGTGGAGAGTGGCTGGGACCTGGACCGAGGTCGCTGAGAGTGGCTCAGATGCAGGTTTAGTGCAGAATTCAGTGGGGAGTTAAGCAGGTTTAGCAGGGGAGAGGGAGAGAGAAGGCAGAAGCGAAGAGGAAGGTTTTGAGGTGCTTCCGGAACCGGAGATGGTTCTCCTCAAGTTTCAGGGAGGCAGGAAGGCTGTTCCAGAGGGAGGCCCCTGCTGCGGAGAGAGATCTACCCCCAGCTCGTTGCTTCGAGAAGCGGCTGACCATGAGGGAGTTGGAGAAGGATGAGCGAAGGGCTCGTGAAGGAAGATATTTAGGAAGAGAGAGTTGAAGGTATTTAGGCCCCAGGCCCCAGAAGGCCTTGTGGACAATGCAGAGGGTTTTGAACTTAATCCTCGCAGCCACTGGGAGCCAGTGAAGAGATTTCAGTCCTGGAGAGATACGGTCCCTGGGCTTGAGGCCAAGGACAAGTCTCGCAGTTCTGTTCTGGATAAGTTGCAGAGGGCGGAGAGTGGAGGCAGGCAGATTAAGATAGAGGCTGTTACAGTAGTCCAGCCTTGAGAGAACCAGGGCTCGGGAGACAGTGAGCTTCTGGGGGAAGGAGAGGAAGGGAAGAATACCTCTGAGGAGGTGCAGCTGGTAGTGTGACTTCTTAGAGACGTCAGATATATGAGGAGAGAAGGAGAGTGTGGAGTCGAAGATGACCCCAAGGTTTTTAGCCTTGCAGGTAGGGGCAGGAAGGGGGCCAAGGGAGGCCGGCCAGAGAGCTGCAGGGAAGGAGGGAGTGGGTGTGCCGATGAGTAGAATCTCAGTCTTACTGGCGTTAAGGCAGAGGTCATTGGCGGCACACCATTCCTGGATAGCAGACAGACAGTCGGAGATGAGGGAAGGAGAGGAGGAGGCCGAGGGTAGCCTGAAAATGAGCTGGGTATCGTCCGCATAGCACTGGAAGTAGGGGCAGAGAGCGGCGATGCGGTGGGCAAGGAGTGCCAGATACTGGTTGAAAAGCCAGGGAGAGAGGTTGGATCCCTGGGGGACACCACAGGTGGAGAAAAAGATGTCAGAGAGGAAGGAGCCCATTTGGACCTGGGAGGGTCGACCGGAAAGGAAAGAGGTCAGCCATGCCAGAGCCTGACCAGTGATACCCAGGTTATCACGGAGACGGTTGAGCAGGATGGCATGGTTGACAGTGTCAAAGGCAGAGGAGAGATCGAGCAGAATGAGAACACAGGGAGTGTTGGAATCGAGGTTCAGGAGCAGGTCCTCACGGATGTTCAGGAGAGCAGTTTCCGTGCTTCGGGCCGCTCTGAAGCCGGATTGATGGTCATGAAGATTACCAACAGATTCAGCATGGAGGTTAAGCTGGGAGATGGCCAGTTTCTCCAGGAGCTTGCCCAGGAAGGGAGTGATGGAGATTGGGCGATAGTTGGCCGGGCAGGAGGGGTCGGAGGAGGGTTTCTTGAGGAGGGGGTGCACAAGGGAGTGCTTGAGGGGGGATGGGAAGACTCCAGAGGCGAATGAGTGGTTGCAAAAGGCAGCCAAGGCAGGAGCCAGGGAGTCGATGTGGTCCTTGATGGTTTTGGAGGAACAGGGGTGAACCTGTTTAGACGAGGCTTTCATAGATCGGACTTGTCTGGAAACCTCATCAGCAGAAAAAGGTGGAAAAGCAGAGAAGGAGGGCGGAGGGGAGGCTGCAAGAGAGCAAGAGGAAGGGCCGGGAAGAGAGGGAGGGAGGAGAGAGGAGGAGAGCGAGGACAGGATGTCCTGAGTTTTTGAGATGAAGTGCGAGGCCAGTGCGGTGCAGAGGGCCTGGGAGGGGACAGGAGAGG
This sequence comes from Ambystoma mexicanum, assembly GCF_040938575.1. Lineage (NCBI taxonomy): Eukaryota > Metazoa > Chordata > Amphibia > Caudata > Ambystomatidae > Ambystoma > Ambystoma mexicanum. Next base: position 2,158,928 of record NW_027182433.1, read on the forward strand.
TAGAGACTGCAGCAGGGTTGGCCAGCTCCTTGCAGATTTTAAAGAGTTCGGCCGAGTTGTTAGATGCCTCAGAGATGCGGGCTTGGATAAGGGCTCTCTTCTTGGTGAGAACGGAGAGCCGGTATTGCCTTTGGAGCAGGCGGCAGGCCAGTTTGTCAGAGGATGAGCATGAAGCACGCCATTTCCTCTCTGCCACCCTGCACTTGCGTTTTAGGGTGACGAGATCCGAGTCATACCAGGAGTTACATTTGGCTTTGGGCTTCAGGCGGATTCTCATGACGGGGGCAAGGATATCGAGAGTATCAGATATAGAGGAATAGAGGATGGAGAGGGCTGTGTCAGGGTGGGAGTCAGCCGAGGGGGGAGGAGGGGGCGAGAAGGTAGCAGCGAAAGCCTCAACTGACACGCGCTTCATGGGTCGGATGACCGAGAAGGTGGGTGGCAATGACGAGGGTGGCTTTGCCTGTGGGGTAGGGAGGGAGAGGTGGGAGGATAGGAGAAAGTGATCACTCCAGGAGAGAGGAGTGGAGAGAGGGAGGGAGAGGGGAAGGTCAGAAGAGATCAGAGCATCAAGAGTGTGCCCTGCAGAGTGAGTAGGCCCAGAGGGGAGGATAGAGAGTGAGAGAGAGTTGCAGAGTTCGCGAAAGAGACCAGTGGGGGGACAGGAGGCATCGAGGTGGATGTTGAAGTCACCGAGAAAGAGGAGTTGGGTGGTTGAGGACAGGAGTGAGGAGGAGAGGTCAGCCCACTCAGAGAGGAAGGATGAAATTTGACCAGGTGGCCGATAGATAGTAGCCACGGTAAGGGAATGGCTAGGAGAGAGAGAGAGTCGGCAGACAAGACATTCAAAAGAGGAGTAGGTCTGCGTAGGAGTGACAGTGGCAGGAATCCACTCAGGGAAGATAAGGGCAACACCACCCCCTGAGCGGTTTGGCCTAGGCATGGAGAGGATCTTGTAGCCGTCAGGTAGGAGTGTGTCGAAGCTGGTGGCAGAGCTGGCAGTGAACCATGTCTCAGTGAGACCGAGGACGTCGAGGTCCAGTTCCTCAAGAAGGCGACAGATATCAGAGGAGTGCTTGATGGCAGAGCGAGAATTTAGAGTGGCAATGTGGAGAAGGTTGCCACCCTTGAAAAACTTCCGGGGAGGGGTACAGATCAGAGGTACGCCCTGCGGAGGTGTTAGAGAAGGAGTTGAAGAGGGAGCAAGAGAAGGGGCAGGGAGGGAGGGGAGAGGCAAGGTAGCCGAGGACAGAGGAGGGGGGACAGCGGGAGCGGAGAGGAAGTTGATGAGGCGTGGGAAGCGTCTATCAAAGAGGTGAAGGTTGGCCTGCGGGCCTTGGACCAAGACGGTCCCGTTAGCATAGACATTAATGATGGCCTTAGAGGAGTGGAAAGGGGCCAAGAGGACATCCCAACGGGTGCCACCATTAATGGGAGAGGAGGAGAAAGGAGAGAGCACAGCGACCATGTGAGGGGTCCATAGGTCAGGTGAAGGCACGAAAAAGAGAATGTCAGTAAGAGTTTCCCTGGAGCAGGCGCTCGTGTAGGTGTCAGCGATAGGGAGGCCTGGGTTGGAGACCAGGATGTCCTTTTTAAACTTTTTCCTACCAGATTTAGTGAGGAGAGCAGGATAGTCAATAGAGAAGCAGTTAGAGTAGATAGGCGAGATAGAGAGCACCATGGAGAAGGAGGGGAGGCGGATGACACGAGTATGCAGACAGGAAGTGGGTGGAGGGCACTAGTTTACCACAATGCAGAGCAAACAGTAATGCGTAGTAGGTCAAGGCCACCTAAGTTTGAGAATCCTGCGAGGGGAGAAAAGCACCCTAGTTTAACAATGAAATGGAATAGGGGGGCGAGGCATCAGGCGGATGAGGTGAGCAAGGTGAGGAGGGGTGGGCCGGAGAACAGGTGGAACTGGCGCCTGGCGTCCCCTGCGGACACCTGCAGACACACAGTCGCCCTTGGCCTGGGGCCCTTAGCCGCAGGGGCTGCCGGGCAGAGGGCTGCCCAGAAGGGGGGAGGTTATAGGCAGAGGGAGAGGAGGGGGGGGGTGTGGGCGGGCAGGGAGGCGGGGAGGGAGAGGAAGACCAGGAAGTGGGAGGGGGGAGCAGGAGGAGGCCAAAAACACCGCGCTAGGAGCGCGAACAAACAATTCTACTTTCTTTTTCTTCCTGTTCAAAAAACACAAAGCACAGAACTCACAGAGGCCCAGGCAGGGCTTTCCAGGCCTGCTGATCCCCTCAGGCCACCGGCGACCGCTCTCCACGCTCAGCTGGAGAAAAGAAGCGAGCGTGGGGAACGGCCGTCGAGTAGGCCAGAGGGGAGGCAGGCACACACCCAATCAGAGGGGGGGGTGGGCGGGCAGGGAGGCGGGGAGGGAGAGGAAGACCAGGAAGTGGGAGGGGGGAGCAGGAGGAGGCCAAAAACACCGCGCTAGGAGCGCGAACAAACAATTCTACTTTCTTTTTCTTCCTGTTCAAAAAACACAAAGCACAGAACTCACAGAGGCCCAGGCAGGGCTTTCCAGGCCTGCTGATCCCCTCAGGCCACCGGCGACCGCTCTCCACGCTCAGCTGGAGAAAAGAGATGTGATATCTCAATGCTTCTACCAAAACTGAGACCCTTCCTTTAGCATGAGATGTGATATCCAACTCCTTGCAATTCCAATCCTGAGACCCTTCCTATAGCATGAGATGTGACATCTCAATGCTTTTAATACCAAACCTGAGATCCTTCCTATAACATGAGATGTGATATCTCAATGCTTCTAATACCAAACCTGAGATCCTTCCGATAGCATGAGATGTGATATCTCAATGCTTCTAATACCAAACCTGAGATCCTTCCGATAGCATGAGATGTGATATCTCAATGCTTCTAATACCAAAATTGAGATCCTTCCTATAACATGAGATGTGATATCCAAATCCTTCCCCTTCCAAACCTGAGACCCTCCCTTTAGCATGAGATGTGATATCCAACTCCTTCCCATTCCAATCCTGATACCCTTCTGATAGCATGAGATGTGATATCTCAATGCCTATAATACCAAACCTGAGATCCTACCTCTAACATGAAATGTGATATCCAACTCCTTGCCTTTCCAAACCTGCGAGCCTTCCTACAGCATGAGATGTGATATCCAAGTCCTTCCCATTCCAATCCTGAGACCCTTCCTATAACATGAGATGTGATATCCAACTCCTTCCCATTCCAACCTGAGACCCTTCCTATAGCATTAGATGGGATATCCAACTCCTTCCAAATCCAATCCTGAAACCCTTCCGATAGCATGAGATGTGATATCCCGATGCTTCTACAAAACCTGAGACCCATATCATGGCATGAGATGTGATATCAAACTCCCGTCCTATACCATGAGACTTGATATCTCAATGCTTCTAATACCAAACCTGAGACCGGTCCAATAACATGAGATGTGATATCCAAATCCTTCCCCTTCCAAACCTTAGACCCTTCCTTTATCATGAGATGTGATATCCAAGTCCTTCCCATTCCATTCCTGAGTCCCTTCCTACAGCATGAGATGTGATATCTCAATGCTTCTAATACCAAACCTGAGACCCTTCCTATAACATGAGATGTGATATCCAAGTCCTTCCCATTCCAATCCTGAGACCCTTCCTATAGCATGAGATGTGATATCTCAATGCTTCTAATACCAAACCTGAGACCCTTCCTATAACATGAATTGTGATATCCAAGTCCTTCCCATTCCAATCCTGAGACCCTTCCGATAGCAGAGATTTGATATCTCAATGCTTATACCAAAACTGAGACCCTTCCGATAGCATGAGATGTGATATCTCAATGCTTCTAATACCAAACCTGAGATCCTTCCTATAACATGAGATGTGATATCCAAATCCTTACCCTTCCAAACCTTAGACCCTCCCTTTAGCATGAGATGTGATATCCAACTCCTACCCATTCCAATCCTGAGACCCTTCTGATAGCATGAGATGTGATATCTCAATGCCTCTAATACCAAACCTGAGATACAACCTCTAACATGAAATGTGATATCCAACTCCTTCCCCTTCCAACCCTGAGAGCCTTCCTATATAATGAGATGTGATATCCAAGTCCTTCCCATTCCAATCTGAGACCCTTCCTATAACATGAGATGTGATATCCAACTCCTTCCCATTCCAACCTTAGACCCTTCCTATAGCATGAGATGGGATATCCAACTCCTTCCAAATCCAATCCTGATACCCTTCCGATAGCATGAGATGTGATATCCCAATGCCTCTACAAAACCCGAGACCCATACCATGGCATGAGATGTGATATCAAACTCCTTCCCATTCCAATCCTGAGACCCTTCCTATAGCTTGAGATGTGATATCCAACTCCTTCCCATTCCAATTCTGAGACCCGTCCTATACCATGAGATGTGATATCCAAATCCTTCCCCTTTCAAACCTTAGACCCTTCCTATAGCATGAGATGTGATATCTCAATGCTTCTAATACCAAACCTGAGACCCTTCCTTTAACGAGATGGGATATCCAACTCCTTCCCATTCCAATCCTGAGACCCTTCTGATAGCAGAGATGTGATATCTCAATGCTTATACCAAACCTGTGACCCTTCCTATGGCATGAGATGTCATATACAACTCCTTCCGATTCCAATCCTGAGACCCTTCCTATAGAATGAGATGTGATATCTCACTGCTTCTAATACCAAACCTGAGATGTGATATCCAACTCCTTCCCATTCCAAACCTTTGCTTCTATCAAACCTGAAACCCTTCCTTTAGCATGAGATGTGATATCCAACTCCTTCCCATTCCAATCCTGAGACCCTTCCTATAACATGACATGATATCCAACTCCTTCCCATTCCAATCCTGAGACTCTTCCTATAGCATGAGATGTGATATCTCAATGCTTCTAAAACCAAACAGGAGAACCATCCTATAACATGAGATGTGAAATCCAAATCATTCCCTTTCCAAACCTGAGACCCTTCCTATAGCTTGAGATGTGATATCAAACTCCTTCCCATTCAATGTGATATCCAACTCCTTCCCATTCCAATCCTGAGACCCTTCCTATACCATGAGATGTGATATCTCAATGCTTCTAATACCAAACCTGAGACCCTTCCTATAACATGAGATGGGATATCCAACTCCTTCCCATTCCAATCCTGAGACCCTTCCGATAGCAGAGATGTGATATCTCAATGCTTATACCAAACCTGAGACCCTTGCTATGGCCTGAGATGTCATATACATGCCTTCCTATAACATGAGATGTGATATCAAACTCCTTCCCATTCCAAACCTTTGCTTCTATCAAACCTGAGACCCTTCCTTTAGCATGAGATGTGATATCCAACTCCTTCCCATTCCAATCCTGAGACCCTTCCTATAACATGAGACGTGATATCCAACTCCTTCCCATTCCAATCCTGAGACTCTTCCTATAGCATGAGATGTGATATCTCAATGCTTCTAAAACCAAACATGAGAACCATCCTATAACATGAGATGTGAAATCGAAATCATTCCCTTTCCAAACCTGAGACCCTTCCTATAGCTTGAGATGTGATATCAAACTCCTTCCCATTCAATGTGATATCCAACTCCTTCCCATTCCAATCCTGAGACCCTTCCTATACCATGAGATGCGATATCTCAATGCTTCTAATACCAAACCTGAGACCCGTCCTAAAACATGAGATGTGAGATCCAAATCCTTCCCCTTCCAAACCTGAGACCTTTCCTTTAGCATGAGATGTGATATCCAACTCCTTCCCATTTCAAACCTGAGACCCTTCCTATAGCATGAGATGTTATATCTTAATGCTTCTAAAACCAAACCTGAGAACCATTCTATAACATGTGAAATCCAAATCCTTCCCTTTCCAAACCTGAGACCCTTCCGATAGCATGAGATGTGATATCTCAATGCTTCTAAAACCAAACATGAGAACCATCCTATAACATGAGATGTGAAATCCAAATCCTTCCCTTTCCAAACCTGAGACCCTTCCTATAGCTTGAGATGTGATATCCAACTCCTTCACATTCCAATCCTGAGACCCTTCCTATAGCATGAGATGTGATATCTCACTGCTTCTAATACCAAACCTGAGATCCTTCCTATAACATGAGATGTGATATCCAACTCCTTCCCATTCCAAACCTGAGACCCTTCCTTTAGCATGAGATGTGATATCCAGCTCCTCCCATTCCAATCCTGAGACCCTTCCGATAGCATGAGATGTGATATCTCAATGCTTCTAATATCAATACTGAGACCCTCCCTATAGCATGAGATGCGATATCTAAGTCCTTCCCATTCCAATCCTGAGACCCTTCCGATAGCAGAGATGTGATATCGCAATGCTTATACAAAACCTGAGACCCTTCGTATAGCATGAGATGTGATATCCAACTCCTTCCCATTCCAATCCTGAGACCCTTCCTATAGCACAAGATGTGATATCTCAATGCTTCTACCAAAACTGAGACCCTTCCTTTAGCATGAGATGTAATATCCAACTCCTTGCAATTCCAATCCTGAGACCCTTCCTATAGCATGAGATGTGACATCTCAATGCTTTTAATACCAAACCTGAGATCCTTCCTATAACATGAGATGTGATATCTCAATGCTTCTAATACCAAACCTGAGATCCTTCCGATAGCATGAGATGTGATATCTCAATGCTTCTAATACCAAACCTGAGATCCTTCCGATAGCATGAGATGTGATATCTCAATGCTTCTAATACCAAAATTGAGATCCTTCCTATAACATGAGATGTGATATCCAAATCCTTGCCCTTCCAAACCTGAGACCCTCCCTTTAGCATGAGATGTGATATCCAACTCCTTCCCATTCCAATCCTGATACCCTTCTGATAGCATGAGATGTGATATCTCAATGCCTATAATACCAAACCTGAGATCCTACCTCTAACATGAAATGTGATATCCAACTCCTTGCCTTTCCAAACCTGCGAGCCTTCCTACAGCATGAGATGTGATATTCAAGTCCTTCCCATTCCAATCCTGAGACCCTTCCTATAACATGAGATGTGATATCCAACTCCTTCCCATTCCAACCTGAGACCCTTCCTATAGCATGAGATGGGATATCCAACTCCTTCCAAATCCAATCCTGAAACCCTTCCGATAGCATGAGATGTGATATCCCAATGCTTCTACAAAACCTGAGACCCATATCATGGCATGAGATGTGATATCAAACTCCCGTCCTATACCATGAGACTTGATATCTCAATGCTTCTAATACCAAACCTGAGACCGGTCCAATAACATGAGATGTGATATCCAAATCCTTCCCCTTCCAAACCTTAGACCCTTCCTTTATCATGAGATGTGATATCCAAGTCCTTCCCATTCCATTCCTGAGACCCTTCCTAAAGCATGAGATGTGATATCCAAGTCCTTCCCATTCCAATCCTGAGACCCTTCCTATAGCATGAGATGTGATATCTCAATGCTTCTAATACCAAACCTGAGACCCTTCCTATAACATGAATTGTGATATCCAAGTCCTTCCCATTCCAATCCTGAGACCCTTCCGATAGCAGAGATTTGATATCTCAATGCTTATACCAAACCTGAGACCCTTCCGATAGCATGAGATGTGATATCTCAATGCTTCTAATACCAAACCTGAGATCCTTCCTATAACATGAGATGTGATATCCAAATCCTTACCCTTCCAAACCTTAGACCCTCCCTTTAGCATGAGATGTGATATCCAACTCCTACCCATTCCAATCCTGAGACCCTTCTGATAGCATGAGATGTGATATCTCAATGCCTCTAATACCAAACCTGAGATACAACCTCTAACATGAAATGTGATATCCAACTCCTTCCCCTTCCAACCCTGAGAGCCTTCCTATATAATGAGATGTGATATCCAAGTCCTTCCCATTCCAATCTGAGACCCTTCCTATAACATGAGATGTGATATCCAACTCCTTCCCATTCCAACCTTAGACCCTTCCTATAGCATGAGATGGGATATCCAACTCCTTCCAAATCCAATCCTGATACCCTTCCGATAGCATGAGATGTGATATCCCAATGCCTCTACAAAACCTGAGACCCATACCATGGCATGAGATGTGATATCAAACTCCTTCCCATTCCAATCCTGAGACCCTTCCTATAGCTTGAGATGTGATATCCAACTCCTTCCCAATCCAATTCTGAGACCCGTCCTATACCATGAGACTTGATATCTCAATGCTTCTAATACCAAACCTGAGACCGGTCCTATAACATGAGATGTGATATCCAAATCCTTCCCCTTTCAAACCTTAGACCCTTCCTATAGCATGAGATGTAATATCTCAATGCTTCTAATACCAAACCTGAGACCCTTCCTTTAACGAGATGGGATATCCAACTCCTTCCCATTCCAATCCTGAGACCCTTCTGATAGCAGAGATGTGATATCTCAATGCTTATACCAAACCTGTGACCCTTCCTATGGCATGAGATGTCATATACAACTCCTTCCGATTCCAATCCTGAGACCCTTCCTATAGAATGAGATGTGATATCTCACTGCTTCTAATACCAAACCTGAGATGTGATATCCAACTCCTTCCCATTCCAAACCTTTGCTTCTATCAAACCTGAAACCCTTCCTTTAGCATGAGATGTGATATCCAATTCCTTCCCATTCCAATCCTGAGACCCTTCCTATAACATGACATGATATCCAACTCCTTCCCATTCCAATCCTGAGACTCTTCCTATAGCATGAGATGTGATATCTCAATGCTTCTAAAACCAAACAGGAGAACCATCCTATAACATGAGATGTGAAATCCAAATCATTCCCTTTCCAAACCTGAGACCCTTCCTATAGCTTGAGATGTGATATCAAACTCCTTCCCATTCAATGTGATATCCAACTCCTTCCCATTCCAATCCTGAGACCCTTCCTATACCATGAGATGTGATATCTCAATGCTTCTAATACCAAACCTGAGACCCGTCCTAAAACATGAGATGTGAGATCCAAATCCTTCCCCTTCCAAACCTGAGACCTTTCCTTTAGCATGAGATGTGATATCCAACTCCTTCCCATTCCAAACCTGAGACCCTTCCTATAGCATGAGATGTTATATCTAAATGCTTCTAAAACCAAACCTGAGAACCATCCTATAACATGTGAAATCCAAATCCTTCCCTTTCCAAACCTGAGACCCTTCCGATAGCATGAGATGTGATATCTGAATGCTGCTAAAACCAAACATGAGAACGATCCTATAACATGAGATGTGAAATCCAAATCCTTCCCTTTCCAAACCTGAGACCCTTCCTCTAGCTTGAGATGTGATATCAAACTCCTTCCCATTCCAATCCTGAGATAGCTTGAGATGTGATATCCAACTCCTTCCCATTCCAATCCTGAGACCCTTCCTATACCATGAGATGTGATATCTCAATGCTTCTAATACCAAACCTGAGACCCGTCCTAAAACATGAGATGTGAGATCCAAATCCTTCCCCTGCCAAACCTGAGACCCTTCCTATAGCTTGAAATGTGATAACAAACTCCTTCCCATTCCAATCCTGAGAAAGCTTGAGATGTGATATCCAACTCCATCCCATTCCAATCCTGAGACCCTTCCGATAGCATGAGATGTGATATCTCAATGCTTCTAATATCAAAACTGAGACCCTCCCTATAGTATGAGATGTGATATCTAAGTCCTTCCCATTCCTAACCTGAGACCCTTCCGATAGCAGAGATGTGATATCTCAATGCTTATACCAAACCTGATGACCCTTCCTATGGCATGAGATGTGATATCCAACTCCTTCCCATTCCAAACCTGAGACCCTTCCTATAGCATGAGATGTTATATCTTAATGCTTCTAAAACCAAACCTGAGAACCATTCTATAACATGTGAAATCCAAATCCTTCCCTTTCCAAACCTGAGACCCTTCCGATAGCATGAGATGTGATATCTCAATGCTTCAAAAACCAAACATGAGAACCATCCTATGACATGAGATGTGAAATCCAAATCCTTCCCTTCCCAAACCTGAGACTCTTCCTATAGCATGAGATGTGATATCTCAATGCTTCTACCAAACCTGAAACCCTTCCTATAGCATGAGATGTGATATCCAACTCCTTCCCATTCCAATCCTGAGACCCTTCCTATAGCATGAGATGTGATATCTCACTGCTTCTAATACCAAACCTGAGATCCTTCCTATAACATGAGATGTGATATCCAACTCCTTCCCATTCCAAACCTGAGACCCTTCCTTTAGCATGAGATGTGATATCCAGCTCCTCCCATTCCAATCCTGAGACCCTTCCGATAGCATGAGATGTGATATCTCAATGCTTCTAATATCAATACTGAGACCCTCCCTATAGCATGAGAGGCGATATCTAAGTCCTTCCCATTCCAATCCTGAGACCCTTCCGATAGCAGAGATGTGATATCGCAATGCTTATACAAAACCTGAGACCCTTCGTATAGCATGAGATGTGATATCCAACTCCTTCCCATTCCAATCCTGAGACCCTTCCTATAGCATGAGATGTGATATCTCAATGCTTCTACCAAAACTGAGACCCTTCCTTTAGCATGAGATGTGATATCCAACTCCTTGCAATTCCAATCCTGAGACCCTTCCTATAGCATGAGATGTGACATCTCAATGCTTTTAATACCAAACCTGAGATCCTTCCTATAACATGAGATGTGATATCTCAATGCTTCTAATACCAAAACTGAGATCCCTCCGATAGCATGAGATGTGATATCTCAATGCTTCTAATACCAAACCTGAGATCCTTCCGATAGCATGAGATGTGATATCTCAATGCTTCTAATACCAAAATTGAGATCCTTCCTATAACATGAGATGTGATATCCAAATCCTTCCCCTTCCAAACCTGAGACCCTCCCTTTAGCATGAGATGTGATATCCAACTCCTTCCCATTCCAATCCTGATAACCTTCTGATAGCATGAGATGTGATATCTCAATGCCTATAATACCAAACCTGAGATCCTACCTCTAACATGAAATGTGATATCCAACTCCTTGCCTTTCCAAACCTGCGAGCCTTCCTACAGCATGAGATGTGATATCCAAGTCCTTCCCATTCCAATCCTGAGACCCTTCCTATAACATGAGATGTGATATCCAACTCCTTCCCATTCCAACCTGAGACCCTTCCTATAGCATGAGATGGGATATCCAACTCCTTCCAAATCCAATCCTGAAACCCTTCCGATAGCATGAGATGTGATATCCCAATGCTTCTACAAAACCTGAGACCCATATCATGGCATGAGATGTGATATCAAACTCCCGTCCTATACCATGAGACTTGATATCTCAATGCTTCTAATACCAAACCTGAGACCGGTCCAATAACATGAGATGTGATATCCAAATCCTTCCCCTTCCAAACCTTAGACCCTTCCTTTATCATGAGATGTGATATCCAAGTCCTTCCCATTCCATTCCTGAGACCCTTCCTATAGCATGAGATGTGATATCTCAATGCTTCTAATACCAAACCTGAGACCCTTCCTATAACATGAGATGTGATATCCAAGTCCTTCCCATTCCAATCCTGAGACCCTTCCTATAGCATGAGATGTGATATCTCAATGCTTCTAATACCAAACCTGAGACCCTTCCTATAACATGAATTGTGATATCCAAGTCCTTCCCATTCCAATCCTGAGACCCTTCCGATAGCAGAGATTTGATATCTCAATGCTTATACCAAACCTGAGACCCTTCCGATAGCATGAGATGTGATATCTCAATGCTTCTAATACCAAACCTGAGATCCTTCCTATAACATGAGATGTGATATCCAAATCCTTACCCTTCCAAACCTTAGACCCTCCCTTTAGCATGAGATGTGATATCCAACTCCTACCCATTCCAATCCTGAGACCCTTCTGATAGCATGAGATGTGATATCTCAATGCCTCTAATACCAAACCTGAGATACAACCTCTAACATGAAATGTGATATCCAACTCCTTCCCCTTCCAGCCCTGAGAGCCTTCCTATATAATGAGATGTGATATCCAAGTCCTTCCCATTCCAATCTGAGACCCTTCCTATAATATGAGATGTGATATCCAACTCCTTCCCATTCCAACCTTAGACCCTTCCTATAGCATGAGATGGGATATCCAACTCCTTCCAAATCCAATCCTGATACCCTTCCGATAGCATGAGATGTGATATCCCAATGCCTCTACAAAACCCGAGACCCATACCATGGCATGAGATGTGATATCAAACTCCTTCCCATTCCAATCCTGAGACCCTTCCTATAGCTTGAGATGTGATATCCAACTCCTTCCCATTCCAATTCTGAGACCCGTCCTATACCATGAGACTTGATATCTCAATGCTTCTAATACCAAACCTGAGACCGGTCTTATAACATGAGATGTGATATCCAAATCCTTCCCCTTTCAAACCTTAGACCCTTCCTATAGCATGAGATGTGATATCTCAATGCTTATACCAAACCTGTGACCCTTCCTATGGCATGAGATGTCATATACAACTCCTTCCAATTCCAATCCTGAGACCATTCCTATAGAATGAGATGTGATATCTCACTGCTTCTAATACCAAACCTGAGATGTGATATCCAACTCCTTCCCATTCCAAACCTTTGCTTCTATCAAACCTGAAACCCTTCCTTTAGCATGAGATGTGATATCCAACTCCTTCCCATTCCAATCCTGAGACCCTTCCTATAACATGACATGATATCCAACTCCTTCCCATTCCAATCCTGAGACTCTTCCTATAGCATGAGATGTGATATCTCAATGCTTCTAAAAACCAAACAGGAGAACCATCCTATAACATGAGATGTGAAATCCAAATCATTCCCTTTCCAAACCTGAGACCCTTCCTATAGCTTGAGATGTGATATCAAACTCCTTCCCATTCAATGTGATATCCAACTCCTTCCCATTCCAATCCTGAGACCCTTCCTATACCATGAGATGTGATATCTCAATGCTTCTAATACCAAACCTGAGACCCGTCCTAAAACATGAGATGTGAGATCCAAATCCTTCCCCTTCCAAACCTGAGACCTTTCCTTTAGCATGAGATGTGATATCCAACTCCTTCCCATTCCAAACCTGAGACCCTTCCTATAGCATGAGATGTTATATCTTAATGCTTCTAAAACCAAACCTGAGAACCATCCTATAACATGTGAAATCCAAATCCTTCCCTTTCCAAACCTGAGACCCTTCCGATAGCATGAGATGTGATATCTGAATGCTGCTTAAACCAAACATGAGAACGATCCTATAACATGAGATGTGAAATCCAAATCCTTCCCTTTCCAAACCTGAGACCCTTCCTCTAGCTTGAGATGTGATATCAAACTCCTTCCCATTCCAATCCTGAGATAGCTTGAGATTTGATATCCAACTCCTTCCCATTCCAATCCTGAGACCCTTCCTATACCATGAGATGTGATATCTCAATGCTTCTAATACCAAACCTGAGACCCGTCCTAAAACATGAGATGTGAGATCCAAATCCTTCCCCTTCCAAACCTGAGACCCTTCCTATAGCTTGAAATGTGATATCAAACTCCTTCCCATTCCAATCCTGAGAAAGCTTGAGATGTGATATCCAACTCCATCCCATTCCAATCCTGAGACCCTTCCGATAGCATGAGATGTGATATCTCAATGCTTCTAATATCAAAACTGAGACCCTCCCTATAGTATGAGATGTGATATCTAAGTCCTTCCCATTCCTATCCTGAGACCCTTCCGATAGCAGAGATGTGATGTCTCAATGCTTATACCAAACCTGATGACCCTTCCTATGGCATGAGATGTGATATCCAACTCCTTCCCATTCCAATCCTGAGTTCCTTCCTATAGCATGAGATGTGATATCTCAATGCTTCTATCAAACCTGAGACCCTTCCTTTAGCAGGAGATGTGATATCCAACTCCTTCCCATTCCAATCCTGAGACCCTTCCTATAACATGAGACGTGATATCCAACTCCTTCCGATTCCAATCCTGAGACTCTTCCTATAGCATGAGATGTGATATCTCAATGCTTCTAATACCAAACCTGGGACCCGTCCTATAACATGAGATATGATATCCAAATCCTTCCCCTTCCAAACCTGAGACCCTTCCTTTAGCATGAGGTGTGATATCCTATTCCTTCCCATTCCAATCCTGAAACCCTTCCTATAGCATGAGATGTGATATCTCAATGTTTCTAATAAAAAACCTGAGACCCTTCCTATAGCAAAAGATGTTATATCCAAATCCTTCCCATTCCAATCCTGAGACCCTTCCTATAACGAGATGTGATATCCAACTCCTTCCCATTCCAATCCTGAGTTCCTTTCTATAGCATGAGATGTGATATCTCAATGCTTCTATCAAACCTGAGACCCTTCCTTTAGCAGGAGATGTGATATCCAACTCCTTCCCATTCCAATCCTGAGACCCTTCCTATAACATGAGACGTGATATCCAACTCCTTCCCATTCCAAACCTTAGACCCTCCCTTTAGCATGAGATGTGATATCCAACTCCTACCCATTCCCATCCTGAGACCCTTCTGATAGCATGAGATGTGATATCTCAATGCCTCTAATACCAAACCTGAGATACAACCTCTAACATGAAATGTGATATCCAACTCCTTCCCCTTCCAACCCTGAGAGCCTTCCTATATAATGAGATGTGATATCCAAGTCCTTCCCCTTCCAGTCTGAGACCCTTCCTATAACATGAGATGTGATATCCAATTCTTTCCCATTCCAACCTTAGACCCTTCCTATACCATGAGATGGGATATCCAACTCCTTCCAAATCCAATCCTGATACCCTTCCGATAGCATGAGATGTGATATCCCAATGCCTCTACAAAACCCGAGACCCATACCATGGCATGAGATGTGATATCAAACTCCTTCCCATTCCAATCCTGAGACCCTTCCTATAGCTTGAGATGTGATATCCAACTGCTTCCCATTCCAATTCTGAGACCCGTCCTATACCATGAGACTTGATATCTCAATGCTTCTAATACCAAACCTGAGACCGGTCCTATAATGCGAATTCTGGTGGGTTCCCATGTATGTACTGTGTCCGTGCGTTTGTTGTAGAATCCTGAAGTTTTTAACCGCTGTTCTCCCATACAAGGTCGGGCTCAACATCTACTGCTGTATACGGCTGAAATCTTCAAGGCATTATCAGCTTTCCTGACTGTTTTGGAACGTGTATTTGCCATCTGTTAATGCAGTCGCCCTGTGGTCATCGTCCCTTCTAGTTTACAGGCTGCACTCCCCTGGTGATCACATTCTCCTCTCCAGAGAAGGCTAACTACCAGCTGCTCCTCCTCATAGGCGTTTCCAGTTTCGGGTTGCAAGTACTCGCTTCCCAGCTCTCTGGTTTAGAAGCGTGTTCCCTGCCTACTCTCCTCTTCCCGCTGCCTTCAAATCAACAAATGAGCTCGAAAAGATACACTGTGCTCAGAATGCTTTATAACACCCATTATTCAACATATAGCCGTAACCCGCTAGACGTATTGAAACGTGCTTTAAACTAGCAAAAATGGCTAGAAAATGTACTTTCCTCGCGTTTTTGTAAATGCGAATTATGATGGGTTCCCATGTATGTACTGTGTCCGTGCGTTTGTTGTCGAACCGGTTACAGCTATATGTTGAATAATGGGGTTATAAAGCATTATGAACACTATCTTGTGGAGCTCATTGGAAGGTTTTAGGAAGAGGAGAGAAGGCAGGGAACACGCATCTAAACCAGAGAGCTGGGATGCGAGTACATGCAACGCGAAACGGTGCAGGGAGCAGGGATAGAAAGGATGAACGCCTATGAGGAGCAGCTGGTAGTTAGCCTGCTCTGGAGAGGAGAATGTGATCACCAGAGGAGTGCAGCCTGTAAACTAAAAGGGACGATGACCACAGGGCGACTGCATTAACAGATGGCAAATACACGTTCCAAAACAGTCAGGAAAGCTGATAATGCCTTGAAGATTTCAGCCGTATACATTCAGCCTGTGAACAGCAGTAGATGTTGACCCCCCCTTGTATGGGAGAACAGTGGTTAAAAACTTCAGGATTCGACAACAAACGCACGGACACAGTACATACATGGGAACCCATCATAATTCGCATTTACAAAAACGCGAGGAAAGTACATTTTCTAGACATTTTTGCTAGTTTACAGCACGTTTCAATACGTCTAGCGGGTTACGGCTATATGTTGAATAATGGGTGTTATAAAGCATTCTGAGCACAGTGTATCTTTTCGAGCTCATTTGTTGATTTGAAGGCAGCGGGAAGAGGAGAGTAGGCAGGGAACACGCTTCTAAACCAGAGAGCTGGGAAGCGAGTACTTGCAACGCGAAACTGCGCAGGGAGCAGGGACAGAAAAGAACGCCTCTGAGGAGGAACAGCGTCTGAAGGTGATGAGGGGGAGAGCAGCGAGTGGAGGAGGCACCCCGATAACCGGGGCAGGGGCCTTACTCCTTTTCGCGCTCTTACCCCTCCCCCCCCGAGAGGAGGGCGAAAGAGCAGAGGAAAGGGCGCCAAGAGCCCCCGAAAGCCCGCGAAGGGGAACAAAGAAAGAGGGCGTGGCTTGGCGCTTAAGTACGGCGGGCGCCCGGCTGGGGAGCACTTGCAGCTCATCCAGCAGCCGGGCGCCCGCCAAGAGAGGAGTTTAATACCTGTTTAATACCTGTTTGCAGTGGTTTTGGTATATGTAAAAAATAAATCTGCGGCCTTGTTATGCCAAACAAAGGAAATGTCTCATGCAGCACCTTACTAGAGGGGAAACGGAAGGGGCTGATAAAATGAGTAAGGTTGGAAACAAATGGCATAACTATTGGACAAATGCCCAGGTTATAAACCAGAGAGCAGGGAAGCGAGTGTTTGCAACGCGAAACGGTGCAGGTGGCAGGGACAGAAAGGAAGAAGCATCTGAGGAGGAACAGCTGTTTTAGCCTTCTTTGGAGAAGAGAACGTGATCATCACGGGAGTGCAGCCCTGAAACAAGAAGGGACGATGAAAACATGCTGACTGGAATAACAGGTGGCATATACACTTTCCAGAACAGTCGGATTACCCGATAATGCATTGAAGATTTCAGCAGTATACATTCAGCCTGTGAACAGTAGATTTTGACCCCCCCCCCCTTGTATGGGTGACGAGTGGTTAAAAACATCAGGATTCGACTGAACAAATGCACGAACAGAGTACAAGATGGGAATCCACCAGAATTCGCATTTACCATAACGCGAGGAAAGGACATTTTCTAGCTATTTTTGCTAGTTTTTACCACTTTTCAATACGTCTAACGGGTTACAGCTATATCTGGAATAATGGG
Organism: Ambystoma mexicanum; assembly: GCF_040938575.1. NCBI lineage: Eukaryota > Metazoa > Chordata > Amphibia > Caudata > Ambystomatidae > Ambystoma > Ambystoma mexicanum. The sequence goes on from NW_027182433.1 coordinate 2,176,377, forward strand.
TGTTATAAAGCATTCTGAGCACCGTGTATCTTTTAAAGCTCATTTGTTGATTTGAAGGCAGCGGGAAGAGGAGAGAAGGCAGGGAACACGCGTCTAAACCAGAGAGCTGGGAAGCGAGTGTTTGCAACGTGAAACGGTGCAGGGAGCAGGGACAGAAAGGAAGAACGCCTATGAGGAGGAGCAGCGTCTAAACCAGAGAGCAGGGAAGCGAGTGTGTGCAACGCGAAACGGTGCAGGGAGCAGGGACAGAAAGGGAGAACTCCTCTGAGGAGGAACAGCTGGTAGCCTTCTTTGGAGATGAGAACTTGATCACCACGGGAGAGGATTGTTGAGAGGGTTACAGAGGGGGATGTCTGAGATCAGAAAAAACGGAGTATTCCATGCAGTGTGTAGGGCCAGCGACATGAAGAGTTGCAGATCTCGTAAAAGTCCAGGTCAGGAAGCATAAAGGTTCATGTTGAATTCTCCAAGTAGGCGGAGTTGAGTGGTAGGAGGCTAGGATGGAGAAGTCCATCCACTGAGTGAAGAAGGGGGTAGGCAAATAGCCATGGTGAGAGAATGGCCAGGAAAGAGATAATGCATGCAGACAAGGCATTCGTGAGAGGAGTCGGCCTGCAAAGGAAAGCAATTTACTACAGGAATCAAGGATACTCCCCTCCCCCCCCCCCAAGAACGCTTGGATCTGGGCATGGAGAGGAACTTGTCATCAGGGAGGAAAGTGCCAAAGCTCGAGCCAGCGCTGGCCGTCAACCATGTCTCGGTTAGACCAAGGACATCAAGGTCGGGTTCTTCCAGGAAATGGCAGATGTCAGATGAGTGTTTGAAACTAAGTGAGAGTTGAGAGTGGGGAGGGGTACAAATCAGTAAACCCTGCGGAGGTGTAGAAGGAGCCTAACCTAGGGCAGATGAGGAAGGAGAGAGGAAAGGAAGCAGAAGAAGGGAGAGAAGAGACAGCAGGAGTGCATGATCAATCCGGGAGCTAGGATTGGTGAGAAGGTTAGACGGGGAGGTCTGAGTCTCAGGATTGGAATGGGAAGTTCGATATCGTATAGGAAGGGTCTGAGGATTGGTATTAAAAGCATTGGGATATCACATCTCATGCTATCGGAAGAGTCTCAGGATTGGAATGGGAAGGAGTTGGATATGACATCTCTTGTTATAGGGAGGGTCTCAGGTTTGGTATTAGAAGCACTGAGATATCAAATCACATCCTTTAAGAAAGGACTCGAGTTTGGTATTTTAAGGAGTGAGAGTAAATCTCATCCTATCGGAAGGGGCTCGGGTTTGGTATTGGAAGAAATGAGATTTCAAATCTCAGGCTGTGGGAATGGTCTCGGGTTTGGAATGGGAAGGAGTTGGATATCACATATACTACGGGAAGGGCCTCAGGTTTGGTATTAGAAGCATAGAGATATCACATCTCCTGTTATAGGAAGGGTCTCAGGATTGGAATGGGAAGGAGTTGGATATCACATCTCATGCTATAGGGAGGTTCTCAAGTTTGATATTAGAAGCATTGAGATATCACATATGCTATTGGAAGGGTCTCAGTATTGGAATTGGAAGGAGTTGGATATCACATCTCATGCTATAGGGAGGTTCTCAGGTTTGATATTAGAAGGTTTGAGATATCACATCTCATGCTATCGGAAGGGTCTCAGGATTGGAATGGGAAGGAGTTGGATATCACATCTCATGCTAAAGGAAAGGTCTCAGGTTTGGAAGGGGAAGGATTTGGTACTCACATCTCATGTTTTAGGACGGGTCTCAGGTTTGGTATTAGAAGCATTGAGATATCACATCTCATGGTATAATAAGGGTCTCAGGATTGGAATGGGACGGAGTTGGATATCACATCTCAAGCTATCTCAGGATTGGAATGGGAAGGAGTTTGATATCACATCTCAAGCTATAGGAAGGGTCTCAGGTTTGGGAAGGGAAGGATTTGGATTTCACATCTCATGTTATAGGATGGTTCTCATGTTTGGTTTTAGAAGCATTGAGATATCACATCTCATGCTATCGGAAGGGTCTCAGGCTTGGAATGGGAAGGAGTTGGATATCACATCTCATGTTATAGGAAGGATCTCAGGTTTGGTATTAGAAGCATTGAGATATCACATCTCATGCTATAGGAAGGGTCTCAGGATTGGAATGTGAAGGATTTGGATATCACATCTCATGCTAAAGGAAGGGTCTCAGGTTTGGTAGAAACATAGATATATCACATCTTATGCTATAGGAAGGGTCTCAGGATTCGAATGGGAAGGAGTTGGATATCACATCTCATGCCATAGGAAGGGTCTCAGGTTTGGTATAAGCATTGAGATATCACATCTCTGCTATCAGAAGGGTCTCAGGATTGGATTGGGAAGGAGTTGGATATCCCTTCTCATGCTATAGGAAGGATCTCAGGTTGGAATGGGAAGGAGTTGGATATCACATCTCATGTTATAGGAAGGGTCTCAAGATTGGAATGGGAAGGATTTGGATATCACATCTCTTGCTATAGGAAGGGTCTCAGGTTTTTTATTAGAAACATTGAGATATCACATCTCATGCTATAGGAAGGGTTTCAAGATTGGAATGGGAAGGATTTGGATATCACATCTCATGCTAAAGGAAGGGTCTCAGGTTTGGAAGGGGAAGGATTTGGATATCATATCTCATGTTATAGGACGGGTCCCAGGTTTGGTATTAGAAGCATTGAGATATCACATCTCATGGTATAGGAAGGGTCTCAGGATAGGAATGGGAAGGAGTTGGATATCACATCTCATCCAATAGGAAGGGTCTCAGGTTTGGAATGGGAAGGAATTGGATATCACATCTCATGCTAAAGGAAGGGTCTCAGGTTTGCAAGGGGAAGGATTTGGGTATCATATCTCATGTTATAGGACGGGTCCCAGGTTTGGTATTAGAAGCATTGAGATATCACATATGGTATAGGAAGGGTCTCAGGATTGGAATGGGAAGGAGTTGGATATCACATCTCATCCAATAGGAAGGGTCTCAGGTTTTTTATTAGAAGCATTGAGATATCACATATGGTATAGGAAGGGTCTCAGGATTGGAATGGGAAGGAGTTGGATATCCCTTCTCATGCTATAGGAAGGGTCTCAGGTTGGAATGGGAAGGAGTTGGATATCACATCTCGTTATAGGAAGGGTCTCGGGTTTTTTATTAGAAACATGAGATATCACATCTCATGCTATAGGAAGGGTCTCAGGTTGGAATGGGAAGGAGTTGGATATCACATCTCGTTATAGGAAGGGTCTCAGGATTGGAATGGGAAGGATATGGATATCACATCTCTTGCTATAGGAAGGGTCTCGGGTTTTTTATTAGAAACATGAGATATCACATCTCATGCTATAGGAAGGGTCTCAGGTTGGAATGGGAAGGAGTTGGATATCACATCTCGTTATAGGAAGGGTCTCAGGATTGGAATGGGAAGGATTTGGATATCACATCTCATGCTAAAGGAAGGGTCTCAGGTTTGGAAGGGGAAGGATTTGGATATCATATCTCATGTTATAGGACGGGTCCCAGGTTTGGTATTAGAAGCATTGAGATATCACCTCTCATGGTATAGGAAGGGTCTCAGGATTGGAATGGGAAGGAGTTGGATATCACATCTCATCCAATAGGAAGGGTCTCAGGTTTGGAATGGGAAGGAATTGGATATCACATCTCATGTTATAGGAAGGATCTCAGGATTGGAATGGGAAGGATTTGGATATCACATCTCTTGCTATAGGAAAGGTCTCAGGTTTTTTATTAGAAGCATTGAGATATCACATCTCATGGTATAGGAAGGGTCTCAGGATTGGAATGGGAAGGAGTTGGATATCCCTTCTCATGCTATAGGAAGGGTCGCAGGTTGGAATGGGAAGGAGTTGGATATCACATCTCGTTATAGGAAGGATCTCAGGTTGGAATGGGAAGGAGTTGGATATCACATCTCATGTTATAGGAAGGGTCTCAAGATTGGAATGGGAAGGATTTGGATATCACATCTCTTGCTATAGGAAGGGTCTCGGGTTTTTTATTAGAAACATTGAGATATCACATCTCATGCTATAGGAAGGGTTTCAAGATTGGAATGGGAAGGATTTGGATATCACATCTCATGCTAAAGGAAGGGTCTCAGGTTTGGAAAGGGAAGGATTTGGATATCATATCTCATGTTATAGGACGGGTCCCAGGTTTGGTATTAGAAGCATTGAGATATCACATCTCATGGTATAGGAAGGGTCTCAGGATAGGAATGGGAAGGAGTTGGATATCACATCTCATCCAATAGGAAGGGTCTCAGGTTTGGAATAGGAAGGAATTGGATATCACATCTCATGTTATAGGAAGGATCTCAGGATTGGAATGGGAAGGATTTGGATATCACATCTCATGCTAAAGGAAGGGTCTCAGGTTTTTAAGGGTAAGGATTTGGGTATCATATCTCATGTTATAGGACGGGTCCCAGGTTTGGTATTAGAAGCATTGAGATATCACATATGGTATAGGAAGGGTCTCAGGATTGGAATGGGAAGGAGTTGGATATCACATCTCATCCAATAGGAAGGGTCTCAGGTTTTTTATTAGAAGCATTGAGATATCACATCTCATGGTATAGGAAGGGTCTCAGGATTGGAATGGGAAGGAGTTGGATATCCCTTCTCATGCTATAGGAAGGGTCTCAGGTTGGAATGGGAAGGAGTTGGATATCACATCTCGTTATAGGAAGGGTCTCAGGATTGGAATGGGAAGGATATGGATATCACATCTCTTGCTATAGGAAGGGTCTCGGGTTTTTTATTAGAAACATGAGATATCACATCTCATGCTATAGGAAGGGTCTCAGGATTGGAATGGGAAGGATTTGGATATCACATCTCATGCTAAAGGAAGGGTCTCAGGTTTGGAAGGGGAAGGATTTGGATATCATATCTCATGTTATAGGACGGGTCCCAGGTTTGGTATTAGAAGCATTGAGATATCACCTCTCATGGTATAGGAAGGGTCTCAGGATTGGAATGGGAAGGAGTTGGATATCACATCTCATCCAATAGGAAGGGTCTCAGGATTGGAATGGGAAGGATTTGGATATCACATCTCTTGCTATAGGAAAGGTCTCAGGTTTTTTATTAGAAGCGTTGAGATATCACATCTCATGGTATAGGAAGGGTCTCAGGATTGGAATGGGAAGGAGTTGGATATCCCTTCTCATGCTATAGGAAGGGTCTCAGGTTGGAATGGGAAGGAGTTGGATATCACATCTCGTTATAGGAAGAGTCTCAGGATTGGAATGGGAAGGATTTGGATATCACATCTCTTGCTATAGGAAGGGTATCAGGATTGGATTTGGAAGGAGTTGGATATCCCATCTCATGCTATAGGAAGGGTCTCAGGTTGGAATTGGAAGGAGTTGGATATCACATCTCATGTTATAGGAAGGGTCTCAGGATTGGAATGGGAAGGACTTGGATATCACATCTCATGCTGTAGGAATGCTCTGAGGTTTGGAAAGGGAAGGAGTTGGATATCACATTTCATGTTAGAGGTAGGATCTCAGGTTTGGTGTTAGAGGCATTGAGATATCACATCTCATGCTATCAGAAGGGTATCAGGATTGGAATGGGAAGGATTTGGATATCACATCTCATGCTAAAGAGAGGGTCTCAGGTTTAAAGGGGAAGGATTTGGATATCACATCTCATGTTATAGGAAGGATCTCAGGTTTGGTATTAGAAGCATTGAGATATCACATCTCATGCTATAGGAAGGGTCTCAGGATTGGAATGGGAAGGAGTTGGATATCACATCTCGTGTTAAAGGAAGGGTGTCAGTTTTGGTAGAAGCATTGAGATATCACATCTCATGCTATAGGAAGGGTCTCAGGATTGGAATGGGAAGGAGTTGGATATCCCTTCTCATGCTATAGGAAGGGTCTCAGGTTGGAATGGGAAGGAGTTGGATATCACATCTCGTTATAGGAAGGGTCTCAGGATTGGAATAGGAAGGATATGGATATCACATCTCTTGCTATAGGAAGGGCCTCGGCTTTTTATTAGAAACATTGAGATATCACATCTCATGGTATAGGAAGGGTCTCAGGATTGGAATGGGAAGGAGTTGGATATCCCTTCTCATGCTATAGGAAGGGTCTCAGGTTGGAATGGGAAGGAGTTGGATATCACATCTCATGTTATAGGAAGGATCTCAGGTTTGGTGTTAGAAGCATTGAGATATCACATCTCATGCTATAGGAAGGGTCTCAGGATTGGAATGGGAAGGAGTTGGATATCACATCTCGTGCTAAAGGAAGGGTCTCAGTTTTGGTAGAAGCATTGAGATATCACATCTCATGCTATAGGAAGGGTCTCAGGATTGGAATGGGAAGGAGTTGGATATCACATCTCATGCTATAGGAAGGGTCTCAGGTTTGGTATAAGCATTGAGATATCACATCTCTGCTATCGGAAGGGTCTCAGGATTGGAATGGGAAGGACTTAGATATCACATCTGATGCTATAGGGAGGGTCTCAGTTTTGATATTAGAAGCATTGAGATATCACATCTCATGGTATAGGAAGGGTCTCAGGATTGGAATGGGAAGGAGTTGGATATCCCTTCTCATGCTATAGGAAGGGTCTCAGGTTGGAATGGGAAGGAGTTGGATATCACATCTCGTTATAGGAAGGGTCTCAGGATTGGAATGGGAAGGATATGGATATCACATCTCTTGCTATAGGAAGGGCCTCGGCTTTTTTATTAGAAACATTGAGATATCACATCTCATGGTATAGGAAGGGTCTCAGGATTGGAATGGGAAGGAGTTGGATATCCCTTCTCATGCTATAGGAAGGGTCTCAGGTTGGAATGGGAAGGAGTTGGATATCACATCTTGTGCTAAAGGAAGGGTCTCAGGTTTGGAAGGGGAAGGATTTGGATATCATATCTCATGTTATAGGACGGGTCCCAGGTTTGGTATTAGAAGCATTGAGATGTCACATCTCATGGTATAATAAGGGTCTCAGGATTGGAAAGGGAAGGAGTTGGATATCACATCTCATCCAATAGGAAGGGTCTCAGGTTGGAATGGGAAGGAGTTGGATATCACATCTCGTTATAGGAAGGGTCTCAGGATTGGAATGGGAAGGATATGGATATCACATCTCTTGCTATAGGAAGGGTCTCGGGTTTTTTATTAGAAACATGAGATATCACATCTCATGCTATAGGAAGGGTCTCAGGTTGGAATGGGAAGGAGTTGGATATCACATCTCGTTATAGGAAGGGTCTCAGGATTGGAATGGGAAGGATATGGATATCACATCTCTTGCTATAGGAAGGGTCTCGGGTTTTTTATTAGAAACATGAGATATCACATCTCATGCTATAGGAAGGGTCTCAGGTTGGAATGGGAAGGAGTTGGATATCACATCTCGTTATAGGAAGGGTCTCAGGATTGGAATGGGAAGGATTTGGATATCACATCTCATGCTAAAGGAAGGGTCTCAGGTTTGGAAGGGGAAGGATTTGGATATCATATCTCATGTTATAGGACGGGTCCCAGGTTTGGTATTAGAAGCATTGAGATATCACCTCTCATGGTATAGGAAGGGTCTCAGGATTGGAATGGGAAGGAGTTGGATATCACATCTCATCCAATAGGAAGGGTCTCAGGTTTGGAATGGGAAGGAATTGGATATCACATCTCATGTTATAGGAAGGATCTCAGGATTGGAATGGGAAGGATTTGGATATCACATCTCATGCTAAAGGAAGGGTCTCAGGTTTGGAAGGGGAAGGATTTGGGTATCATATCTCATGTTATAGGACGGGTCCCAGGTTTGGTATTAGAAGCATTGAGATATCACATATGGTATAGGAAGGGTCTCAGGATTGGAATGGGAAGGAGTTGGATATCACATCTCATCCAATAGGAAGGGTCTCAGGTTTTTTATTAGAAGCATTGAGATATCACATCTCATGGTATAGGAAGGGTCTCAGGATTGGAATGGGAAGGAGTTGGATATCCCTTCTCATGCTATAGGAAGGGTCTCAGGTTGGAATGGGAAGGAGTTGGATATCACATCTCGTTATAGGAAGGGTCTCAGGATTGGAATGGGAAGGATATGGATATCACATCTCTTGCTATAGGAAGGGTCTCAGGTTTTTTATTAGAAACATGAGATATCACATCTCATGCTATAGGAAGGGTCTCAGGTTGGAATGAGAAGGAGTTGGATATCACATCTCGTTATAGGAAGGGTCTCAGGATTGGAATGGGAAGGATTTGGATATCACATCTCATGCTATAGGAAGGGTCTCAGGTTGGAATGGGAAGGAGTTGGATATCACAACTCGTTATAGGAAGGGTCTCAGGATTGGAATGGGCAGGATATGGATATCACATCTCTTGCTATAGGAAGGGTCTCGGGTTTTTTATTAGAAACATGAGATATCACATATCATGCTATAGGAAGGGTCTCAGGTTGGAATGGGAAGGAGTTGGATATCACATCTCGTTATAGGAAGGGTCTCAGGATTGGAATGGGAAGGATTTGGATATCACATCTCATGCTAAAGGAAGGGTCTCAGGTTTGGAAGGGGAAGGATTTGGATATCATATCTCATGTTATAGGACGGGTCCCAGGTTTGGTATTAGAAGCATTGAGATATCACCTCTCATGGTATAGGAAGGGTCTCAGGATTGGAATGGGAAGGAGTTGGATATCACATCTCATCCAATAGGAAGGGTCTCAGGATTGGAATGGGAAGGATTTGGATATCACATCTCTTGCTATAGGAAAGGTCTCAGGTTTTTTATTAGAAGCGTTGAGATATCACATCTCATGGTATAGGAAGGGTCTCAGGATTGGAATGGGAAGGAGTTGGATATCCCTTCTCATGCTATAGGAAGGGTCTCAGGTTGGAATGGGAAGGACTTTGATATCACATCTCGTTATAGGAAGAGTCTCAGGATTGGAATGGGAAGGATTTGGATATCACATCTCTTGCTATAGGAAGGGTATCAGGATTGGATTTGGAAGGAGTTGGATATCCCATCTCATGCTATAGGAAGGGTCTCAGGTTGGAATTGGAAGGAGTTGGATATCACATCTCATGTTATAGGAAGGGTCTCAGGATTGGAATGGGAAGGACTTGGATATCACATCTCATGCTGTAGGAATGCTCTGAGGTTTGGAAAGGGAAGGAGTTGGATATCACATTTCATGTTAGAGGTAGGATCTCAGGTTTGGTGTTAGAGGCATTGAGATATCACATCTCATGCTATCAGAAGGGTATCAGGATTGGAATGGGAAGGATTTGGATATCACATCTCATGCTAAAGAGAGGGTCTCATGTTTAAAGGGGAAGGATTTGGATATCACATCTCATGTTATAGGAAGGATCTCAGGTTTGGTATTAGAAGCATTGAGATATCACATCTCATGCTATAGGAAGGGTCTCAGGATTGGAATGGGAAGGAGTTGGATATCACATCTCGTGTTAAAGGAAGGGTCTCAGTTTTGGTAGAAGCATTGAGATATCACATCTCATGCTATAGGAAGGGTCTCAGGATTGGAATGGGAAGGAGTTAGATATCACATCTCATGCTATAGGAAGGGTCTCAGGTTTGGTATAAGCATTGAGATATCACATCTCTGCTATCGGAAGGGTCTCAGGATTGGAATGGGAAGGACTTAGATATCACATCTGATGCTATAGGGAGGGTCTCAGTTTTGATATTAGAAGCATTGAGATATCACATCTCATGTTATAGGAAGGGTCTCAGGATTGGAATGGGAAGGAGTTGGATATCCCTTCTCATGCTATAGGAAGGGTCTCAGGTTGGAATGGGAAGGAGTTGGATATCACATCTCGTTATAGGAAGGGTCTCAGGATTGGAATAGGAAGGATATGGATATCACATCTCTTGCTATTGGAAGGGCCTCGGCTTTTTATTAGAAACATTGAGATATCACATCTCATGGTATAGGAAGGGTCTCAGGATTGGAATGGGAAGGAGTTGGATATCCCTTCTCATGCTATAGGAAGGGTCTCAGGTTGGAATGGGAAGGAGTTGGATATCACATCTCATGTTATAGGAAGGATCTCAGGTTTGGTATTAGAAGCATTGAGATATCACATCTCATGCTATAGGAAGGGTCTCAGGATTGGAATGGGAAGGAGTTGGATATCACATCTCGTGCTAAAGGAAGGGTCTCAGTTTTGGTAGAAGCATTGAGATATCACATCTCATGCTATAGGAAGGGTCTCAGGATTGGAATGGGAAGGAGTTGGATATCACATCTCATGCTATAGGAAGGGTCTCAGGTTTGGTATAAGCATTGGGATATCACATCTCTGCTATCGGAAGGGTCTCAGGATTGGAATGGGAAGGACTTAGATATCACATCTGATGCTATAGGGAGGGTCTCAGTTTTGATATTAGAAGCATTGAGATATCACATCTCATGGTATAGGAAGGGTCTCAGGATTGGAATGGGAAGGAGTTGGATATCCCTTCTCATGCTATAGGAAGGGTCTCAGGTTGGAATGGGAAGGAGTTGGATATCACATCTCGTTATAGGAAGGGTCTCAGGATTGGAATGGGAAGGATATGGATATCACATCTCTTGCTATAGGAAGGGCCTCGGCTTTTTTATTAGAAACATTGAGATATCACATCTCATGGTATAGGAAGGGTCTCAGGATTGGAATGGGAAGGAGTTGGATATCCCTTCTCATGCTATAGGAAGGGTCTCAGGTTGGAATGGGAAGGAGTTGGATATCACATCTCGTGCTAAAGGAAGGGTCTCAGGTTTGGAAGGGGAAGGATTTGGATATCATATCTCATGTTATAGGACGGGTCCCAGGTTTGGTATTAGAAGCATTGAGATGGCACATCTCATGGTATAATAAGGGTCTCAGGATTGGAAAGGGAAGGAGTTGGATATCACATCTCATCCAATAGGAAGGGTCTCAGGTTGGAATGGGAAGGAGTTGGATATCACATCTCGTTATAGGAAGGGTCTCAGGATTGGAATGGGAAGGATATGGATATCACATCTCTTGCTATAGGAAGGGTCTCGGGTTTTTTATTAGAAACATGAGATATCACATCTCATGCTATAGGAAGGGTCTCAGGTTGGAATGGGAAGGAGTTGGATATCACATCTCGTTATAGGAAGGGTCTCAGGATTGGAATGGAAAGGATATGGATATCACATCTCTTGCTATAGGAAGGTTCTCGGGTTTTTTATTAGAAACATGAGATATCACATCTCATGCTATCGGAAGGGTCTCAGGTTGGAATGGGAAGGAGTTGGATATCACATCTCGTTATAGGAAGGGTCTCAGGATTGGAATGGGAAGGATTTGGATATCACATCTCATGCTAAAGGAAGGGTCTCAGGTTTGGAAGGGGAAGGATTTGGATATCATATCTCATGTTATAGGACGGGTCCCAGGTTTGGTATTAGAAGCATTGAGATATCACCTCTCATGGTATAGGAAGGGTCTCAGGATTGGAATGGGAAGGAGTTGGATATCACATCTCATCCAATAGGAAGGGTCTCAGGTTTGGAATGGGAAGGAATTGGATATCACATCTCATGTTATAGGAAGGATCTCAGGATTGGAATGGGAAGGATTTGGATATCACATCTCTTGCTATAGGAAAGGTCTCAGGTTTTTTATTAGAAGCATTGAGATATCACATCTCATGGTATAGGAAGGGTCTCAGGATTGGAATGGGAAGGAGTTGGATATCCCTTCTCATGCTATAGGAAGGGTCGCAGGTTGGAATGGGAAGGAGTTGGATATCACATCTCGTTATAGGAAGGATCTCAGGTTGGAATGGGAAGGAGTTGGATATCACATCTCATGTTATAGGAAGGGTCTCAAGATTGGAATGGGAAGGATTTGGATATCACATCTCTTGCTATAGGAAGGGTCTCGGGTTTTTTATTAGAAACATTGAGATATCACATCTCATGCTATAGGAAGGGTTTCAAGATTGGAATGGGAAGGATTTGGATATCACATCTCATGCTAAAGGAAGGGTCTCAGGTTTGGAAGGGGAAGGATTTGGATATCATATCTCATGTTATAGGACGGGTCCCAGGTTTGGTATTAGAAGCATTGAGATATCACATCTCATGGTATAGGAAGGGTCTCAGGATAGGAATGGGAAGGAGTTGGATATCACATCTCATCCAATAGGAAGGGTCTCAGGTTTGGAATGGGAAGGAATTGGATATCACATCTCATGTTATAGGAAGGATCTCAGGATTGGAATGGGAAGGATTTGGATATCACATCTCATGCTAAAGGAAGGGTCTCAGGTTTGGAAGGGTAAGGATTTGGGTATCATATCTCATGTTATAGGACGGGTCCCAGGTTTGGTATTAGAAGCATTGAGATATCACATATGGTATAGGAAGGGTCTCAGGATTGGAATGGGAAGGAGTTGGATATCACATCTCATCCAATAGGAAGGGTCTCAGGTTTTTTATTAGAAGCATTGAGATATCACATCTCATGGTATAGGAAGGGTCTCAGGATTGGAATGGGAAGGAGTTGGATATCCCTTCTCATGCTATAGGAAGGGTCTCAGGTTGGAATGGGAAGGAGTTGGATATCACATCTCGTTATAGGAAGGGTCTCAGGATTGGAATGGGAAGGATATGGATATCACATCTCTTGCTATAGGAAGGGTCTCAGGTTTTTTATTAGAAACATGAGATATCACATCTCATGCTATAGGAAGGGTCTCAGGTTGGAATGAGAAGGAGTTGGATATCACATCTCGTTATAGGAAGGGTCTCAGGATTGGAATGGGAAGGATTTGGATATCACATCTCATGCTAAAGGAAGGGTCTCAGGTTTGGAAGGGGAAGGATTTGGATATCATATCTCATGTTATAGGACGGGTCCCAGGTTTGGTATTAGAAGCATTGAGATATCACCTCTCATGGTATAGGAAGGGTCTCAGGATTGGAATGGGAAGGAGTTGGATATCACATCTCATCCAATAGGAAGGGTCTCAGGATTGGAATGGGAAGGATTTGGATATCACATCTCTTGCTATAGGAAAGGTCTCAGGTTTTTTATTAGAAGCGTTGAGATATCACATCTCATGGTATAGGAAGGGTCTCAGGATTGGAATGGGAAGGAGTTGGATATCCCTTCTCATGCTATAGGAAGGGTCTCAGGTTGGAATGGGAAGGAGTTGGATATCACATCTCGTTATAGGAAGAGTCTCAGGATTGGAATGGGAAGGATTTGGATATCACATCTCTTGCTATAGGAAGGGTATCAGGATTGGATTTGGAAGGAGTTGGATATCCCATCTCATGCTATAGGAAGGGTCTCAGGTTGGAATGGGAAGGAGTTGGATATCACATCTCATGTTATAGGAAGGGTCTCAGGATTGGAATGGGAAGGACTTGGATATCACATCTCATGCTGTAGGAAGGCTCTGAGGTTTGGAAAGGGAAGGAGTTGGATATCACATTTCATGTTAGAGGTAGGATCTCAGGTTTGGTGTTAGAGGCATTGAGATATCACATCTCATGCTATCAGAAGGGTATCAGGATTGGAATGGGAAGGATTTGGATATCACATCTCATGCTAAAGAGAGGGTCTCAGGTTTAAAGGGGAAGGATTTGGATATCACATCTCATGTTATAGGAAGGATCTCAGGTTTGGTATTAGAAGCATTGAGATATCACATCTCATGCTATAGGAAGGGTCTCAGGATTGGAATGGGAAGGAGTTGGATATCACATCTCGTGTTAAAGGAAGGGTCTCAGTTTTGGTAGAAGCATTGAGATATCACATCTCATGCTATAGGAAGGGTCTCAGGATTGGAATGGGAAGGAGTTAGATATCACATCTCATGCTATAGGAAGGGTCTCAGGTTTGGTATAAGCATTGAGATATCACATCTCTGCTATCGGAAGGGTCTCAGGATTGGAATGGGAAGGACTTAGATATCACATCTGATGCTATAGGGAGGGTCTCAGTTTTGATATTAGAAGCATTGAGATATCACATCTCATGGTATAGGAAGGGTCTCAGGATTGGAATGGGAAGGAGTTGGATATCCCTTCTCATGCTATAGGAAGGGTCTCAGGTTGGAATGGGAAGGAGTTGGATATCACATCTCGTTATAGGAAGGGTCTCAGGATTGGAATAGGAAGGATATGGATATCACATCTCTTGCTATAGGAAGGGCCTCGGCTTTTTATTAGAAACATTGAGATATCACATCTCATGGTATAGGAAGGGTCTCAGGATTGGAATGGGAAGGAGTTGGATATCCCTTCTCATGCTATAGGAAGGGTCTCAGGTTGGAATGGGAAGGAGTTGGATATCACATCTCATGTTATAGGAAGGATCTCAGGTTTGGTATTAGAAGCATTGAGATATCACATCTCATGCTATTGGAAGGGTCTCAGGATTGGAATGGGAAGGAGTTGGATATCACATCTCGTGCTAAAGGAAGGGTCTCAGTTTTGGTAGAAGCATTGAGATATCACATCTCATGCTATAGGAAGGGTCTCAGGATTGGAATGGGAAGGAGTTGGATATCACATCTCATGCTATAGGAAGGGTCTCAGGTTTGGTATAAGCATTGAGATATCACATCTCTGCTATCGGAAGGGTCTCAGGATTGGAATGGGAAGGACTTAGATATCACATCTGATGCTATAGGGAGGGTCTCAGTTTTGATATTAGAAGCATTGAGATATCACATCTCGTTATAGGAAGGGTCTCAGGATTGGAATGGGAAGGATATGGATATCACATCTCTTGCTATAGGAAGGGCCTCGGCTTTTTTATTAGAAACATTGAGATATCACATCTCATGGTATAGGAAGGGTCTCAGGATTGGAATGGGAAGGAGTTGGATATCCCTTCTCATGCTATAGGAAGGGTCTCAGGTTGGAATGGGAAGGAGTTGGATATCACATCTCGTGCTAAAGGAAGGGTCTCAGGTTTGGAAGGGGAAGGATTTGGATATCATATCTCATGTTATAGGACGGGTCCCAGGTTTGGTATTAGAAGCATTGAGATGTCACATCTCATGGTATAATAAGGGTCTCAGGATTGGAAAGGGAAGGAGTTGGATATCACATCTCATCCAATAGGAAGGGTCTCAGGTTTGGAATGGGAAGGAATTGGATATCACATCTCATCACATGTTATAGGAAGGATCTCATGTTTGGTATTAGAAGCATTGAGATATCACATCTCATGCTATCGGAAGGGTCTCAGGATTGGAATGGGAAGGAGCTGGATATCACATCTCATGCTATAGGAAGGGTCTCAGGTTTGGAACGGGAAGGAGTTGGATATCACATCTCATGTTATAGGAAGAGTCTCAGGTTTGGTATAAGCATTGAGATATCACATCTCTGCAATCGGAAGTGTCTCAGGATTGGGATGGGAAGGAGTTGGATATCCCATCTCATGTTATAGGACGGGTCTCTGGTTTGGTATTAGAATCATTGAGATATCACATCGCATGCTGTAGGAAGGGTGTAAGGATTGGAATGGGAAGGAGTTGGATATCCCTTCTCATGCTATAGGAAGGGTCTCAGGTTGGAATGGGAAGGAGTTGGATATCACATCTCGTTATAGGAAGGGTTTCAGGATTGGAATGGGAAGGATTTGGATATCACATCTCTTGCTATAGGAAGGGTCTCAGGTTTTTTATTAGAAACATGGAGATATCACATCTCATGCTATAGGAAGGGTTTCAGGATTGGAATGGGAAGGATTTGGATATCACATCTCATGCTAAAGGAAGGGTCTCAGGTTTGGAAGGGGAAGGATTTGGATATCATATCTCATGTTATAGGACGGGTCCCAGGTTTGGTTTTAGTAGCATTGAGATATCACATCTCATGCTATCGGAAGGGTCTCAGGTTTGGAAGGGAACGATTTGGATTTCACATGTTATAGGATGGTTCTCAGGTTTGGTTTTAGAAGCATTAAGATATAACATCTCATGCTATAGGAAGGGTCTCAGGTTTGGAATGGGAAGGAGTTGGATATCACATCTCATGCTAAAGGAAAGGTCTCAGGTTTGGAAGGGGAAGGATTTGGATCTCACATCTCATGTTTTAGGACGGGTCTCAGGTTTGCTATTAGAAGCATTCAAATATCACATCTAATGGTATAGGAAGGGTCTCAGGATTGGAATGGGAAGGAGTTTGATATCACATCTCAAGCTATAGGAAGGGTCTCAGGTTTGGAAAGGGAATGATTTGGATTTCACATCTCATGTTATCGGATGGTTCTCATGTTTGGTTTTAGAAGCATTGAGATATCACATCTCATGCTATCTGAAGGGTCTCAGGTTTGGAATGGGAAGGAGTTTGATATCACATCTCATGTTATAGGAAGGATCTCAGGTTTGGTATTAGAAGCATTGAGATATCACATCTCATGCTATAGGAAGGGTCTCATGATTGGAATTGGAAGGAGTTGTATATGACATCTCATGCCATAGGAAGGGTCTCAGGTTTGGTATAAGCATTGAGATATCACATCTCTGCTATCGGAAGGGTCTCAGGATTGGAATGGGAAGGAGTTGGATATCCCATCTCGCTATAGGAAAGGTCTCAGGTTTTTTATTAGAAGCGTTGAGATATCACATCTCATGGTATAGGAAGGGTCTCAGGATTGGAATGGGAAGGAGTTGGATATCCCTTCTCATGCTGTAGGAAGGGTCTCAGGTTGGAATGGGAAGGAGTTGGATATCACATCTCGTTATAGGAAGGATCTCAGGATTGTAATGGGAAGGATTTGGATATCACATCTCTTGCTATAGGAAGGGTCTCAGGGTTTTTATTAGAAACATTGAGATATCACATCTCATGCTATAGGAAGGGTTTCAGGATTGGAATGGGAAGGATTTGGATATCACATCTCATGGTAAAGGAAGGGTCTCAGGTTTGGAAGGGGAAGGATTTGGATATCATATCTCATGTTATAGTACGGGTCCCAGGTTTGGTATTAGAAGCATTGAGATATCACATCTCATGCTATAGGAAGAGTCTCAGGATTGGAATGGGAAGGAGTTGGATATCACGTCTCATGGTATAGGAAGGGTCTCAGGATTGGAATGGGAAGGAGTTGGATATCCCTTCTCATGCTATAGGAAGGGTCTCAGGTTGGAATGGGAAGGAGTTGGATATCACATCTCATGTTATAGGAAGGATCTCAGGTTTGGTATTAGAAGCATTGAGATATCACATCTCATGCTATTGGAAGGGTCTCAGGATTGGAATGGGAAGGAGTTGGATATCACATCTCGTGCTAAAGGAAGGGTCTCAGTTTTGGTAGAAGCATTGAGATATCACATCTCATGCTATAGGAAGGGTCTCAGGATTGGAATGGGAAGGAGTTGGATATCACATCTCATGCTATAGGAAGGGTCTCAGGTTTGGTATAAGCATTGAGATATCACATCTCTGCTATCGGAAGGGTCTCAGGATTGGAATGGGAAGGACTTAGATATCACATCTGATGCTATAGGGAGGGTCTCAGTTTTGATATTAGAAGCATTGAGATATCACATCTCATGGTATAGGAAGGGTCTCAGGATTGGAATGGGAAGGAGTTGGATATCACATCTCGTTATAGGAAGGGTCTCAGGATTGGAATGGGAAGGATATGGATATCACATCTCTTGCTATAGGAAGGGCCTCGGCTTTTTTATTAGAAACATTGAGATATCACATCTCATGGTATAGGAAGGGTCTCAGGATTGGAATGGGAAGGAGTTGGATATCCCTTCTCATGCTATAGGAAGGGTCTCAGGTTGGAATGGGAAGGAGTTGGATATCACATCTCGTGCTAAAGGAAGGGTCTCAGGTTTGGAAGGGGAAGGATTTGGATATCATATCTCATGTTATAGGACGGGTCCCAGGTTTGGTATTAGAAGCATTGAGATGTCACATCTCATGGTATAATAAGGGTCTCAGGATTGGAAAGGGAAGGAGTTGGATATCACATCTCATCCAATAGGAAGGGTCTCAGGTTTGGAATGGGAAGGAATTGGATATCACATCTCATCACATGTTATAGGAAGGATCTCATGTTTGGTATTAGAAGCATTGAGATATCACATCTCATGCTATCGGAAGGGTCTCAGGATTGGAATGGGAAGGAGCTGGATATCACATCTCATGCTATAGGAAGGGTCTCAGGTTTGGAACGGGAAGGAGTTGGATATCACATCTCATGTTATAGGAAGAGTCTCAGGTTTGGTATAAGCATTGAGATATCACATCTCTGCAATCGGAAGTGTCTCAGGATTGGGATGGGAAGGAGTTGGATATCCCATCTCATGTTATAGGACGGGTCTCTGGTTTGGTATTAGAATCATTGAGATATCACATCGCATGCTGTAGGAAGGGTGTAAGGATTGGAATGGGAAGGAGTTGGATATCCCTTCTCATGCTATAGGAAGGGTCTCAGGTTGGAATGGGAAGGAGTTGGATATCACATCTCGTTATAGGAAGGGTTTCAGGATTGGAATGGGAAGGATTTGGATATCACATCTCTTGCTATAGGAAGGGTCTCAGGTTTTTTATTAGAAACATGGAGATATCACATCTCATGCTATAGGAAGGGTTTCAGGATTGGAATGGGAAGGATTTGGATATCACATCTCATGCTAAAGGAAGGGTCTCAGGTTTGGAAGGGGAAGAATTTGGATATCATATCTCATGTTATAGGACGGGTCCCAGGTTTGGTTTTAGTAGCATTGAGATATCACATCTCATGCTATCGGAAGGGTCTCAGGTTTGGAAGGGAACGATTTGGATTTCACATGTTATAGGATGGTTCTCAGGTTTGGTTTTAGAAGCATTAAGATATAACATCTCATGCTATAGGAAGGGTCTCAGGTTTGGAATGGGAAGGAGTTGGATATCACATCTCATGCTAAAGGAAAGGTCTCAGGTTTGGAAGGGGAAGGATTTGGATCTCACATCTCATGTTTTAGGACGGGTCTCAGGTTTGCTATTAGAAGCATTCAAATATCACATCTAATGGTATAGGAAGGGTCTCAGGATTGGAATGGGAAGGAGTTGGATATCACATTGAATGGGAAGGAGTTTGATATCACATCTCAAGCTATAGGAAGGGTCTCAGGTTTGGAAAGGGAATGATTTGGATTTCACATCTCATGTTATAGGATGGTTCTCATGTTTGGTTTTAGAAGCATTGAGATATCACATCTCATGCTATCTGAAGGGTCTCAGGTTTGGAATGGGAAGGAGTTTGATATCACATCTCATGTTATAGGAAGGATCTCAGGTTTGGTATTAGAAGCATTGAGATATCACATCTCATGCTATAGGAAGGGTCTCATGATTGGAAATGGAAGGAGTTGTATATGACATCTCATGCCATAGGAAGGGTCTCAGGTTTGGTATAAGCATTGAGATATCACATCTCTGCTATCGGAAGGGTCTCAGGATTGGAATGGGAAGGAGTTGGATATCCCATCTCGCTATAGGAAAGGTCTCAGGTTTTTTATTAGAAGCGTTGAGATATCACATCTCATGGTATAGGAAGGGTCTCAGGATTGGAATGGGAAGGAGTTGGATATCCCTTCTCATGCTGTAGGAAGGGTCTCAGGTTGGAATGGGAAGGAGTTGGATATCACATCTCGTTATAGGAAGGGTCTCAGGATTGGAATGGGAAGGATTTGGATATCACATCTCTTGCTATAGGAAGGGTCTCAGGGTTTTTATTAGAAACATTGAGATATCACATCTCATGCTATAGGAAGGGTTTCAGGATTGGAATGGGAAGGATTTGGATATCACATCTCATGGTAAAGGAAGGGTCTCAGGTTTGGAAGGGGAAGGATTTGGATATCATATCTCATGTTATAGTACGGGTCCCAGGTTTGGTATTAGAAGCATTGAGATATCACATCTCATGCTATAGGAAGAGTCTCAGGATTGGAATGGGAAGGAGTTGGATATCACGTCTCATGTTATAGGAAGGGTCTCAGGATTGGAATGGGAAGGAGTTGGATATCACATCTCATGCTAAAGGAAGGGTCTCAGGTTTGATAGAAGCATTGAGATATCACATCTCATGCTATAGGAAGGAACTCAGGATTGGAATGGGAAGGAGTTGGATATCACATCTCATGCCATAGGAAGGGTCATCAGGTTTGGTATAAGCATTGAGATATCACATCTCTGCTATCGGAAGGGTCTCAGGATAGGAATGGGAAGGACTTAGATATCACATCTCATACTATAGGGAGGGTCTCAGTTTTGATATTAGAAGCATTGAGATATCACATCTCATGCTATCGGAAGGGTCTCAAGATTGGAATGGGATGGAGTTGGATATCACATCTCAAGCTATCTCAGGATTGGAATGGGAAGGAGTTTGATATCACATCTCAAGCTATAGGAAGGGTCTCAGGTTTGGAAGGGGAAGGATTTGGATCTCACATCTCATGTTTTAGGACGGGTCTCAGGTTTGGTATTAGAAGCATTGAGATATCACATCTCATGGTATAGGAAGGGTCTCAGGATTGGAATGGGAAGGAGTTGGATATCACATCTCAAGCTATCTCAGGATTGGAATGGGAAGGAGTTGGATATCACATCTCATCCAATAGGAAGGGTCTCAGGTTTGGAATGGGAAGGAATTGGATATCACATCTCATGTTATAGGAAGGATCTCAGGATTGGAATGGGAAGGATTTGGATATCACATCTCTTGCTATAGGAAGGGCCTCAGGTTTGGAAAGGGAATGATTTGGATTTCACATCTCATGTTATAGGATGGTTCTCAGGCTTGGTTTTAGAAGCATTGAGATATCACATCTCATGCTATAGGAAGAGTCTCAGGATTTGAATGGGAAGGAGTTGGATATCACGTCATGCTATAGGAAGGGTCTCAGGAGTGGAATGGTAAGGAGTTGGATATCACATCTCATGCTAAAGGAAGGGTCTCAGGTTTGATAGAAGCAAAGGTTTGTAATGGGAAGGAGTTTGATATCACATCTCATGTTATAGGAAGGATCTGAGGTTTGGTATTAGAAGCATTGAGATATCACATCTCATGCTATAGGAAGGGTCTCAGGATTGGAATGGGAAGGAGTTGGATATCACATATCACACTAAAGGAAGGGTCTCAGGTTTGGTATAAGCATTGAGATATCCCATCTCATGGTATAGGAAGGGTCTCAGGATTGGAATGGGAAGGAGTTGGATATCCCTTCTCATGCTATAGGAAGGGTCTCAGGTTGGAATGGGAAGGAGTTGGATATCACATCTCGTTATAGGAAGGGTCTCAGGATTGGATCGGGAAGGATTTGGATATCACATCTCTTGCTATAGGAAGGGTCTCAGGCTTTTTATTAGAAACATTGAGATATCACATCTCATGCTATAGGAAGGGTTTCAGGATTGGAATGGGAAGGATTTGGATATCACATCTCATGCTAAAGGAAGGGTCTCAGGTTTGGAAGGGGAAGGATTTGTATATCACATCTCTTGCTATAGGAAGGGTCTCAGGTTTTTTATTAGAAACATTGAGATATCACATCTCATGCTATAGGAAGGGTTTCAGGATTGGAATGGGAAGGGTTTGGATATCACATCTCATGCTAAAGGAAGGGTCTCAGGTTTGGAAGGGGAAGGATTTGGATATCATATCTCATGTTATAGGACGGGTCCCACGTTTGGTATTAGAAGCATTGAGATATCACATCCCATGCTATAGGAAGAGTCTCAGGATTGGAATGGGAAGGAGTTGGATATCACGTCTCATGATATAGGAAGGGTCTCAGGATTGGAATGGGAAGCAGTTGGATATCACATCTCATGCTAAAGGAAGGGTCTCAGGTTTGATAGAAGCATTGATATATCACATCTCATGCTATAGGAAGGAACTCAGAATTGGAATGGGAAGGAGTTGGATATCACATCTCATGGCATAGGAAGGGTGATCAGGTTTGCTATAAGCATTGAGATATCACATCTCTGCTATCGGAAGGGTCTCAGGATAGGAATGGGATGGAGTTGGATATCACATCTCAAGCTATCTCAGGATTGGAATGGGAAGGAGTTTGATATCACATCTCAAGCCACAGGAAGGGTCTCAGGTTTGGAAGGGGAAGGATTTGGATCTCACATCTCATGTTTTAGGACGGGTCTCAGGTTTGGTATTAGAAGCATTGAGATATCACATCTCATGGTATAGGAAGAGTCTCAGGATTGGAATGGGAAGGAGTTGGATATCACATCTCAAGCTATCTCAGGATTGGAATGGGAAGGAGTTTGATATCACATCTCAAGCTATAGGAAGGGTCTCAGGTTTGGAAAGGGAAGGATTTGGATTTCACATCTCATGTTATAGGATGGTTCTCATGTTTGGTTTTAGAAGCATTGAGATATCACATCTCATGCTATAGGAAGGGTCTCAGGATTGGAATGAAAAGGATTTGGATATCACATCTCATGTTATAGGACCGGTCTCAGGTTTGGTATTAGAAGCATTGAGATATCAAGTCTCATGGTATAGGAAGGGTCTCAGGATTGGATTGGATATCACATCTCAAGCTATCTCAGGATTGGAAAGGGAAGGATTTGGATTTCACATCTCATGTTATAGGATGGTTCTCATGTTTGGTTTTAGAAGCATTGAGATAGCACATCTCATGCTATCGGAAGGGTCTCAGGTTTGGAAAGGGAAGGATTTGGATTTCACATGCTATAGGATGGTTCTCAGGTTTGGTTTTAGAAGCATTAAGATATAACATCTTATGCTATAGGAAGGGTCTCAGGTTTGGAATGGGAAGGAGTTGGATATCACATCTCATGCTAAAGGAAAGGTCTCAGGTTTGGAAGGGGAAGGATTTGGATCTCACATCTCATGTTTTAGGAAGGGTCTCAGGTTTGGTATTGGAAGCATTGAGATATCACATCTCATGGTATAGGAAGGGCCTCAGGTTTGGAAAGGGAATGATTTGGATTTCACATAATAATAATAATAATAATAATTTGGCATTTATATAGCGCTACAAACCCTCAGGTATCTGAGCGCTGCTTATTATTACCCACGGTGTGTGGTGCTCATTTATCGACCTCGGAAGGATGAAAGGCAGAGTTTGGCCCCGCCGGGATTCGAACCTGCGTTAGCAGGCTCTGCACGGATGTCAAAGCGAGCGCTCTACTCGCTGTGCCACTTGACACATCTCATGTTATAGGATGGTTCTCATGCTTGGTTTTAGAAGCATTGAGATATCACATCTCATGCTATAGGAAGAGTCTCAGGATTGGAATGGGAAGGAGTTGGATATCACGTCATGCTATAGGAAGGGTCTCAGGATTGGAATGGTAAGGAGTTGGATATCACATCTCATGCTAAAGGAAGGGTCTCAGGTTTGATAGAAGCAAAGCTTTGTAATGGGAAGGCGTTTGATATCACATCTCATGTTATAGGAAGGATCTGAGGTTTGGTATTAGAAGCATTGAGATATCTCAGGATTGGAATGGGAAGGAGTTGGATATCACATATCACGCTAAAGGAAGGGTCTCAGGTTTGGTATAAGCATTGAGATATCCCATCTCATGCTATAGGAAGGGTCTCAGGATTGGAATCGGAAGGAGTTGTATATGACATCTCATGCCATAGGAAGGGTCACAGGTTTGGTATAAGCATTGAGATATCACATCTCTGCTATCGGAAGGGTCTCAGGATTGGAATGGGAAGGAGTTGGATATCCCATCTCGTTATAGGAAGGGTCTCAGGTTTGGTATTAGAAGCAATGAGATATCACATCTCATGCTATAGGAAGGGTCTAAGGTTTGGAAGGGGAAGGATTTGGATATCACATCTCATGTTATAGGACCGGTCTCAGGTTTGGTATTAGAAGCATTGAGATATCACATCTCATGCTATCGGAAGGCTCTCAGGGTTGGAAAGGGAAGGAGTTGGATATCACATTTCATGTTAGAGGTAGGATCTCAGGTTTGGTATTAGAGGCATTGAGATATCACATCTCATGCTATCAGAAGGGTCTCAGGATTGGAATGGGAAGGAGTTGGATATCACATCTCATACTAAAGGGAGCGTCTAAGGTTTGGAAGGGGAAGAATTTGGATATCACATCTCATGCTATCGGAAGGGTCTCAGGTTTGGTATAAGCATTGAGATATCACATCTCTGCTATCGGAAGGGTCTCAGGATTGGAATGGGAAGGACTTGAATATCACAATTCATGTTATAGGAAGGGTCTCAGGTTTGGTATTAGAAGCATTGAGATATCACATCTCATGCTATAGGAAGGGTCTCAGCAATGGAATGGGAAGGACTTGGATATCACATCTCATGATAAAGGAAGGGTCTAAGGTTTGGAAGGGGAAGGATTTGGATATCACATCTCATGTTATTGGACCGGTCTCAGGTTTGGTATTAGAAGCATTGAGATATCAAGTCTCATGGTATAGGACGGGAGTTTGATATCACATCTCATGCCATGGTATGGGTCTCAGGTTTTGTAGAAGCATTGGGATATCACATCTCATGCTATCGGAAGGGTATCAGGATTGGATTTGGAAGGAGTTGGATATCCCATCTCATGCTATAGGAATTGTCTCAGGTTGGAATGGGAAGGAGTTGGATATCACATCTCATGTTATAGGAAGGGTCTCAGGATTGTAATGGGAAGGACTTGGATATCACATCTCATGCTGTAGGAAGGCTCTCAGGTTTGGAAAGGGAAGGAGTTGGATATCACATTTCATGTTAGAGGTAGGGTCTTAGGATAGGAATGGGAAGAAGTTTGATATCACATCTCATGCCATGGTATGGGTCTCAGGTTTTGTAGAGGCATTGGGATATCACATCTCATGCTATCGGAAGGGTATCAGGATTGGATTTGAATAGGAGTTGGATATCCCATCTAATGCTATAGGAAGGGTCTAAGGTTGGAATGGGAAGGAGTTGGATATCACATCTCATGTTATAGGAAGGGTCTCAGGATTGGAATGGGAAGGACTTGGATATCACATCTCATTCTATAGGAAGGCTCTCAGGGTTGGAAGGGGAAGGAGTTCGATATCACATTTCATGTTAGAGGTAGGATCTCAGGTTTGGTATTAGAGGCATTGAGATATCACATCTCATGCTATCAGAAGGGTCTCAGGATTGGAATGGGAAGGAGTTGGATATCATCTCATGCTAAAGGGAGCGTCTAAGGTTTGGAAGGGGAAGGATTTGGATATCACATCTCATGTTATAGGAAGGATCTCAGGTTTGGTATTAGAAGCATTGAGATATCACATCTCATGCTATCGGAAGGGTCTCAGGTTTGGTATAAGCATTGAGATATCACATCTCTGCTATCGGAAGGGTCTCAGGATTGGAATGGGAAGGACTTGGATATCACAATTCATGTTATAGGAAGGGTCTCAGGTTTGGTATTAGAAGCATTGAGATATCACATCTCATGCTATAGGAAGGGTCTCAGGAATGGAATGGGAAGGACTTGGATATCACATCTCATGATAAAGGAAGGGTCTAAAGTTTGGAAGGGGAAGGATTTGGATATCACATCTCATGTTATTGGACCGGTCTCAGGTTTGGTATTAGAAGCATTGAGATATCAAGTCTCATACTATAGGAAGGGTCTCAGGATTGGAATGGGAAGGAGTTGGATATCACATCTCATGTTATAGGAAGGATCTCAGGTTTGGTATTAGAAGCATTGAGATATCACATCTCATGCTATAGGAAGGGTCTCAGGATTGGAATGGGAAGGAGTTGGATATCACATCTTGTGCTAAAGGAAGAGTCTCAGTTTTGGTAGAAGCATTGAGATACCACATCTCATGCTATAGGAAGGGTCTCAGGATTGGAATGGGAAGGAGTTGGATATCACATCTCATGCTATAGGAAGGGTCTCAGGTTTGGTATAAGCATTGAGATATCACATCTCTGCTATCGGAAGGGTCTCAGGATTGGAATGGGAAGGACTTAGATATCACATCTGATGCTATAGGGAGGGTCTCAGTTTTGATATTAGAAGCATTGAGATATCACATCTCATGGTATAGGAAGGGTCTCAGGATTGGAATGGGAAGGAGTTGAATATCCCTTCCCATGCTATAGGAAGGGTCTCAGGTTGGAATGGGAAGGAGTTGGATATCACATCTCGTTATAGGAAGGGTCTCAGGATTGGAATGGGAAGGATATGGATATCACATCTCTTGCTATAGGAAGGGCCTCGGCTTTTTTATTAGAAACATTGAGATATCACATCTCATGGTATAGGAAGGGTCTCAGGATTGGAATGGGAAGGATTTGGATATCACATCTCATGCTAAAGAGAGGGTCTCAGGTTTAAAGGGGAAGGATTTGGATATCACATCTCATGTTATAGGAAGGGTCTCAGGTTTGGTATAAGCATTGAGATATCACATCTCTGCTATCGGAAGGGTCTCAGGATTGGAATGGGAAGGACTTAGATATCACATCTGATGCTATAGGGAGGGTCTCAGTTTTGATATTAGAAGCATTGAGATATCACATCTCATGGTATAGGAAGGGTCTCAGGATTGGAATGGGAAGGAGTTGGATATCCCTTCTCATGCTATAGGAAGGGTCTCAGGTTGGAATGGGAAGGAGTTGGATATCACATTTCGTTATAGGAAGGGTCTCAGGATTGGAATGGGAAGGATATGGATATCACATCTCTTGCTATAGGAAGGGCCTCGGCTTTTTTATTAGAAACATTGAGATATCACATCTCATGGTATAGGAAGGGTCTCAGGATTGGAATGGGAAGGAGTTGGATATCCCTTCTCATGCTATAGGAAGGGTCTCAGGTTGGAATGGGAAGGAGTTGGATATCACATCTCATGTTATAGGAAGGATCTCAGGTTTGGTATTAGAAGCATTGAGATATCACATCTCATGCTATAGGAAGGGTCTCAGGATTGGAATGGGAAGGAGTTGGATATCACATCTCGTGCTAAAGGAAGGGTCTCAGTTTTGGTAGAAGCATTGAGATATCACATCTCATGCTATAGGAAGGGTCTCAGGATTGGAATGGGAAGGAGTTGGATATCACATCTCATGCTATAGGAAGGGTCTCAGGTTTGGTATAAGCATTGAGATATCACATCTCTGCTATCGGAAGGGTCTCAGGATTGGAATGGGAAGGACTTGGATATCACAATTCATGATAAAGGAAGGGTCTAAAGTTTGGAAGGGGAAGGATTTGGATATCACATCTCATGTTATTGGACCGGTCTCAGGTTTGGTATTAGAAGCATTGAGATATCAAGTCTCATACTATAGGAAGGGTCTCAGGATTGGAATGGGAAGGAGTTGGATATCACATCTCATGTTATAGGAAGGATCTCAGGTTTGGTATTAGAAGCATTGAGATATCACATCTCATGCTATAGGAAGGGTCTCAGGATTGGAATGGGAAGGAGTTGGATATCACATCTTGTGCTAAAGGAAGAGTCTCAGTTTTGGTAGAAGCATTGAGATATCACATCTCATGCTATAGGAAGGGTCTCAGGATTGGAATGGGAAGGAGTTGGATATCACATCTCATGCTATAGGAAGGGTCTCAGGTTTGGTATAAGCATTGAGATATCACATCTCTGCTATCGGAAGGGTCTCAGAATTGGAATGGGAAGGACTTAGATATCACATCTGATGCTATAGGGAGGGTCTCAGTTTTGATATTAGAAGCATTGAGATATCACATCTCATGGTATAGGAAGGGTCTCAGGATTGGAATGGGAAGGAGTTGTATATCCCTTCTCATGCTATAGGAAGGGTCTCAGGTTGGAATGGGAAGGAGTTGGATATCACATCTCGTTATAGGAAGGGTCTCAGGATTGGAATGGGAAGGATATGGATATCACATCTCTTGCTATAGGAAGGGCCTCGGCTTTTTTATTAGAAACATTGAGATATCACATCTCATGGTATAGGAAGGGTCTCAGGATTGGAATGGGAAGGATTTGGATATCACATCTCATGCTAAAGAGAGGGTCTCAGGTTTAAAGGGGAAGGATTTGGATATCACATCTCATGTTATAGGAAGGGTCTCAGGTTTGGTATAAGCATTGAGATATCACATCTCTGCTATCGGAAGGGTCTCAGGATTGGAATGGGAAGGACTTAGATATCACATCTGATGCTATAGGGAGGGTCTCAGTTTTGATATTAGAAGCATTGAGATATCACATCTCATGGTATAGGAAGGGTCTCAGGATTGGAATGGGAAGGAGTTGGATATCCCTTCTCATGCTATAGGAAGGGTCTCAGGTTGGAATGGGAAGGAGTTGGATATCACATTTCGTTATAGGAAGGGTCTCAGGATTGGAATGGGAAGGATATGGATATCACATCTCTTGCTATAGGAAGGGCCTCGGCTTTTTTATTAGAAACATTGAGATATCACATCTCATGGTATAGGAAGGGTCTCAGGATTGGAATGGGAAGGAGTTGGATATCCCTTCTCATGCTATAGGAAGGGTCTCAGGTTGGAATGGGAAGGAGTTGGATATCACATCTCATGTTATAGGAAGGATCACAGGTTTGGTATTAGAAGCATTGAGATATCACATCTCATGCTATAGGAAGGGTCTCAGGATTGGAATGGGAAGGAGTTGGATATCACATCTCGTGCTAAAGGAAGGGTCTCAGTTTTGGTAGAAGCATTGAGATATCACATCTCATGCTATAGGAAGGGTCTCAGGATTGGAATGGGAAGGAGTTGGATATCACATCTCATGCTATAGGAAGGGTCTCAGGTTTGGTATAAGCATTGAGATATCACATCTCTGCTATCGGAAGGGTCTCAGGATTGGAATGGGAAGGACTTAGATATCACATCTGATGCTATAGGGAGGGTCTCAGTTTTGATATTAGAAGCATTGAGATATCACATCTCATGGTATAGGAAGGGTCTCAGGATTGGAATGGGAAGGAGTTGGATATCCCTTCTCATGCTATAGGAAGGGTCTCAGGTTGGAATGGGAAGGAGTTGGATATCACATCTCGTTATAGGAAGGGTCTCAGGATTGGAATAGGAAGGTGTTAGGAAAGATTTCGTAATTGTAGGTAATTTTCCTTCCATGTGGCAACCCCTAAACTTTTTGCTGTTGTTTTTCACCTTGTTCTTGACTTTGCCAGAGAAGTGCAGCCTTCTGCCGGCCTCCTCTGGGCTTTCGCTCCTTTCTTACGGGGAAACTGACATGCCCTTAAGACAGTCAGTACCGGGGAACGCTGTTTCCCGTAGTTTCTTTTATCATGTTGCGGCTTTAGTGCAACATGACACAAGAGGGCACTGTAAGCTAAGTTACAGCTCTCTTGGGTCTCTAGCCTTCTACGGGCCCTAGATACTCGTTTAGGATGGTATTTGATCGGTGCAAGTCATTCAGGGACTGGAATGGTGGCAGCGATCGTTTTGTGTATTTTGAGCTCCTTTTGGCGTTCTAAGCGCGTTTTTCGCGCTGAACCCAAAATGGTGGCCTGGCTCCCAAAATGGCCAGACCACGAGGCTCCTTTGTCTTGTCCACTGACCGTCTTGCTCCCTTCACCTTCCCCGGGTCGAGCCGACCCGGGGCCTTCCTTATTTGGGCATGTACTTTCCCGCGAAACACGGATGCTTTCGCGGGCTTCTACATGTCGTTTGTGTCCCACCAGGGTGTGGGCTGATGATGTCTGGTCCCAATACACATCCTGGGTGCCAGAGAGTCTAGGGTGGTGTGAATGCCTGGGACCACCGTGGACCGTGATTGGTCCACGAATGGTGTGCCTGTTGATGTGCGGATCTCCCATTGGGTCCCCTCCGTTTTGGCGCGAAGGGAACCGTGGATAAGAGGGGGCTGGAAACACCACTACCATGTCGATCTCCTGAGTTCTCACGAACGAAGGAATACAGGAGCCAAGTATCCTGCAACCAAGAGGCTGGACCGAGGAATCGCTGGTGACCCGCTGAAGGACTCCTCCTTTGCACTGCTGTCGTCCTGTGAAACCCTTTCCTCCTTTGATCGAACCAGAAGGCCTGTACTGGTGCTTCGACCTTTGGAATAGCAGGAACAGCTATTCTCGGCAACTTCATCATCTCCTGCCAGTAAGCCTTCGGAAGCGTCTCTGAGCCATCCAGTTGACTGACCAGCTTATACGGGAGTCCTGCTCTGTAACCGCCGCCAGGTTGTGTAGTATCTCGAGTCCTTGTCACTCTCCCACGCTTCGTACACTTGGCGTTCCCAGGTCGGAAGGGAGGAGTGTACATTTGGCTCAGATACACACGGCCGCTCCGTTGTCCTGCTGCGGCAACAAACTGTGCAGGTTTCTTCGATTGGGACGTCTTTTTGCTCTACACGACGACGAGGCATTCCCGGCTCTTCTGAACCTGCCAGCTGCTGAAACTGACGTGGAGAAGCCTGGGTCTGCTTGCATCGGGGACCGGTGAGTAGCATAGCTAGGATCTGGTCGCCCTCCTGCAGTAGCCCATTGCTTTTCCCCGCTGTGTAAAACAGCACCCTTTTGTCCGTACTCGCGCTCTGCTTCTGCTCACTGTGGAGGCTGCGCTTGAGTCGCGGAACCTGTTCTTCTTCTGTTGTGCACTAACCCGAACTGCCTGACTTCCTCCGAAGAGCTTCTCCTTTTGCCCGTTGGCACCAGCGCGTGCAGGTACTTTGAGCACAAGGCTCCACTCTTCACAGGGCTCGGACTTCCAGCTAGTTAGGTGCCTCTGAAGGCGAACTGAGTCTAAAGCATTGTATCGCACTGCCTGTTTTCCTTCCCTTTTAGGTGGACTACACATTTCGTGCATATAACGCTTGCGACTGTCGTATTTGTATATATATTGTGATGATATGGTATGTGTTGGTTTAATATTGTGATATTGTGATTTTCTCGCTACGGTCGTTGTTTTAAAGGCCTTAAAATAAATGTGTATATATTTTTGATATAACACCTGTTTGGAGTAGTTTGTAAGTGTTCTGGTTTTGTGTGCTCATTGCGGGCTTTCCGTCACCCTCATCCCTCTTGAGACCTAGTCTTGACCGCCGCGATCGCTACCTTGATTGGTCTGGCTCGTCCAGAGGTTACCCTGTTCCAAGTAATTAGGTCGGCCTTCTGAACTTCTGCGCCACCAGGACAGAGTTCAGAAATCCGTCTTAACAAATTGGTGTACAGCGGTGGGATACGACTGAAGGTATCCAGTGTTGCGCACGAACTAAGGCATTTCAGGTTATTCCAACCAGGACACGTAGTGAATTGTTGTAGTATAACTTTAAAAAGGCCATAGTCCTATCTAACAGTATGGAAACAAATACCTTGTTAACTTTAAATGCTTCCAAATCAGAAACATTGAAGAAGATGTGTGCGGAGAGAGGTGTTTCCTCTCAAGGCACGAAATTGGATATGATCCAAAGAATCGTGGCGTGGCAAGAAGCGCAGCTTGACGCTATAACTTCTGAGGACAGTGCGGAAGGTGGTGGGGCTGCTCTCACTGGTAGAACCGACGGTTCTGCCGCCGCACTGATCCATCGCGGCCACGAGGACAGGGAGGACGAGATGTCTAATGTTTCCTCTGCCAGTGCTGATGGGGAGGCTATGCTTGAATTCAAGAAGCAAGAGCTGCGGTTTAGGCAGCAGGAGCTTGAATTCAGCATAGCCAAACTAAAAATCGAACCGGCAGAAAAACAAAAAGACAGGGATCACCAGTTGGAACTGGCCAAGCTTCAGGTTGCAAATGGGTCCAAGGGTCCTGGACATGGGTCTGGGGCCTCCACTCATCCACGGTTTCCGAAAGATCTGCTCAGTGTGTATGAAGAAAGGAATGACATTATGGACTGGCTGAATGCGTTTGAGTATGCATGCGAAGTTCAACAAGTTGACAATGCTGATAAGATTGCCTGGTTACTCAGCAGACTGCCCCATTCTGGCTGTAGTGCCATTATGGAAATGTCGAAGGCTGAGCGAGCTGATTTCGCAATGTTAAAGCAAACTCTCATTTTAAAGTTTGGGAAGACTCCGGCCCAATATTTGAAACGTTTTAGAGAGTATAAGAAAAAGGAAGGTGGTACTTGGGATCTTATGTCACTGAATCCTTGAAAAACTTAACTGGCTGGGTCGAAGGGTATAAGGTTTCTACCTTCGAAGGCATGATAAATCTTGTCATGCTGGAACACATTTTTGCTTCTTCTTCCCCGGAGCTTAAGCAGCATTTGGCCGATTCGAAGGAGATAGATCCTAAGAAGCTGGCCATTGCAGCAGCCTTATGGGTGTCACATTGAGTGTCCCATAAGGACAAAACTCATCCTGGTAAGCAGGAGGAAGGGAAAAAGTCCAAAGATATGGAGGGTGGAGAATCTGCTAAATCTTCTTCCCATAAGGGCCACAAAAAGAAAAACAAGGGTAAGACACAAGAGAACTCACAGGGTAGTGGAGGTCAGCCTCCGAAACAGAACTCTGGTTACAATAAGCCTCCCTATGTAAACAGACCCAATGGATCTTGTTTTGCTTGTGGAGCAACTGACCACGTGAAGGGGGATCCCCGTTGTAAGGTTAGACCTTTGGGGGTCCACTCCACTAATCTGGCCTTCTCCTCCTACGAGGAAGAAGAGATTACAGGAGCGTCCTTCTCCTCAGACTCATTTCCCAGCGGAATAGAGGCTGAGGTAGTTTTAGTGTCCCTGGGTTCCTGGGAGCCTAAAGTCGCAGAGGCTTATGCTAGGATTCCGGATAATACCAAGCACTACTTTAAAGACAGTGTGCTGATCAATGGAGTAGATACTCCAGCTCTTAGGGATAGTGGGTGCAGTCGCACTGTAGTGGATTCTACCTTGGTAGACTCAGAGGAAGTTGCCAGAGCTACTCTGATGCCCACTAAGTTGGCTGACGGCCCCCTCCGTATGTTTCCCGTAATACCTGTAAATCTTACTTTAAATGGTACAGCAGTCAGGATTCCAGTGAGCATTCAGAGAAACGTCCCGGGAAAGGTCTTGTTAGGTAATGATCTCAGAGCTTTAGGGCTCGTAGGAGACACTGCCGAAAGACCCTACACACGGTCTCAAGCACGGGCAGCATTGGCCAAGTCCAATACGCCGCCCCAGCCGAAGGGGAAACCCAAGGTGAAAGGAGTGAACAAGTCACGACGAGGGAAAGAGAATATTCCCCCGAGCTCGCCTACCACTGCGGTGGAGGAAGTTGGTCAATCGCCCGGGCCTGACGAGGAAGTGGCGATGCCTGAAGTATTCGACCCCAACGATCATCCTGAACTAAAAGACTTGTTAGTTGAAGGAGGTCCTGAAAGGGACGAATTCAGTAAAGGCCAACGTGAGTGCCCATCTCTGGAAGGCCTAAGGAGACAGGCCTCCTCCCAGCTTGAGGGTGAACCTCCTGGGACGCATAGGATTTATTGGGAAGGTGGACTCCTGTATAGTGAGCCCACAGAGTCTACAGAAGGAGACCATAGGAGGTTGGTGGTTCCCCTTGCTGTTAGGCCCTTCCTCCTGCAGTTGGCGCATGAAGTTCCCCTTGCTGGTCACCTTGGTATGAAGAGGACCAAGCAAAGGTTATCCATGCACTTCTACTGGCCCAAGATGGGGGTGCAAGTAGAAAGTCACTGCAGGAGTTGTGCCTCCTGCCAGTTGTCTGGTAAGGTTGGCGCGACAATCCAAGCTCCGTTGGTACCGCTCCCAGTTGTGGGGGTACCATTTGAAAGGGTAGGGATCGACATCGTTGGTCCCCTTGACCCGCAAACATCCTCGGGCAATAGGTTTATCCTGGTGCTGGTCGACCATGCAACCAGGTATCCTGAGGCCATCCCATTAAAAACTGTAACTGCCAAGTCAGTGCAAAAGCTTTACTCGGCATATTTACTAGGGTTGGCTTCCCTAAAGAGGTTGTGTCAGATCGTGGCAGCAACTTTATGTCGAAGTATATGCAGGCTATGTGGAAAGAATGTGGGGTCACCTACAAGTTCTCTTCTGCATACCACCCCCAGACCAATGGTCTGGTGGAACGTTTCAACAGAACGTTAAAGAGCATGATTGGGGCTCTGGAGGAGCCCCAGAGAAGAAAATGGGATCTTCTTTTACCATGCTTACTGTTTGCCTACCGAGAGGTACCACAGGAGGGTGTTGGCTTCAGCCCCTTCGAACTTCTGTTCGGTCATCCCGTACGGGGACCCTTAGCCATCGTCAAAGAGGGATGGGAGATGCCCACTCCCCCTGTTACTACCAACGTAGTTGATTATGTGCTAGGGCTCAGAAAACGGATGGTACTTCTGATGGGCTTGGCTAGTGATAAATTGAAGGCAGGGCAAGCGCTGGTGAAACATTGGTACGACCAGAAAGCTTCCCTCATCAACTTTACACCTGGTCAGCAAGTCCTGATCATGAATCCCATAAGGCCTCGAGCTTTACAGGACAAATGGTCAGGCCCTTACACAGTGGTGGAGCCCCTGGGTGAGGTTAACTATTAAGTGGACCTTGGAAGGCCTGGACAGGCTCCAAAAGTGTTTCACGTGAATAGGCTGAAGGCTTTCGTCCCAAGAGTCGAAATCGCAGCACTGCTACTGGCTTCAGACGTTGAGGAAGAGGAGTCTGAACCTCTCCCCGACCTGTTCCAAAGCGGTCCTTCAGATAGCTCCATTGAGGGTGTCCGAGTGGCCCCTCACCTGACTTCTGATCAGCAGGCGGAGGTGAAAAGTTTGCTTAGGCAGTTTTCCCCCCTGTTTTCACAGTCCCCTGGTTTGACACCTTGGTGCAAACATAACATTGACACAGGAGACAGTGTACCTACCAAAAGTAGGGGATACAGGATGTCAGACAAAGTACGGTCTTATATTAAGACCGAGGTCAATAAGATGTTAGACCTTGGGGTGATTGAACCCTCTAGTAGTCCTTGGTCCAGCCCTGTGGTGTTGGTTCCAAAGGCAGGCACTTCTGAATTGAGGTTCTGCGTGGATTACAGGGCTCTGAATGCTGTCACCAAGACAGATGCACACCCCTTGCCTCGAACAGATGAGCTGGTGGATACTTTGGGTGCCTCCAAGTACCTCAGCACGTTTGACCTCACTGCTGGCTATTAGCAAATAGCTTTAGCAGAACATGCCAAGGAGAAGACAGCATTTTCTACTCCAGATGGCCTTTACCAATTCCGGGTAATGCCGTTCGGGTTGAAGAATGCACCTGCCACTTTCCAGAGGCTTGTGAATCATGTGTTGAATGGGTTGGACGAATTCTGTCTTGCATATCTGGACGATATAACAGTTTTCAGTGCCACCTGGGAAGAACATGTGAAACACCTCGGGATTGTGCTCCAGGCTCTTCAGAAAGCCCACTTGACCATAAAGGCTAGTAAATGCCAGATTGGACAAGGCTCAGTGGTTTACCTTGGACATGAAGTAGGTGGAGGGAGGATACAGCCTCTACCCAGTAAAGTACAAGCAGTACAAGACTGGCCTACCCCCACTACGCAAACCCAAGTGAGAGCCTTCTTAGGACTCACGGGGTATTACCGCAATTTTATGGCAGACTATGGCACCATAGCTGCTCCTCTGACTGCCCTCACAACTCCGAAGAAACCCAAGAAGGTAACTTGGACCGACGAGTGTGAGAAGGCCTTCAATGGCTTAAAAGACTCCTTGTGCCAGGCCCCTGTCCTCAGGGCCCCTGATTATCAAAGACCTTTTATCGTGCAGACGGACGCCTCTGACACTGGGATAGGAGCTGTACTATCACAAGTAGATGAGAAGGGTAAGGAACACCCTATCGGTTTTATTAGTCGCCAGCTTAAGGACAGAGAGCTCAGATGGTCCACGGTAGAGAAAGAATGTTTCTCTGTTGTGTGGGCCCTAAGGAAGCTGAGGCCCTACCTCTATGGGACCCACTTCTCTGTGCAAACTGACCATAAGCCGTTAAAGTGGCTAATGAACATGAAGGGGGAGAATCCAAAGTTGCTTAGGTGGTCCATAAGTCTACAAGGCTTCGACTTCACTATTGAGCATAGGCCAGGTGTCCAACATAGCAATGCTGATGGGTTGTCCAGAATGTTTAACCGACCTGAACAAGAGACTCATCCAGGGGTGGATTAGTTCCCCCTGTCCATAGTCTGGGAGGGGCGAGTGTTAGGAAAGATTTCATAATTGTAGGTAATTTTCCTTCCATGTGGCAACCCCTAAACTTTTTGCTGTTGTTTTTCACCTTGTTCTTGACTTTGTCAGAGAAGTGCAGCCTTCTGCCGCACTCCTCTGGGCTTTCGCTCCTTTCTTACGGGGAAACTGACATGCCCTTAAGACAGTCAGTACCGGGGAACGCTGTTTCCCGTAGTTTCTTTTATCATGTTGCGGCTTTAGTGCAACATGACACAAGAGGGCACTGTAAGCTAAGTTACAGCTCTCTTGGGTCTCTAGCCTTCTACGGGCCCTAGATACTCGTTTAGGATGGTATTTGATCGGTGCAAGTCATTCAGGGACTGGAATGGTGGCAGCGATCGTTTTGTGTATTTTGAGCTCCTTTTGGCGTTCTAAGCGCGTTTTTCGCGCTGAACCCAAAATGGTGGCCTGGCTCCCAAAATGGCCAGACCACGAGGCTCCTTTGTCTTGTCCACTGACCGTCTTGCTCCCTTCACCTTCCCCGGGTCGAGCCGACCCGGGGCCTTCCTTATTTGGGCATGTACTTTCCCGCGAAACACAGATGCTTTCGCTGGCTTCTACATGTCGTTTGTGTGCCACCAGGGTGTGGGCTGATGATGTCTGGTCCCAATACACATCCTGGGTGCCAGAGAGTCTAGGGTGGTGTGAATGCCTGGGACCACCGTGGACTGTGATTGGTCCACGAATGGTGTGCGTGTTGATGTGCGGATCTCCCATTGGGTCCCCTCCGTTTTGGCGCGAAGGGAACCGTGGATAAGAGGGGGCTGGAAACACCACTACCATGTCGATCTCCTGAGTTCTCACGAACGAAGGAATACAGGAGCCAAGTATCCTGCAACCAAGAGGCTGGACCGAGGAATCGCTGGTGACCCGCTGAAGGACTCCTCCTTTGCACTGCTGTCGTCCTGTGAAACCCTTTCCTCCTTTGATCGAACCAGAAGGCCTGTACTGGTGCTTCGACCTTTGGAATAGCAGGAAAAGCTATTCTCGGCAACTTCATCATCTCCTGCCAGTAAGCCTTCGGAAGCGTCTCTGAGCCATCCAGTTGACTGACCAGCTTATACGGGAGTCCTGCTCTGTAACCGCCGCTAGGTTGTGTAGTATCTCGAGTCCTTGTCACTCTCCCACGCTTCGTACACTTGGCGTTCCCAGGTCGGAAGGGAGGAGTGTACATTTGGCTCAGATACACACGGCCGCTCCGTTGTCCTGCTGCGGCAACAAACTGTGCAGGTTTCTTCGATTGGGACGTCTTTTTGCTCTACACTACGACGAGGCATTCCCGGCTCTTCTGAACCTGCCAGCTGCTGAAACTGACGTGGAGAAGCCTGGGTCTGCTTGCATCGGGGACCGGTGAGTAGCATAGCTAGGATCTGGTCGCCCTCCTGCAGTAGCCCATTGCTTTTCCCCGCTGTGTAAAACAGCACCCTTTTGTCCGTACTCGCGCTCTGCTTCTGCTCACTGTGGAGGCTGCGCTTGAGTCGCGGAACCTGTTCTTCTTCTGTTGTGCACTAACCCGAACTGCCTGACTTCCTCCGAAGAGCTTCTCCTTTTGCCCGTTGGCACCAGCGCGTGCAGGTACTTTGAGCACAAGGCTCCACTCTTCGCAGGGCTCGGACTTCCAGCTAGTTAGGTGCCTCTGAAGGCGAACTGAGTCTAAAGCATTGTATCGCACTGCCTGTTTTCCTTCCCTTTTAGGTGGACTACACATTTCGTGCATATAACGCTTGCGACTGTCGTATTTGTATATATATTGTGATGATATGGTATGTGTTGGTTTAATATTGTGATATTGTGATTTTCTCGCTACGGTCGTTGTTTTAAAGGCCTTAAAATAAATGTGTATATATTTTTGATATAACACCTGTTTGGAGTAGTTTGTAAGTGTTCTGGTTTTGTGTGCTCATTGCGGGCTTTCCGTCACCCTCACCCCTCTTGAGACCTAGTCTTGACCGCCGCGATCGCTACCTTGATTGGTCTGGCTCGTCCAGAGGTTACCCTGTTCCAAGTAATTAGGTTGGCCTTCTGAACTTCTGCGCCACCAGGACAGAGTTCAGAAATCCGTCTTAACAAATTGGTGTACAGCGGTGGGATACGACTGAAGGTATCCAGTGTTGCGCACCAACTAAGGCATTTCAGGTTATTCCAACCAGGACACGTAGTGAATTGTTGTAGTATAACTTTAAAAAGGCCATAGTCCTATCTAACAGTATGGAAACAAATACCTTGTTAACTTTAAATGCTTCCAAATCAGAAACATTGAAGAAGATGTGTGCGGAGAGAGGTGTTTCCTCTCAAGGCACGAAATTGGATATGATCCAAAGAATCGTGGCGTGGCAAGAAGCGCAGCTTGACGCTATAACTTCTGAGGACAGTGCGGAAGGTGGTGGGGCTGCTCTCACTGGTAGAACCGACGGTTCTGCCGCCGCACTGATCCATCGCGGCCACGAGGACAGGGAGGACGAGATGTCTAATGTTTCCTCTGCCAGTGCTGATGGGGAGGCTATGCTTGAATTCAAGAAGCAAGAGCTGCGGTTTAGGCAGCAGGAGCTTGAATTCAGCATAGCCAAACTAAAAATCGAACCGGCAGAAAAACAAAAAGACAGGGATCACCAGTTGGAACTGGCCAAGCTTCAGGTTGCAAATGGGTCCAAGGGTCCTGGACATGGGTCTGGGGCCTCCTCTCATCCACGGTTTCCGAAAGATCTGCTCAGTGTGTATGAAGAAAGGAATGACATTATGGACTGGCTGAATGCGTTTGAGTATGCATGCGAAGTTCAACAAGTTGACAATGCTGATAAGATTGCCTGGTTACTCAGCAGACTGCCCCATTCTGGCTGTAGTGCCATTATGGAAATGTCGAAGGCTGAGCGAGCTGATTTCGCAATGTTAAAGCAAACTCTCATTTTAAAGTTTGGGAAGACTCCGGCCCAATATTTGAAACGTTTTAGAGAGTATAAGAAAAAGGAAGGTGGTACTTGGGATCTTATGTCACTGAATCCTTGAAAAACTTAACTGGCTGGGTCGAAGGGTATAAGGTTTCTACCTTCGAAGGCATGATAAATCTTGTCATGCTGGAACACATTTTTGCTTCTTCTTCCCCGGAGCTTAAGCAGCATTTGGCCGATTCGAAGGAGATAGATCCTAAGAAGCTGGCCATTGCAGCAGACTTATGGGTGTCACATTGAGTGTCCCATAAGGACAAAACTCATCCTGGTAAGCAGGAGGAAGGGAAAAAGTCCAAAGATATGGAGGGTGGAGAATCTGCTAAATCTTCTTCCCATAAGGGCCACAAAAAGAAAAACAAGGGTAAGACACAAGAGAACTCACAGGGTAGTGGAGGTCAGCCTCCGAAACAGAACTCTGGTTACAATAAGCCTCCCTATGTAAACAGACCCAATGGATCTTGTTTTGCTTGTGGAGCAACTGACCACGTGAAGGGGGATCCCCGTTGTAAGGTTAGACCTTTGGGGGTCCACTCCACTAATCTGGCCTTCTCCTCCTACGAGGAAGAAGAGATTACAGGAGCGTCCTTCTCCTCAGACTCATTTCCCAGCGGAATAGAGGCTGAGGTAGTTTTAGTGTCCCTGGGTTCCTGGGAGCCTAAAGTCGCAGAGGCTTATGCTAGGATTCCGGATAATACCAAGCACTACTTTAAAGACAGTGTGCTGATCAATGGAGTAGATACTCCAGCTCTTAGGGATAGTGGGTGCAGTCGCACTGTAGTGGATTCTACCTTGGTAGACTCAGAGGAAGTTGCCAGAGCTACTCTGATGCCCACTAAGTTGGCTGAGGGCCCCCTCCGTATGTTTCCCGTAATACCTGTAAATCTTACTTTAAATGGTACAGCAGTCAGGATTCCAGTGAGCATTCAGAGAAACGTCCCGGGAAAGGTCTTGTTAGGTAATGATCTCAGAGCTTTAGGGCTCGTAGGAGACACTGCCGAAAGACCCTACACACGGTCTCAAGCACGGGCAGCATTGGCCAAGTCCAATACGCCGCCCCAGCCGAAGGGGAAATCCAAGGCGAAAGGAGTCAACAAGTCACGACGAGGGAAAGAGAATATTCCCCCGAGCTCGCCTACCACTGCGGTGGAGGAAGTTGGTCAATCGCCCGGGCCTGACGAGGAAGTGGCGATGCCTGAAGTATTCGACCCCAACGATCATCCTGAACTAAAAGACTTGTTAGTTGAAGGAGGTCCTGATAGGGACGAATTCAGTAAAGGCCAACGTGAGTGCCCATCTCTGGAAGGCCTAAGGAGACAGGCCTGCTCCCAGCTTGAGGGTGAACCTCCTGGGACGCATAGGATTTATTGGGAAGGTGGACTCCTGTATAGTGAGCCCACAGAGTCTACAGAAGGAGACCATAGGAGGTTGGTGGTTCCCCTTGCTGTTAGGCCCTTCCTCCTGTAGTTGGCGCATGAAGTTCCCCTTGCTGGTCACCTTGGTATGAAGAGGACCAAGCAAAGGTTATCCATGCACTTCTACTGGCCCAAGATGGGGGTGCAAGTAGAAAGTCACTGCAGGAGTTGTGCCTCCTGCCAGTTGTCTGGTAAGGTTGGCGCGACAATCCAAGCTCCGTTGGTACCGCTCCCAGTTGTGGGGGTACCATTTGAAAGGGTAGGGATCGACATCGTTGGTCCCCTTGACCCGCAAACATCCTCGGGCAATAGGTTTATCCTGGTGCTGGTCGACCATGCAACCAGGTATCCTGAGGCCATCCCATTAAAAACTGTAACTGCCAAGTCAGTTGCAAAAGCTTTACTCGGCATATTTACTAGGGTTGGCTTCCCTAAAGAGGTTGTGTCAGATCGTGGCAGCAACTTTATGTCGAAGTATATGCAGGCTATGTGGAAAGAATGTGGGGTCACCTACAAGTTCTCTTCTGCATACCACCCCCAGACCAATGGTCTGGTGGAACGTTTCAACAGAACGTTAAAGAGCATGATTGGGGCTCTGGAGGAGCCCCAGAGAAGAAAATGGGATCTTCTTTTACCATGCTTACTGTTTGCCTACCGAGAGGTACCACAGGAGGGTGTTGGCTTCAGCCCCTTCGAACTTCTGTTCGGTCATCCCGTACGGGGACCCTTAGCCATCGTCAAAGAGGGATGGGAGATGCCCACTCCCCCTGTTACTACCAACGTA
This sequence comes from Ambystoma mexicanum, assembly GCF_040938575.1. Taxonomy (NCBI): domain Eukaryota; kingdom Metazoa; phylum Chordata; class Amphibia; order Caudata; family Ambystomatidae; genus Ambystoma; species Ambystoma mexicanum. Next base: position 2,217,729 of record NW_027182433.1, read on the forward strand.
GTTGATTATGTGCTAGGGCTCAGAAAACGGATGGTACTTCTGATGGGCTTGGCTAGTGATAAATTGAAGGCAGGGCAAGCGCTGGTGAAACATTGGTACGACCAGAAAGCTTCCCTCATCAACTTTACACCTGGTCAGCAAGTCCTGATCATGAATCCCATAAGGCCTCGAGCTTTACAGGACAAATGGTCAGGCCCTTACACAGTGGTGGAGCCCCTGGGTGAGGTTAACTATTTAGTGGACCTTGGAAGGCCTGGACAGGCTCCAAAAGTGTTTCACGTGAATAGGCTGAAGGCTTTCGTCCCAAGAGTCAAAATCGCAGCACTGCTACTGGCTTCAGACGTTGAGGAAGAGGAGTCTGAACCTCTCCCCGACCTGTTCCAAAGCGGTCCTTCAGATAGCTCCATTGAGGGTGTCCGAGTGGCCCCTCACCTGACTTCTGATCAGCAGGCGGAGGTGAAAAGTTTGCTTAGGCAGTTTTCCCCCCTGTTTTCACAGTCCCCTGGTTTGACACCTTGGTGCAAACATAACATTGACACAGGAGACAGTGTACCTACCAAAAGTAGGGGATACAGGATGTCAGACAAAGTACGGTCTTATATTAAGACCGAGGTCAATAAGATGTTAGACCTTGGGGTGATTGAACCCTCTAGTAGTCCTTGGTCCAGCCCTGTGGTGTTGGTTCCAAAGGCAGGCACTTCTGAATTGAGGTTCTGCGTGGATTACAGGGCTCTGAATGCTGTCACCAAGACAGATGCACACCCCTTGCCTCGAACAGATGAGCTGGTGGATACTTTGGGTGCCTCCAAGTACCTCAGCACGTTTGACCTCACTGCTGGCTATTAGCAAATAGCTTTAGCAGAACATGCCAAGGAGAAGACAGCATTTTCTACTCCAGACGGCCTTTACCAATTCCGGGTAATGCCGTTCGGGTTGAAGAATGCACCTGCCACTTTCCAGAGGCTTGTGAATCATGTGTTGAATGGGTTGGACGAATTCTGTCTTGCATATCTGGACGATATAGCAGTTTTCAGTGCCACCTGGGAAGACCATGTGACACACCTCGGGATTGTGCTCCAGGCTCTTCAGAAAGCCCACTTGACCATAAAGGCTAGTAAATGCCAGATTGGACAAGGCTCAGTGGTTTACCTTGGACATGAAGTAGGTGGAGGGAGGATACAGCCTCTACCCAGTAAAGTACAAGCAGTACAAGACTGGCCTACCCCCACTACGCAAACCCAAGTGAGAGCCTTCTTAGGACTCACGGGGTATTACCGCAATTTTATGGCAGACTATGGCACCATAGCTGCTCCTCTGACTGCCCTCACAACTCCGAAGAAACCCAAGAAGGTAACTTGGACCGACGAGTGTGAGAAGGCCTTCAATGGCTTAAAAGACTCCTTGTGCCAGGCCCCTGTCCTCAGGGCCCCTGATTATCAAAGACCTTTTATCGTGCAGACGGACGCCTCTGACACTGGGATAGGAGCTGTACTATCACAAGTAGATGAGAAGGGTAAGGAACACCCTATCGGTTTTATTAGTCGCCAGCTTAAGGACAGAGAGCTCAGATGGTCCACGGTAGAGAAAGAATGTTTCTCTGTTGTGTGGGCCCTAAGGAAGCTGAGGCCCTACCTCTATGGGACCCACTTCTCTGTGCAAACTGACCATAAGCCGTTAAAGTGGCTAATGAACATGAAGGGGGAGAATCCAAAGTTGCTTAGGTGGTCCATAAGTCTACAAGGCTTCGACTTCACTATTGAGCATAGGCCAGGTGTCCAACATAGCAATGCTGATGGGTTGTCCAGAATGTTTAACCGACCTGAACAAGAGACTCATCCAGGGGTGGATTAGTTCCCCCTGTCCATAGTCTGGGAGGGGCGAGTGTTAGGAAAGATTTCATAATTGTAGGTAATTTTCCTTCCATGTGGCAACCCCTAAACTTTTTGCTGTTGTTTTTCACCTTGTTCTTGACTTTGTCAGAGAAGTGCAGCCTTCTGCCGCACTCCTCTGGGCTTTCGCTCCTTTCTTACGGGGAAACTGACATGCCCTTAAGACAGTCAGTACCGGGGAACGCTGTTTCCCGTAGTTTCTTTTATCATGTTGCGGCTTTAGTGCAACATGACACAAGAGGGCACTGTAAGCTAAGTTACAGCTCTCTTGGGTCTCTAGCCTTCTACGGGCCCTAGATACTCGTTTAGGATGGTATTTGATCGGTGCAAGTCATTCAGGGACTGGAATGGTGGCAGCGATCGTTTTGTGTATTTTGAGCTCCTTTTGGCGTTCTAAGCGCGTTTTTCGCGCTGAACCCAAAATGGTGGCCTGGCTCCCACAATGGCCAGACCACGAGGCTCCTTTGTCTTGTCCACTGACCGTCTTGCTCCCTTCACCTTCCCCGGGTCGAGCCGACCCGGGGCCTTCCTTATTTGGGCATGTACTTTCCCGCGAAACACGGATGCTTTCGCTGGCTTCTACATGTCGTTTGTGTGCCACCAGGGTGTGGGCTGATGATGTCTGGTCCCAATACACATCCTGGGTGCCAGAGAGTCTAGGGTGGTGTGAATGCCTGGGACCACCGTGGACCGTGATTGGTCCACGAATGGTGTGCGTGTTGATGTGCGGATCTCCCATTGGGTCCCCTCCGTTTTGGCGCGAAGGGAACCGTGGATAAGAGGGGGCTGGAAACACCACTACCATGTCGATCTCCTGAGTTCTCACGAACGAAGGAATACAGGAGCCAAGTATCCTGCAACCAAGAGGCTGGACCGAGGAATCGCTGGTGACCCGCTGAAGGACTCCTCCTTTGCACTGCTGTCGTCCTGTGAAACCCTTTCCTCCTTTGATCGAACCAGAAGGCCTGTACTGGTGCTTCGACCTTTGGAATAGCAGGAAAAGCTATTCTCGGCAACTTCATCATCTCCTGCCAGTAAGCCTTCGGAAGCGTCTCTGAGCCATCCAGTTGACTGACCAGCTTATACGGGAGTCCTGCTCTGTAACCGCCGCTAGGTTGTGTAGTATCTCGAGTCCTTGTCACTCTCCCACGCTTCGTACACTTGGCGTTCCCAGGTCGGAAGGGAGGAGTGTACATTTGGCTCAGATACACACGGCCGCTCCGTTGTCCTGCTGCGGCAACAAACTGTGCAGGTTTCTTCGATTGGGACGTCTTTTTGCTCTACACTACGACGAGGCATTCCCGGCTCTTCTGAACCTGCCAGCTGCTGAAACTGACGTGGAGAAGCCTGGGTCTGCTTGCATCGGGGACCGGTGAGTAGCATAGCTAGGATCTGGTCGCCCTCCTGCAGTAGCCCATTGCTTTTCCCCGCTGTGTAAAACAGCACCCTTTTGTCCGTACTCGCGCTCTGCTTCTGCTCACTGTGGAGGCTGCGCTTGAGTCGCGGAACCTGTTCTTCTTCTGTTGTGCACTAACCCGAACTGCCTGACTTCCTCCGAAGAGCTTCTCCTTTTGCCCGTTGGCACCAGCGCGTGCAGGTACTTTGAGCACAAGGCTCCACTCTTCGCAGGGCTCGGACTTCCAGCTAGTTAGGTGCCTCTGAAGGCGAACTGAGTCTAAAGCATTGTATCGCACTGCCTGTTTTCCTTCCCTTTTAGGTGGACTACACATTTCGTGCATATAACGCTTGCGACTGTCGTATTTGTATATATATTGTGATGATATGGTATGTGTTGGTTTAATATTGTGATATTGTGATTTTCTCGCTACGGTCGTTGTTTTAAAGGCCTTAAAATAAATGTGTATATATTTTTGATATAACACCTGTTTGGAGTAGTTTGTAAGTGTTCTGGTTTTGTGTGCTCATTGCGGGCTTTCCGTAACCCTCACCCCTCTTGAGACCTAGTCTTGACCGCCGCGATCGCTACCTTGATTGGTCTGGCTCGTCCAGAGGTTACCCTGTTCCAAGTAATTAGGTTGGCCTTCTGAACTTCTGCGCCACCAGGACAGAGTTCAGAAATCCGTCTTAACAAATTGGTGTACAGCGGTGGGATACGACTGAAGGTATCCAGTGTTGCGCACGAACTAAGGCATTTCAGGTTATTCCAACCAGGACACGTAGTGAATTGTTGTAGTATAACTTTAAAAAGGCCATAGTCCTATCTAACAGTATGGAAACAAATACCTTGTTAACTTTAAATGCTTCCAAATCAGAAACATTGAAGAAGATGTGTGCGGAGAGAGGTGTTTCCTCTCAAGGCACGAAATTGGATATGATCCAAAGAATCGTGGCGTGGCAAGAAGCGCAGCTTGACGCTATAACTTCTGAGGACAGTGCGGAAGGTGGTGGGGCTGCTCTCACTGGTAGAACCGACGGTTCTGCCGCCGCACTGATCCATCGCGGCCACGAGGACAGGGAGGACGAGATGTCTAATGTTTCCTCTGCCAGTGCTGATGGGGAGGCTATGCTTGAATTCCAGAAGCAAGAGCTGCGGTTTAGGCAGCAGGAGCTTGAATTCAGCATAGCCAAACTAAAAATCGAACCGGCAGAAAAACAAAAAGACAGGGATCACCAGTTGGAACTGGCCAAGCTTCAGGTTGCAAATGGGTCCAAGGGTCCTGGACATGGGTCTGGGGCCTCCTCTCATCCACGGTTTCCGAAAGATCTGCTCAGTGTGTATGAAGAAAGGAATGACATTATGGACTGGCTGAATGCGTTTGAGTATGCATGCGAAGTTCAACAAGTTGACAATGCTGATAAGATTGCCTGGTTACTCAGCAGACTGCCCCATTCTGGCTGTAGTGCCATTATGGAAATGTCGAAGGCTGAGCGAGCTGATTTCGCAATGTTAAAGCAAACTCTCTTTTTAAAGTTTGGGAAGACTCCGGCCCAATATTTGAAACGTTTTAGAGAGTATAAGAAAAAGGAAGGTGGTACTTGGGATCTTATGTCACTGAATCCTTGAAAAACTTAACTGGCTGGGTCGAAGGGTATAAGGTTTCTACCTTCGAAGGCATGATAAATCTTGTCATGCTGGAACACATTTTTGCTTCTTCTTCCCCGGAGCTTAAGCAGCATTTGGCCGATTCGAAGGAGATAGATCCTAAGAAGCTGGCCATTGCAGCAGACTTATGGGTGTCACATTGAGTGTCCCATAAGGACAAAACTCATCCTGGTAAGCAGGAGGAAGGGAAAAAGTCCAAAGATATGGAGGGTGGAGAATCTGCTAAATCTTCTTCCCATAAGGGCCACAAAAAGAAAAACAAGGGTAAGACACAAGAGAACTCACAGGGTAGTGGAGGTCAGCCTCCGAAACAGAACTCTGGTTACAATAAGCCTCCCTATGTAAACAGACCCAATGGATCTTGTTTTGCTTGTGGAGCAACTGACCACGTGAAGGGGGATCCCCGTTGTAAGGTTAGACCTTTGGGGGTCCACTCCACTAATCTGGCCTTCTCCTCCTACGAGGAAGAAGAGATTACAGGAGCGTCCTTCTCCTCAGACTCATTTCCCAGCGGAATAGAGGCTGAGGTAGTTTTAGTGTCCCTGGGTTCCTGGGAGCCTAAAGTCGCAGAGGCTTATGCTAGGATTCCGGATAATACCAAGCACTACTTTAAAGACAGTGTGCTGATCAATGGAGTAGATACTCCAGCTCTTAGGGATAGTGGGTGCAGTCGCACTGTAGTGGATTCTACCTTGGTAGACTCAGAGGAAGTTGCCAGAGCTACTCTGATGCCCACTAAGTTGGCTGACGGCCCCCTCCGTATGTTTCCCGTAATACCTGTAAATCTTACTTTAAATGGTACAGCAGTCAGGATTCCAGTGAGCATTCAGAGAAACGTCCCGGGAAAGGTCTTGTTAGGTAATGATCTCAGAGCTTTAGGGCTCGTAGGAGACACTGCCGAAAGACCCTACACACGGTCTCAAGCACGGGCAGCATTGGCCAAGTCCAATACGCCGCCCCAGCCGAAGGGGAAATCCAAGGCGAAAGGAGTCAACAAGTCACGACGAGGGAAAGAGAATATTCCCCCGAGCTCGCCTACCACTGCGGTGGAGGAAGTTGGTCAATCGCCCGGGCCTGACGAGGAAGTGGCGATGCCTGAAGTATTCGACCCCAACGATCATCCTGAACTAAAAGACTTGTTAGTTGAAGGAGGTCCTGATAGGGACGAATTCAGTAAAGGCCAACGTGAGTGCCCATCTCTGGAAGGCCTAAGGAGACAGGCCTGCTCCCAGCTTGAGGGTGAACCTCCTGGGACGCATAGGATTTATTGGGAAGGTGGACTCCTGTATAGTGAGCCCACAGAGTCTACAGAAGGAGACCATAGGAGGTTGGTGGTTCCCCTTGCTGTTAGGCCCTTCCTCCTGCAGTTGGCGCATGAAGTTCCCCTTGCTGGTCACCTTGGTATGAAGAGGACCAAGCAAAGGTTATCCATGCACTTCTACTGGCCCAAGATGGGGGTGCAAGTAGAAAGTCACTGCAGGAGTTGTGCCTCCTGCCAGTTGTCTGGTAAGGTTGGCGCGACAATCCAAGCTCCGTTGGTACCGCTCCCAGTTGTGGGGGTACCATTTGAAAGGGTAGGGATCGACATCGTTGGTCCCCTTGACCCGCAAACATCCTCGGGCAATAGGTTTATCCTGGTGCTGGTCGACCATGCAACCAGGTATCCTGAGGCCATCCCATTAAAAACTGTAACTGCCAAGTCAGTTGCAAAAGCTTTACTCGGCATATTTACTAGGGTTGGCTTCCCTAAAGAGGTTGTGTCAGATCGTGGCAGCAACTTTATGTCGAAGTATATGCAGGCTATGTGGAAAGAATGTGGGGTCACCTACAAGTTCTCTTCTGCATACCACCCCCAGACCAATGGTCTGGTGGAACGTTTCAACAGAACGTTAAAGAGCATGATTGGGGCTCTGGAGGAGCCCCAGAGAAGAAAATGGGATCTTCTTTTACCATGCTTACTGTTTGCCTACCGAGAGGTACCACAGGAGGGTGTTGGCTTCAGCCCCTTCGAACTTCTGTTCGGTCATCCCGTACGGGGACCCTTAGCCATCGTCAAAGAGGGATGGGAGATGCCCACTCCCCCTGTTACTACCAACGTAGTTGATTATGTGCTAGGGCTCAGAAAACGGATGGTACTTCTGATGGGCTTGGCTAGTGATAAATTGAAGGCAGGGCAAGCGCTGGTGAAACATTGGTACGACCAGAAAGCTTCCCTCATCAACTTTACACCTGGTCAGCAAGTCCTGATCATGAATCCCATAAGGCCTCGAGCTTTACAGGACAAATGGTCAGGCCCTTACACAGTGGTGGAGCCCCTGGGTGAGGTTAACTATTTAGTGGACCTTGGAAGGCCTGGACAGGCTCCAAAAGTGTTTCACGTGAATAGGCTGAAGGCTTTCGTCCCAAGAGTCGAAATCGCAGCACTGCTACTGGCTTCAGACGTTGAGGAAGAGGAGTCTGAACCTCTCCCCGACCTGTTCCAAAGCGGTCCTTCAGATAGCTCCATTGAGGGTGTCCGAGTGGCCCCTCACCTGACTTCTGATCAGCAGGCGGAGGTGAAAAGTTTGCTTAGGCAGTTTTCCCCCCTGTTTTCACAGTCCCCTGGTTTGACACCTTGGTGCAAACATAACATTGACACAGGAGACAGTGTACCTACCAAAAGTAGGGGATACAGGATGTCAGACAAAGTACGGTCTTATATTAAGACCGAGGTCAATAAGATGTTAGACCTTGGGGTGATTGAACCCTCTAGTAGTCCTTGGTCCAGCCCTGTGGTGTTGGTTCCAAAGGCAGGCACTTCTGAATTGAGGTTCTGCGTGGATTACAGGGCTCTGAATGCTGTCACCAAGACAGATGCACACCCCTTGCCTCGAACAGATGAGCTGGTGGATACTTTGGGTGCCTCCAAGTACCTCAGCACGTTTGACCTCACTGCTGGCTATTAGCAAATAGCTTTAGCAGAACATGCCAAGGAGAAGACAGCATTTTCTACTCCAGACGGCCTTTACCAATTCCGGGTAATGCCGTTCGGGTTGAAGAATGCACCTGCCACTTTCCAGAGGCTTGTGAATCATGTGTTGAATGGGTTGGACGAATTCTGTCTTGCATATCTGGACGATATAGCAGTTTTCAGTGCCACCTGGGAAGACCATGTGACACACCTCGGGATTGTGCTCCAGGCTCTTCAGAAATCCCACTTGACCATAAAGGCTAGTAAATGCCAGATTGGACAAGGCTCAGTGGTTTACCTTGGACATGAAGTAGGTGGAGGGAGGATACAGCCTCTACCCAGTAAAGTACAAGCAGTACAAGACTGGCCTACCCCCACTACGCAAACCCAAGTGAGAGCCTTCTTAGGACTCACGGGGTATTACCGCAATTTTATGGCAGACTATGGCACCATAGCTGCTCCTCTGACTGCCCTCACAACTCCGAAGAAACCCAAGAAGGTAACTTGGACCGACGAGTGTGAGAAGGCCTTCAATGGCTTAAAAGACTCCTTGTGCCAGGCCCCTGTCCTCAGGGCCCCTGATTATCAAAGACCTTTTATCGTGCAGACGGACGCCTCTGACACTGGGATAGGAGCTGTACTATCACAAGTAGATGAGAAGGGTAAGGAACACCCTATCGGTTTTATTAGTCGCCAGCTTAAGGACAGAGAGCTCAGATGGTCCACGGTAGAGAAAGAATGTTTCTCTGTTGTGTGGGCCCTAAGGAAGCTGAGGCCCTACCTCTATGGGACCCACTTCTCTGTGCAAACTGACCATAAGCCGTTAAAGTGGCTAATGAACATGAAGGGGGAGAATCCAAAGTTGCTTAGGTGGTCCATAAGTCTACAAGGCTTCGACTTCACTATTGAGCATAGGCCAGGTGTCCAACATAGCAATGCTGATGGGTTGTCCAGAATGTTTAACCGACCTGAACAAGAGACTCATCCAGGGGTGGATTAGTTCCCCCTGTCCATAGTCTGGGAGGGGCGAGTGTTAGGAAAGATTTCATAATTGTAGGTAATTTTCCTTCCATGTGGCAACCCCTAAACTTTTTGCTGTTGTTTTTCACCTTGTTCTTGACTTTGTCAGAGAAGTGCAGCCTTCTGCCGCACGCCTCTGGGCTTTCGCTCCTTTCTTACGGGGAAACTGACATGCCCTTAAGACAGTCAGTACCGGGGAACGCTGTTTCCCGTAGTTTCTTTTATCATGTTGCGGCTTTAGTGCAACATGACACAAGAGGGCACTGTAAGCTAAGTTACAGCTCTCTTGGGTCTCTAGCCTTCTACGGGCCCTAGATACTCGTTTAGGATGGTATTTGATCGGTGCAAGTCATTCAGGGACTGGAATGGTGGCAGCGATCGTTTTGTGTATTTTGAGCTCCTTTTGGCGTTCTAAGCGCGTTTTTCGCGCTGAACCCAAAATGGTGGCCTGGCTCCCAAAATGGCCAGACCACGAGGCTCCTTTGTCTTGTCCACTGACCGTCTTGCTCCCTTCACCTTCCCCGGGTCGAGCCGACCCGGGGCCTTCCTTATTTGGGCATGTACTTTCCCGCGAAACACGGATGCTTTCGCTGGCTTCTACATGTCGTTTGTGTGCCACCAGGGTGTGGGCTGATGATGTCTGGTCCCAATACACATCCTGGGTGCCAGAGAGTCTAGGGTGGTGTGAATGCCTGGCACCACCGTGGACCGTGATTGGTCCACGAATGGTGTGCGTGTTGATGTGCGGATCTCCCATTGGGTCCCCTCCGTTTTGGCGCGAAGGGAACCGTGGATAAGAGGGGGCTGGAAACACCACTACCATGTCGATCTCCTGAGTTCTCACGAACGAAGGAATACAGGAGCCAAGTATCCTGCAACCAAGAGGCTGGACCGAGGAATCGCTGGTGACCCGCTGAAGGACTCCTCCTTTGCACTGCTGTCGTCCTGTGAAACCCTTTCCTCCTTTGATCGAACCAGAAGGCCTGTACTGGTGCTTCGACCTTTGGAATAGCAGGAACAGCTATTCTCGGCAACTTCATCATCTCCTGCCAGTAAGCCTTCGGAAGCGTCTCTGAGCCATCCAGTTGACTGACCAGCTTATACGGGAGTCCTGCTCTGTAACCGCCGCCAGGTTGTGTAGTATCTCGAGTCCTTGTCACTCTCCCACGCTTCGTACACTTGGCGTTCCCAGGTCGGAAGGGAGGAGTGTACATTTGGCTCAGATACACACGGCCGCTCCGTTGTCCTGCTGCGGCAACAAACTGTGCAGGTTTCTTCGATTGGGACGTCTTTTTGCTCTACACTACGACGAGGCATTCCCGGCTCTTCTGAACCTGCCAGCTGCTGAAACTGACGTGGAGAAGCCTGGGTCTGCTTGCATCGGGGACCGGTGAGTAGCATAGCTAGGATCTGGTCGCCCTCCTGCAGTAGCCCATTGCTTTTCCCCGCTGTGTAAAACAGCACCCTTTTGTCCGTACTCGCGCTCTGCTTCTGCTCACTGTGGAGGCTGCGCTTGAGTCGCGGAACCTGTTCTTCTTCTGTTGTGCACTAACCCGAACTGCCTGACTTCCTCCGAAGAGCTTCTCCTTTTGCCCGTTGGCACCAGCGCGTGCAGGTACTTTGAGCACTAGGCTCCACTCTTCGCAGGGCTCGGACTTCCAGCTAGTTAGGTGCCTCTGAAGGCGAACTGAGTCTAAAGCATTGTATCGCACTGCCTGTTTTCCTTCCCTTTTAGGTGGACTACACATTTCGTGCATATAACGCTTGCGACTGTCGTATTTGTATATATATTGTGATGATATGGTATGTGTTGGTTTAATATTGTGATATTGTGATTTTCTCGCTACGGTCGTTGTTTTAAAGGCCTTAAAATAAATGTGTATATATTTTTGATATAACACCTGTTTGGAGTAGTTTGTAAGTGTTCTGGTTTTGTGTGCTCATTGCGGGCTTTCCGTCACCCTCACCCCTCTTGAGACCTAGTCTTGACCGCCGCGATCGCTACCTTGATTGGTCTGGCTCGTCCAGAGGTTACCCTGTTCCAAGTAATTAGGTTGGCCTTCTGAACTTCTGCGCCACCAGGACAGAGTTCAGAAATCCGTCTTAACAAATTGGTGTACAGCGGTGGGATACGACTGAAGGTATCCAGTGTTGCGCACGAACTAAGGCATTTCAGGTTATTCCAACCAGGACACGTAGTGAATTGTTGTAGTATAACTTTAAAAAGGCCATAGTCCTATCTAACAGTATGGAAACAAATACCTTGTTAACTTTAAATGCTTCCAAATCAGAAACATTGAAGAAGATGTGTGCGGAGAGAGGTGTTTCCTCTCAAGGCACGAAATTAGATATGATCCAAAGAATCGTGGCGTGGCAAGAAGCGCAGCTTGACGCTATAACTTCTGAGGACAGTGCGGAAGGTGGTGGGGCTGCTCTCACTGGTAGAACCGACGGTTCTGCCGCCGCACTGATCCATCGCGGCCACGAGGACAGGGAGGACGAGATGTCTAAAGTTTCCTCTGCCAGTGCTGATGGGGAGGCTATGCTTGAATTCAAGAAGCAAGAGCTGCGGTTTAGGCAGCAGGAGCTTGAATTCAGCATAGCCAAACTAAAAATCGAACCGGCAGAAAAACAAAAAGACAGGGATCACCAGTTGGAACTGGCCAAGCTTCAGGTTGCAAATGGGTCCAAGGGTCCTGGACATGGGTCTGGGGCCTCCTCTCATCCACGGTTTCCGAAAGATCTGCTCAGTGTGTATGAAGAAAGGAATGACATTATGGACTGGCTGAATGCGTTTGAGTATGCATGCGAAGTTCAACAAGTTGACAATGCTGATAAGATTGCCTGGTTACTCAGCAGACTGCCCCATTCTGGCTGTAGTGCCATTATGGAAATGTCGAAGGCTGAGCGAGCTGATTTCGCAATGTTAAAGCAAACTCTCATTTTAAAGTTTGGGAAGACTCCGGCCCAATATTTGAAACGTTTTAGAGAGTATAAGAAAAAGGAAGGTGGTACTTGGGATCTTATGTCACTGAATCCTTGAAAAACTTAACTGGCTGGGTCGAAGGGTATAAGGTTTCTACCTTCGAAGGCATGATAAATCTTGTCATGCTGGAACACATTTTTGCTTCTTCTTCCCCGGAGCTTAAGCAGCATTTGGCCGATTCGAAGGAGATAGATCCTAAGAAGCTGGCCATTGCAGCAGACTTATGGGTGTCACATCGAGTGTCCCATAAGGACAAAACTCATCCTGGTAAGCAGGAGGAAGGGAAAAAGTCCAAAGATATGGAGGGTGGAGAATCTGCTAAATCTTCTTCCCATAAGGGCCACAAAAAGAAAAACAAGGGTAAGACACAAGAGAACTCACAGGGTAGTGGAGGTCAGCCTCCGAAACAGAACTCTGGTTACAATAAGCCTCCCTATGTAAACAGACCCAATGGATCTTGTTTTGCTTGTGGAGCAACTGACCACGTGAAGGGGGATCCCCGTTGTAAGGTTAGACCTTTGGGGGTCCACTCCACTAATCTGGCCTTCTCCTCCTACGAGGAAGAAGAGATTACAGGAGCATCCTTCTCCTCAGACTCATTTCCCAGCGGAATAGAGGCTGAGGTAGTTTTAGTGTCCCTGGGTTCCTGGGAGCCTAAAGTCGCAGAGGCTTATGCTAGGATTCCGGATAATACCAAGCACTACTTTAAAGACAGTGTGCTGATCAATGGAGTAGATACTCCAGCTCTTAGGGATAGTGGGTGCAGTCGCACTGTAGTGGATTCTACCTTGGTAGACTCAGAGGAAGTTGCCAGAGCTACTCTGATGCCCACTAAGTTGGCTGACGGCCCCCTCCGTATGTTTCCCGTAATACCTGTAAATCTTACTTTAAATGGTACAGCAGTCAGGATTCCAGTGAGCATTCAGAGAAACGTCCCGGGAAAGGTCTTGTTAGGTAATGATCTCAGAGCTTTAGGGCTCGTAGGAGACACTGCCGAAAGACCCTACACACGGTCTCAAGCACGGGCAGCATTGGCCAAGTCCAATACGCCGCCCCAGCCGAAGGGGAAACCCAAGGCGAAAGGAGTCAACAAGTCACGACGAGGGAAAGAGAATATTCCCCCGAGCTCGCCTACCACTGCGGTGGAGGAAGTTGGTCAATCGCCCGGGCATGACGAGGAAGTGGCGATGCCTGAAGTATTCGACCCCAACGATCATCCTGAACTAAAAGACTTGTTAGTTGAAGGAGGTCCTGATAGGGACGAATTCAGTAAAGGCCAACGTGAGTGCCCATCTCTGGAAGGCCTAAGGAGACAGGCCTGCTCCCAGCTTGAGGGTGAACCTCCTGGGATGCATAGGATTTATTGGGAAGGTGTACTCCTGTATAGTGAGCCCACAGAGTCCACAGAAGGAGACCATAGGAGGTTGGTGGTTCCCCTTGCTGTTAGGCCCTTCCTCCTGCAGTTGGTGCATGAAGTTCCCCTTGCTGGTCACCTTGGTATGAAGAGGACCAAGCAAAGGCTATCCATGCACTTCTACTGGCCCAAGATGGGGGTGCAAGTAGAAAGTCACTGCAGGAGTTGTGCCTCCTGCCAGTTGTCTGGTAAGGTTGGCGCGACAATCCAAGCTCCGTTGGTACCGCTCCCAGTTGTGGGGGTACCATTTGAAAGGGTAGGGATCGACATCGTTGGTCCCCTTGACCCGCAAACATCCTCGGGCAATAGGTTTATCCTGGTGCTGGTCGACCATGCAACCAGGTATCCTGAGGCCATCCCATTAAAAACTGTAACTGCCAAGTCAGTTGCAAAAGCTTTACTCGGCATATTTACTAGGGTTGGCTTCCCTAAAGAGGTTGTGTCAGATCGTGGCAGCAACTTTATGTCGAAGTATATGCAGGCTATGTGGAAAGAATGTGGGGTCACCTACAAGTTCTCTTCTGCATACCACCCCCAGACCAATGGTCTGGTGGAACGTTTCAACAGAACGTTAAAGAGCATGATTGGGGCTCTGGAGGAGCCCCAGAGAAGAAAATGGGATATTCTTTTACCATGCTTACTGTTTGCCTACCGAGAGGTACCACAGGAGGGTGTTGGCTTCAGCCCCTTCGAACTTCTGTTCGGTCATCCCGTACGGGGACCCTTAGCCATCGTCAAAGAGGGATGGGAGATGCCCACTCCCCCTGTTACTACCAACGTAGTTGATTATGTGCTAGGGCTCAGAAAACGGATGGTACTTCTGATGGGCTTGGCTAGTGATAAATTGAAGGCAGGGCAAGCGCTGGTGAAACATTGGTACGACCAGAAAGCTTCCCTCATCAACTTTACACCTGGTCAGCAAGTCCTGATCATGAATCCCATAAGGCCTCGAGCTTTACAGGACAAATGGTCAGGCCCTTACACAGTGGTGGAGCCCCTGGGTGAGGTTAACTATTTAGTGGACCTTGGAAGGCCTGGACAGGCTCCAAAAGTGTTTCACGTGAATAGGCTGAAGGCTTTCGTCCCAAGAGTCGAAATCGCAGCACTGCTGCTGGCTTCAGACGATGAGGAAGAGGAGCCTGAACCTCTCCCCGACCTGTTCCAAAGCGGTCCTTCAGATAGCTCCATTGAGGGTGTCCGAGTGGCCCCTCACCTGACTTCTGATCAGCAGGCGGAGGTGAAAAGTTTGCTTAGGCAGTTTTCCCCCCTGTTTTCACAGTCCCCTGGTTTGACACCTTGGTGCAAACATAACATTGACACAGGAGACAGTGTACCTACCAAAAGTAGGGGATACAGGATGTCAGACAAAGTACGGTCTTATATTAAGACCGAGGTCAATAAGATGTTAGACCTTGGGGTGATTGAACCCTCTAGTAGTCCTTGGTCCAGCCCTGTGGTGTTGGTTCCAAAGGCAGGCACTTCTGAATTGAGGTTCTGCATGGATTACAGGGCTCTGAATGCTGTCACCAAGACAGATGCACACCCCTTGCCTCGAACAGATGAGCTGGTGGATACTTTGGGTGCCTACAAGTACCTCAGCACGTTTGACCTCACTGCTGGCTATTAGCAAATAGCTTTAGCAGAACATGCCAAGGAGAAGACAGCATTTTCTACTCCAGACGGCCTTTACCAATTCCGGGTAATGCCGTTCGGGTTGAAGAACGCACCTGCCACTTTCCAGAGGCTTGTGAATCATGTGTTGAATGGGTTGGACGAATTCTGTCTTGCATATCTGGACGATATAGCAGTTTTCAGTGCCACCTGGGAAGACCATGTGAAACACCTCGGGATTGTGCTCCAGGCTCTTCAGAAAGCCCACTTGACCATAAAGGCTAGTAAATGCCAGATTGGACAAGGCTCAGTGGTTTACCTTGGACATGAAGTAGGTGGAGGGAGGATAAAGCCTCTACCCAGTAAAGTACAAGCAGTACAAGACTGGCCTACCCCCACTACGCAAACCCAAGTGAGAGCCTTCTTAGGACTCACGGGGTATTACCGCAATTTTATGGCAGACTATGGCACCATAGCTGCTCCTCTGACTGCCCTCACAACTCCGAAGAAACCCAAGAAGGTAACTTGGACCGACGAGTGTGAGAAGGCCTTCAATGGCTTAAAAGACTCCTTGTGCCAGGCCCCTGTCCTCAGGGCCCCTGATTATCAAAGACCTTTTATCGTGCAGACGGACGCCTCTGACACTGGGATAGCAGCTGTACTATCACAAGTAGATGAGAAGGGTAAGGAACACCCTATCGGTTTTATTAGTCGCCAGCTTAAGGACAGAGAGCTCAGATGGTCCACGGTAGAGAAAGAATGTTTCTCTGTTGTGTGGGCCCTAAGGAAGCTGAGGCCCTACCTCTATGGGACCCACTTCTCTGTGCAAACTGACCATAAGCCGTTAAAGTGGCTAATGAACATGAAGGGGGAGAATCCAAAGTTGCTTAGGTGGTCCATAAGTCTACAAGGCTTCGACTTCACTATTGAGCATAGGCCAGGTGTCCAACATAGCAATGCTGATGGGTTGTCCAGAATGTTTAACCGACCTGAACAAGAGACTCATCCAGGGGTGGATTAGTTCCCCCTGTCCATAGTCTGGGAGGGGCGAGTTGTCCATAGTCTGGGATGCCCTTGAGACAGTCAGCCCTTAAGACAGTCAGTACCGGGGAACGCTGTTTCCCGTAGTTTCTTTTATCATGTTGCGGCTTTAGTGCAACATGACACAAGAGGGCACTGTAAGCTAAGTTACAGCTCTCTTGGGTCTCTAGCCTTCTACGGGCCCTAGATACTCGTTTAGGATGGTATTTGATCGGTGCAAGTCATTCAGGGACTGGAATGGTGGCAGCGATCGTTTTGTGTATTTTGAGCTCCTTTTGGCGTTCTAAGCGCGTTTTTCGCGCTGAACCCAAAATGGTGGCCTGGCTCCCAAAATGGCCAGACCACGAGGCTCCTTTGTCTTGTCCACTGACCGTCTTGCTCCCTTCACCTTCCCCGGGTCGAGCCGACCCGGGGCCTTCCTTATTTGGGCATGTACTTTCCCGCGAAACACGGATGCTTTCGCTGGCTTCTACATGTCGTTTGTGTGCCACCAGGGTGTGGGCTGATGATGTCTGGTCCCAATACACATCCTGGGTGCCAGAGAGTCTAGGGTGGTGTGAATGCCTGGGACCACCGTGGACCGTGATTGGTCCACGAATGGTGTGCGTGTTGATGTGCGGATCTCCCATTGGGTCCCCTCCGTTTTGGCGCGAAGGGAACCGTGGATAAGAGGGGGCTGGAAACACCACTACCATGTCGATCTCCTGAGTTCTCACGAACGAAGGAATACAGGAGCCAAGTATCCTGCAACCAAGAGGCTGGACCGAGGAATCGCTGGTGACCCGCTGAAGGACTCCTCCTTTGCACTGCTGTCGTCCTGTGAAACCCTTTCCTCCTTTGATCGAACCAGAAGGCCTGTACTGGTGCTTCGACCTTTGGAATAGCAGGAACAGCTATTCTCGGCAACTTCATCATCTCCTGCCAGTAAGCCTTCGGAAGCGTCTCTGAGCCATCCAGTTGACTGACCAGCTTATACGGGAGTCCTGCTCTGTAACCGCCGCCAGGTTGTGTAGTATCTCGAGTCCTTGTCACTCTCCCACGCTTCGTACACTTGGCGTTCCCAGGTCGGAAGGGAGGAGTGTACATTTGGCTCAGATACACACGGCCGCTCCGTTGTCCTGCTGCGGCAACAAACTGTGCAGGTTTCTTCGATTGGGACGTCTTTTTGCTCTACACGACGACGAGGCATTCCCGGCTCTTCTGAACCTGCCAGCTGCTGAAACTGACGTGGAGAAGCCTGGGTCTGCTTGCATCGGGGACCGGTGAGTAGCATAGCTAGGATCTGGTCGCCCTCCTGCAGTAGCCCATTGCTTTTCCCCGCTGTGTAAAACAGCACCCTTTTGTCCGTACTCGCGCTTTGCTTCTGCTCACTGTGGAGGCTGCGCTTGAGTCGCGGAACCTGTTCTTCTTCTGTTGTGCACTAACCCGAACTGCCTGACTTCCTCCGAAGAGCTTCTCCTTTTGCCCGTTGGCACCAGCGCGTGCAGGTACTTTGAGCACAAGGCTCCACTCTTCGCAGGGCTCGGACTTCCAGCTAGTTAGGTGCCTCTGAAGGCGAACTGAGTCTAAAGCATTGTATCGCACTGCCTGTTTTCCTTCCCTTTTAGGTGGACTACACATTTCGTGCATATAACGCTTGCGACTGTCGTATTTGTATATATATTGTGATGATATGGTATGTGTTGGTTTAATATTGTGATATTGTGATTTTCTCGCTACGGTCGTTGTTTTAAAGGCCTTAAAATAAATGTGTATATATTTTTGATATAACACCTGTTTGGAGTAGTTTGTAAGTGTTCTGGTTTTGTGTGCTCATTGCGGGCTTTCCGTCACCCTCACCCCTCTTGAGACCTAGTCTTGACCGCCGCGATCGCTACCTTGATTGGTCTGGCTCGTCCAGAGGTTACCCTGTTCCAAGTAATTAGGTTGGCCTTCTGAACTTCTGCGCCACCAGGACAGAGTTCAGAAATCCGTCTTAACAAATTGGTGTACAGCGGTGGGATACGACTGAAGGTATCCAGTGTTGCGCACGAACTAAGGCATTTCAGGTTATTCCAACCAGGACACGTAGTGAATTGTTGTAGTATAACTTTAAAAAGGCCATAGTCCTATCTAACAGTATGGAAACAAATACCTTGTTAACTTTAAATGCTTCCAAATCAGAAACATTGAAGAAGATGTGTGCGGAAAGAGGTGTTTCCTCTCAAGGCACGAAATTGGATATGATCCAAAGAATCGTGGCGTGGCAAGAAGCGCAGCTTGACGCTATAACTTCTGAGGACAGTGCGGAAGGTGGTGGGGCTGCTCTCACTGGTAGAACCGACGGTTCTGCCGCCGCACTGATCCATCGCGGCCACGAGGACAGGGAGGACGAGATGTCTAATGTTTCCTCTGCCAGTGCTGATGGGGAGGCTATGCTTGAATTCAAGAAGCAAGAGCTGCGGTTTAGGCAGCAGGAGCTTGAATTCAGCATAGCCAAACTAAAAATCGAACCGGCAGAAAAACAAAAAGACAGGGATCACCAGTTGGAACTGGCCAAGCTTCAGGTTGCAAATGGGTCCAAGGGTCCTGGACATGGGTCTGGGGCCTCCTCTCATCCACGGTTTCCGAAAGATCTGCTCAGTGTGTATGAAGAAAGGAATGACATTATGGACTGGCTGAATGCGTTTGAGTATGCATGCGAAGTTCAACAAGTTGACAATGCTGATAAGATTGCCTGGTTACTCAGCAGACTGCCCCATTCTGGCTGTAGTGCCATTATGGAAATGTCGAAGGCTGAGCGAGCTGATTTCGCAATGTTAAAGCAAACTCTCATTTTAAAGTTTGGGAAGACTCCGGCCCAATATTTGAAACGTTTTAGAGAGTATAAGATAAAGGAAGGTGGTACTTGGGATCTTATGTCACTGAATCCTTGAAAAACTTAACTGGCTGGGTCGAAGGGTATAAGGTTTCTACCTTCGAAGGCATGATAAATCTTGTCATGCTGGAACACATTTTTGCTTCTTCTTCCCCGGAGCTTAAGCAGCATTTGGCCGATTCGAAGGAGATAGATCCTAAGAAGCTGGCCATTGCAGCAGACTTATGGGTGTCACATTGAGTGTCCCATAAGGACAAAACTCATCCTGGTAAGCAGGAGGAAGGGAAAAAGTCCAAAGATATGGAGGGTGGAGAATCTGCTAAATCTTCTTCCCATAAGGGCCACAAAAAGAAAAACAAGGGTAAGACACAAGAGAACTCACAGGGTAGTGGAGGTCAGCCTCCGAAACAGAACTCTGGTTACAATAAGCCTCCCTATGTAAACAGACCCAATGGATCTTGTTTTGCTTGTGGAGCAACTGACCACGTGAAGGGGGATCCCCGTTGTAAAGTTAGACCTTTGGGGGTCCACTCCGCTAATCTGGCCTTCTCCTCCTACGAGGAAGAAGAGATTACAGGAGCGTCCTTCTCCTCAGACTCATTTCCCAGCGGAATAGAGGCTGAGGTAGTTTTAGTGTCCCTGGGTTCCTGGGAGCCTAAAGTCGCAGAGGCTTATGCTAGGATTCCGGATAATACCAAGCACTACTTTAAAGACAGTGTGCTGATCAATGGAGTAGATACTCCAGCTCTTAGGGATAGTGGGTGCAGTCGCACTGTAGTGGATTCTACCTTGGTAGACTCAGAGGAAGTTGCCAGAGCTACTCTGATGCCCACTAAGTTGGCTGACGGCCCCCTCCGTATGTTTCCCGTAATACCTGTAAATCTTACTTTAAATGGTACAGCAGTCAGGATTCCAGTGAGCATTCAGAGAAACGTCCCGGGAAAGGTCTTGTTAGGTAATGATCTCAGAGCTTTAGGGCTCGTAGGAGACACTGCCGAAAGACCCTACACACGGTCTCAAGCACGGGCAGCATTGGCCAAGTCCAATACGCCGCCCCAGCCGAAGGGGAAACCCAAGGCGAAAGGAGTCAACAAGTCACGACGAGGGAAAGAGAATATTCCCCCGAGCTCGCCTACCACTGCGGTGGAGGAAGTTGGTCAATCGCCCGGGCCTGACGAGGAAGTGGCGATGCCTGAAGTATTCGACCCCAACGATCATCCTGAACTAAAAGACTTGTTAGTTGAAGGAGGTCCTGATAGGGACGAATTCAGTAAAGGCCAACGTGAGTGCCCATCTCTGGAAGGCCTAAGGAGACAGGCCTGCTCCCAGCTTGAGGGTGAACCTCCTGGGACGCATAGGATTTATTGGGAAGGTGGACTCCTGTATAGTGAGCCCACAGAGTCTACAGAAGGAGACCATAGGAGGTTGGTGGTTCCCCTTGCTGTTAGGCCCTTC
The DNA here is from genome assembly GCF_040938575.1 of Ambystoma mexicanum. Classification (NCBI taxonomy): domain Eukaryota; kingdom Metazoa; phylum Chordata; class Amphibia; order Caudata; family Ambystomatidae; genus Ambystoma; species Ambystoma mexicanum. The sequence continues at coordinate 2,238,016 of NW_027182433.1, forward strand.
CTCCTGCAGTTGGCGCATGCAGTTCCCCTTGCTGGTCACCTTGGTATGAAGAGGACCAAGCAAAGGTTATCCATGCACTTCTACTGGCCCAAGATGGGGGTGCAAGTAGAAAGTCACTGCAGGAGTTGTGCCTCCTGCCAGTTGTCTGGTAAGGTTGGCGCGACAATCCAAGCTCCGTTGGTACCGCTCCCAGTTGTGGGGGTACCATTTGAAAGGGTAGGGATCGACATCGTTGGTCCCCTTGACCCGCAAACATCCTCGGGCAATAGGTTTATCCTGGTGCTGGTCGACCATGCAACCAGGTATCCTGAGGCCATCCCATTAAAAACTGTAACTGCCAAGTTAGTTGCAAAAGCTTTACTCGGCATATTTACTAGGGTTGGCTTCCCTAAAGAGGTTGTGTCAGATCGTGGCAGCAACTTTATGTCGAAGTATATGCAGGCTATGTGGAAAGAATGTGGGGTCACCTACAAGTTCTCTTCTGCATACCACCCCCAGACCAATGGTCTGGTGGAACGTTTCAACAGAACGTTAAAGAGCATGATTGGGGCTCTGGAGGAGCCCCAGAGAAGAAAATGGGATCTTCTTTTACCATGCTTACTGTTTGCCTACCGAGAGGTACCACAGGAGGGTGTTGGCTTCAGCCCCTTCAAACTTCTGTTCGGTCATCCCGTACGGGGACCCTTAGCCATCGTCAAAGAGGGATGGGAGATGCCCACTCCCCCTGTTACTACCAACGTAGTTGATTATGTGCTAGGGCTCAGAAAACGGATGGTACTTCTGATGGGCTTGGCTAGTGATAAATTGAAGGCAGGGCAAGCGCTGGTGAAACATTGGTACGACCAGAAAGCTTCCCTCATCAACTTTACACCTGGTCAGCAAGTCCTGATCATGAATCCCATAAGGCCTCGAGCTTTACAGGACAAATGGTCAGGCCCTTACACAGTGGTGGAGCCCCTGGGTGAGGTTAACTATTTAGTGGACCTTGGAAGGCCTGGACAGGCTCCAAAAGTGTTTCACGTGAATAGGCTGAAGGCTTTCGTCCCAAGAGTCGAAATCGCAGCACTGCTACTGGCTTCAGACGTTGAGGAAGAGGAGTCTGAACCTCTCCCCGACCTGTTCCAAAGCGGTCCTTCAGATAGCTCCATTGAGGGTGTCCGAGTGGCCCCTCACCTGACTTCTGATCAGCAGGCGGAGGTGAAAAGTTTGCTTAGGCAGTTTTCCCCCCTGTTTTCACAGTCCCCTGGTTTGACACCTTGGTGCAAACATAACATTGACACAGGAGACAGTGTACCTACCAAAAGTAGGGGATACAGGATGTCAGACAAAGTACGGTCTTATATTAAGACCGAGGTCAATAAGATGTTAGACCTTGGGGTGATTGAACCCTCTAGTAGTCCTTGGTCCAGCCCTGTGGTGTTGGTTCCAAAGGCAGGCACTTCTGAATTGAGGTTCTGCGTGGATTACAGGGCTCTGAATGCTGTCACCAAGACAGATGCACACCCCTTGCCTCGAACAGATGAGCTGGTGGATACTTTGGGTGCCTCCAAGTACCTCAGCACGTTTGACCTCACTGCTGGCTATTGGCAAATAGCTTTAGCAGAACATGCCAAGGAGAAGACAGCATTTTCTACTCCAGACGGCCTTTACCAATTCCGGGTAATGCCGTTCGGGTTGAAGAATGCACCTGCCACTTTCCAGAGGCTTGTGAATCATGTGTTGAATGGGTTGGACGAATTCTGTCTTGCATATCTGGACGATATAGCAGTTTTCAGTGCCACCTGGGAAGACCATGTGACACACCTCGGGATTGTGCTCCAGGCTCTTCAGAAAGCCCACTTGACCATAAAGGCTAGTAAATGCCAGATTGGACAAGGCTCAGTGGTTTACCTTGGACATGAAGTAGGTGGAGGGAGGATACAGCCTCTACCCAGTAAAGTACAAGCAGTACAAGACTGGCCTACCCCCACTACGCAAACCCAAGTGAGAGCCTTCTTAGGACTCACGGGGTATTACCGCAATTTTATGGCAGACTATGGCACCATAGCTGCTCCCCTGACTGCCCTCACAACTCCGAAGAAACCCAAGAAGGCAACTTGGACCGACGAGTGTGAGAAGGCCTTCAATGGCTTAAAAGACTCCTTGTGCCAGGCTCCTGTCCTCAGGGCCCCTGATTATCAAAGACCTTTTATCGTGCAGACGGACGCCTCTGACACTGGGATAGGAGCTGTACTATCACAAGTAGATAAGAAGGGTAAGGAACACCCTATCGGTTTTATTAGTCACCAGCTTAAGGACAGAGAGCTCAGATGGTCCACGGTAGAGAAAGAATGTTTCTCTGTTGTGTGGGCCCTAAGGAAGCTGAGGCCCTACCTCTATGGGACCCACTTCTCTGTACAAACTGACCATAAGCCGTTAAAGTGGCTAATGAACATGAAGGGGGAGAATCCAAAGTTGCTTAGGTGGTCCATAAGTCTACAAGGCTTCGACTTCACTATTGAGCATAGGCCAGGTGTCCAACATAGCAATGCTGATGGGTTGTCCAGAATGTTTAACCGACCTGAACAAGAGACTCATCCAGGGGTGGATTAGTTCCCCCTGTCCATAGTCTGGGAGGGGCGAGTGTTAGGAAAGATTTCATAATTGTAGGTAATTTTCCTTCCATGTGGCAACCCCTAAACTTTTTGCTGTTGTTTTTCACCTTGTTCTTGACTTTGTCAGAGAAGTGCAGCCTTCTGCCGCACTCCTCTGGGCTTTCGCTCCTTTCTTACGGGGAAACTGACATGCCCTTAAGACAGTCAGTACCGGGGAACGCTGTTTCCCGTAGTTTCTTTTATCATGTTGCGGCTTTAGTGCAACATGACACAAGAGGGCACTGTAAGCTAAGTTACAGCTCTCTTGGGTCTCTAGCCTTCTATGGGCCCTAGATACTCGTTTAGGATGGTATTTGATCGGTGCAAGTCATTCAGGGACTGGAATGGTGGCAGCGATCGTTTTGTGTATTTTGAGCTCCTTTTGGCGTTCTAAGCGCGTTTTTCGCGCTGAACCCAAAATGGTGGCCTGGCTCCCAAAATGGCCAGACCACGAGGCTCCTTTGTCTTGTCCACTGACCGTCTTGCTCCCTTCACCTTCCCCGGGTCGAGCCGACCCGGGGCCTTCCTTATTTGGGCATGTACTTTCCCGCGAAACACGGATGCTTTCGCGGGCTTCTACATGTCGTTTGTGTGCCTCCAGGGTGTGGGCTGGGATGTCTGGTCCCAATACACATCCTGGGTGCCAGAGAGTCTAGGGTGGTGTGAATGCCTGGGACCACCGTGGACCGTGATTGGTCCACGAATGGTGTGCGTGTTGATGTGCGGATCTCCCATTGGGTCCCCTCCGTTTTGGCGCGAAGGGAACCGTGGATAAGAGGGGGCTGGAAACAACACTACCATGTCGATCTCCTGAGTTCTCACGAACGAAGGAATACAGGAGCCAAGTATCCTGCAACCAAGAGGCTGGACCGAGGAATCGCTGGTGACCCGCTGAAGGACTCCTCCTTTGCACTGCTGTCGTCCTGTGAAACCCTTTCCTCCTTTGATCGAACCAGAAGGCCTGTACTAGTGCTTCGACCTTTGGAATAGCAGGAACAGCTATTCTCGGCAACTTCATCATCTCCTGCCTGTAAGCCTTCGGAAGCGTCTCTGGGCCATCCAGTTGACTGACCAGCTTATACGGGAGTCCTGCTCTGTAACCGCCGCCAGGTTGTGTAGTATCTCGAGTCCTTGTCACTCTCCCACGCTTCGTACACTTGGCGTTCCCAGGTCGGAAGGGAGGAGTGTACATTTGGCTCAGATACACACGGCCGCTCTGTTGTCCTGCTGCGGCAACAAACTGTGCAGGTTTCTTCGATTGGGACGTCTTTTTGCTCTACACGACGACGAGGCATTCCCGGCTCTTCTGAACCTGCCAGCTGCTGAAACTGACGTGGAGAAGCCTGGGTCTGCTTGCATCGGGGACCGGTGAGTAGCATAGCTAGGATCTGGTCGCCCTCCTGCAGTAGCCCATTGCTTTTCCCCGCTGTGTAAAACAGCACCCTTTTGTCCGTACTCGCGCTCTGCTTCTGCTCACTGTGGAGGCTGCGCTTGAGTCGCGGAACCTGTTCTTCTTCTGTTGTGCACTAACCCGAACTGCCTGACTTCCTCCAAAGAGCTTCTCCTTTTGCCCGTTGGCACCAGCGCGTGCAGGTACTTTGAGCACAAGGCTCCACTCTTCGCAGGGCTCGGACTTCCAGCTAGTTAGGTGCCTCTGAAGGCGAACTGAGTCTAAAGCATTGTATCGCACTGCCTGTTTTCCTTCCCTTTTAGGTGGACTACACATTTCGTGCATATAACGTTTGCGACTGTCGTATTTGTATATATATTGTGATGATATGGTATGTGTTGGTTTAATATTGTGATATTGTGATTTTCTCGCTACGGTCGTTGTTTTAAAGGCCTTAAAATAAATGTGTATATATTTTTGATATAACACCTGTTTGGAGTAGTTTGTAAGTGTTCTGGTTTTGTGTGCTCATTGCGGGCTTTCAGTCACCCTCACCCCTCTTGAGACCTAGTCTTGACCGCCGCGATCGCTACCTTGATTGGTCTGGCTCGTCCAGAGGTTACCCTGTTCCAAGTAATTAGGTTGGCCTTCTGAACTTCTGCGACACCAGGACAGAGTTCAGAAATCCGTCTTAACAGAAGGATATGGATATCACATCTCTTGCTATAGGAAGGGCCTCAGCTTTTTTATTAGAAACATTGAGATATCACATCTCATGGTATAGGAAGGGTCTCAGGATTGGAATGGGAAGGAGTTGGATTTCCCTTCTCATGCTATAGGAAGGGTCTCAGGTTGGAATGGGAAGGAGTTGGATATCACATCTCGTGCTAAAGGAAGGGTCTCAGGTTTGGAAGGGGAAGGATTTGGATATCATATCTCATGTTATAGGACGGGTCCCAGGTTTGGTATTAGAAGCATTGAGATGTCACATCTCATGGTATAGGAAGGGTCTCAGGATTTGAATGGGAAGGAGTTGGATATCACATCTCATCCAATAGGAAGGGTCTCAGGTTTGGAATGGGAAGGAATTGGATATCACATCTCATGTTATAGGAAGGATCTCAGGATTGGAATGGGAAGGATTTGGATATCACATCTCTTGCTATAGGAAGGGTCTCAGGTTTTTTATTAGAAGCATTGAGATACCACATCTCATGGTATAGGAAGGGTCTCAGGATTGGAATGGGAAGGAGTTGGATATCACATCTCATGTTATAGGACGGGTCTCAGGTTTGGTATTAGAAGCATTGAGATATCACATCTCATGCTATAGGAAGTGTCTCAGGATTGGAATGGGAAGGAGTTGGATATCACATCTCATGCTATAGGAAGGGTTTCAGGTTTGGTAGAAGCATTGAGATATCACATCTCATGCTATAGGAAGAGTCTCAGGTTTGGGAAGGGAAGGATTTGGATTTCACATCTCATGTTATAGGATGGTTCTCATGTTTGGTTTTTGAAGCATTGAGATATCACATCTCATGCTATCGGAAGGGTCTCAGGTTTGGAATGGGAAGGAGTTTGATATCACATCTCATGTTATAGGAAGGATCTCAGGTTTGGTATTAGAAGCATTGAGATATCACATCTCATGCTATAGGAAGGGTCTCAGGATTGGAATGGGAAGGAGTTGGATACCACATCTCATGCTATAGGGAGGGTCTCAGTTTTGATATTAGAAGCATTGAGATATCACATATGTTATTGGAAGGGTCTCAGTATTGGAATTGGAAGGAGTTGGATATCACATCTCATGATATAGGGAGGTTCTCAGGTTTGATATTAGAAGCATTGAGATATCACATCTCATGCTATCGGAAGGGTCTCAGGATTGGAATGGGAAGGAGTTGGATATCACATCTCATGCTAAAGGAAAGGTCTCAGGTTTGGAAGGGGAAGGATTTGGATCTCACATCTCATGTTTTAGGACGGGTCTCAGGTTTGGTATTAGAAGCATTGAGATATCACATCTCATGGTATAATAAGGGTCTCAGGATTGGAATGGGAAGGAGTTGGATATCACATCTCAAGCTATCTCAGGATTGGAATGGGAAGGAGTTTGATATCACATCTCAAGCTATAGGAAGGGTCTCAGGTTTGGGAAGGGAAGGATTTGGATTTCACATCTCATGTTATAGGATGGTTCTCATGTTTGGTTTTAGAAGCATTGAGATATCACATCTCATGCTATCGGAAGGGTCTCAGGTTTGGAATGAGAAGGAGTTGGATATCACATCTCATGTTATAGGAAGGATCTCAGGTTTGGTATTAGAAGCATTGAGATATCACATCTCATGCTATAGGAAGTGTCTCAGGATTGGAATGTGAAGGATTTGGATATCACATCTCATGCTAAAGGAAGGGTCTCAGGTTTGGTAGAAGCATTGAGATATCACATCTCATGCTATAGGAAGGGTCTCAGGATTGGAATGGGAAGGAGTTGGATATCACATCTCATGCCATAGGAAGGGTCTCAGGTTTGGTATAAGCATTGAGATATCACATCTCTGCTATCGGAAGGGTCTCAGGATTGGATTGGGAAGGAGTTGGATATCCCTTCTCATGCTATAGGAAGGGTCTCAGGTTGGAATGGGAAGGAGTTGGATATCACATCTCATGTTATAGGAAGGGTCTCAAGATTGGAATGGGAAGGATTTGGATATTACATCTCTTGCTATAGGAAGGGTCTCGGGTTTTTTATTAGAAACATTGAGATATCACATCTCATGCTATAGGAAGGGTTTCAGGATTGGAATGGGAAGGATTTGGATATCACATCTCAAGCTAAAGGAAGGGTCTCAGGTTTGGAAGGGGAAGGATTTGGATATCATATCTCATGTTATAGGACGGGTCCCAGGTTTGGTATTAGAAGCATTGAGATATCACATCTCATGGTATAGGAAGGGTCTCAGGATTGGAATGGGAAGGAGTTGGATATCACATCTCATCCAATAGGAAGGGTCTCATGTTTGGAATGGGAAGGAATTGGATATCACATCTCATGTTATAGGAAGGATCTCAGGATTGGAATGGGAAGGATTTGGATATCACATCTCTTGCTATAGGAAGGGTCTCAGGTTTTTTATTAGAAGCATTGAGATATCACATCTCATGGTATAGGAAGGGTCTCAGGATTGGAATGGGAAGGAGTTGGATATCCCTTCTCATGCTATAGGAAGGGTCTTAGGTTGAAATGGGAAGGAGTTGGATATCACATCTCGTTATAGGATGGTCTCAGGATTGGAATGGGAAGGATTTGGATATCACATCTCTTGCTATAGGAAGGGTCTCAGGTTTTTTATTAGAAACATTGAGATATCACATCTCATGCTATAGGAAGGGTTTCAGGATTGGAATGGGAAGGATTTGGATATCACATCTCATTCTAAAGCTAGGGTCTCAGGTTTGGAAGGCAAGGATTTGGATATCATATCTCATGTTATAGGACGGGTCCCAGGTTTGGTATTAGAAGCATTGAGATATCACATCTCATGCTATAGGAAGAGTCTCAGGATTGGCAGGATTGGAATGGGAAGGAGTTGTATATCACGTCTCATGTTATAGGAAGGGTCTCAGGATTGGAATGGGAAGGAGTTGGATATCACATCTCATGCTAAAGGAAGGGTCTCGGGTTTGATAGAAGCATTGAGATAACACATCTCATGCTATAGGAAGGAACTCAGGATTGGAATGGGAAGGAGTTGGATATCACATCTCATGCCATAGGAAGGGTCATCAGGTTTGGTATAAGCATTGAGATATCACATCTCTGCTATCGGAAGGGTCTCAGGATAGGAATGGGAAGGACTTAGATATCACATCTCATACTATAGGGAGGGTCTCAGTTTTGATATTAGAAGCATTGAGATATCACATCTCATGCTATCGGAAGGGTCTCAGGATTGGAATGGGAGGAGCTGGATATCACATCTCATGCTAAAGGAAGGGTCTCTGGTTTGGAAGGGCGAAGGATTTGGATATCACATCTCTTGTTATAGGACGGGTCTCAGGTTTGGTATTAGAAGAATTGAGATATCACATCTCATGCTATAGGAAGTGTCTCAGGATTGGAATGGGAAGGAGTTGGATATCACATCTCATGCTATAGGAAGGGTTTCAGGTTTGGTAGAAGCATTGAGATATCACATCTCATGCTTTAGGAAGAGTCTCAGGTTTGGGAAGGGAAGGATTTGGATTTCACATCTCATGTTATAGGATGGTTCTCATGTTTGGTTCTTGAAGTATTGAGATATCACATCTCATGCTATCGGAAGGGTCTCAGGTTTGGAATGGGATGGAGTTGGATATCACATCTCAAGCTATCTCAGGATTGGAATGGGAAGGAGTTTGATATTGTTAGGAAAGATTTCGTAATTGTAGGTAATTTTCCTTCCATGTGGCAACCCCTAAACTTTTTGCTGTTGTTTTTCACCTTGTTCTCGACTTTGCCAGAGAAGTGCAGCCTTCTGCCGCACTCCTCTGGGCTTTCGCTCCTTTCTTACGGGGAAACTGACATGCCCTTAAGACAGTCAGTACCGGGAAACGCTGTTTTCCGTAGTTTCTTTTATCATGTTGCGGCTTTCGTGCAACATGACCAAGAGGGCACTGTAAGCTAAGTTGCTGCTCTCTTGGGTCTCTAGCCTTCTACAGGCCCTAGATACTCTTTTAGGATTGTAACTGATCGGTGCAAGTGATTCACGGACGGGAATGGTGGCAGCGATCGTTTCTTGTGTTTTGAGCTCCTTTTGGTGTTTTAAGCGCGTTTCTCGTGCTTAGCCCAAAATGGTGGCCTGGCTCCCAAAATGGCCAGACCACGAGGCTCCTTTGTCCTGTCCGCTGACCGTCTTGCTCCCTTCACCTTCCCCAGGTCGAGCCGACCCGGGGCCTTCCTTATTTGGGCATGTACTTTCCCGCGAAACACGGATGCTTTCGCGGGCTTCTACATGCCTGGTGTGTGCCTCCAGGATGTGGGCTGGGATGTCTGGTCCCAATACACATCCTGGGTGCCAGAGAGTCTAGGGTGGTGTGAATGCCTGGGACCACCGTGGTCCGTGATAGGTCCACGAATGGTGTGAGTGTTGATGAGCGGATCTCCATTTGGGTCCCCTCCGTTTTGGCGCGAAGGGAACCGTGGATAAGAGGGGGCTGGAAACACCACTACCATGTCGATCTCCTGAGTTCTCACGAACTAAGGAATACAGGAGCCAAGTATCGTGCAACCAAGAGGCTGAACCGAGGAATCGCTGGTGACACGCTGAAGGACTGCTCCTCTGCACTGCTGTCGCCTTGTGAAACCCTTTTCACCTTTGATCGAACCAGAAGGCCTGTACTGGTACTTCGACCCTTGGAATAGCGGGAACAGCTATTCTCGGCATCTTCACCATCTCCTGCTAGTAAGCCTTCGGAAGCGTCTCTGGGCCATCCAGCAGACTGACCAGCCTACACAGGAGTCTTGCTCTGTAACCGCCGCCAGGTTGTGTAGTATTTCGAGTCCTTGTCACTCTCACACGATTCGTACACTTGGCGTTCCCAGGTCTGAAGTGAGTAGTGTATATTTGGCTCAGATACACACGGCCGCTCCGTTGCCCTGCTGTGGTAACAAACTGTGCGGGTTCCTTCGTTTGGGACGTCTTTTACTCAACTCTGCTGCTGCAGACTCAACACAACGACGAGACGTCCCCTGCTCTTCTGAACCTGCCAGCGACTGAAACTGACGCGGAGAAGCCTGGGTCTGCTTGCATCGGGGACCGGTGAGTAGCATAGCTAGGAACTGGTCGCCCTCCTGCAGGAGCCCATAGCTTTTCCCCGCTGTGTCAAAACAGCACGCCTTTCCGTACTCGCGCTCCGCTTCTGCCCACAGTGGAGGCTGCGCTTGAGTCGCGGAACACTGTTCTTCTTCATTTGTGCACTAAACTGAACTGCCTGATTTCCCTCGAAGAGACTCACCTTTTGCCCGTTAGCACCAGCATGTGCAGGTACTTTTGAGCACAAGGCTCCACTCTTCGTAGGGCTCGGACTTCCTTTTAGTTAGGTGCCTCTGAAGGCGGACTGGGTCTAAGCATTATTTTGCACTGCCTTTTTTCCTTCCCTTTTAGGTGGACTACACATTTCCTGCATCTAACGCTTGAGACTCGTTGTATTTGTATATATATTGTAATGGTATGGTATGTGTTGGTTTACTAGAGTTATATTGTGATTTCTCGCTACGGTCATTGTTTTAAAGGCCTTGGAATAAATGTGTATATATTTTTAATATAACACCTGTTTGGAGTAATTTGTAGGTGTCCTTGCTTTGTGTGCTCATTGCGGGCTTTCAGTCACCCTCACCCCTCTTGAGACCTAGTCTTGACCACCGCGATCGCTACCTTGGTTGGTCTGGCTTGTCCAGAGGTTACCCTGTTCCAAGTAATTAGGTTGGCCTTCTGAACTTCTGCGCCACCAGGACAGAGTTCAGAAATCCGTCTTAACAGAAGGATATGGATATCACATCTCTTGCTATAGGAAGGGCCTCTGCTTTTTTATTAGAAACATTGAGATATCACATCTCATGGTATAGGAAGGGTCTCAGGATTGGAATGGGAAGGAGTTGGATATCCCTTCTCATGCTATAGGAAGGGTCTCAGGTTGGAATGGGAAGGAGTTGGATATCACATCTCGTGCTAAAGGAAGGGTCTCAGGTTTGGAAGGGGAAGGATTTGGATATCATATCTCATGTTATAGGACGGGTCCCAGGTTTGGTATTAGAAGCATTGAGATGTCACATCTCATGGTATAGGAAGGGTCTCAGGATTGGAATGGGAAGGAGTTGGATATCACATCTCATCCAATAGGAAGGGTCTCAGGTTTGGAATGGGAAGGAATTGGATATCACATCTCATGTTATAGGAAGGATCTCAGGATTGGAATGGGAAGGATTTGGATATCACATCACTTGCTATAGGAAGGGTCTCAGGTTTTTTATTAGAAGCATTGAGATACCACATCTCATGGTATAGGAAGGGTCTCAGGATTGGAATGGGAAGGAGTTGGATATCCCTTCTCATGCTATAGGAAGGATCTCAGGTTGGAATGGGAAGGAGTTGGATATCACATCTCGTTATAGGAAGGGTCTCAGGATTGGAATGGGAAGGATTTGGATATCACATCTCTTGCTATAGGAAGGGTCTCAGGTTTTTTATTAGAAACATTGAGATATCACATCTCATGCTATAGGAAGGGTTTCAGGATTGGAATGGGAAGGATTTGGATATCACATCTCATGCTAAAGGAAGGGTCTCAGGTTTGGAAGGGCAAAGATTTGGATATCATATCTCATGTTATAGGACGGGTGCCAGGTTTGGTATTAGAAGCATTGAGATATCACATCTCATGGTATAGGAAGGGTCTCAGGATTGGAATGGGAAGGAGTTGGATATCACATCTCATCCAATAGGAAGGGTCTCAGGTTTGGAATGGGAAGGAATTGGATATCACATCTCATGTTATAGGAAGGATCTCAGGATTGGAATGGGAAGGATTTGGATATCACATCTCTTGTTATAGGAAGGGTCTCAGGTTTTTTATTAGAAGCATTGAGATATCACATCTCATGGTATAGGAAGGGTCTCAGGATTGGAATGGGAAGCAGTTGGATATCCCTTCTCATGCTATAGGAAGGGTCTCAGGTTGGAATGGGAAGGAGTTGGATATCACATCTCGTTATAGGAAGGGTCTCAGGATTGGAATGGGAAGGATTTGGATATCACATCTCTTGCCATAGGAAGGGTCTCAGGTTTTTTATTAGAAACATTGAGATATCACATCTCATGCTATAGGAAGGGTTTCAGAATTGGAATGGGAAGGATTTGGATATCACATCTCATGCTAAAGGAAGGGTCTCAGGTTTGGAAGGGGAAGGATTTGGATATCATATCTCATGTTATAGGACGGGTCCCAGGTTTGGTATTAGAAGCATTGAGATATCACATCTCATGCTATAGGAAGAGTCTCAGGATTGGAATGGGAAGGAGTTGGATATCACGTCTCATGTTATAGGAAGGGTCTCAGGATTGGAATGGGACGGAGTTGGATATCACATCTCATGCTAAAGGAAGGGTCTCAGGTTTGATAGAAGCATTGAGATATCACATCTCATGCTATAGGAAGGAACTCAGGATCGGAATGGGAAGGAGTTGGATATCACATCTCATGCCATAGGAAGGGTCATCAGGTTTGGTATAAGCATTGAGATATTACATCTCTGCTATCGGAAGGGTCTCAGGATAGGAATGGGAAGGACTTAGATATCACATCTCATACTATAGGGAGGGTCTCAGTTTTGATATTAGAAGCATTGAGATATCACATCTCATGCTATCGGAAGGGTCTCAGGATTGGAATGGGAAGGAGTTGGATATCACATCTCATGTTATAGGAAGGATCTCAGGTTTGGTATTGGAAGCATTGAGATATCACATCTCATGCTATAGGAAGGGTCTCAGGATTGGAATGGGAAGGAGTTGGATATCACATCTCGTTATAGGATGGTCTCAGGATTGGAATGGGAAGGATTTGGATATCACATCTCTTGCTATAGGAAGGGTCTCAGGTTTTTTATTAGAAACATTGAGATATCACATCTCATGCTATAGGAAGGGTTTCAGGATTCGAATGGGAAGGATTTGGATATCACATCTCATTCTAAAGCTAGGGTCTCAGGTTTGGAAGGCAAGGATTTGGATATCATATCTCATGTTATAGGACGGGTCCCAGGTTTGGTATTAGAAGCATTGAGATATCACATCTCATGCTATAGGAAGAGTCTCAGGATTGGAATGGGAAGGAGTTGTATATCACGTCTCATGTTATAGGAAGGGTCTCAGGATTGGAATGGGAAGGAGTTGGATATCACATCTCATGCTAAAGGAAGGGTCTCAGGTTTGATAGAAGCATTGAGATAACACATCTCATGCTATAGGAAGGAACTCAGGATTGGAATGGGAAGGAGTTGGATATCACATCTCATGCCATAGGAAGGGTCATCAGGTTTGGTATAAGCATTGAGATATCACATCTCTGCTATCGGAAGGGTCTCAGGATAGGAATGGGAAGGACTTAGATATCACATCTCATACTATAGGGAGGGTCTCAGTTTTGATATTAGAAGCATTGAGATAACACATCTCATGCTATCGGAAGGGTCTCAGGATTGGAATGGGAGGAGCTGGATATCACATCTCATGCTAAAGGAAGGGTCTCTGGTTTGGAAGGGCGAAGGATTTGGATATCACATCTCTTGTTATAGGACGGGTCTCAGGTTTGGTGTTAGAAGAATTGAGATATCACATCTCATGCTATAGGAAGTGTCTCAGGATTGGAATGGGAAGGAGTTGGATATCACATCTCATGCTATAGGAAGGGTTTCAGGTTTGGTAGAAGCATTGAGATATCACATCTCATGCTTTAGGAAGAGTCTCAGGTTTGGGAAGGGAAGGATTTGGATTTCACATCTCATGTTATAGGATGGTTCTCATGTTTGGTTCTTGAAGTATTGAGATATCACATCTCATGCTATCGGAAGGGTCTCAGGTTTGGAATGGGATGGAGTTGGATATCACATCTCAAGCTATCTCAGGATTGGAATGGGAAGGAGTTTGATATTGTTAGGAAAGATTTCGTAATTGTAGGTAATTTTCCTTCCATGTGGCAACCCCTAAACTTTTTGCTGTTGTTTTTCACCTTGTTCTCGACTTTGCCAGAGAAGTGCAGCCTTCTGCCGCACTCTTCTGGGCTTTCGCTCCTTTCTTACGGGGAAACTGACATGCCCTTAAGACAGTCAGTACCGGGAAACGCTGTTTTCCGTAGTTTCTTTTATCATGTTGCGGCTTTCGTGCAACATGACCAAGAGGGCACTGTAAGCTAAGTTGCTGCTCTCTTGGGTCTCTAGCCTTCTACAGGCCCTAGATACTCTTTTAGGATTGTAACTGATCGGTGCAAGTGATTCACCGACGGGAATGGTGGCAGCGATCGTTTCTTGTGTTTTGAGCTCCTTTTGGTGTTTTAAGCGCGTTTCTCGTGCTTAGCCCAAAATGGTGGCCTGGCTCCCAAAATGGCCAGACCACGAGGCTCCTTTGTCCTGTCCGCTGACCGTCTTGCTCCCTTCACCTTCCCCAGGTCGAGCCGACCCGGGGCCTTCCTTATTTGGGCATGTACTTTCCCGCGAAACACGGATGCTTTCGCGGGCTTCTACATGCCTGGTGTGTGCCTCCAGGATGTGGGCTGGGATGTCTGGTCCCAATACACATCCTGGGTGCCAGAGAGTCTAGGGTGGTGTGAATGCCTGGGACCACCGTGGTCCGTGATAGGTCCACGAATGGTGTGAGTGTTGATGAGCGGATCTCCCATTGGGTCCCCTCCGTTTTGGCGCGAAGGGAACCGTGGATAAGAGGGGGCTGGAAACACCACTACCATGTCGATCTCCTGAGTTCTCACGAACTAAGGAATACAGGAGCCAAGTATCCTGCAACCAAGAGGCTGAACCGAGGAATCGCTGGGGACAAGCTGAAGGACTGCTCCTCTGCACTGCTGTCGCCTTGTGAAACCCTTTTCACCTTTGATCGAACCAGAAGGCCTGTACTGGTACTTCGACCCTTGGAATAGCGGGAACAGCTATTCTCGGCATCTTCACCATCTCCTGCTAGTAAGCCTTCGGAAGCGTCTCTGGGCCATCCAGCAGACTGACCAGCCTACACAGGAGTCTTGCTCTGTAACCGCCGCCAGGTTGTGTAGTATTTCGAGTCCTTGTCACTCTCACACGATTCGTACACTTGGCGTTCCCAGGTCTGAAGTGAGTAGTGTATATTTGGCTCAGATACACACGGCCGCTCCGTTGCCCTGCTGTGGTAACAAACTGTGCGGGTTCCTTCGTTTGGGACGTCTTTTACTCAACTCTGCTGCTGCAGACTCAACACAACGACGAGACGTCCCCTGCTCTTCTGAACCTGCCAGCGACTGAAACTGACGCGGAGAATCCTGGGTCTGCTTGCATCGGGGACCGGTGAGTAGCATAGCTAGGAACTGGTCGCCCTCCTGCAGGAGCCCATAGCTTTTCCCCGCTGTGTCAAAACAGCACGCCTTTCCGTACTCGCGCTCCGCTTCTGCCCACAGTGGAGGCTGCGCTTGAGTCGCGGAACACTGTTCTTCTTCATTTGTGCACTAAACTGAACTGCCTGATTTCCCTCGAAGAGATTCACCTTTTGCCCGTTAGCACCAGCGTGTGCAGGTACTTTTGAGCACAAGGCTCCACTCTTCGTAGGGCTCGGACTTCCTTTTAGTTAGGTGCCTCTGAAGGCGGACTGGGTCTAAGCATTATTTTGCACTGCCTTTTTTCCTTCCCTTTTAGGTGGACTACACATTTCGTGCATCTAACGCTTGAGACTCGTTGTATTTGTATATATATTGTAATGGTATGGTATGTGTTGGTTTACTAGAGTTATATTGTGATTTCTCGCTACGGTCATTGTTTTAAAGGCCTTGGAATAAATGTGTATATATTTTTAATATAACACCTGTTTGGAGTAATTTGTAGGTGTCCTTGCTTTGTGTGCTCATTGCGGGCTTTCAGTCACCCTCACCCCTCTTGAGACCTAGTCTTGACCACCGCGATCGCTACCTTGATTGGTCTGGCTTGTCCAGAGGTTACCCTGTTCCAAGTAATTAGGTTGGCCTTCTGAACTTCTGCGCCACCAGGACAGAGTTCAGAAATCCGTCTTAACAGAAGGATATGGATATCACATCTCTTGCTATAGGAAGGGCCTCTGCTTTTTTATTAGAAACATTGAGATATCACATCTCATGGTATAGGAAGGGTCTCAGGATTGGAATGGGAAGGAGTTGGATATCCCTTCTCATGCTATAGGAAGGGTCTCAGGTTTTTTATTAGAAACATTGAGATATCACATCTCATGCTATAGGAAGGGTTTCAGGATTGGAATGGGAAGGATTTGGATATCACATCTCATGCTAAAGGAAGGGTCTCAGGTTTGGAAGGGCAAAGATTTGGATATCATATCTCATGTTATAGGACGGGTGCCAGGTTTGGTATTAGAAGCATTGAGATATCACATCTCATGGTATAGGAAGGGTCTCAGGATTGGAATGGGAAGGAGTTGGATATCACATCTCATCCAATAGGAAGGGTCTCAGGTTTGGAATGGGAAGGAATTGGATATCACATCTCATGTTATAGGAAGGATCTCAGGATTGGAATGGGAAGGATTTGGATATCCCATCTCTTGTTATAGGAAGGGTCTCAGGTTTGGTATTAGAAGCATTGAGATGTCACATCTCATGGTATAGGAAGGGTCTCAGGATTGGAATGGGAAGGAGTTGGATATCACATCTCATCCAATAGGAAGGGTCTCAGGTTTGGAATGGGAAGGAATTGGATATCACATCTCATGTTATAGGAAGGATCTCAGGATTGGAATGGGAAGGATTTGGATATCACATCTCTTGCTATAGGAAGGGTCTCAGGTTTTTTATTAGAAGCATTGAGATACCACATCTCATGGTATAGGAAGGGTCTCAGGATTGGAATGGGAAGGAGTTGGATATCCCTTCTCATGCTATAGGAAGGATCTCAGGTTGGAATGGGAAGGAGTTGGATATCACATCTCGTTATAGGAAGGGTCTCAGGATTGGAGTGGGAAGGATTTGGATATCACATCTCTTGCTATAGGAAGGGTCTCAGGTTTTTTATTAGAAACATTGAGATATCACATCTCATGCTATAGGAAGGGTTTCAGGATTGGAATGGGAAGGATTTGGATATCACATCTCATGCTAAAGGAAGGGTCTCAGGTTTGGAAGGGCAAAGATTTGGATATCATATCTCATGTTATAGGACGGGTGCCAGGTTTGGTATTAGAAGCATTGAGATATCACATCTCATGGTATAGGAAGGGTCTCAGGATTGGAATGGGAAGGAGTTGGATATCACATCTCATCCAATAGGAAGGGTCTCAGGTTTGGAATGGGAAGGAATTGGATATCACATCTCATGTTATAGGAAGGATCTCAGGATTGGAATGGGAAGGATTTGGATATCCCATCTCTTGTTATAGGAAGGGTCTCAGGTTTTTTATTAGAAGCATTGAGATATCACATCTCATGGTATAGGAAGGGTCTCAGGATTGGAATGGGAAGGAGTTGGATATCCCTTCTCATGCTATAGGAAGGGTCTCAGGTTGGAATGGGAAGGAGTTGGATATCACATCTCGTTATAGGAAGGGTCTCAGGATTGGAATGGGAAGGATTTGGATATCACATCTCTTGCTATAGGAAGGGTCTCAGGTTTTTTATTAGAAACATTGAGATATCACATCTCATGCTATAGGAAGGGTTTCAGAATTGGAATGGGAAGGATTTGGATATCACATCTCATGCTAAAGGAAGGGTCTCAGGTTTGGAAGGGGAAGGATTTGGATATCATATCTCATGTTATAGGACGGGTCCCAGGTTTGGTATTAGAAGCATTGAGATATCACATCTCATGCTATAGGAAGAGTCTCAGGATTGGAATGGGAAGGAGTTGGATATCACGTCTCATGTTATAGGAAGGGTCTCAGGATTGGAATGGGACGGAGTTGGATATCACATCTCATGCTAAAGGAAGGGTCTCAGGTTTGATAGAAGCATTGAGATATCACATCTCATGCTATAGGAAGGAACTCAGGATCGGAATGGGAAGGAGTTGGATATCACATCTCATGCCATAGGAAGGGTCATCAGGTTTGGTATAAGCATTGAGATATTACATCTCTGCTATCGGAAGGGTCTCAGGATAGGAATGGGAAGGACTTAGATATCACATCTCATACTATAGGGAGGGTCTCAGTTTTGATATTAGAAGCATTGAGATATCACATCTCATGCTATCGGAAGGGTCTCAGGATTGGAATGGGAAGGAGTTGGATATCACATCTCATGTTATAGGAAGGATCTCAGGTTTGGTATTGGAAGCATTGAGATATCACATCTCATGCTATAGGAAGGGTCTCAGGATTGGAATGTGAAGAATTTGGATATCACATCTCATGCTAAAGGAAGGGTCTCAGGTTTGGTAGAAGCATAGAGATATCACATCTCATGCTATAGGAAGGGTCTCAGGATTGGAATGGGAAGGAGTTGGATATCACATCTCATGCCATAGGAAGGGTCTCAGGTTTGGTATAAGCATTGAGATATCACATCTCTGCTATCGGAAGGGTCTCAGGATTGGATTGGGAAGGAGTTGGATATCCCTTCTCATGCTATAAGAAGGATCTCAGGTTGGAATGGGAAGGAGTTGGATATCACATCTCATGTTATAGGAAGGGTCTCAGGATTGGAATGGGAAGGATTTGGATATCACATCTCTTGCTATAGGAAGGGTCTCAGGTTTTTTATTAGAAACATTGAGATATCACATCTCATGTTATAGGAAGGGTTTCAGGATTGGAATGGGAAGGATTTGGATATCACATCTCTTGCTATAGGAAGGGTCTCAGGTTTTTTATTAGAAGCATTGAGATATCACATCTCATGGTATAGGAAGGGTCTCAGGATTGGAATGGGAAGGAGTTGGATATCCCTTCTCATGCTATAGGAAGGGTCTCAGGTTGGAATGGGAAGGAGTTGGATATCACATCTCGTTATAGGAAGGGTCTCAGGATTGGAATGGGAAGGATTTGGATATCACATCTCTTGCTATAGGAAGGGTCTCAGGTTTTTTATTAGAAACATTGAGATATCACATCTAATGCTATAGGAAGGGTTTCAGGATTGGAATGGGAAGGATTTGGATATCACATCTCATGCTAAAGGAAGGGTCTCAGGTTTGGAAGGGGAAGGATTTGGATATCATATCTCATGTTATAGGATGGGTCCCAGGCTTGGTATTAGAAGCATTGAGATATCACCTCTCATGGTATAGGAAGGATCTCAAGATTGGAATGGGAAGGAATTGGATATCACATCTCATGTTATAGGAAGGATCTCAGGATTGGAATGGGAAGGATTTGGATATCACATCTCTTGCTATAGGAAGGGTCTCAGGTTTTTTATTAGAAGCATTGAGATATCACATCTCATGGTATAGGAAGGGTCTCAGGATTGGAATGGGAAGGAGTTGGATATCCCTTCTCATGCTATAGGAAGGGTCTCAGGTTGGAATGGGAAGGAGTTGGATATCACATCTCGTTATAGGAAGGGTCTCAGGATTGGAATGGGAAGGATTTGGATATCACATCTCTTGCTATAGGAAGGGTCTCAGGTTTTTTATTAGAAACATTGAGATATCACATCTCATGCTATAGGAAGGGTTTCAGGATTGGAATGGGAAGGATTTGCATATCACATCTCATGGTAAAGGAAGGGTCTCAGGTTTGGAAGGGGAAGGATTTGGATATCATATCTCATGTTATAGGACGGGTCCCAGGTTTGGTATTAGAAGCATTGAGATATCACATCTCATGCTATAGGAAGAGTCTCAGGATTGGAATGGGAATGAGTTGGATATCACGTCTCATGTTATAGGAAGGGTCTCAGGATTGGAATGGGAAGGAGTTGGATATCACATCTCATGCTAAAGGAAGGGTCTCAGGTTTGATAGAAGCATTGAGATATCACATCTCATGCAATAGGAAGGAACTCAGGATTGGAATGGGAAGGAGTTGGATATCACATCTCATGCCAAAGGAAGGGTCATCAGGTTTGGTATAAGCATTGAGATATCACATCTCCGCTATTGGAAGGGTCTCAGGATAGGAATGGGAAGGACTTAGATATCACATCTCATACTATAGGGAGGGTCTCAGTTTTGATATTAGAAGCATTGAGATATCACATCTCATGATATCGGAAGGGTCTCAGGATTGGAATGGGAAGAAGTTGGATATCACATCTCATGTTATAGGAAGGATCTCAAGTTTGGTATTAGAAGCATTGACATATCACATCTCATGCTATAGGAAGGGTCTCAGGATTGGAATGTGAAGGATTTGGATATCACATCTCATGCTAAAGGAAGGGTCTCAGGTTTGGTAGAAGCATAGAGATATCACATCTCATGCTATAGGAAGGGTCTCAGGATTGGAATGGGAAGGAGTTGGATATCACATCTCATGCCATAGGAAGGGTCTCAGGTTTGGTATAAGCATAGAGATATCACATCTCATGCTATAGGAAGGGTCTCAGGATTGGAATGGGAAGGATTTGGATATCACATCTCTTGCTATAGGAAGGGTCTCGGGTTTTGTATTAGAAACATTGAGATATCACATCTCATGCTATAGGAAGGGTCTCAGGTTTGGTATTAGAAGCATTGAGATATCACATCTCATGCTATAGGAAGGGTCTCAGGATTGGAATGTGAAGATTTTGGATATCACATCTCATGCTAAAGGAAGAGTCTCAGGTTTGGTAGAAGCATAGAGATATCACATCTCATGCTATAGGAAGGGTCTCAGGATTGGAATGGGAAGGATTTGGATATCACATCTCTTGCTATAGGAAGGGTCTCGGGTTTTTTATTAGAAACATTGAGATATCACATCTCATGCTATAGGAAGGGTCTCAGGTTTGGTATTAGAAGCATTGAGATATCACATCTCATGCTATAGGAAGGGTCTCAGGATTGGAATGTGAAGAATTTGGATATCACATCTCATGCTAAAGGAAGAGTCTCAGGTTTGGTAGAAGCATAGAGATATCACATCTCATGCTATAGGAAGGGTCTCAGGATTGGAATGGGAAGGATTTGGATATCACATCTCATGCTAAAGGAAGGGTCTCAGGTTTGGAAGGGGAAGGATTTGGATATCATATCTCAGGTTATAGGACGGGTCCCAGGTTTGGTATTAGAAGCATTGAGATATCACCTGTCATGGTATAGGAAGGGTCTCAGGATTGGAATGGGAAGGAGTTGGATATCACATCTCATCCAATAGGAAGGGTCTCAGGTTTGGAATGGGAAGGAATTGGATATCACATCTCATGTTATAGGAAGGATCTCAGGATTGGAATGGGAAGGATTTGGATATCACATCTCTTGCTATAGGAAAGGTCTCAGGTTTTTTATTAGAAGCATTGAGATATCACATCTCATGGTATAGAAAGGGTCTCAGGATTGGAATGGGAAGGAGTTGGATATCCCTTCTCATGCTATAGGAAGGGTCTCAGGTTGGAATGGGAAGGAGTTGGATATCACATCTCGTTATAGGAAGGGTCTCAGGATTGGAATGTGAAGGATTTGGATATCACATCTCTTGCTATAGGAAGGGTCTCAGGTTTTTTATTAGAAACATTGAGATATCACATCTCATGCTATAGGAAGGGTTTCAGGATTGGAATGGGAAGGATTTGGATATCACATCTCATGCTAAAGGAAGGGTCTCAGGTTTGGAAGGGGAAGGATTTGTATATCACATCTCTTGCTATAGGAAGGGTCTCAGGTTTTTTATTAGAAACATTGAGATATCACATCTCATGCTATAGGAAGGGTTTCAGGATTGGAATGGGAAGGATTTGGATATCACATCTCAAACGTGAGACCCTTCCTATGGAATGAGATGTCATATACAACTCCTTCCCATTCCAATCCTGAGACCATTCCTATAGCATAGGATGTGATATCTCAATGCTTATATCAAACCTGAGACCCTTCCTATAGCATGAGATGTGATATCCAACTCCTTCCCATTCCAATCCTGAGACCCTTCCTATAACATGAGATGTGATGTCTCAATGCTTCTAATACCAAACCTGAGATCCTTCCTATGGCATGAGATGTCATATAAAACTCCTTCCCATTCCAATCCTGAGACCCTTCCTATAGCATGAGATGTGATATCCAACTTCTTCCCATGCCTCTAATACCAAACCTGAGATCCTACCTCTAACATGAAATGTGATATCCAACTCCTTCCCTTTACAAACCTGAGAGCCTTCCTACAGCATGAGATGTGATATCCAAGTCCTTCCCATTCCAACCTGAGACCCTTCCTATAGCATGAGATGGGATATCCAACTCCTTCCAAATCCAATCCTGATACCCTTCCGATAGCATGAGATGTGATATCCCAATGCTTCTACAAAACCTGAGACCCATACCATGGCATGAGATGTGATATCAAACTCCCGTCCTATACCATGAGACTTGATATCTCAATGCTTCTAATACCAAACCTGAGACCGGTCCAATAACATGAGATGTGATATCCAAATCCTTCCCCTTCCAAACCTTAGACCCTTCCTTTATCATGAGATGTGATATCCAAGTCCTTCCCATTCCATTCCTGAGACCCTTCCTATAGCATGAGATGTGATATCTCAATGCTTCTAATACCAAACCTGAGACCCTTCCTATAACATGAGATGTGATATCCAAGTCCTTCCCATTCCAATCCTGAGACCCTTCCTATAGCATGAGATGTGATATCTCAATGCTTCTAATACCAAACATGCGACCCTTCCTATAACATGAATTGTGATATCCAAGTCTTTCCCATTCCAATCCTGAGACCCTTCCTATACCATGAGATGTGATATCTCAATGCTTCTAATACCAAACCTGGGACCCGTCCTACAACAATAGATACGATATTCAAATCCTTCCCCTTCCAAACCTGAGACCCTTCCTTTAGCATGAGATGTGATATCCAAATCCTTCCCATTCCAATCCTGAAACCCTTCCTATGGCATGAGATGTGATATCTCAATGTTTCTAATAAAAAACCTGAGACCCTTCCTATAGCAAGAGATGTGATATCCAAATCCTTCCCATTTCAATCTTGAGACCCTTCCTATAACATGAGATGTGATATCCAACTCCTTCCCATTCTGATCCTGAGACCCTTCCTATAGCATGAGAAGTGATATCTCCATGCTTATACCAAACCTGAGACCCTTCCTATAGCATGAGATGTGATATCCAAATCCTTCCCATTCCAATCCTGAGACCCTTTCTATAGCATGAGATGTGATATCCAAGTCCATCCCATTCCAATCCTTAGACCCTTCCTACAGCATGCGATGTGATATCTCAATGATTCTAATACCAAACCAGAGACCCGTCCTATAACATGAGATGGGATATCCAACTCCTTCCCATTCCAATCCTGAGCCACTTCCGATAGCAGAGATTTGATATCTCAATGCTTATACCAAACCTGAGACCCTTCCTATAACATGAGATGTGATATCCAACTCCTTCCCGTTCCAAACCTGAGACACTTCCTATAGCATATGTGATATCCATCTCCTTCCCATTCCAAAAATGAGACCCTTCCTATAGCATGAGATGTGATATATCAATGCTTCTAATACCAAACCTGAGATCCTTCCTATGACATGAGATGTGATTTCCAAATCCTTCCCATTCCAATCCTGAGACCCTTCCTATAGCAAGAGATGTGATATCCAAATCCTTCCCATTACAATCCTGAGACCCTTCCTATAACATGAGATGTGATATCCAACTCCTTCCCATTCCAACCTGAGACACTTCCTATAGCATGAGAAGGGATATCCAACTCCTTCCCAATCCAATCCTGAGACCTTTCCGATAGCAGAGATGTGATATCTCAATGCTTATACCAAACCTGAGACCCTTCCTATGGCATGAGATGTGATATCCAACTCCTTGCCATTCAAACCCTGAGACCCTTCCTATAGCATGAGATGTGATATCTCAATGCTTCTACCAAACCTGAGACCCTTCCTTTAGCATGAGATGTGATATCCAAATCCTTCCCATTCCAACCTGAGACCCTTCCTATAGCATAGGAAGGGATATCCAACTCCTTCCCAATCCAATCCTGAGACCCTTCCGATAGCAGAGATGTGATATCTCAATGCTTATACCAAACCTGAGACCCTTCCTATGGCATGAGATGTGATATCCAACTCCTTGCCATTCAAATCCTGAGACCCTCCCTATAACAAGAGATGTCATATCCAACTCCTTCCCATTCCAAACCTGAGACCCTTCCTTTAGCATGAGATGTGATATCCAAATCCTTCACATTCCAATCCGGAGACCCTTCCTATAGCATGAGATGTGATATCTCAATGCTTCTAATACCAAACCTGAGATCCGTCCTATAACATGAGATGTGATATCCAACTCCTTCCCATTCCAAACCTGAGACCCTTCCGATAGCATGAGATGTGATATCTCAATGCTTCAAAAACCAAACATGAGAACCATCCTATAACATGAGATGTGAAATCCAAATCCTTCCCTTCCCAAACCTGAGACTCTTCCTATAGCATGAGATGTGATATCTCAATGCTTCTACCAAACCTGAAACCCTTCCTATAGCATGAGATGTGATATACAACTCCTTCCCATTCCAATCCTGAGACACATCCTATAGCATGAGATGTGATATCACAATGCTTCTAATACCAAACGTGAGACCCGTCCTATAACATGAGATGTGATATCCAAATCCTTCCCCTTCCAAACCTGAGACCCTTCCTTTAGCATGAGATGTGATATCCAGCTCCTCCCATTCCAATCCTGAGACCCTTCTGATAGCATGAGATGTGATATCTCAATGCTTCTAATATCAAAACTGAGACCCTCCCTAAGCATGAGATGTGATATCTAAGTCCTTCCCATTCCAATCCTGAGACCCTTCCGATAGCAGATATGTGATATTTCAATGCTTATACCAAACCTGAGACCCTTCCTATAGCATGAGATGTGATATCCAACTCCTTCCGATTCCAATCCTGAGACCCTTCCTATAGCATGAGATGTGATATCGCAATGCTTCTACCAAAACTGAGACCCTTCCTTTAGCATGAGATGTGATATCCAACTCCTTCCCATTCCAATCCTGAGACCCTTCCTATAGCATGAGATGTGATATCTCAATGCTTCTAATACCAAACCTGAGATCCTTCCTATAACATGAGATGTGATATCCAACTCCTTCCCATTCCAATCCTGAGACCCTTCCTCTAGCATGAGATGTGATATCTCAATGCTTCTAATACCAAACCTGAGATCCTTCCGATAGCATGAGATGTGATATCTCAATGCTTCTAATACCAAACCTGAGATCCTTCCTATAACATGAGATGTGATATCCAAATCCTTCCCCTTCCAAACCTGAGACCCTCCCTTTAGCATGAGATGTGATATCCAACTCCTTCCCATTCCAATCCTGATACCCTTCTGATAGCATGAGATGTGATATCTCAAAGCCTCTAATACCAAACCTGAGATCCTACCTCTAACATGAAATGTGATATCCAACTCCTTCACTTTCCAAACCTGAGAGCCTTCCTACAGCATGAGATGTGATATCCAAGTCCTTCCCATTCCAATCCTGAGACCCTTCCTATAACATGAGATGTGATATCCAACTCCTTCCCATTCCAACCTGAGACCCTTCCTATAGCATGAGATGGGATATCCAACTCCTTCCAAATCCAATCCTGATACCCTTCCGATAGCATGAGATGTGATATCCCAATGCTTCTACAAAACCTGAGACCCATACCATGGCATGAGATGTGATATCAAACTCCCGTCCTATACCATGAGACTTGATATCTCAATGCTTCTAATACCAAACCTGAGACCGGACCAATAACATGAGATGTGATATCCAAATCCTCCCCCTTCCAAACCTTAGACCCTTCCTTTATCATGAGATGTGATATCCAAGTCCTTCCCATTCCATTCCTGACACCCTTCCTATAGCATGAGATGTGATATGTCAATGCTTCTAATACCAAACCTGAGAATCTTCCTATAACATGAGATGTGATATCCAAGTCCTTCCCATTCCAATCCTGAGACCCTTCCTATAGCATGATATGTGATATCTCAATGCTTCTAATACCAAACCTGAGACCCTTCCTATAACATGAATTGTGATATCCAAGTCCTTCCCTTTCCAATCCTGAGACCCTTCCGATAGCAGAGATGTGATATCTCAATGCTTCTAATACCAAACCTGAGATACTTCCTGTAACATGAGATGTGATGTCCAAATCCTTCCCCTTCCAAACCTTAGACCCTCCCTTTAGCATGAGATGTGATATCCAACTCCTTCCCATTCCAATCCTGAGACACTTCTGATGGCATGAGATGTGATATCTCAATGCCTCTAATACCAAACCTGAGATCCTACCTCTAACATGAAATGTGATATCCAACTCCTTCCCCTTCCAACCCTGAGAGCCTTCCTATAGAATGAGATGTGATATCCAAGTCCTTGCCATTCCAATCCTGAGACCCTTCCTATAACATGAGATGTGATATCCAACTCCTTCCCATTCCAATCCTGAGACCCTTCCTATAGCTTGAGATGTGATATCCAACTCCTTCCCATTCCAATTCTGAGACCCGTCCTATACCATGAGACTTGGAATCTCAATGCTTCTAATACCAAACCTGAGACCGGTCCTATAACATGAGATGTGATACCCAAATCCTTCCCCTTAAAAACCTTAGACCCTTCCTATAGCATGAGATGTGATATCTCAATGCTTCTAATACCAAACCTGAGACCCTTCCTATAACGAGATGGGATATCCAACTCCTTCCCATTCCAATCCTGAGACCCTTCCGATAGCAGAGATGTGATATCTCAATGCTTATACCAAACCTGAGACCCTTCCTATGGCATGAGATGTCTTATACAACTCCTTCCGATTCCAATCCTGAGACCCTTCCTATAGCTTGAGATGTGATATCAAACTCCTTCCCATTCAATGTGATATCCAACTCCTTCCCATTCCAATCCTGAGACCCTTCCTATACCATGAGATGTGATATTTCAATGCTTCTAATACCAAACCTGAGACCTGTCCTAAAACATGAGATGTGAGATCCAAATCCTTCCCCTTCCAAACCTGAGACCTTTCCTTTAGCATGAGATGTGATATCCAACTGCTTCCCATTCCAAACCTGAGACCCTTCCTATAGCATGAGATGTTATATCTTAATGCTTCTAAAACCAAACCTGAGAACCATCCTATAACATGTGAACTCCAAATCCTTCCCTTTCCAAACCTGAGACCCTTCCGATAGCATGAGATGTGGTATCTCAATGCAACTAAAACCAAACATGAGAACCATCCTATAACATGAGATGTGAAATCCAAATCCTTCCCTTTCCAAACCTGAGACCCTTCCTATAGCTTGAGATGTGATATCAAACTCCTTCCCATTCCAATCCTGAGATAGCTTGAGATGTGATAGCCAACTCCTTTCCATTCCAATCCTGAGACCCTTCCTATACCATGAGATGTGATATCTCAATGCTTCTAATACCAAACCTGAGACCCGTCCTATAACATGAGATGTGATACCCAAATCCTTCCCCTTCCAAACCTTAGACCCTTCCTATAGCATGAGATGTGATATCTCAATGCTTCTAATACCAAACCTGAGACCCTTCCTATAACGAGATGGGATATCCAACTCCTTCCCATTCCAATCCTGAGACCCTTCCGATAGCAGAGATGTGATATCTCAATGCTTATACCAAACCTGAGACCCTTCCTATGGCATGAGATGTCATATACAACTCCTTCCGATTCCAATCCTGAGACCCTTCCGATAGCATGAGATGTGATATCCCAATGCTTCTACAAAACCTGAGACCCATACCATGGCATGAGATGTGATATCAAACTCCCGTCCTATACCATGAGACTTGATATCTCAATGCTTCTAATACCAAACCTGAGACCGGACCAATAACATGAGATGTGATATCCAAATCCTCCCCCTTCCAAACCTTAGACCCTTCCTTTATCATGAGATGTGATATCCAAGTCCTTCCCATTCAATTCCTGACACCCTTCCTATAGCATGAGATGTGATATGTCAATGCTTCTAATACCAAACCTGAGAATCTTCCTATAACATGAGATGTGATATCCAAGTCCTTCCCATTCCAATCCTGAGACCCTTCCTATAGCATGATATGTGATATCTCAATGCTTCTAATACCAAACCTGAGACCCTTCCTATAACATGAATTGTGATATCCAAGTCCTTCCCTTTCCAATCCTGAGACCCTTCCGATAGCAGAGATGTGATATCTCAATGCTTATACCAAACCTGAGACCCTTCCGATAGCATGAGATGTGATATCTCAATGCTTCTAATACCAAACCTGAGATACTTCCTGTAACATGAGATGTGATGTCCAAATCCTTCCCCTTCCAAACCTTAGACCCTCCCTTTAGCATGAGATGTGATATCCAACTCCTTCCCATTCCAATCCTGAGACACTTCTGATGGCATGAGATGTGATATCTCAATGCCTCTAATACCAAACCTGAGATCCTACCTCTAACATGAAATGTGATATCCAACTCCTTCCCCTTCCAACCCTGAGAGCCTTCCTATAGAATGAGATGTGATATCCAAGTCCTTCCCATTCCAATCCTGAGACCCTTCCTATAACATGAGATGTGATATCCAACTCCTTCCCATTCCAATCCTGAGACCCTTCCTATAGCTTGAGATGTGATATCCAACTCCTTCCCATTCCAATTCTGAGACCCGTCCTATACCATGAGACTTGGAATCTCAATGCTTCTAATACCAAACCTGAGACCGGTCCTATAACATGAGATGTGATACCCAAATCCTTCCCCTTAAAAACCTTAGACCCTTCCTATAGCATGAGATGTGATATCTCAATGCTTCTAATACCAAACCTGAGACCCTTCCTATAACGAGATGGGATATCCAACTCCTTCCCATTCCAATCCTGAGACCCTTCCGATAGCAGAGATGTGATATCTCAATGCTTATACCAAACCTGAGACCCTTCCTATGGCATGAGATGTCTTATACAACTCCTTCCGATTCCAATCCTGAGACCCTTCCTATAGCTTGAGATGTGATATCAAACTCCTTCCCATTCAATGTGATATCCAACTCCTTCCCATTCCAATCCTGAGACCCTTCCTATACCATGAGATGTGATATTTCAATGCTTCTAATACCAAACCTGAGACCTGTCCTAAAACATGAGATGTGAGATCCAAATCCTTCCCCTTCCAAACCTGAGACCTTTCCTTTAGCATGAGATGTGATATCCAACTGCTTCCCATTCCAAACCTGAGACCCTTCCTATAGCATGAGATGTTATATCTTAATGCTTCTAAAACCAAACCTGAGAACCATCCTATAACATGTGAACTCCAAATCCTTCCCTTTCCAAACCTGAGACCCTTCCGATAGCATGAGATGTGGTATCTCAATGCAACTAAAACCAAACATGAGAACCATCCTATAACATGAGATGTGAAATCCAAATCCTTCCCTTTCCAAACCTGAGACCCTTCCTATAGCTTGAGATGTGATATCAAACTCCTTCCCATTCCAATCCTGAGATAGCTTGAGATGTGATAGCCAACTCCTTTCCATTCCAATCCTGAGACCCTTCCTATACCATGAGATGTGATATCTCAATGCTTCTAATACCAAACCTGAGACCCGTCCTATAACATGAGATGTGATACCCAAATCCTTCCCCTTCCAAACCTTAGACCCTTCCTATAGCATGAGATGTGATATCTCAATGCTTCTAATACCAAACCTGAGACCCTTCCTATAACGAGATGGGATATCCAACTCCTTCCCATTCCAATCCTGAGACCCTTCCGATAGCAGAGATGTGATATCTCAATGCTTATACCAAACCTGAGACCCTTCCTATGGCATGAGATGTCATATACAACTCCTTCCGATTCCAATCCTGAGACCCTTCCTATAGCATGAGATGTGATATCTCAATGCTTCTAATACCAAACCTGAGATCCTTCCTATAACATGAGATGTGATATCAAACTCCTTCCCATTCCAAACCTGAGACCCTTCCGATAGCATGAGATGTGATATCTCAATGCTTCTAAAACCAAACATGAGAACCATCCTATAACATGAGATGTGAAATCCAAATCATTCCCTTTCCAAACCTGAGACCCTTCCTATAGCTTGAGATGTGATATCAAACTCCTTCCCATTCAATGTGATATCCAACTCCTTCCCATTCCAATCCTGAGACCCTTCCTATACAAAGAGATGTGATATTTCAATGCTTCTAATACCAAACCTGAGACCCGTCCTAAAACATGAGATGTGAGATCCAAATCATTCCCCTTCCAAACCTGAGACCTTTCCTTTAGCATGAGATGTGATATCCAACTCCTTCCCATTCCAAACCTGAGACCCTTCCTATAGCATGAGATGTTATATCTTAATGCTTCTAAAACCAAACCTGAGAACCATCCTATAACATGTGAAATCCAAATCCTTCCCTTCCAAACCTGAGACCCTTCCGATAGCATGAGATGTGATATCTCAATGCTTCTAATACCAAACTTGAGACCCGTCCTAAAACATGAGATGTGAGATCCAAATCCTTCCCCTTCCAAACCTGAGACCCTTCCTATAGCTTGAGATGTGATATCAAACTCCTTCCCATTCCAATCCTGAGATAGCTTGAGATGTGATATCCGACTCCATCCCATTCCAATCCTGAGACCCTTCCGATAGCATGAGATGTGATAGCTCAATGCTTCTAATATCAAAACTGAGACCCTCCCTATAGTATGAGATGTGATATCTATGTCCTTCCCATTCCTATCCTGAGACCCTTCCGATAGCAGAGATGTGATATCTCAATGCTTATACCAAACCTGATGACCCTTCCTATGGCATGAGATGTGATATCCAACTCCTTCCCATTCCAATCCTGAGTTCCTTCCTATAGCATGAGATGTGATATCTCAATGCTTCTATCAAACCTGAGACCCTTCCTTTAGCATGAGATGTGATATCCAACTCCTTGCCATTCCAATCCTGAGACCCTTCCTATAACATGAAACGTGATATCCAACTCCTTCCCATTCCAATCCTGAGACTCCTCCTATAGCATGAGATGTGATATCTCAATGCTTCTAATACCAAACCTGGGACCCGTCCTATAACATGAGATATGATATCCAAATCCTTCCCCTTCCAAACCTGAGACCCTCCCTTTAGCATGAGATGTGATATCCAAATCCTTCCCATTCCAATCCTGAAACCCTTCCTATAGCATGAGATGTGATATCTCAATGTTTCTAATAAAAAACCTGAGACCCTTCCTATAGCAAGAGATGTGATATCCAAATCCTTCCCATTCCAATCCTGAGACCCTTCCTATAACGAGATGTGATATCCAACTCCTTCCCATTCCAACCTGAGACCCTTCCTATAGCATGAGAAGGGATATCCAACTCCTTCCCATTCCAATCCTTAGACCCTTCCTACAGCATGCGATGTGATATCTCAATGATTCTAATACCAAACCAGAGACCCGTCCTATAACATGAGATGGGATATCCAACTCCTTCCCATCCCAATCCTGAGACACTTCCGATTGCAGAGATGTGATATCTCAATGCTTATACCAAACCTGAGACTATTCCTATAACATGAGATGTGATATCCAACTCCTTCCCGTTCCAAACCTGAGACCCTTCCTATAGCATGAGATGTGATATCCAGCTCCTTCCCATTCCAATCCTGAGACCCTTCCGATAGCATGAGATGTGATATCTCAATGCTTCTAATACCAAACCTGAGATCCTTCCTATAACATGTGATGTGATATCCAAATCCTTCCCCTTCCAAACCTGAGACCCTCCCTTCAGCATGAGATGTGATATCCAACTCCTTCCCATTCCAATCCTGAGACCCTTATGATAGCATGAGATGTGATATCTCAATGCCTCTGATACCAAACCTGAGATACTTCCGATAGCATGAGATGTGATATCTCAATTCTTCTAATACCAAACCTGAGATCCTTCCTATAACATGAGATGTGATATCCAAATCCTTCCCCTTCCAAACCTGAGACCCTCCCTTTAGCATGAGATGTGATATCTAACTCCTTCCCATTCCAATCCTGAGACCCTTCTGATAGCATGAGATGTGATATCTCAATGCCTCTAATACCAAACCTGAGATCCTACCTATAACATGAAATGTGATATCCAACTCCTTCCCTTTCCAAACCTGAGACCCTGCCTATAGCATGAGATGTGATATCCAAGTCCTTCCCATTCCAATCCTGAGACCATTCCTATAGCATGAGATGTGATATCTCAATGCTTATACCAAACCTGAGGCCCTTCCTATGGCATGAGATGTGATATCCAAGTCCTTCCCATTCCAATCCTGAGACCATTCCTATAGCATGAGATGTGATATCTCAATGCTTATACCAAACCTGAGACCCTTCCTATAGCAAAAGATGTGGTATCCAACTTCTTCCCATTCCAATCCTGAGACCCTTCCTATAACATGAGATGTGATGTCTCAATGCTTCTAATACCAAACCTGAGATCTTTCCTACAACATGAGATGTGATATCCAACTCCTTCCCATTCCAATCCTGAGACCCTTCCTATAGCATGAGATGTGATATCTCAATGTTTATACCAAACCTGAGACCCTTCCTATAGCTTGAGATGTGATATCCAACTCCTTCCCATTCCAATCCTGAGACCCTTCCTATAGCATGAGATGTGACATCTCAATGCCTCTAATACCAAACCTGAGATCCTTCATCTAACATGAAATGTGATATCCAACTCCTTCCCCTTCCAAACCTTTGAGCCTTCCTATAGCATGAGATATGATATCCAACTCCTTCCCATTCCAACCTGAGACCCTTCCTATAGCATGAGATGAAATATCCAACTCCTTCCAAATCCAATCCTGATACCCTTCCGATAGCATAAGATGTGATATCCCAATGTTTCTACCAAACCTGAGACCCATACAATGGCATGAGATGTGATATCAAACTACTTCCCATTCCAATCCTGAGACCCTTCCTATAGCATGAGAAGGGATATCCAACTCCTTCCCAATCCAATCCTGAGACCCTTCCGATAGCAGAGATGTGATATCTCAATGCTTATACCAAACCTGAGACCCTTCCTATGGCATGAGATGTGATATCCAACTCCTTGCCATTCAAACCCTGAGACCCTTCCTATAGCATGAGATGTGATATCCAAATCCTTCCCATTCCAACCTGAGACCCTTCCTATAGCATAGGAAGGGATATCCAACTCCTTCCCAATCCAATCCTGAGACCCTTCCGATAGCAGAGATGTGATATCTCAATGCTTCTACCAAACCTGAGACCCTTCCTTTAGCATGAGATGTGATATCCAAATCCTTCCCATTCCAACCTGAGACCCTTCCTATAGCATAGGAAGGGATATCCAACTCCTTCCCAATCCAATCCTGAGACCCTTCCGATAGCAGAGATGTGATATCTCAATGCTTTTACCAAACCTGAGACCCTTCCTATGGCATGAGATGTGATATCCAACTCCTTGCCATTCAAATCCTGAGACCCTCCCTATAACAAGAGATGTCATATCCAACTCCTTCCCATTCCAAACCTGAGACCCTTCCTTTAGCATGAGATGTGATATCCAAATCCTTCACATTCCAATCCGGAGACCCTTCCTATAGCATGAGATGTGATATCTCAATGCTTCTAATACCAAACCTGAGATCCGTCCTATAACATGAGATGTGATATCCAACTCCTTCCCATTCCAAACCTGAGACCCTTCCGATAGCATGAGATGTGATATCTCAATGCTTCAAAAACCAAACATGAGAACCATCCTATAACATGAGATGTGAAATCCAAATCCTTCCCTTCCCAAACCTGAGACTCTTCCTATAGCATGAGATGTGATATCACAATGCTTCTAATACCAAACGTGAGACCCGTCCTATAACATGAGATGTGATATCCAAATCCTTCCCCTTCCAAACCTGAGACCCTTCCTTTAGCATGAGATGTGATATCCAGCTCCTCCCGTTCCAATCCTGAGACCCTTCCGATAGCATGAGATGTGATATCTCAATGCTTCTAATATCAAAACTGAGACCCTCCCTAAAGCATGAGATGTGATATCTAAGTCCTTCCCATTCCAATCCTGAGACCCTTCCAATAGCAGAGATGTGATATTTCAATGCTTATACCAAACCTGAGACCCTTCCTATAGCATGAGATGTGATATCCAACTCCTTCCGATTCCAATCCTGAGACCCTTCCTATAGCATGAGATGTGATATCACAATGCTTCTACCAAAACTGAGACCCTTACTTTAGCATGAGATGTGATATCCAACTCCTTCCCATTCCAATCCTGAGACCCTTCCTATAGCATGAGATGTGATATCTCAATGCTTCTAATACCAAACCTGAGATCCTTCCTATAACATGAGATGTGATATCCAACTCCTTCCCATTCCAATCCTGAGACCCTTCCTCTAGCATGAGATGTGATATCTCAATGCTTCTAATACCAAACCTGAGATCCTTCCGATAGCATGAGATGTGATATCTCAATGCTTCTAATACCAAACCTGAGATCCTTCCTATAACATGAGATGTGATATCCAAATCCTTCCCCTTCCAAACCTGAGACCCTCCCTTTAGCATGAGATGTGATATCCAACTCCTTCCCATTCCAATCCTGATACCCTTCTGATAGCATGAGATGTGATATCTCAATGCCTCTAATACCAAACCTGAGATCCTACCTCTAACATGAAGTGTGATATCCAACTCCTTCACTTTCCAAACCTGAGAGCCTTCCTACAGCATGAGATGTGATATCCAAGTCCTTCCCATTCCAATCCTGAGACCCTTCCTATAACATGAGATGTGATATCCAACTCCTTCCCATTCCAACCTGAGAGCCTTCCTACAGCATGAGATGGGATATCCAACTCCTTCCAAATCCAATCCTGATACCCTTCCGATAGCATGAGATGTGATATCCCAATGCTTCTACAAAACCTGAGATCCATACCATGGCATGAGATGTGATATCAAACTCCCGTCCTATACCATGAGACTTGATATCTCAATGCTTCTAATACCAAACCTGAGACCGGACCAATAACATGAGATGTGATATCCAAATCCTCCCCCTTCCAAACCTTAGACCCTTCCTTTATCATGAGATGTGATATCCAAGTCCTTCCCATTCCATTCCTGACACCCTTCCTATAGCATGAGATGTGATATGTCAATGCTTCTAATACCAAACCTGAGAATCTTCCTATAACATGAGATGTGATATCCAAGTCCTTCCCATTCCAATCCTGAGACCCTTCCTATAGCATGATATGTGATATCTCAATGCTTCTAATACCAAACCTGAGACCCTTCCTATAACATGAATTGTGATATCCAAGTCCTTCCCATTCCAATCCTGAGACCCTTCCGATAGCAGAGATGTGATATCTCAATGCTTATACCAAACCTGAGACCCTTCCGATAGCATGAGATGTGATATCTCAATGCTTCTAATACCAAACCTGAGATCCTTCCTGTAACATGAGATGTGATGTCCAAATCCTTCCCCTTCCAAACCTTAGACCCTCCCTTTAGCATGAGATATGATATCCAACTCCTTCCCATTCCAATCCTGAGACCCTTCTGATGGCATGAGATGTGATATCTCAATGCCTCTAATACCAAACCTGAGATCCTACCTCTAACATGAAATGTGATATCCAACTCCTTCCCCTTCCAACCCTGAGAGCCTTCCTATAGAATGAGATGTGATATCCAAGTCCTTCCCATTCCAATCCTGAGACTCTTCCTATAACATGAGATGTGATATCCAACTCCTTCCCATTCCAATCCTGAGACCATTCCTATAGCTTGAGATGTGATATCCAACTCCTTCCCATTCCAATTCTGAGACCCGTCCTATACCATGAGACTTGATATCTCAATGCTTCTAATACCAAACCTGAGACCGGTCCTATAACATGAGATGTGATACCCAAATCCTTCCCCTTCCAAACCTTAGACCCTTCCTATAGCATGAGATGTGATATCTCAATGCTTCTAATACCAAACCTGAGACCCTTCCTATAACGAGATGGGATATCCAACTCCTTCCCATTCCAATCCTGAGACCCTTCCGATAGCAGAGATGTGATATCTCAATGCTTATACCAAACCTGAGACCCTTCCTATGGCATGAGATGTCTTATACAACTCCTTCCGATTCCAATCCTGAGACCCTTCCTATAGCTTGAGATGTGATATCAAACTCCTTCCCATTCAATGTGATATCCAACTCCTTCCCATTCCAATCCTGAGACCCTTCCTATACCATGAGATGTGATATTTCAATGCTTCTAATACCAAACCTGAGACCCGTCCTAAAACATGAGATGTGAGATCCAAATCCTTCCCCTTCCAAACCTGAGACCTTTCCTTTAGCATGAGATGTGATATCCAACTGCTTCCCATTCCAAACCTGAGACCCTTCCTATAGCATGAGATGTTATATCTTAATGCTTCTAAAACCAAACCTGAGAACCATCCTATAACATGTGAACTCCAAATCCTTCCCTTTCCAAACCTGAGACCCTTCCGATAGCATGAGATGTGGTATCTCAATGCAACTAAAACCAAACATGAGAACCATCCTATAACATGAGATGTGAAATCGAAATCCTTCCCTTTCCAAACCTGAGACCCTTCCTATAGCTTGAGATGTGATATCAAACTCCTTCCCATTCCAATCCTGAGATAGCTTGAGATGTGATAGCCAACTCCTTTCCATTCCAATCCTGAGACCCTTCCTATACCATGAGATGTGATATCTCAATGCTTCTAATACCAAACCTGAGACCCGTCCTATAACATGAGATGTGATACCCAAATCCTTCCCCTTCCAAACCTTAGACCCTTCCTATAGCATGAGATGTGATATCTCAATGCTTCTAATACCAAACCTGAGACCCTTCCTATAACGAGATGGGATATCCAACTCCTTCCCATTCCAATCCTGAGACCCTTCCGATAGCAGAGATGTGATATCTCAATGCTTATACCAAACCTGAGACCCTTCCTATGGCATGAGATGTCATATACAACTCCTTCCGATTCCAATCCTGAGACCCTTCCTATAGCATGAGGTGTGATATCTCAATGCTTCTAATACCAAACCTGAGATCCTTCCTATAACATGAGATGTGATATCAAACTCCTTCCCATTCCAAACCTGAGACCCTTCCGATAGCATGAGATGTGATATCTCAATGCTTCTAAAACCAAACATGAGAACCATCCTATAACATGAGATGTGAAATCCAAATCATTCCCTTTCCAAACCTGAGACCCTTCCTATAGCTTGAGATGTGATATCAAACTCCTTCCCATTCAATGTGATATCCAACTCCTTCCCATTCCAATCCTGAGACCCTTCCTATGCCATGAGATGTGATATTTCAATGCTTCTAATACCAAACCTGAGACCCGTCCTAAAACATGAGATGTGAGATCCAAATCCTTCCCCTTCCAAACCTGAGACCTTTCCTTTAGCATGAGATGTGATATCCAACTCCTTCCCATTCCAAACCTGAGACCCTTCCTATAGCATGAGATGTTATATCTTAATGCTTCTAAAACCAAACCTGAGAACCATCCTATAACATGTGAAATCCAAATCCTTCCCTTCCAAACCTGAGACCCTTCCGATAGCATGAGATGTGATATCTCAATGCTACTAAAACCAAACATGAGAACCATCCTATAACATGAGATGTGAAATCCAAATCCTTCCCTTTCCAAACCTGAGACCCTTCCTATAGCTTGAGATGTGATATCAAACTCCTTCCCAATCCAATCCTGAGATAGCTTGAGATGTGATAGCCAACTCCTTCCCATTCCAATCCTGAGACCCTTCCTATACCATGAGATGTGATATCTCAATGCTTCTAATTCCAAACTTGAGACCCGTCCTAAAACATGAGATGTGAGATCCAAATCCTTCCCCTTCCAAACCTGAGACCCTTCCTATAGCTTGAGATGTGATATCAAACTCCTTCCCATTCCAATCCTGAGATAGCTTGAGATGTGATATCCGACTCCATCCCATTCCAATCCTGAGACCCTTCCGATAGCATGAGATGTGATAGCTCAATGCTTCTAATATCAAAACTGAGACCCTTCCTATA
Organism: Ambystoma mexicanum; assembly: GCF_040938575.1. Lineage (NCBI taxonomy): Eukaryota > Metazoa > Chordata > Amphibia > Caudata > Ambystomatidae > Ambystoma > Ambystoma mexicanum. The sequence goes on from NW_027182433.1 coordinate 2,276,174, forward strand.
GCTTGAGATGTGATATCAAACTCCTTCCCAATCCAATCCTGAGATAGCTTGAGATGTGATAGCCAACTCCTTCCCATTCCTATCCTGAGACCCTTCCGATAGCAGAGATGTGATATCTCAATGCTTATACCAAACCTGATGACCCTTCCTATGGCATGAGATGTGATATCCAACTCCTTCCCATTCCAATCCTGAGTTCCTTCCTATAGCATGAGATGTGATATCTCAATGCTTCTATCAAACCTGAGACCCTTCCTTTAGCATGAGATGTGATATCCAACTCCTTGCCATTCCAATCCTGAGACCCTTCCTATAACATGAGACGTGATATCCAACTCCTTCCCATTCCAATCCTGAGACTCCTCCTATATCATGAGATGTGATATCTCAATGCTTCTAATACCAAACCTGGGACCCGTCCTATAACATGAGATATGATATCCAAATCCTTCCCCTTCCAAACCTGAGACCCTTCCTTTAGCATGAGATGTGATATCCAAATCCTTCCCATTCCAATCCTGAAACCCTTCCTATAGCATGAGATGTGATATCTCAATGTTTCTAATAAAAAACCTGAGACCCTTCCTATAGCAAGAGATGTGATATCCAAATCCTTCCCATTCCAATCCTGAGACCCTTCCTATAACGAGATGTGATATCCAACTCCTTCCCATTCCAATCCTTAGACCCTTCCTACAGCATGCGATGTGATATCTCAATGATTCTAATACCAAACCAGAGACCCGTCCTATAACATGAGATGGGATATCCAACTCCTTCCCATCCCAATCCTGAGACACTTCCGATTGCAGAGATGTGATATCTCAATGCTTATACCAAACCTGAGACTATTCCTATAACATGAGATGTGATATCCAACTCCTTCCCGTTCCAAACCTGAGACCCTTCCTATAGCATGAGATGTGATATCCAGCTCCTTCCCATTCCAATCCTGAGACCCTTCCGATAGCATGAGATGTGATATCTCAATGCTTCTAATACCAAACCTGAGATCCTTCCTATAACATGTGATGTGATATCCAAATCCTTCCCCTTCCAAACCTGAGACCCTCCCTTCAGCATGAGATGTGATATCCAACTCCTTCCCATTCCAATCCTGAGACCCTTATGATAGCATGAGATGTGATATCTCAATGCCTCTGATACCAAACCTGAGATACTTCCGATAGCATGAGATGTGATATCTCAATTCTTCTAATACCAAACCTGAGATCCTTCCTATAACATGAGATGTGATATCCAAGTCCTTCCCCTTCCAAACCTGAGACCCTCCCTTTAGCATGAGATGTGATATCCAACTCCTTCCCATTCCAATCCTGAGACCCTTCTGATAGCATGAGATGTGATATCTCAATGCCTCTAATACCAAACCTGAGATCCTACCTATAACATGAAATGTGATATCCAACTCCTTCCCTTTCCAAACCTGAGACCCTGCCTATAGCATGAGATGTGATATCCAAGTCCTTCCCATTCCAATCCTGAGACCATTCCTATAGCATGAGATGTGATATCTCAATGCTTATACCAAACCTGAGGCCCTTCCTATGGCATGAGATGTCATATACAACTCCTTCCCATTCCAATCCTGAGACCCTTACTATAGCATGAGATGTGATATCTCAATGCTTATACCAAACCTGAGACCCTTCCTATAGCAAAAGATGTGGTATCCAACTTCTTCCCATTCCAATCCTGAGACCCTTCCCATAACATGAGATGTGATGTCTCAATGCTTCTAATACCAAACCTGAGATCTTTCCTACAACATGAGATGTGATATCCAACTCCTTACCATTCCAATCCTGAGACCCTTCCTATAGCATGAGATGTGATATCTCAATGTTTATACCAAACCTGAGACCCTTCCTATAGCTTGAGATGTGATATCCAACTCCTTCCCATTCCAATCCTGAGACCCTTCCTATAGCATGATATGTGATATCTCAATGCCTCTAATACCAAACCTGAGATCCTTCATCTAACATGAAATGTGATATCCAACTCCTTCCCCTTCCAAACCTGAGAGCCTTCCTATAGCATGAGATATGATATCCAACTCCTTCCCATTCCAACCTGAGACCCTTCCCATAGCATGAGATGAAATATCCAACTCCTTCCAAATCCAATCCTGATACCCTTTCAATAGCATAAGATGTGATATCCCAATGCTTCTACCAAACCTGAGACCCATACAATGGCATGAGATGTGATATCAAACTCCTTCCCATTCCAATCCTGAGACCCTTCCTATAGCTTGAGATGTGATATCCAACTCCTTCCCATTCCAATTCTGAGACCCTTCCTTTATCATGAGATGTGATATCCAACTCCTTCCCATTCCAATCCTGAGACCCTTCCGATAGCAGAGATGTGATATCTCAATGCTTCTAATACCAAACCTGAGACCCGTCCTATAACATGAGATGTGATATCCAAATCCTTCCCCTTCCAAACCTTAGACCCTTCCTTTATCATGAGATGTGATATCCAACTCCTTCCCATTCCAATCCTGAGACCCTTCCGATATCATGAGATTTGTTATCTCAATGCTTCTAATATCAAACTTGAGACCCTCCCTATAGCATGAGATGTGACATCCAAGTCCTTCCCATTCCAATCCTGAGACCCTTCCTATAGCATGAGATGTGATATCTCAATGCTTCTAATACCAAACCTGAGACCCTTCCTATAACATGAGATGGGATATCCAACTCCTTCCCATTCCAATCCTGAGACCCTTCCGATAGCAGAGATGTGATATCTCAATGCTTATACCAAACCTGAGACCCTTGCTATGACCTGAGATGTCATATACAACTCCTTCCCATTCCAATCCTGAGACCCTTTCTATAGCATGAGATGTGATATCTCAATGCTTATACCAAACCTGAGACCCTTCCTATAGCATGAGATGAGATATCCAACTCCTTCCCATTCCAATCCTGAGACCCTTCCTATAGCATGATATGTGATGTCTCAATGCTTCCAATACCAAACCTGAGATCCTTCCTATAACATGAGATGTGATATCCAACTCCTTCCCATTCCAATCCTGAGACCCTTCCTATAGCATGAGAAGTGATATCTCCATGCTTATACCAAACCTGAGACCCTTCCTATAGCATGAGATGATATCCAACTCCTTCCCATTCCAATCCTGAGACCCTTCCTATAGCATGAGAAGTGATATCTCCATGCTTATACCAAACCTGAGACCCTTCCTATAGCATGAGATGTGATATCCAAATCCTTCCCATTCCAATCCTGAGACCCTTCCTATAGCATGAGATGTGATATCTCAATGCTTATACCAAACCAGAGACCCGTCCTATAACATGAGATGGGATATCCAACTCCTTCCCATTCCAATCCTGAGCCACTTCCGATAGCAGAGATGTGATATCTCAATGCTTATACCAAACGTGAGACCCTTCCTATAACATGAGATGTGATATCCAACTCCTTCCCGTTCCAAACCTGAGACACTTCCTATAGCATATGTGATATCCAACTCCTTCCCATTCCAAACATTAGACCCTTCCTATAGCAAGAATGCAATATCCAATTCCTACCCATTCCAATCCTGAGACCATTCCTATAGCATGAGATGTGATATATCAATGCTTCTAATACCAAACCTGAGATCCTTCCTATGACATGAGATGTGATATCCAAATCCTTCCCATTCCAAACCTGAGACCCTTCCTACAGCATGCGATGTGATATCTCAATGCTTCTAATATCAAACCTGAGACCCGTCCTATAACATGAGATGGGATATCCAACTCCTTCCCATTCCAAACCTGAGACCCTTCCGATAGCATGAGATGTGAAATCTCAATGCTTCTAAAACCAAACATGAGAACCATCCTATAACATGAGATGTGAAATCCGAATCCTTCCCTTCCCAAACCTGAGACCCTTCCTATAGCTTGATGTTAAGACGGATTTCTGAACTCTGTCCTGGTGGCGCAGAAGTTCAGAAGGCCAACCTAATTACTTGGAACAGGGTAACCTCTGGACGAGCCAGACCAATCAAGGTAGCGATCGCGGCGGTCAAGACTAGGTCTCAAGAGGGGTGAGGGTGACTGAAAGCCCGCAATGAGCACACAAAGCAAGAGCGCTTACAAACTACTCCAAACAGGTGTTATATCAAAAATATAAACACATTTATTTTAATGCCTTTAAAACAACGACCGTAGCGAGAAAATCACAATATCACAATATTAAACCAACACATACCATATCCACACAATATATATACAAATACACAGTCATAAGCGTTTACAGCACAAAATATGTAGACCACCTGAAAGGGAAGGAAAACAGGCAGTGCGATAATGCTTTAGACTTAGTTCGCCTTCATAGGCACCTAACTAGATGGAAGTCCGAGCCCTGCGAAGAGTGGAGCCTTGTGCTCAAAGTACCTGCACGCGTTGGTGCCAACGGGCAAAAGGAGGAGCTCTTCGGAGGAAGTCAGGCAGTTCGGGTTAGTGCACAGCAGAAGAAGAACAGGTTCCGCAACTCAAACGCAGCTTCCACAGCAAGTAGAAGCAAAGCGCGAGTACGGACGAAAAGGGTGCTGTTTTTACACAGCGGGGAAATGCAATGGGCTACTGCAGGAGGGCAACCAGATCCTAGCTATGCTACTCACCGGTCCCCGAAGCAAGTAGACCCAGGCTTCTCCACGTTAGTTTCAGCAGCTGGCAGGTTCAGAAGAGCAGGGAACGCCTCGTAGTCGTGTAGAGCAAAAAGACGTCCCAATCGACGAAACCGGCACAGTTTTGTTGCCGCAGCAGGACAACGGAGCGGCCGTGCGTATCTGAGTCAAAAGTACACTCCTCCCTTCAGACCTGGGAATGCCAAGTGCACGAAGCGTGGGAGAGTGACAAGGACTCGAGATACTGCACAACCTGGCGGCGGTTACAGAGCAGGGCTCCCTTGTAAGCTGGTCAGTCAACTGGATGGCCCAGAGACGCTTCCGAAGGCTTTCTTGGCAGGAGATGATGTAGATGCCGGGAATAGCTGTTCCTGCTATTCCAAAGGTCGAAGCACCAGTACAGGCCTTCTGGTTCGATCAAAGGAGGAAAGTGGCTCACAGGACAACAGCAGTGCAAAGGAGGATTCCTTCAGCGGGTCACCAGCGATTCCTCGGTCCAGCCTCTTGGTTGCAGGATACTTGGCTCCTGTATTCCTTTGTTCGTGAGAACTCAGGAGATCGACATGGTAGTGGTGTTTCCAGCCCCCTCTTATCCACGGTTCCCTTCGCGCCAAAATGGAGGGGAGCCAATGGGAGATCCGCTCATCAACACACATACCATACGTGGACCAATCACGGACCACGGTGGTCCCAGGCATTCACACCACCCTAGACTCTCTGGCACCCAGGATGTGTATTGGGACCAGACATCCCAGCCCACACCCTGGAGGCACACAAACGAAATGTAGAAGCCCGCGAAAGCATCCGTGTTTCGCGGGAAAGTACATGCCCAAATAAGGAAGGCCCCGGGGAAGGTGAAGGGAGCAAGACGGTCAGTGGACAAGACAAAGGAGCCTCGCGGTCTGGCCATTTTGGGAGCCAGGCCACCATTTTGGGTTCAGGGCAAAAACGTGCTCAGAACGGCAAAAGGAGCTCAAAATATACAAAACGATCGCTGCCACCATTCCAGTCCCTGAATGACTTGCACCGATCAAATACCATCCTAAAAGAGTATCTAGGGCCTGTAGAAGGCTAGAGACCCAAGAGAGCTGTAACTTAGCTTCCAGTGCCCTCTTGTGTCATGTTGCACTAACGCTGCAACACGATAAAAGAAACTACGGGAAACAGCGTTCCCCGGTACTGACTGTCTTAAGGGCATGTCAGTTTCCCCGTAAGAAAGGAGCGAAAGCCCAGAGAAGTGCGGCAGAAGGCTGTACTTCCCTGGCAAAGTCAAGAACAAGGTTAAAAACAATAGCAAAAAGTTTAGGGTTTGCCACATGGAAGGAAAATTCCCTACAATTACGAAATCTTTCCTAACACTCGCCCCTCCCAGACTATGGACAGGGGGAACTGATCCACCCCTGGATGAGTCTCTTGTTCAGGTCGGTTAAACATTCTGGACAACCCATCAGCATTGCTATGTTGGACACCTGGCCTATGCTCAATAGTGAAGTCGAAGCCTTGTAGACTTATGGACCACCTAAGCAACTTTGGATTCTCCCCCTTCATGTTCATTAGCCACTTTAACGGCTTATGGTCAGTTTGCACAGTGAAGTGGGTCCCATAGAGGTAGGGCCTCAGCTTCCTTAGGGCCCACACAACAGAGAAACATTCTTTCTCTACCGTGGACGAGCTGGCGACTAATAAAACCGATAGGGTGTTCCTTACCCTTCTCATCTACTTGTGATAGTACAGCTCCTATCCCAGTGTCAGACGCGTCCGTCTGCACGATAAAAGGTCTTTGATAATCAGGGGCCCTGAGGACAGGGGCCTGGCACAAGGAGTCTTTCAAGCCATTGAAGGCCTTCTCACACTCGTCGGTCCAAGTTACCTTCTTGGGTTTCTTCGGAGTTGTGAGGGCAGTCAGAGGAGCAGCTATGGTGCCATAGTCTGCCATAAAATTCCGATAATACCCCGTGAGTCCTAAGAAGGCTCTCACTTGGGTTTGCGTAGTGGGGGTAGGCCAGTCTTGTACTGCTTGTACTTTACTGGGTAGAGGCTGTATCCTCCCTCCACCTACTTCATGTCCAAGGTAAACCACTGAGCCTTGTCCAATCTGGCATTTACTAGCCTTTATGGTCAAGTGGGCTTTCTGAAGAGCCTGGAGCACAATCCCGAGGTGTTTCACATGGTCTTCCCAGGTGGCACTGAAAACTGCTATATCGTCCAGATATGCAAGACAGAATTCGTCCAACCCATTCAACACATGATTCACAAGCCTCTGGAAAGTGGCAGGTGCATTCTTCAACCCGAACGGCATTACCTGGAATTGGTAAAGGCCGTCTGGAGTAGAAAATGCTGTCTTCTCCTTGGCATGTTCTGCTAAAGCTATTTGCCAATAGCCAGCAGTGAGGTCAAACGTGCTGAGGTACTTGGAGGCACCCAAAGTATCCACCAGCTCATCTGTTCGAGGCAAGGGGTGTGCATCTGTCTTGGTGACAGCATTCAGAGCCCTGTAATCCACGCAGAACCTCAATTCAGAAGTGCCTGCCTTTGGAACCAAAACCACAGGGCTGGACCAAGGACTACTAGAGGGTTCAATCACCCCAAGGTCTAACATCTTGTTGACCTCGGTCTTAATATAAGACCGAACTTTATCCGACATCCTGTATCCCCTACTTTTGGTAGGTACACTGTCTCCTGTGTCAATGTTATGTTTGCACCAAGGTGTCATACCAGACGACTGTGAAAACGGGGGAAAACTGCCTAAGCAAACTTTTCACCTCAGCCTGCTGATCAGAAGTCAGGTGAGGGGCCACACGGACACCCTCAAAGGAGCTATCTGAAGGACCGCCTTGGAACAGGTCGGGGAGAGGTTCAGACTCCTCTTCCTCAACGTCTGAAGCCAGTAGCAGTACTGCGATTTCGACTCTTGGGACGAAAGCCTTCAGCCTATTCACGTGGAACACTTTTGGAGCCTGTCCACCCCTTCCAAGGTCCACTAAATAGTTCACCTCACCCAGGGGCTCCACCACTGTGTAAGGGCCTGACCATTTGTCCTGTAAAGCTCGAGGCCTTATGGGATTCATGATCAGGACTTGCTGACCAGGTGTAAAGTTGATGAGGGAAGCTTTCTGGTCGTACCAATGTTTCACCAGCGCTTGCCCTGCCTTCAATTTATCACTAGCCAAGCCCATCAGAAGTACCATCCGTTTTCTGAGCCCTAGCACATAATCAACTACATTGGTAGTAACAGGGGGAGTGGGCATCTCCCATCCCTCTTTGACAATGGCTAAGGGTCCCCGTACGGGATGACCGAACAGAAGTTCGAAGGGGCTGAAGCCAACACCCTCCTGTGGTACCTCTCGGTAGGCAAACAGTAAACATGGTAAAAGAAGATCCCATTTTCTTCTCTGGGGCTCCTCCAGAGCCCCAATCATGCTCTTTAACGTTCTGTTGAAGCGTTCCACCAGACCATTGGTCTGGGGGTGGTATGCAGAAGAGAACTTGTAGGTGACCCCACATTCTTTCCACATAGCCTGCATATACTTCGACATAAAGTTGCTGCCACGATCTGACACAACTTCTTTAGGGAAGCCAACCCTAGTAAATATGCCGAGTAAAGCTTTTGCAACTGACTTGGCAGTTACAGTTTTTAATGGGATGGCCTCAGGATACCTGGTTGCATGGTCGACCAGCACCAGGATAAACCTATTGCCTGAGGATGTTTGCGGGTCAAGGGGACCGACGATGTCGATCCCTACCCTTTCAAATGGTACCCCCACAACTGGGAGCGGTACCAACGGAGCTTGGATTGTCGCGCCATCCTTACCAGACAACTGGCAGGAGGCACAACTCCTGCAGTGACTTTCTACTTGCACCCCCATCTTGGGCCAGTAGAAGTGCATGGATAACCTTTGCTTGGTCCTCTTCATACCAAGGTGACCAGCAAGGGGAACTTCATGCGCCAACTGCAGGAGGAAGGGCCTAACAGCAAGGGGAACCACCAACATCCTATGGTCTCCTTCTGTAGACTCTGTGGGCTCACTATACAGGAGTCCACCTTCCCAATAAATCCTATGCGTCCCAGGAGGTTCACCCTCAAGCTGGGAGCAGGCCTGTCTCCTTAGGCCTTCCAGAGATGGGCACTCACGCTGGCCTTTACTGAATTCGTCCCTATCAGGACCTCCTTCAACTAACAAGTCTTTTAGTTCAGGATGATCGTTGGGGTCGAATACTTCAGGCATCGCCACTTCCTCGTCAGGCCCGGGCGATTGACTAACTTCCTCCACCGCAGTGGTAGGCGAGCTCGGGGGAATATTCTCTTTCCCTCGTCGTGACTTGTTGACTCCTTTCGCCTTGGGTTTCCCCTTCCGCGGGGGCGGCGTATTGGACTTGGCCAATGCTGCCCGTGCTTGAGACCGTGTGTAGGGTCTTTCGGCAGTGTCTCCTATGAGCCCTAAAGCTCTGAGATCATTACCTAACAAGACCTTTCCCGGGACGTTTCTCTGAATGCTCACTGGAATCCTAACTGCTGTACCATTTAAAGTAAGATTTACAGGGATCACGGGAAACATACGGAGGGGGCCGTCAGCCAACTTAGTGGGCATCAGAGTAGCTCTGGCAACTTCCTCTGAGTCTACCAAGGTAGAATCCACTACAGTGCGACTGCACCCACTATCCCTAAGAGCTGGAGTATCTACTCCATTGATCAGCACACTGTCTTTAAAGTAGTGCTTGGTATTATCCGGAATCCTAGCATAAGCCTCTGCGACTTTAGGCTCCCAGGAACCCAGGGACACTAAAACTACCACAGCCTCTATTCCGCTGGGAAATGAGTCTGAGGAGAAGGATGCTCCTGTAATCTCTTCTTCCTCGTAGGAGGAGAAGGCCAGATTAGCGGAGTGGACCCCCAAAGGTCTAACCTTACAACGGGGATCCCCCTTCACATGGTCAGTTGCTCCACAAGCAAAACAAGATCCAATGGGTCTGTTTACATAGGGAGGCTTATTGTAACCAGAGTTCTGCTTCGGGGGCGGACCTCCACTACCCTGTGAGTTCTCTTGTGTCTTACCCTTGTTTTTCTTTTTGTGGCCCTTATGGGAAGAAGATTTAGCAGATTCTCCACCCTCCATATCTTTGGACTTTTTCCCTTCCTCCTGCTTACCAGGATGAGTTTTGTCCTTATGGGACACTCGATGTGACACCCATAAGTCGGCGGCCATGGCCAGCTTCTTAGGATCTATCTCCTTTGAATCGGCCAAGTGCTGCTTAAGCTCCGGGGAAGAAGAAGCAAAAATGTGTTCCAGCATGACAAGATTTATCATGCCGGCGAAGGTAGAAACCTTATAGCCTTCGACCCAGCCAGTTAAGTTTTTCAAGGATTCAGTGACATAAGATACCCAAGTACCACCTTCCTTTTTCTTATACTCTCTAAAACGTTTTAAATATTGGGCCGGAGTCTTCCCAAACTTTAAAATGAGAGTTTGCTTCAACATTGCGAAATCAGCTCGCTCAGCCTTCGACATCTCCATAATGGCACTACAGCCAGAATGGGGCAGTCTGCTGAGTAACCACGCAATCTTATCAGCATTGTCAACTTTCTGAACTTCGCATGCATACTCAAACGCATTCAGCCAGTCCATAATGTCATTCCGTTCTTCATACACACTGAGCAGATCTTTTGGAAACCGTGGATGAGAGGAGGCCCCAGACCCATGTCCAGGACCCGTGGACCCATTTGCAACCTGAAGCTTGGCCAGTTCCAACTGGTGATCCCTGTCTTTCTGTTTTTCTGCCTGTTCGATTTTTAGTTTGGCTATGCTGAATTCAAGCTCCTGCTGCCTAAACCGCAGCTCTTGCTTCTTGAATTCAAGCATAGCCTCCCCATCAGCACTGGCAGAGGAAACATTAGACATCTCGTCCTCCCTGTCCTTGTGGTCGCGATGGATCAGTGCGGCGGCAGAACCGTCGGTTCTACCAGTGAGAGCAGCCCCACCACCTTCCGCACTGTCCTCAGAAGTTATAGCGTCCAGCTGCGCTTCTTGCCACGCCACGATTCTCTGGATCATTTCCAATTTTGTGCCTTGAGAGGAAACACCTCTCTCCGCACACATCTTTTTCAGCGTTTCTGATTTGGAAGCATTTAAAGTTAACAACGTACTTGTTTCCATACTGTGTGATAGGACTATGGCCTTTTTAAAGTTATATTACAACAATTCACTACGTGTACTGTTTGGAATAACCTGAATTGCCTTAGTTCGTGCGCAACACTGGATACCTTCAGTCGTATCCCACCGCTGTACACCAATTTGTTAAGACGGATTTCTGAACTCTGTCCTGGTGGCGCAGAAGTTCAGAAGGCCAACCTAATTACTTGGAACAGGGTAACCTCTGGACGAGCCAGACCAATCAAGGTAGCGATCGCGGCGGTCAAGACTAGGTCTCAAGAGGGGTGAGGGTGACTGAAAGCCCGCAATGAGCACACAAAGCAAGAGCGCTTACAAACTACTCCAAACAGGTGTTATATCAAAAATATAAACACATTTATTTTAAGGCCTTTAAAACAACGACCGTAGCGAGAAAATCACAATATCACAATATTAAACCAACACATACCATATCCACACAATATATATACAAATACACAGTCATAAGCGTTTACAGCACGAAATATGTAGACCACCTGAAAGGGAAGGAAAACAGGCAGTGCGATAATGCTTTAGACTTAGTTCGCCTTCAGAGGCACCTAACTAGATGGAAGTCCGAGCCCTGCGAAGAGTGGAGCCTTGTGCTCAAAGTACCTGCACGCGCTGGTGCCAACGGGCAAAAGGAGGAGCTCTTCGGAGGAAGTCAGGCAGTTCAGGTTAGTGCACAGCAGAAGAAGAACAGGTTCCGCAACTCAAACGCAGCTTCCACAGCAAGTAGAAGCAAAGCGCGAGTACGGACGAAAAGGGTGCTGTTTTTACACAGCGGGGAAAAGCAATGGGCTACTGCAGGAGGGCGACCAGATCCTAGCTATGCTACTCACCGGTCCCCGAAGCAAGCAGACCCAGGCTTCTCCACGTTAGTTTCAGCAGCTGGCAGGTTCAGAAGAGCAGGGAACGCCTCGTAGTCGTGTAGAGCAAAAAGACGTCCCAATCGACGAAACCGGCACAGTTTTGTTGCCGCAGCAGGACAACGGAGCGGCCGTGCGTATCTGAGTCAAAAGTACACTCCTCCCTTCAGACCTGGGAATGCCAAGTGCACGAAGCGTGGGAGAGTGACAAGGACTCGAGATACTGCACAACCTGGCGGCGGTTACAGAGCAGGGCTCCCTTGTAAGCTGGTCAGTCAACTGGATGGCCCAGAGACGCTTCCGAAGGCTTACTTGGCAGGAGATGATGTAGATGCCGGGAATAGCTGTTCCTGCTATTCCAAAGGTCGAAGCACCAGTACAGGCCTTCTGGTTCGATCAAAGGAGGATAGTGGCTCACAGGACGACAGCAGTGCAAAGGAGGATTCCTTCAGCGGATCACCAGCGATTCCTCGGTCCAGCCTCTTGGTTGCAGGATACTTGGCTCCTGTATTCCTTCGTTCGTGAGAACTCAGGAGATCGACATGGTAGTGGTGTTTCCAGCCCCCTCTTATCCACGGTTCCCTTCGCGCCAAAACGGAGGGGAGCCAATGGGAGATCCGCTCATCAACACACATACCATACGTGGACCAATCACGGACCACGGTGGTCCCAGGCATTCACACCACCCTAGACTCTCTGGCACCCAGGATGTGTATTGGGACCAGACATCCCAGCCCACACCCTGGAGGCACACAAACGACATGTAGAAGCCCGCGAAAGCATCCGTGTTTCGCGGGAAAGTACATGCCCAAATAAGGAAGGCCCCGGGTCGCCTCGACCTGGGGAAGGTGAAGGGAGCAAGACGGTCAGTGGACAAGACAAAGGAGCCTCGTGGTCTGGCCATTTTGGGAGCCAGGCCACCATTTTGGGTTCAGGGCAAAAACGTGCTCAGAACGGCAAAAGGAGCTCAAAATATACAAAATGATCGCTGCCACCATTCCAGTCCCTGAATGACTTGCACCGATCAAATACCATCCTAAAAGAGTATCTAGGGCCTGTAGAAGGCTAGAGACCCAAGAGAGCTGTAACTTAGCTTACAGTGCCCTCTTGTGTCATGTTGCACTAACGCTGCAACACGATAAAAGAAACTATGGGAAACAGCGTTCCCCGGTACTGACTGTCTTAAGGGCATGTCAGTTTCCCCGTAAGAAAGGAGCGAAAGCCCAGAGAAGTGCGGCAGAAGGCTGTACTTCCCTGGCAAAGTCAAGAACAAGGTTAAAAACAATAGCAAAAAGTTTAGGGGTTGCCACATGGAAGGAAAATTCCCTACAATTACGAAATCTTTCCTAACACTTGAGATGTGATATCAAACTCCTTCCCATTCCAATCCTGAGATAGCTTGAGATGTGACATCCAACTCCTTCCCATTCCAATCCTGAGTCCCTTATTATACCATGAGATGTGATATCTCAATGCTTCTAATACCAAACCTGAGACCCGTCCTAAAATATGAGATGTGAGATCCAAATCCTTCCCCTTCCAAACCTGAGACCTTTCCTTTAGCATGAGATGTGATATCCAACTCCTTCCCATTCCAATCCTGAGACCCTTCCGATAGCATGAGATGTGATATCTCAATGCTTCTAATATCAAACCTGAGAACCTCCCTATAGCATGAGCTGTGATATCCAACTCCTTCCCATTCCAATCCTGAGACCCTTCCTATAGCATGAGATGTGATATCTCAATGCTTCTAATACCAAACCTGAGATCCTTCCTATAACATGAGATGTGATATCCAACTCCTTCCCATTCCAAACCTGAGACCCTTCCGATAGCATGAGATGTGATATCTCAATACTTCAAGAACCAAGTCCATCCCATTCCAATCCTTAGACCCTTCCTACAGCATGCGATGTGATATCTCAATGATTCTAATACCAAACCAGAGACCCGTCCTATAACATGAGATGGGATATCCAACTCCTTCCCATTCCAATCCTGAGCCCCTTCCGATAGCAGAGATTTGATATCTCAATGCTTATACCAAACCTGAGACCCTTCCTATAACATGAGATGTGATATCCAACTCCTTCCCGTTCCAAACCTGAGACACTTCCTATAGCATATGTGATATCCATCTCCTTCCCATTCCAAAAATGAGACCCTTCCTATAGCATGAGATGTGATATATCAATGCTTCTAATACCAAACCTGAGATCCTTCCTATGACATGAGATGTGATTTCCAAATCCTTCCCTTCCCAAACCTGAGACCCTTCCTATAGCTTGAGATGTGATATCAAACTCCTTCCCATTCCAATCCTGAGATAGCTTGAGATGTGATATCCAACTCCTTCCCATTCCAATCCTGAGTCCCTTATTATACCATGAGATGTGATATCTCAATGCTTCTAATACCAAACCTGAGACCCGTCCTAAAATATGAGATGTGAGATCCAAATCCTTCCCCTTCCAAACCTGAGACCTTTCCTTTAGCATGAGATGTGATATCCAACTCCTTCCCATTCCAATCCTGAGACCCTTCCGATAGCATGAGATGTGATATCTCAATGCTTCTAATATCAAACCTGAGAACCTCCCTATAGCATGAGATGTGATATCCAACTCCTTCCCATTCCAATCCTGAGACCCTTCCTATAGCATAAGATGTGATATCTCAATGCTTCTAATACCAAACCTGAGATCCTTCCTATAACATGAGATGTGATATCCAACTCCTTCCCATTCCAAACCTGAGACCCTTCCGATAGCATGAGATGTGATATCTCAATACTTCAAGAACCAAGTCCATCCCATTCCAATCCTTAGACCCTTCCTACAGCATGCGATGTGATATCTCAATGATTCTAATACCAAACCAGAGACCCGTCCTATAACATGAGATGGGATATCCAACTCCTTCCCATTCCAATCCTGAGCCACTTCCGATAGCAGAGATTTGATATCTCAATGCTTATACCAAACCTGAGACCCTTCCTATAACATGAGATGTGATATCCAACTCCTTCCCGTTCCAAACCTGAGACACTTCCTATAGCATATGTGATATCCATCTCCTTCCCATTCCAAAAATGAGACCCTTCCTATAGCATGAGATGTGATATATCAATGCTTCTAATACCAAACCTGAGATCCTTCCTATGACATGAGATGTATTTTCCAAATCCTTCCCTTCCCAAACCTGAGACCCTTCCTATAGCTTGAGATGTGATATCAAACTCCTTCCCATTCCAATCCTGAGATAGCTTGAGATGTGATATCCAACTCCTTCCCATTCCAATCCTGAGTCCCTTATTATACCATGAGATGTGATATCTCAATGCTTCTAATACCAAACCTGAGACCCGTCCTAAAATATGAGATGTGAGATCCAAATCCTTCCCCTTCCAAACCTGAGACCTTTCCTTTAGCATGAGATGTGATATCCAACTCCTTCCCATTCCAAACCTGAGACCCTTCCTATAGCATGAGATGTTATATCTTAATGCTTCTAAAACCAAACCTGAGAACCATCCTATAACATGTGAAATCCAAATCCTTACCTTCCAAACCTGAGACCCTTCCGATAGCATGAGATGTGATATCTCAATGCTACTAAAACCAAACATGAGAACCATCCTATAACATGAGATGTGAAATCCAAATCCTTCCCTTTCCAAACCTGAGACCCTTCCTATAGCTTGAGATGTGATATCAAACTCCTTCCCAATCCAATTCTGAGATAGCTTGAGATGTGATAGCCAACTCCTTCCCATTCCAATCCTGAGACCCTTCCTATACCATGAGATGTGATATCCAACTCCTTGCCATTCCAATCCTGAGACCCTTCCTATAACATGAGACGTGATATCCAACTCCTTCCCATTCCAATCCTGAGACTCCTCCTATAGCATGAGATGTGATATCTCAATGCTTCTAATACCAAACCTGGGACCCGTCCTATAACATGAGATATGATATCCAAATCCTTCCCCTTCCAAACCTGAGACCCTTCCTTTAGCATGAGATGTGATATCCAAATCCTTCCCATTCCAATCCTGAGACCCTTCCTATAGCAAGAGATGTGATATCCAAATCCTTCCCATTCCAATCCTGAGACCCTTCCTATAACGAGATGTGATATCCAACTCCTTCCCATTCCAACCTGAGACCCTTCCTATAGCATGAGAAGGGATATCCAACTCCTTCCCATTCCAATCCTTAGACCCTTCCTACAGCATGCGATGTGATATCTCAATGATTCTAATACCAAACCAGAGACCCGTCCTATAACATGAGATGGGATATCCAACTCCTTCCCATCCCAATCATGAGACACTTCCGAATGCAGAGATGTGATATCTCAATGCTTATACCAAACCTGAGACTATTCCTATAACATGAGATGTGATATCCAACTCCTTCCCGTTCCAAACCTGAGACCCTTCCTATAGCATGAGATGTGATATCCAGCTCCTTCCCATTCCAATCCTGAGACCCTTCCGATAGCATGAGATGTGATATCTCAATGCTTCTAATACCAAACCTGAGATCCTTCCTATAACATGTGATGTGATATCCAAATCCTTCCCCTTCCAAACCTGAGACCCTCCCTTCAGCATGAGATGTGATATCCAACTCCTTCCCATTCCAATCCTGAGACCCTTATGATAGCATGAGATGTGATATCTCAATGCCTCTGATACCAAACCTGAGATACTTCCGATAGCATGACATGTGATATCTCCATTCTTCTAATACCAAACCTGAGACCCTCCCTTCAGCATGAGATGTGATATCCAACTCCTTCCCATTCCAATCCTGAGACCCTTCCGATAGCATGAGATGTGATATCTCAATGCCTCTAATACCAAACCTGAGATCCTACCTATAACATGAAATGTGATATCCAACTCCTTCCCTTTCCAAACCTGAGACCCTGCCTATAGCATGAGATGTGATATCCAAGTCCTTCCCATTCCAATCCTGAGACCATTCCTATAGCATGAGATGTGATATCTCAATGCTTATACCAAACCTGAGGCCCTTCCTATGGCATGAGATGTCATATACAACTCCTTCCCATTCCAATCCTGAGACCCTTACTATAGCATGAGATGTGATATCTCAATGCTTATACCAAACCTGAGACCCTTCCTATAGCAAAAGATGTGGTATCCAACTTCTTCCCATTCCAATCCTGAGACCCTTCCTATAACATGAGGTGTGATGTCTCAATGCTTCTAATACCAAACCTGAGATCTTTCCTACAACATGAGATGTGATATCCAACTCCTTCCCATTCCAATCCTGAGACCCTTCCTATAGCATGAGATGTGATATCTCAATGTTTATACCAAACCTGAGACCCTTCCTATAGCTTGAGATGTGATATCCAACTCCTTCCCATTCCAATCCTGAGACCTTTCCTATAGCATGAGATGTGATATCTCAATGCCTCTAATACCAAACCTGGGATCCTTCATCTAACATGAAATGTGATATCCAACTCCTTCCCCTTCCAAACCTGAGAGCCTTCCTATAGCATGAGATATGATATCCAACTCCTTCCCATTCCAACCTGAGACCCTTCCTATAGCATGAGATGAAATATCCAACTCCTTCCAAATCCAATCCTGATACCCTTCCGATAGCATAAGATGTGATATCCCAATGCTTCTACCAAACCTGAGACCCATACAATGGCATGAGATGTGATATCAAACTCCTTCCCATTCCAATCCTGAGACCCTTCCTATAGCTTGAGATGTGATATCCAACTCCTTCCCATTCCAATTCTGAGACCCTTCCTATACCATGAGACTTGATATCTCAATGCTTCTAATACCAAACCTGAGACCCGTCCTATAACATGAGATGTGATATCCAAATCCTTCCCCTTCCAAACCTTAGACCCTTCCTTTATCATGAGATGTGATATCCAACTCCTTCCCATTCCAATCCTGAGACCCTTCCGATATCATGAGATTTGTTATCTCAATGCTTCTAATATCAAACTTGAGACCCTCCCTATAGCATGAGATGTGACATCCAAGTCCTTCCCATTCCAATCCTGAGACCCTTCCTATAGCATGAGATGTGATATCTCAATGCTTCTAATACCAAACCTGAGACCCTTCCTATAACATGAGATGGGATATCCAACTCCTTCCCATTCCAATCCTGAGACCCTTCCGATAGCAGAGATGTGATATCTCAATGCTTATACCAAACCTGAGACCCTTGCTATGACCTGAGATGTCATATACAACTCCTTCCCATTCCAATCCTGAGACCCTTTCTATAGCATGAGATGTGATATCTCAATGCTTATACCAAACCTGAGACCCTTCCTATAGCATGAGATGAGATATCCAACTCCTTCCCATTCCAATCCTGAGACCCTTCCTATAGCATGATATGTGATGTCTCAATGCTTCTAATACCAAACCTGAGATCCTTCCTATAACATGAGATGTGATATCCAACTCCTTCCCATTCCAATCCTGAGACCCTTCCTATAGCATGAGAAGTGATATCTCCATGCTTATACCAAACCTGAGACCCTTCCTCTAGCATGAGATGATATCCAACTCCTTCCCATTCCAATCCTGAGACCCTTCCTATAGCATGAGAAGTGATATCTCCATGCTTATACCAAACCTGAGACCCTTCTATAGCATGAGATGTGATATCCAAATCCTTCCCATTCCAATCCTGAGACCCTTCCTATAGCATGAGATGTGATATCTCAATGCTTATACCAAACCAGAGACCCGTACTATAACATGAGATGGGATATCCAACTCCTTCCCATTCCAAACATTAGACCCTTCCTATAGCAAGAATGCAATATCCAACTCCTACCCATTCCAATCCTGAGACCATTCCTATAGCATGAGATGTGATATCCAGCTCCTTCCCATTCCAATCCTGAGACCCTTCCGATAGCATGAGATGTGATATCTCAATGCTTCTAATACCAAACCTGAGATCCTTCCTATAACATGTGATGTGATATCCAAATCCTTCCCCTTCCAAACCTGAGACCCTCCCTTCAGCATGAGATGTGATATCCAACTCCTTCCCATTCCAATCCTGAGACCCTTATGATAGCATGAGATGTGATATCTCAATGCCTCTGATACCAAACCTGAGATACTTCCGATAGCATGACATGTGATATCTCCATTCTTCTAATACCAAACCTGAGACCCTCCCTTCAGCATGAGATGTGATATCCAACTCCTTCCCATTCCAATCCTGAGACCCTTCCGATAGCATGAGATGTGATATCTCAATGCCTCTAATACCAAACCTGAGATCCTACCTATAACATGAAATGTGATATCCAACTCCTTCCCTTTCCAAACCTGAGACCCTGCCTATAGCATGAGATGTGATATCCAAGTCCCTCCCATTCCAATCCTGAGACCATTCCTATAGCATGAGATGTGATATCTCAATGCTTATACCAAACCTGAGGCCCTTCCTATGGCATGAGATGTCATATACAACTCCTTCCCATTCCAATCCTGAGACCCTTACTATAGCATGAGATGTGATATCTCAATGCTTATACCAAACCTGAGACCCTTCCTATAGCAAAAGATGTGGTATCCAACTTCTTCCCATTCCAATCCTGAGACCCTTCCTATAACATGAGGTGTGATGTCTCAATGCTTCTAATACCAAACCTGAGATCTTTCCTACAACATGAGATGTGATATCCAACTCCTTCCCATTCCAATCCTGAGACCCTTCCTATAGCATGAGATGTGATATCTCAATGTTTATACCAAACCTGAGACCCTTCCTATAGCTTGAGATGTGATATCCAACTCCTTCCCATTCCAATCCTGAGACCTTTCCTATAGCATGAGATGTGATATCTCAATGCCTCTAATACCAAACCTGGGATCCTTCATCTAACATGAAATGTGATATCCAACTCCTTCCCCTTCCAAACCTGAGAGCCTTCCTATAGCATGAGATATGATATCCAACTCCTTCCCATTCCAACCTGAGACCCTTCCTATAGCATGAGATGAAATATCCAACTCCTTCCAAATCCAATCCTGATACCCTTCCGATAGCATAAGATGTGATATCCCAATGCTTCTACCAAACCTGAGACCCATACAATGGCATGAGATGTGATATCAAACTCCTTCCCATTCCAATCCTGAGACCCTTCCTATAGCTTGAGATGTGATATCCAACTCCTTCCCATTCCAATTCTGAGACCCTTCCTATACCATGAGACTTGATATCTCAATGCTTCTAATACCAAACCTGAGACCCGTCCTATAACATGAGATGTGATATCCAAATCCTTCCCCTTCCAAACCTTAGACCCTTCCTTTATCATGAGATGTGATATCCAACTCCTTCCCATTCCAATCCTGAGACCCTTCCGATATCATGAGATTTGTTATCTCAATGCTTCTAATATCAAACTTGAGACCCTCCCTATAGCATGAGATGTGACATCCAAGTCCTTCCCATTCCAATCCTGAGACCCTTCCTATAGCATGAGATGTGATATCTCAATGCTTCTAATACCAAACCTGAGACCCTTCCTATAACATGAGATGGGATATCCAACTCCTTCCCATTCCAATCCTGAGACCCTTCCGATAGCAGAGATGTGATATCTCAATGCTTATACCAAACCTGAGACCCTTGCTATGACCTGAGATGTCATATACAACTCCTTCCCATTCCAATCCTGAGACCCTTTCTATAGCATGAGATGTGATATCTCAATGCTTATACCAAACCTGAGACCCTTCCTATAGCATGAGATGAGATATCCAACTCCTTCCCATTCCAATCCTGAGACCCTTCCTATAGCATGATATGTGATGTCTCAATGCTTCTAATACCAAACCTGAGATCCTTCCTATAACATGAGATGTGATATCCAACTCCTTCCCATTCCAATCCTGAGACCCTTCCTATAGCATGAGAAGTGATATCTCCATGCTTATACCAAACCTGAGACCCTTCCTATAGCATGAGATGATATCCAACTCCTTCCCATTCCAATCCTGAGACCCTTCCTATAGCATGAGAAGTGATATCTCCATGCTTATACCAAACCTGAGACCCTTCTATAGCATGAGATGTGATATCCAAATCCTTCCCATTCCAATCCTGAGACCCTTCCTATAGCATGAGATGTGATATCTCAATGCTTATACCAAACCAGAGACCCGTACTATAACATGAGATGGGATATCCAACTCCTTCCCATTCCAAACATTAGACCCTTCCTATAGCAAGAATGCAATATCCAACTCCTACCCATTCCAATCCTGAGACCATTCCTATAGCATGAGATGTGATATATCAATGCTTCTAATACCAAACCTGAGATCCTTCCTATGACATGAGATGTGATATCCAAATCCTTCCCATTCCAAACCTGAGACCCTTCCTACAGCATGCGATGTGATATCTCAATGCTTCTAATATCAAACCTGAGACCCGTCCTATAACATGAGATGGGATATCCAACTGCTTCCCATTCCGAACCTGAGACCCTTCCGATAGCATGAGATGTGATATCTCAATGCTTCTAAAACCAAACATGAGAACCCTCCTATAACATGAGATGTGAAATCCAAATCCTTCCCTTCCCAAACCTGAGACCCTTCCTATAGCTTGAGATGTGATATCAAACTCCTTCCCATTCCAATCCTGAGATAGCTTGAGATGTGATATCCAACTCCTTCCCATTCCAATCCTGAGTCCCTTATTATACCATGAGATGTGATATCTCAATTCTTCTAATACCAAACCTGAGACCCGTCCTAAAATATGAGATGTGAGATCCAAATCCTTCCCCTTCCAAACCTGAGACCTTTCCTTTAGCATGAGATGTGATATCCAACTCCTTCCCATTCCAATCCTGAGACCCTTCCGATAGCATGAGATGTGATATCTCAATGCTTCTAATATCAAACCTGAGAACCTCCCTATAGCATGAGATGTGATATCCAACTCCTTCCCATTCCAATCCTGAGACCCTTCCTATAGCATGAGATGTGATATCTCAATGCTTCTAATACCAAACCTGAGATCCTTCCTATAACATGAGATGTGATATCCAACTCCTTCCCATTCCAAACCTGAGACCCTTCCGAATGCATGAGATGTGATATCTCAATACTTCAAGAACCAAACATGAGAACCATCCTATAACATGAGATGTGAAATCCAAATCCTTCCCTTCCCAAACCTGAGACTCTTCCTATAGCATGAGATGTGATATCTCAATGCTTCTACCAAACCAGAAACCCTTCCTATAGCATGAGATGTGATATCCAACTCCTTCCCATTCCAATCCTGAGACCCTTACTATAGCATGAGAAGTGATATCTCCATGCTTATACCAAACCTGAGACCCTTCCTATAGCATGAGATGTGATATCCAAATCCTTCCCATTCCAATCCTGAGACCCTTCCTATAGCATGAGATGTGATATCTCAATGCTTATACCAAACCAGAGACACGTCCTATAACATGAGATGGGATATCCAACTCCTTCCCATTCCAATCCTGAGCCATTTCCGATAGCAGAGATGTGATATCTCAATGCTTATACCAAACCTGAGACCCTTCCTATAACATGAGATGTGATATCCAACTCCTTCCCGTTCCAAACCTGAGACACTTCCTATAGCATATGTGATATCCAACTCCTTCCCATTCCAAACATTAGACCCTTCCTATAGCAAGAATGCAATATCCAACTCCTACCCATTCCAATCCTGAGACCATTCCTATAGCATGAGATGTGATATATCAATGCTTCTAATACCAAACCTGAGATCCTTCCTATGACATGAGATGTGATATCCAAATCCTTCCCATTCCAAACCTGAGACCCTTCCTACAGCATGCGATGTGATATCTCAATGCTTCTAATATCAAACCTGAGACCCGTCCTATAACATGAGATGGGATATCCAACTCCTTCCCATTCCAAACCTGAGACCCTTCCGATAGCATGAGATGTGATATCTCAATGCTTCTAAAACCAAACATGAGAACCATCCTATAACATGAGATGTGAAATCCAAATCCTTCCCTTCCCAAACCTGAGACCCTTCCTATAGCTTGAGATGTGATATCAAACTCCTTCCCATTCCAATCCTGAGATAGCTTGAGATGTGATATCCATCTCCTTCCCATTCCAATCCTGAGTCCCTTATTATACCATGAGATGTGATATCTCAATGCTTCTAATACCAAACCTGAAACCCGTCCTAAAATATGAGATGTGAGATCCAAATCCTTCCCCTTCCAAACCTGAGACCTTTCCTTTAGCATGAGATGTGATATAGCATGAGATGTGATATCCAGCTCCTCCCATTCCAATCCTGAGACCCTTCCGATAGCATGAGATGTGATATCTCAATGCTTCTAATATCAAAACTGAGACCCTTCCTTTAGCATGAGATGTGATATCCAACTCCTTCCCATTCCAATCCTGAGACCCTTCCTATAGCATGAGATGTGATATCTCAATGCTTCTAATACCAAACCTGAGATCCTTCCGATAGCATGAGATGTGATATCTCAATGCTTCTAATACCAAACCTGAGATCCTTCCTATAACATGAGATGTGATATCCAAATCCTTCCCCTTCCAAACCTGAGACCCTCCCTTAAGCATGAGATGTGATATCCAACTCCTTCCCATTCCAATCCTGATACCCTTCTGATAGAAATGAGATGTGATATCTCAATGCCTCTAATACCAAACCTGAGATCCTACCTCTAACATGAAATGTGATATCCAACTCCTTTCCTTTCCAAACCTGAGAGCCTTCCTACAGCATGAGATGTGATATCCAAGTCCTTCCCATTCCAATCCTGAGACCCTTCCTATAACATGAGATGTGATATCCAACACCTTCCCATTCCAACCTGAGACCCTTCCTATAGCATGAGATGGGATATCCAACTCCTTCCAAATCCAATCCTGATACCCTTCCGATAGCATGAGATGTGATATCCCAATGCTTCTACAAAACCTGAGACCCATACCATGGCATGAGATGTGATATCAAACTCCCGTCCTATACCATGAGACTTGATATCTCAATGCTTCTAATACCAAACCTGAGACCGGTCCAATAACACGAGATGTGATATCCAAATCCTTCCCCTTCCAAACCTTAGACCCTTCCTTTATCATGAGATGTGATATCCAAGTCCTTCCCATTCCATTCCTGAGACCCTTCCTATAGCATGAGATGTGATGTCTCAATGCTTCTAATACCAAACCTGAGACCCTTCCTATAACATGAGATGTGATATCCAAGTCCTTCCCATTCCAATCCTGAGACCCTTCCGATAGCAGAGATGTGATATCTCAATGCTTATACCAAACCTGAGACCCTTCCGATAGCATGAGATGTGATATCTCAATGCTTCTAATACCAAACCTGAGATCCTTCCTATAACATGAGATGTGATATCCAAATCCTTCCCCTTCCAAACCTTAGACCTTCCCTTTAGCATGAGATGTGATATCCAACTCCTTCCCATTCCAATCCTGAGACCCTTCTGATAGCATGAGATGTGATATCTCAATGCCTCTAATACCAAACCTGAGATCCTACCTCTAACATGAAATGTGATATCCAACTCCTTCCCCTTCCAACCCTGAGAGCCTTCCTATAGAATGAGATGTGATATCCAAGTCCTTCCCATTCCAATCCTGAGACCCTTCCTATAGCATGAGATGGGATATCCAACTCCTTCCAAATCCAATCCTGATACCCTTCCGATAGCATGAGATGTGATATCCCAATGCCTCTACAAAACCTGAGACCCATACCATGGCATGAGATGTGATATCAAACTCCTTCCCATTCCAATCCTGAGACCCTTCCTATAGCTTGAGATGTGATATCCAACTCCTTCCCATTCCAATTCTGAGACCCGTCCTATACCATGAGACTTGATATCTCAATGCTTTTAATATCAAACCTGAGACCGGTCCTATAACATGAGATGTGATATCCAAATCCTTCCCCTTCCAAACCTTAGACCCTTCCTAGAGCATGAGATGTGATATCTCAATGCATCTAATACCAAACCTGAGACCCTTCCTATAACGAGATGGGATATCCAACTCCTTCCCATTCCAATCCTGAGACCCTTCCGATAGCAGAGATGTGATATCTCAATGCTTATACCAAACCTGTGACCCTTCCTATGGCATGAGATGTCATATACAACTCCTTCCGATTCCAATCCTGAGACCCTTCCTATAGCATGAGATGGGATATCTCAATGCTTATACCAAACCTGAGACCCTTCCTATAGCATGAGATGTGATATCCAACTCCTTCCCATTCCAATCCTGAGACCCTTCCTATAGCATGAGATGTGATATCTCAATACTTCTAATACCAAACCTGAGATCCTTCCTATAACATGAGATGTGACATAAAACTCCTTCCCATTCAATGTGATATCCAACTCCTTCCCATTCCAATCCTGAGACCCTTCCTATACCATGAGATGTGATATTTCAATGCTTCTAATACCAAACCTGAGACCCGTCCTAAAACATGAGATGTGAGATCCAAATCCTTCCCCTTCCAAACCTGAGACCTTTCCTTTAGCATGAGATGTGATATCCAACTCCTTCCCTTTCCAAACCTGAGACCCTTCCGATAGCATGAGAGGTGATATCTCAATGCTTCTAAAACCAAACATGAGAACCATCCTATAACATGAGATGTGAAATCCAAATCGTTCCCTTTCCAAACCTGAGACCCTTCCTATAGCTTGAGATGTGATATCAAACTCCTTCCCATTCCAATCCTGAGATAGCTTGAGATGTGATATCCAACTCCTTCCCATTCCAATCCTGAGACCCTTCCTATACCATGAGATGTGATATCTCTATGCTTCTAATACCAAACCTGGGACCCATCCTAAAACATGAGATGTGAGATCCAAATCCTTCCCCTTTCAAACCTGAGACCCTTCCTATAGCTTGAGATGTGATATCAAACTCCTTCCCATTCCAATCCTGAGATAGCTTGAGATGTGATATCCAACTCCATCCCATTCCAATCCTGAGACCCTTCCGATAGCATGAGATGTGATAGCTCAATGCTTCTAATATCAAAACTGAGACCCTCCCTATCGTATGAGATGTGATATCTAAGTCCTTCCCATTCCTATCCTGAGACCCTTCCGATAGCAGAGATGTGATATCTCAATGCTTATACCAAACCTGAGACCCTTCCTATGGCATGAGATGTCTTATACAACTCCTTCCGATTCCAATCCTGAGACCCTTCCTATAGCTTGAGATGTGATATCAAACTCCTTCCCATTCAATGTGATATCCAACTCCTTCCCATTCCAATCCTGAGACCCTTCCTATACCATGAGATGTGATATTTCAATGCTTCTAATACCAAACCTGAGACCCGTCCTAAAACATGAGATGTGAGATCCAAATCCTTCCCCTTCCAAACCTGAGACCTTTCCTTTAGCATGAGATGTGATATCCAACTGCTTCCCATTCCAAACCTGAGACCCTTCCTATAGCATGAGATGTTATATCTTAATGCTTCTAAAACCAAACCTGAGAACCATCCTATAACATGTGAACTCCAAATCCTTCCCTTTCCAAACCTGAGATCCTTCCGATAGCATGAGATGTGGTATCTCAATGCAACTAAAACCAAACATGAGAACCATCCTATAACATGAGATGTGAAATCCAAATCCTTCCCTTTCCAAACCTGAGACCCTTCCTATAGCTAGAGATGTGATATCAAACTCCTTCCCATTCCAATCCTGAGATAGCTTGAGATGTGATAGCCAACTCTTTTCCATTCCAATCCTTTGACCCTTCCTATACCATGAGATGAGATATCTCAATGCTTCTAATACCAAACCTGAGACCTTTCCTATAACATGAGATGTGATACCCAAATCCTTCCCCTTCCAAACCCTAGACCCTTCCTATAGCATGAGATGTGATATCTCAATGCTTCTAATACCAAACCTGAGACCCTTCCTATAACGAGATGGGATATCCAACTGCTTCCCATTCCAATCCTGAGACCCTTCCGATAGCAGAGATGTGATATCTCAATGCTTATACCAAACCTGAGACCCTTCCTATGGCATGAGATGTCATATACAACTCCTTCCGATTCCAATCCTGAGACCCTTCCTATAGCATGAGATGTGATATCTCAATGCTTCTAATACCAAACCTGAGATCCTTCCTATTACATGAGATGTGATATCAAACTCCTTCCCATTCCAAACCTGAGACCCTTCCGATAGCATGAGATGTGATATCTCAATGCTTCTAAAACCAAACATGAGAACCATCCTATAACATGAGATGTGAAATCCAAATCATTCCCTTTCCAAACCTGAGACCCTTCCTATAGCTTGAGATGTGATATCAAACTCCTTCCCATTCAATGTGATATCCAACTCCTTCCCATTCCAATCCTGAGACCCTTCCTATACCATGAGATGTGATATTTCAATGCTTCTAATACCAAACCTGAGACCCGTCCTAAAACATGAGATGTGAGATCCAAATCCTTCCCCTTCCAAACCTGAGACCTTTCCTTTAGCATGAGATGTGATATCCAACTCCTTCCCATTCCAAACCTGAGAAACTTCCTATAGCATGAGATGTTATATTTTAATGCTTCTAAAACCAAACCTGAGAACCATCCTATAACATGTGAAATCCAAATCCTTACCTTCCAAACCTGAGACCCTTCCGATAGCATGAGATGTGATATCTCAATGCTACTAAAACCAAACATGAGAACCATCCTATAACATGAGATGTGAAATCCAAATCCTTCCCTTTCCAAACCTGAGACCCTTCCTATAGCTTGAGATGTGATATCAAACTCCTTCCCAATCCAATCCTGAGATAGCTTGAGATGTGATAGCCAACTCCTTCCCATTCCAATCCTGAGACCCTTCCTATACCATGAGATGTGATATCCAACTCCTTGCCATTCCAATCCTGAGACCCTTCCTATAACATGAGATGTGATATCCAACTCCTTCCCATTCCAATCCTGAGACTCCTCCTATAGCATGAGATGTGATATCTCAATGCTTCTAATACCAAACCTGGGACCCGTCCTATAACATGAGATATGATATCCAAATCCTTCCCCTTCCAAACCTGAGACCCTTCCTTTAGCATGAGATGTGATATCCAAATCCTTCCCATTCCAATCCTGAAACCCTTCCTATAGCATGAGATGTGATATCTCAATGTTTCTAATAAAAAACCTGAGACCCTTCCTATAGCAAGAGATGTGATATCCAAATCCTTCCCATTCCAATCCTGAGACCCTTCCTATAACGAGATGTGATATCCAACTCCTTCCCATTCCAACCTGAGACCCTTCCTATAGCATGAGAAGGGATATCCAACTCCTTCCCATTCCAATCCTTAGACCCTTCCTACAGCATGCGATGTGATATCTCAATGATTCTAATACCAAACCAGAGACCCGTCCTATAACATGAGATGGGATATCCAACTCCTTCCCATCCCAATCCTGAGACACTTCCGA
Source organism: Ambystoma mexicanum (assembly GCF_040938575.1). Lineage (NCBI taxonomy): Eukaryota > Metazoa > Chordata > Amphibia > Caudata > Ambystomatidae > Ambystoma > Ambystoma mexicanum. The sequence continues at coordinate 2,304,507 of NW_027182433.1, forward strand.
ATGCAGAGATGTGATATCTCAATGCTTATACCAAACCTGAGACTATTCCTATAACATGAGATGTGATATCCAACTCCTTCCCGTTCCAAACCTGAGACCCTTCCTATAGCATGAGATGTGATATCCAGCTCCTTCCCATTCCAATCCTGAGACCCTTCCGATACCATGAGATGTGATATCTCAATGCTTCTAATACCAAACCTGAGATCCTTCCTATAACATGTGATGTGATATCCAAATCCTTCCCCTTCCAAACCTGAGACCCTCCCTTCAGCATGAGATGTGATATCCAACTCCTTCCCATTACAATCCTGAGACCCTTATGATAGCATAAGATGTGATATCTCAATGCCTCTGATACCAAACCTGAGATACTTCCGATAGCATGAGATGTGATATCTCTATTCTTCTAATACCAAACCTGAGATCCTTCATATAACATGAGATGTGATATCCAAATCCTTCCCCTTCCAAACCTGAGACCCTCCCTTTAGCATGAGATGTGATATCCAACTCCTTCCCATTCCAATCCTGAGACCCTTCTGATAGCATGAGATGTGATATCTCAATGCCTCTAATACCAAACCTGAGATCCTACCTATAACATGAAATGTGATATCCAACTCCTTCCCTTTCCAAACCTGAGACCCTGCCTATAGCATGAGATGTGATATCCAAGTCCTTCCCATTCCAATCCTGAGACCATTCCTATAGCATGAGATGTGATATCTCAATGCTTATACCAAACCTGAGGCCCTTCCTATGGCATGAGATGTCATATACAACTCCTTCCCATTCCAATCCTGAGACCCTTACTATAGCATGAGATGTGATATCTCAATGCTTATACCAAACCTGAGACCCTTCCTATAGCAAAAGATGTGGTATCCAACTTCTTCCCATTCCAATCCTGAGACCCTTCCTATAACATGAGATGTGATGTCTCAATGCTTCTAATACCAAACCTGAGATCTTTCCTACAACATGAGATGTGATATCCAACTCCTTCCCATTCCAATCCTGAGACCCTTCCTATAGCATGAGATGTGATATCTCAATGTTTATACCAAACCTGAGACCCTTCCTATAGCTTGAGATGTGATATCCAACTCCTTCCCATTCCAATCCTGAGACCTTTCCTATAGCATGAGATGTGATATCTCAGTGCCTCTAATACCAAACCTGAGATCCTTCATCTAACATGAAATGTGATATCCAACTCCTTCCCCTTCCAAACCTGAGAGCCTTCCTATAGCATGAGATATGAAATCCAACTCCTTCCCATTCCAACCTGAGACCCTTCCTATAGCATGAGATGAAATATCCAACTCCTTCCAAATCCAATCCTGATACCCTTCCGATAGCATAAGATGTGATATCCCAATGCTTCTACCAAACCTGAGACCCATACAATGGCATGAGATGTGATAGCAAACTCCTTCCAATTCCAATCCTGAGACCCTTCCTATAGCTTGAGATGTGATATCCAACTCCTTCCCATTCCAATTCTGAGACCCTTCCTATACCATGAGACTTGATATCTCAATGCTTCTAATACCAAACCTGAGACCCGTCCTATAACATGAGATGCGATATCCAAATCCTTCCCCTTCCAAACCTTAGACCCTTCCTTTATCATGAGATGTGATATCCAACTCCTTCCCATTCCAATCCTGAGACCCTTCCGATATCATGAGATTTGTTATCTCAATGCTTCTAATATCAAACTTGAGACCCTCCCTATAGCATGAGATGTGACATCCAAGTCCTTCCCATTCCAATCCTGAGACCCTTCCTATAGCATGAGATGTGATATCTCAATGCTTCTAATACCAAACCTGAGACCCTTCCTATAACATGAGATGGGATATCCAACTCCTTCCCATTCCAATCCTGAGACCCTTCCGATAGCAGAGATGTGATATCTCAATGCTTATACCAAACCTGAGACCCTTGCTATGACCTGAGATGTCATATACAACTCCTTCCCATTCCAATCCTGAGACCCTTTCTATAGCATGAGATGTGATATCTCAATGCTTATACCAAACCTGAGACCCTTCCTATAGCATGAGATGAGATATCCAACTCCTTCCCATTCCAATCCTGAGACCCTTCCTATAGCATGATATGTGATGTCTCAATGCTTCTAATGCCAAACCTGAGATCCTTCCTATAACATGAGATGTGATATCCAACTCCTTCCCATTCCAATCCTGAGACCCTTCCTATAGCATGAGAAGTGATATCTCCATGCTTATACCAAACCTGAGACCCTTCCTATAGCATGAGATGATATCCAACTCCTTCCCATTCCAATCCTGAGACCCTTCCTATAGCATGAGAAGTGATATCTCCATGCTTATACCAAACCTGAGACCCTTCCTATAGCATGAGATGTGATATCCAAATCCTTCCCATTACAATCCTGAGACCCTTCCTATAGCATGAGATGTGATATCTCAATGCTTATACCAAACCAGAGACCCGTCCTATAACATGAGATGGGATATCCAACTCCTTCCCATTCCAATCCTGAGCCACTTCCGATAGCAGAGATGTGATATCTCAATGCTTATACCAAACCTGAGACCCTTCCTATAACATGAGATGTGATATCCAACTCCTTCCCGTTCCAAACCTGAGACACTTTCTATAGCATATGTGATATCCAACTCCTTCCCATTCCAAACATTAGACCCTTCCTATAGCAAGAATGCAATATCCAACTCCTACCCATCCAATCCTGAGACCATTCCTATAGCATGAGATGTGATATATCAATGCTACTAATACCAAACCTGAGATCCTTCCTATGACATGAGATGTGATATCCAAATCCTTCCCATTCCACACCTGAGACCCTTCCTACAGCATGCGATGTGATATCTCAATGCTTCTAATATCAAACCTGAGACCCGTCCTATAACATGAGATGGGATATCCAACTCCTTCCCATTCCAAACCTGAGACCCTTCCGATAGCACGAGATGTGATATCTCAATGCTTCTAAAACCAAACATGAGAACCATCCTATAACATGAGATGTGAAATCCAAATCCTTCCCTTCCCAAACCTGAGACCCTTCCTATAGCTTGAGATGTGATATCAAACTCCTTCCCATTCCAATCCTGAGATAGCTTGAGATGTGATATCCAACTCCTTCCCATTCCAATCCTGAGTCCCTTATTATACCATGAGATGTGATATCTCAATGCTTCTAATACCAAACCTGAGACCCGTCCTAAAATATGAGATGTGAGATCCAAATCCTTCCCCTTCCAAACCTGAGACCTTTCCTTTAGCATGAGATGTGATATCCAACTCCTTCCCATTCCAATCCTGAGACCCTTCCGATAGCATGAGATGTGATATCTCAATGCTTCTAATATCAAACCTGAGAACCTCCCTTTAGCATGAGATGTGATATCCAACTCCTTCCCATTCCAATCCTGAGACCCTTCCTATAGCATGAGATGTGATATCTCAATGCTTCTAATACCAAACCTGAGATCCTTCCTATAACATGAGATGTGATATCCAACTCCTTCCCATTCCAAACCTGAGACCCTTCCGATAGCATGAGATGTGATATTTCAATACTTCAAGAACCAAACATGAGAACCATCCTATAACATGAGATGTGAAATCCAAATCCTTCCCTTCGCAAACCTGAGACTCTTCCTATAGCATGAGATGTGATATCTCAATGCTTCTACCAAACCTGAAACCCTTCCTATAGCATGAGATGTGATATCCAACTCCTTCCCATTCCAATCCTGAGACCCTTCCTATAGCATGAGAAGTGATATCTCCATGCTTATACCAAACCTGAGACCCTTCCTATAGCATGAGATGTGATATCCAAATCCTTCCCATTCCAATCCTGAGACCCTTCCTATAGCATGAGATGTGATATCTCAATGCTTATACCAAACCAGAGACACGTCCTATAACATGAGATGGGATATCCAACTCCTTCCCATTCCAATCCTGAGCCATTTCCGATAGCAGAGATGTGATATCTCAATGCTAATACCAAACCTGAGACCCTTCCTATAACATGAGATGTGATATCCAACTCCTTCCCGTTCCAAACCTGAGACACTTCCTATAGCATATGTGATATCCAACTCCTTCCCATTCCAAACATTAGACCCTTCCTATAGCAAGAATGCAATATCCAACTCCTACCCATTCCAATCCTGAGACCATTCCTATAGCATGAGATGTGATATATCAATGCTTCTAATACCAAACCTGAGATCCTTCCTATGACATGAGATGTGATATCCAAATCCTTCCCATTCCAAACCTGAGACCCTTCCTACAGCATGCAATGTGATATCTCAATGCTTCTAATATCAAACCTGAGACCCGTCCTATAACATGAGATGGGATATCCAACTCCTTCCCATTCCAAACCTGAGACCCTTCCGATAGCATGAGATGTGATATCTCAATGCTTCTAAAACCAAACATGAGAACCATCCTATAACATGAGATGTGAAATCCAAATCCTTCCCTTCCCAAACCTGAGACCCTTCCTATAGCTTGAGATGTGATATCAAACTCCTTCCCATTCCAATCCTGAGATAGTTTGAGATGTGATATCCAACTCCTTCCCATTCCAATCCTGAGTCCCTTATTATACCATGAAATGTGATATCTCAATGCTTCTAATACCAAACCTGAAACCCGTCCTAAAATATGAGATGTGAGATCCAAATCCTTCCCCTTCCAAACCTGAGACCTTTCCTTTAGCATGAGATGTGATGTCCAACTCCTTCCCATTCCAATCCTGAGACCCTTCCGATAGCATGAGATGTGATATCTCAATGCTTCTAATATCAAACCTGAGAACCTCCCTATAGCATGAGATGTGATATCCAACTCCTTCCCATTCCAATCCTGAGACCCTTCCTATAGCATGAGATGTGATATCTCAATGCTTCTAATACCAAACCTGAGATCCTTCCTATAACATGAGATGTGAAATCCAAATCCATCCCTTCCCAAACCTGAGACTCTTCCTATAGCATGAGATGTGATATCTCAATGCTTCTACCAAACCTGAAACCCTTCCTATAGCATGAGATGTGATGTCCAACTCCTTCCCATTCCAATCCTGAGACCCTTCCGATAGCATGAGATGTGATATCTCAATGCTTCTAATATCAAACCTGAGAACCTCCCTATAGCATGAGATGTGATATCCAACTCCTTCCCATTCCAATCCTGAGACCCTTCCGATAGCATGAGATGTGATATCTCAATACTTCAAGAACCAAACATGAGAACCATCCTATAACATGAGATGTGAAATCCAAATCCTTCCCTTCCCAAACCTGAGACTCTTCCTATAGCATGAGATGTGATATCTCAATGCTTCTACCAAACCTGAAACCCTTCCTATAGCATGAGATGTGATATCCAACTCCTTCCCATTCCAATCGTGAGACACTTCCTATAGCATGAGATGTGATATCTCAATTCTTCTAATACCAAACCTGAGACTCGTCCTATAATAAGAGATGTGATATCCAAATCCTTCCCCTTCCAAACCTGAGACCCTTCCTTTAGCATGAGATGTGATATCCAGCTCCTCCCATTCCAATCCTGAGACCCTTCCGATAGCATGAGATGTGATATCTCAATGCTTCTAATATCAAAACTGAGACCCTTCCTTTAGCATGAGATGTGATATCCAACTCCTTCCCATTCCAATCCTGAGACCCTTCCTATAGCATGAGATGTGATATCTCAATGCTTCTAATACCAAACCTGAGATCCTTCCGATAGCATGAGATGTGATATCTCAATGCTTCTAATACCAAACCTGAGATCCTTCCTATAACATGAGATGTGATATCCAAATCCTTCCCCTTCCAAACCTGAGACCCTCCCTTTAGCATGAGATGTGATATCCAACTCCTTCCCATTCCAATCCTGATACCCTTCTGATAGAAATGAGATGTGATATCTCAATGCCTCTAATACCAAACGTGAGATCCTACCTCTAACATGAAATGTGATATCCAACTCCTTTCCTTTCCAAACCTGAGAGCCTTCCTACAGCATGAGATGTGATATCCAAGTCCTTCCCATTCCAATCCTGAGACCCTTCCTATAACATGAGATGTGATATCCAACACCTTCCCATTCCAACCTGAGACCCTTCCTATAGCATGAGATGGGATATCCCAATGCTTCTACAAAACCTGAGACCCATACCATGGCATGAGATGTGATATCAAACTCCCGTCCTATACCATGAGACTTGATATCTCAATGCTTCTAATACCAAACCTGAGACCGGTCCAATAACATGAGATGTGATATCCAAATCCTTCCCCTTCCAAACCTTAGACCCTTCCTTTATCATGAGATGTGATATCCAAGTCCTTCCCATTCCATTCCTGAGACCCTTCCTATAGCATGAGATGTGATGTCTCAATGCTTCTAATACCAAACCTGAGACCCTTCCTATAACATGAGATGTGATATCCAAGTCCTTCCCATTCCAATCCTGAGACCCTTCCTATAGCATGAGATGTGATATCTCAATGCTTCTAATACCAAACCTGAGACCCTTCCTATAACATGAATTGTGATATCCAAGTCCTTCCCATTCCAATCCTGAGACCCTTCCGATAGCAGAGATGTGATATCTCAATGCTTATACCAAACCTGAGACCCTTCCGATAGCATGAGATGTGATATCTCAATGCTTCTAATACCAAACACCTGAGATCCTTCCTATAACATGAGATGTGATATCCAAATCCTTCCCCTTCCAAACCTTTAGACCTTCCCTTTAGCATGAGATGTGATATCCAACTCCTTCCCATTCCAATCCTGAGACCCTTCTGATAGCATGAGATGTGATATCTCAATGCCTCTAATACCAAACCTGAGATCCTACCTCTAACATGAAATGTGATATCCAACTCCTTCCCCTTCCAACCCTGAGAGCCTTCCTATAGAATGAGATGTGATATCCAAGTCCTTCCCATTCCAATCCTGAGACCCTTCCTATAGCATGAGATGGGATATCCAACTCTTTCCAAATCCAATCCTGATACCCTTCCGATAGCATGAGATGTGATATCCCAATGCCTCTACAAAACCTGAGACCCATACCATGGCATGAGATGTGATATCAAACTCCTTCCCATTCCAATCCTGAGACCCTTCCTATAGCTTGAGATGTGATATCCAACTCCTTCCCATTCCAATTCTGAGACCCGTCCTATACCATGAGACTTGATATCTCAATGCTTCTAATATCAAACCTGAGACCGGTCCTATAACATGAGATGTGATATCCAAATCCTTCCCCTTCCAAACCTTAGACCCTTCCTATAGCATGAGATGTGATATCTCAATGCATCTAATACCAAACCTGAGACCCTTCCTATAACGAGATGGGATATCCAACTCCTTCCCATTCCAATCCTGAGACCCTTCCGATAGCAGAGATGTGATATCTCAATGCTTATACCAAACCTGTGACCCTTCCTATGGCATGAGATGTCATATACAACTCCTTCCGATTCCAATCCTGAGACCCTTCCTATAGCATGAGATGGGATATCTCAATGCTTATACCAAACCTGAGACCCTTCCTATAGCATGAGATGTGATATCCAACTCCTTCCCATTCCAATCCTGAGACCCTTCCTATAGCATGAGATGTGATATCTCAATACTTCTAATACCAAACCTGAGATCCTTCCTATAACATGAGATGTGACATAAAACTCCTTCCCATTCAATGTGATATCCAACTCCTTCCCATTCCAATCCTGAGACCCTTCCTATACCATGAGATGTGATATTTCAATGCTTCTAATACCAAACCTGAGACCCGTCCTAAAACATGAGATGTGAGATCCAAATCCTTCCCCTTCCAAACCTGAGACCTTTCCTTTAGCATGAGATGTGATATCCAACTCCTTCCCTTTCCAAACCTGAGACCCTTCCGATAGCATGAGATGTGATATGTCAATGCTTCTAAAACCAAACATGAGAACCATCCCTTAACATGAGATGTGAAATCCAAATCCTTCCCTTTCCAAACCTGAGACCCTTCCTATAGCTTGAGATGTGATATCAAACTCCTTCCCATTCCAATCCTGAGATAGCTTGAGATGTGATATCCAACTCCTTCCCATTCCAATCCTGAGACCCTTCCTATACCATGAGATGTGATATCTCTATGCTTCTAATACCAAACCTGGGACCCATCCTAAAACATGAGATGTGAGATCCAAATCCTTCCCCTTCCAAACCTGAGACCCTTCCTATAGCTTGAGATGTGATATCAAACTCCTTCCCATTCCAATCCTAAGATAGCTTGAGATGTGATATCCAACTCCATCCCATTCCAATCCTGAGACCCTTCCGATAGCATGAGATGTGATAGCTCAATGCTTCTAATATCAAAACTGAGACCCTCCCTATCGTATGAGATGTGATATCTAAGTCCTTCCCATTCCTATCCTGAGACCCTTCCGATAGCAGAGATGTGATATCTCAATGCTTATACCAAACCTGATGACCCTTCCTATGGCATGAGATGTGATATCCAACTCCTTCCCATTCCAATCCTGAGTTCATTCCTATAGCATGAGATGTGATATCTCAATGCTTCTATCAAACCTGAGACCCTTCCTTTAGCATGAGATGTGATATCCAACTCCTTCCCATTCCAATCCTGAGACTCTTCCTATAGCATGAGATGTGATATCTCAATGCTTCTAATATCAAACATGGGACCCGTCCTATAACATGAGATATGATATCCAAATCCTTCCCCTTCCAAACCTGAGACCCTTCCTTTAGCATGAGATGTGATATCCAAATCCTTCCCATTCCAATCCTGAAACCCTTCCTATAGCATGAGATGTGATATATCAATGTTTCTAATAAAAAACCTGAAACCCTTCCTATAGCAAGAGATGTGATATCCAAATCCTTCCCATTCCAATCCTGATACCCTTCCTATAACGAGATGTGATATCCAACTCCTTCCCATTCCAACCTGAGACCCTTCCTATAGCATGAGAAGGTATATCCAACTCCTTCCCATTCCAATCCTGAGACTCTTCCTATACCATGAGATGTGATATCTCAATGCTTCTAATAAAAAACCTGAGACCCTTCCTATAGCAAGAGATGTGATATCCAAATCCTTCCCATTCCAATCCTGAGATCCTTCCTATAACATGAGATGTGATATCCAATTCCTTCTCATTCCAATCTTGAGACCCTTCCTATACCATGAGATGTGATATCTCAATGCTTCTAATACCAAACCTGGGACCCGTCCTATAACATGAGATGTGATATCCAAATCCTTCCCCTTCCAAACCTGAGACCCTTCCTATAGCATGAGATGTGATATCTCAATGTTTCTAATAAAAAACCCGAGACCCTTCCTATAGCAAGAGATGTAATATCCAAATCCTTCCCATTCCAATCTTGAGACCCTTCCTATAGCATGAGAAGGGAGATATCCAACTCCTTCCCAATCCAATCCTGAGACCCTTCCTATAGCATGAGATGTGATATCCAAATCCTTCACATTCCAATCCTGAGACCCTTCCTATAGCATGAGATGTGATATCTCAATGCTTCTAATACCAAACCTGAGATCCTTCCTATAACATGAGATGTGATATCCAACTCCTTCCCATTCCAAACCTGAGACCCTTCCGATAGCATGAGATGTGATATCTCAATGCTTGTAAAACCAAACATGAGAACCATCCTATAACATGAGATGTGATATCTAACTCCTTCCCATTCCAAACCTGAGACCCTTCCGATAGCATGAGATGTGATATCTCAATGCTTCTAATACCAAACCTGAGACCCTTCCTATAGCAAGAGATGTGATATCCAAATCCTTCCCATTCCAATCCTGAGATCCTTCCTATAACATGAGATGTGATATCCAATTCCTTCTCATTCCAATCCTGAGACCCTTCCTATACCATGAGATGTGATATCTCAATGCTTCTATCAAACCTGAGACCCTTCCTTTAGCATGAGATGTGATATCCAACTCCTTCCCATTCCAATCCTGAGACTCTTCCTATAGCATGAGATGTGATATCTCAATGCTTCTAATATCAAACATGGGACCCGTCCTATAACATGAGATATGATATCCAAATCCTTCCCCTTCCAATCCTGAAACCCTTCCTATAGCATGAGATGTGATATATCAATGTTTCTAATAAAAAACCTGAAACCCTTCCTATAGCAAGAGATGTGATATCCAAATCCTTCCCATTCCAATCCTGATACCCTTCCTATAACGAGATGTGATATCCAACTCCTTCCCATTCCAATCCTGAGACTCTTCCTATACCATGAGATGTGATATCTCAATGCTTCTAATAAAAAACCTGAGACCCTTCCTATAGCAAGAGATGTGATATCCAAATCCTTCCCATTCCAATCCTGAGATCCTTCCTATAACATGAGATGTGATATCCAATTCCTTCTCATTCCAATCCTGAGACCCTTCCTATACCATGAGATGTGATATCTCAATGCTTCTAATACCAAACCTGGGACCCGTCCTATAACATGAGATGTGATATCCAAATCCTTCCCCTTCCAAACCTGAGACCCTTCCTATAGCATGAGATGTGATATCTCAATGTTTCTAATAAAAAACCCGAGACCCTTCCTATAGCAAGAGATGTAATATCCAAATCCTTCCCATTCCAATCTTGAGACCCTTCCTATAACATGAGATGTGATATCCAACTCCTTCCCATTCCAACATGAGATCCTTCCTATAGCATGAGAAGGGAGATATCCAACTCCTTCCCAATCCAATCCTGAGACCCTTCCTATAGCATGAGATGTGATATCTCAATGCTTCTAATACCAAACCTGAGATCCTTCCTATAACATGAGATGTGATATCCAACTCCTTCCCATTCCAAACCTGAGACCCTTCCGATAGCATGAGATGTGATATCTCAATGCTTGTAAAACCAAACATGAGAACCATCCTATAACATGAGATGTGATATCCAACTCCTTCCCATTCCAAACCTGAGACCCTTCCGATAGCATGAGATGTGATATCTCAATGCTTCAAAAACCAAACATGGGAACCATCCTATAACATGAGATGTGACATCCAAATCCTTCCCTTCCCAAACCTGAGACTCTTCCTATAGCATGAGATGTGATATCTCAATGCTTCTACCAAACCTGAAACCCTTCCTATAGCATGAGATGTGATATCCAACTCCTTCCCATTCCAATCCTGAGACACTTCCTATAGCATGAGATGTGATATCTCAATGCTTCTAATACCAAACCTGAGACCCGTCCTATAACATGAGATGTGATATCCAAATCCTTCCCCTTCCAAACCTGAGACCCTTCTTTTAGCATGAGATGTGATATCTAGCTCCTCCCATTCCAATCTTGAGACCCTTCCGATAGCATGAGATGTGATATCTCAATGCTTCTAATATCAAAACTGAGACCCTCCCTATAGCATGAGATGTGATATCTAAGTCCTTCCCATTCCAATCCTGAGACCCTTCCTATAGCATGAGATGTGATATCTCAATGCTTCTACCAAAACTGAGACCCTTCCTTTAGCATGAGATGTGATATCCAACTCCTTCCCATTCCAATCCTGAGACCCTTCCTATAGCATGAGATGTGATATATCAATGCTTCTAATACCAAACCTGAGATCCTTCCTATAACATGAGATGTGATATCCAACTCCTTCCCATTCCAATCCTGAGATCCTTCCTATAGCATGAGAAGGGAGATATCCAACTCCTTCCCAATCCAATCCTGAGACCCTTCCTATAGCATGAGATGTGATATCCAAATCCTTCACATTCCAATCCTGAGACCCTTCCTATAGCATGAGATGTGATATCTCAATGCTTCTAATACCAAACCTGAGATCCTTCCTATAACATGAGATGTGATATCCAACTCCTTCCCATTCCAAACCTGAGACCCTTCCGATAGCATGAGATGTGATATCTCAATGCTTGTAAAACCAAACATGAGAACCATCCTATAACATGAGATGTGATATCCAACTCCTTCCCATTCCAAACCTGAGACCCTTCCGATAGCATGAGATGTGATATCTCAATGCTTCAAAAACCAAACATGGGAACCATCCTATAACATGAGATGTGACATCCAAATCCTTCCCTTCCCAAACCTGAGACTCTTCCTATAGCATGAGATGTGATATCTCAATGCTTCTACCAAACCCGAAACCCTTCCTATAGCATGAGATGTGATATCCAACTCCTTCCCATTCCAATCCTGAGACACTTCCTATAGCATGAGATGTGATATCTCAATGCTTCTAATACCAAACCTGAGACCCGTCCTATAACATGAGATGTGATATCCAAATCCTTCCCCTTCCAAACCTGAGACCCTTCTTTTAGCATGAGATGTGATATCTAGCTCCTCCCATTCCAATCTTGAGACCCTTCCGATAGCATGAGATGTGATATCTCAATGCTTCTAATATCAAAACTGAAACCCTCCCTATAGCATGAGATGTGATATCTAAGTCCTTCCCATTCCAATCCTGAGACCCTTCCTATAGCATGAGATGTGATATCTCAATGCTTCTACCAAAACTGAGACCCTTCCTTTAGCATGAGATGTGATATCCAACTCCTTCCCATTCCAATCCTGAGACCCTTCCTATAGCATGAGATGTGATATATCAATGCTTCTAATACCAAACCTGAGATCCTTCCTATAACATGAGATGTGATATCCAACTCCTTCCCATTCCAATCCTGAGACACTTCCTATAGCATGAGATGTGATATCTCAATGCTTCTAATACCAAACCTGAGACCCGTCCTATAACATGAGATGTGATATCCAAATCCTTCCCCTTCCAAACCTGAGACCCTTCTTTTAGCATGAGATGTGATATCTAGCTCCTCCCATTCCAATCTTGAGACCCTTCCGATAGCATGAGATGTGATATCTCAATGCTTCTAATATCAAAACTGAGACCCTCCCTATAGCATGAGATGTGATATCCAACTCCTTCCCATTCCAATCCTGAGACCCTTCCAATAGCATGAGATGTGATATCTCAATGCTTCTAATACCAAAACTGAGATCCTTCCGATAGCATGAGATGTGATATCCAACTCCTTCCCATTCCAACCTGAGACCCTTCCTATAGCATGGGATGTGATATCTAGCTCCTCCCATTCCAATCTTGAGACCCTTCCGATAGCATGAGATGTGATATCTCAATGCTTCTAATATCAAAACTGAGACCCTCCCTATAGCATGAGATGTGATATCCAACTCCTTCCCATTCCAATCCTGAGACCCTTCCAATAGAATGAGATGTGATATCTCAATGCTTCTAATACCAAAACTGAGATCCTTCCGATAGCATGAGATGTGATATCCAACTCCTTCCCATTCCAACCTGAGACCCTTCCTATAGCATGGGATGGGATATCCAACTCCTTCCAAATCCAATCCTGATACCCTTCCGATAGCATGAGATGTGATATCAAACTCCCGTCCTATACCATGAGACTTGATATCTCAATGCTTCTAATACCAAACCTGAGACCGGTCCAATAACATGAGATGTGATATCCAAATCCTTCCCCTTCCAAACCTGAGACCCTTCCTATAACATGAGATGTGATATCCAAGTCCTTCCCATTCCAATCTTGAGACCCTTCCTATAGCATGAGATGTGATATCTCAATGCTTCTAATACCAAACCTGAGACCCTTCCTATAATATGAATTGTGATATCCAAGTCCTTCCCATTCCAATCCTGAGACCCTTCCGATAGCATTTATGTGATATCTCAATGCTTATACCAAACCTGAGACCCTTCCGATAGCATGAGATGTGATATCTCAATGCTTCTAATACCAAACCTGAGATCCTTCCTATAACATGAGATGTGATATCCAAACCCTTCCCCTTCCAAACCTTAGACCCTCCCTTTAGCACGAGATGTGATATCCAACTCCTTCCCATTCCAATCCTGAGACCCTTCTGATAGCATCAGATGTGATATCTCAATGCCTCTAATACCAAACCTGAGATCCTACCTCTAACATGAAATGTGATATCCAACTCCTTCCCCTTCCAACCCTGCGAGCCTTCCTATAGAATGAGATGTGATATCCAAGTCCTTCCAATTCCAATCCTGAGACCCTTCCTATAACATGAGATGTGATATCCAACTCCTTCCCATTCCAACCTTAGACCCTTCCTATAGCATGAGATGGGATATCCAACTCCTTCCAAATCCAATCCTGATACCCTTCCGATAGCATGAGATGTGATATCCCAATGCCTCTACAAAACCTGAGACCCATACCATGGCATGAGATGTGATATCAAACTCCTTCGCATTCCAATCCTGAGACCCTTCCTATAGCTTGAGATGTGATATCCAACTCCTTCCCATTCCAATTCTGAGACCCCTTCCTATACCATGAGACTTGATATCTCAATGCTTCTGATACCAAACCTGAGACCGGTCCTATAACATGAGATGTGATATCCAAATCCTTCCCCTTCCAAACCTTAGACCCTTCCGATAGCAGAGATGTGATATCTCAATGCTTATACCAAACCTGTGACCCTTCCTATTGCATGAGATGTCATATACAACTCCTTCCGATTCCAATCCTGAGACCCTTCCTATAGCATGAGATGGGTTATCTCAATGCTTATACCAAACCTGAGACACTTCCTATAGCATGAGATGTAATATCCAAATCCTTCCCATTCCAATCTTGAGACCCTTCCTATAACATGAGATGTGATATCCATCTCCTTCCCATTCCAACCTGCGACCCTTCCTCTAGCATGAGAAGGGATATCCAACTCCTTCCCAATCCAATCCTGAGACCCTTCCGATAGCATGAGATGTGATATCTCAATGCTTCTACCAAACCTGAGACCCTTCCTATGGCATGAGATGTGATATCCAACTCCTTCCCATTCCAATCCTGACACCCTTCCTATAGCATGAGATGTGATATCTCAATGCTTCTACCAAACCTGAGACCCTTCCTTTAGCATGAGATGTGATATCCAACTCCTTCCCATTCCAAACCTGAGACCCTTCCGATAGCATGAGATGTGATATCTCAATGCTTCTAAAACCAAACATGAGAACCATCCTATAACATGAGATGTGAAATCCAAATCCTTCCCTTCCCAAACCTGAGACCCATCCTATAGCTTGAGATGTGATATCAAACTCCTTCCCATTCCAATCCTGAGATAGCTTGAGATGTGATATCCAACTCCTTCCCATTCCAATCCTGAGACCCTTCCGATAGCATGAGATGTGATATCGCAATGCTTCTAATATCAAACCTGAGAACATCCCTATAGCATGAGATGTGATATCCAACTACTTCCCATTCCAATCCTGAGACCCTTCCTATAACATGAGATGTGATATCTCTATGCTTCTAATACCAAACCTGAGGCCCTTCCCGTAGTATATGTGATATCCAACTCCTTCCCATTCCAAACTTCTGACCCTTCCTGTAGCATGAAATGTGATTTCTCACCGCTTCCAATACAAAACCCGAGACCATTCCCACAGCCTGAGATTTGAAATCTCATTTCTTCCAATACCAAACCCAAAACCCTTCTGATAGGATGAGATTTACTATCTCACTCCTTAAAATACCAAACTCGAGTCCCTTCCTAAAGGATGTGATTTGATATCTCAGTGCTCTAATACCAAACCTGAGACCCTCCCTATAACAAGAGTTGTCATATCCAACTCCTTCCCATTCCAATCCTGAGACCCTTCCTATAGCATGACATGTGATATCTCAATGCTTCTAATAAAAAACGTGGGACCCGTCCTATAACATGAGATATGATATCCAAATCAATCCCCTTCCAAACCTGAGACCCTTCCTTTAGCATGAGATGTGATATCCAAATACTTCCCATTCCAATCCTAAAACCTTTCCTATAGCATGAGATGTGATATCTCAATGTTTCTAATAAAAAACCTGAGACCCTTCCTATAGCAAGAGATGTGATATCCAAATCCTTCCCATTCCAATCCTGAGACCCTTCCTATAACATGAGATGTGATATCCAACTCCTTCCCATTCCAACCCGAGACCCTTCCTATAGCATGAGAAGGGATATCCAACTCCTTCCCAATCCAATCCTGAGACCCTTCCGATAGCAGAGATGTGATATCCAACTCCTTGCCATTCAAATCCTGAGATGCTCCCTATAACAAGAGATGTCATATCCAACTCCTTCCCATTCCAAACCTGAGACCCTTCCTTTAGCATGAGATGTGATATCCAAATTCTTCACATTCCAATCTGGAGACCCTTCCTATAGCATGAGATGTGATATCTCAATGCTTCTAATACCAAACCTGAGATCCTTCCTATGACATGAGATGTGATATCCAATTCCTCCCCCTTCCAAACCTTAGACCTTCCCTTTAGCATGAGATGTGATATCCAACTCCTTCCCATTCCAATCCTGAGACCCTTCTGATAGCATGAGATGTGATATCTCAATGCCTCTAATACCAAACCTGAGATCCTACCTCTAACATGAAATGTGATATCCAACTCCTTCCCCTTCCAACCCTGAGAGCCTTCCTATAGAATGAGATGTGATATCCAAGTCCTTCCCATTCCAATCCTGAGACCCTTCCTATAGCATGAGATGGGATATCCAACTCTTTCCAAATCCAATCCTGATACCCTTCCGATAGCATGAGATGTGATATCCCAATGCCTCTACAAAACCTGAGACCCATACCATGGCATGAGATGTGATATCAAACTCCTTCCCATTCCAATCCTGAGACCCTTCCTATAGCTTGAGATGTGATATCCAACTCCTTCCCATTCCAATTCTGAGACCCGTCCTATACCATGAGACTTGATATCTCAATGCTTCTAATATCAAACCTGAGACCGGTCCTATAACATGAGATGTGATATCCAAATCCTTCCCCTTCCAAACCTTAGACCCTTCCTATAGCATGAGATGTGATATCTCAATGCATCTAATACCAAACCTGAGACCCTTCCTATAACGAGATGGGATATCCAACTCCTTCCCATTCCAATCCTGAGACCCTTCCGATAGCAGAGATGTGATATCTCAATGTTTATACCAAACCTGTGACCCTTCCTATGGCATGAGATGTCATATACAACTCCTTCCGATTCCAATCCTGAGACCCTTCCTATAGCATGAGATGGGATATCTCAATGCTTATACCAAACCTGAGACCCTTCCTATAGCATGAGATGTGATATCCAACTCCTTCCCATTCCAATCCTGAGACCCTTCCTATAGCATGAGATGTGATATCTCAATACTTCTAATACCAAACCTGAGATCCTTCCTATAACATGAGATGTGACATAAAACTCCTTCCCATTCAATGTGACATCCAACTCCTTCCCATTCCAATCCTGAGACCCTTCCTATACCATGAGATGTGATATTTCAATGCTTCTAATACCAAACCTGAGACCCGTCCTAAAACATGAGATGTGAGATCCAAATCCTTCCCCTTCCAAACCTGAGACCTTTCCTTTAGCATGAGATGTGATATCCAACTCCTTCCCTTTCCAAACCTGAGACCCTTCCGATAGCATGAGATGTGATATCTCAATGCTTCTAAAACCAAACATGAGAACCATCCTATAACATGAGATGTGAAATCCAAATCCTTCCCTTTCCAAACCTGAGACCCTTCCTATAGCTTGAGATGTGATATCAAACTCCTTCCCATTCCAATCCTGAGATAGCTTGAGATGTGATATCCAACTCCTTCCCATTCCAATCCTGAGACCCTTCCTATACCATGAGATGTGATATCTCTATGCTTCTAATACCAAACCTGGGACCCATCCTAAAACATGAGATGTGAGATCCAAATCCTTCCCCTTCCAAACCTGAGACCCTTCCTATAGCTTGAGATGTGATATCAAACTCCTTCCCATTCCAATCCTGAGATAGCTTGAGATGTGATATCCAACTCCATCCCATTCCAATACTGAGACCCTTCCGATAGCATGAGATGTGATAGCTCAATGCTTCTAATATCAAAACTGAGACCCTCCCTATCGTATGAGATGTGATATCTAAGTCCTTCCCATTCCTATCCTGAGACCCTTCCGATAGCAGAGATGTGATATCTCAATGCTTATACCAAACCTGATGACCCTTCCTATGGCATGAGATGTGATATCCAACTCCTTCCCATTCCAATCCTGAGTTCATTCCTATAGCATGAGATGTGATATCTCAATGCTTCTATCAAACCTGAGACCCTTCCTTTAGCATGAGATGTGATATCCAACTCCTTCCCATTCCAATCCTGAGACTCTTCCTATAGCATGAGATGTGATATCTCAATGCTTCTAATATCAAACATGGGACCCGTCCTATAACATGAGATATGATATCCAAATCCTTCCCCTTCCAAACCTGAGACCCTTCCTTTAGCATGAGATGTGATATCCAAATCCTTCCCATTCCAATCCTGAAACCTTTCCTATAGCATGAGATGTGATATATCAATGTTTCTAATAAAAAACCTGAAACCCTTCCTATAGCAAGAGATGTGATATCCAAATCCTTCCCATTCCAATCCTGATACCCTTCCTATAACGAGATGTGATATCCAACTCCTTCCCATTCCAACCTGAGACCCTTCCTATAGCATGAGAAGGTATATCCAACTCCTTCCCATTCCAATCCTGAGACTCTTCCTATACCATGAGATGTGATATCTCAATGCTTCTAATAAAAAACCTGAGACCCTTCCTATAGCAAGAGATGTGATATCCAAATCCTTCCCATTCCAATCCTGAGATCCTTCCTATAACATGAGATGTGATATCCAATTCCTTCTCATTCCAATCTTGAGACCCTTCCTATACCATGAGATGTGATATCTCAATGCTTCTAATACCAAACCTGGGACCCGTCCTATAACATGAGATGTGATATCCAAATCCTTCCCCTTCCAAACCTGAGACCCTTCCTATAGCATGAGATGTGATATCTCAATGTTTCTAATAAAAAACCCGAGACCCTTCCTATAGCAAGAGATGTAATATCCAAATCCTTCCCATTCCAATCTTGAGACCCTTCCTATAACATGAGATGTGATATCCAACTCCTTCCCATTCCAACCTGAGATCCTTCCTATAGCATGAGAAGGGAGATATCCAACTCCTTCCCAATCCAATCCTGAGACCCTTCCTATAGCATGAGATGTGATATCCAAATCCTTCACATTCCAATCATGAGACCCTTCCTATAGCATGAGATGTGATATCTCAATGCTTCTAATACCAAACCTGAGATCCTTCCTATAACATGAGATGTGATATCCAACTCCTTCCCATTCCAAACCTGAGACCCTTCCGATAGCATGAGATGTGATATCTCAATGCTTGTAAAACCAAACATGAGAACCATCCTATAACATGAGATGTGATATCCAACTCCTTCCCATTCCAAACCTGAGACCCTTCCGATAGCATGAGATGTGATATCTCAATGCTTCTAATACCAAACCTGAGACCCTTCCTATAGCAAGAGATGTGATATCCAAATCCTTCCCATTCCAATCCTGAGATCCTTCCTATAACATGAGATGTGATATCCAATTCCTTCTCATTCCAATCCTGAGACCCTTCCTATACCATGAGATGTGATATCTCAATGCTTCTATCAAACCTGAGACCCTTCCTTTAGCATGAGATGTGATATCCAACTCCTTCCCATTTCAATCCTGAGACTCTTCCTATAGCATGAGATGTGATATCTCAATGCTTCTTATATCAAACATGGGACCCGTCCTATAACATGAGATATGATATCCAAATCCTTCCCCTTCCAAACCTGAGACCCTTCCTTTAGCATGAGATGTGATATCCAAATCCTTCCCATTCCAATCCTGAAACCCTTCCTATAGCATGAGATGTGATATATCAATGTTTCTAATAAAAAACCTGAAACCCTTCCTATAGCAAGAGATGTGATATCCAAATCCTTCCCATTCCAATCCTGATACCCTTCCTATAACGAGATGTGATATCCAACTCCTTCCCATTCCAATCCTGAGACTCTTCCTATACCATGAGATGTGATATCTCAATGCTTCTAATAAAAAACCTGAGACCCTTCCTATAGCAAGAGATGTGATATCCAAATCCTTCCCATTCCAATCCTGAGATCCTTCCTATAACATGAGATGTGATATCCAATTCCTTCTCATTCCAATCCTGAGACCCTTCCTATACCATGAGATGTGATATCTCAATGCTTCTAATACCAAACCTGGGACCCGTCCTATAACATGAGATGTGATATCCAAATCCTTCCCCTTCCAAACCTGAGACCCTTCCTATAGCATGAGATGTGATATCTCAATGTTTCTAATAAAAAACCCGAGACCCTTCCTATAGCAAGAGATGTAATATCCAAATCCTTCCCATTCCAATCTTGAGACCCTTCCTATAACATGAGATGTGATATCCAACTCCTTCCCATTCCAACCTGAGATCCTTCCTATAGCATGAGAAGGGAGATATCCAACTCCTTCCCAATCCAATCCTGAGACCCTTCCTATAGCATGAGATGTGATATCTCAATGCTTCTAATACCAAACCTGAGATCCTTCCTATAACATGAGATGTGATATCCAACTCCTTCCCATTCCAAACCTGAGACCCTTCCGATAGCATGAGATGTGATATCTCAATGCTTGTAAAACCAAACATGAGAACCATCCTATAACATGAGATGTGATATCCAACTCCTTCCCATTCCAAACCTGAGACCCTTCCGATAGCATGAGATGTGATATCTCAATGCTTCAAAAACCAAACATGGGAACCATCCTATAACATGAGATGTGACATCCAAATCCTTCCCTTCCCAAACCTGAGACTCTTCCTATAGCATGAGATGTGATATCTCAATGCTTCTACCAAACCTGAAACCCTTCCTATAGCATGAGATGTGATATCCAACTCCTTCCCATTCCAATCCTGAGACACTTCCTATAGCATGAGATGTGATATCTCAATGCTTCTAATACCAAACCTGAGACCCGTCCTATAACATGAGATGTGATATCCAAATCCTTCCCCTTCCAAACCTGAGACCCTTCTTTTAGCATGAGATGTGATATCTAGCTCCTCCCATTCCAATCTTGAGACCCTTCCGATAGCATGAGATGTGATATCTCAATGCTTCTAATATCAAAACGGAGACCCTCCCTATAGCATGAGATGTGATATCTAAGTCCTTCCCATTCCAATCCTGAGACCCTTCCTATAGCATGAGATGTGATATCTCAATGCTTCTACCAAAACTGAGACCCTTCCTTTAGCATGAGATGTGATATCCAACTCCTTCCCATTCCAATCCTGAGACCCTTCCTATAGCATGAGATGTGATATATCAATGCTTCTAATACCAAACCTGAGATCCTTCCTATAACATGAGATGTGATATCCAACTCCTTCCCATTCCAATCCTGAGATCCTTCCTATAGCATGAGAAGGGAGATATCCAACTCCTTCCCAATCCAATCCTGAGACCCTTCCTATAGCATGAGATGTGATATCCAAATCCTTCACATTCCAATCCTGAGACCCTTCCTATAGCATGAGATGTGATATCTCAATGCTTCTAATACCAAACCTGAGATCCTTCCTATAACATGAGATGTGATATCCAACTCCTTCCCATTCCAAACCTGAGACCCTTCCGATAGCATGAGATGTGATATCTCAATGCTTGTAAAACCAAACATGAGAACCATCCTATAACATGAGATGTGATATCCAACTCCTTCCCATTCCAAACCTGAGACCCTTCCGATAGCATGAGATGTGATATCTCAATGCTTCAAAAACCAAACATGGGAACCATCCTATAACATGAGATGTGACATCCAAATCCTTCCCTTCCCAAACCTGAGACTCTTCCTATAGCATGAGATGTGATATCTCAATGCTTCTACCAAACCCGAAACCCTTCCTATAGCATGAGATGTGATATCCAACTCCTTCCCATTCCAATCCTGAGACACTTCCTATAGCATGAGATGTGATATCTCAATGCTTCTAATACCAAACCTGAGACCCGTCCTATAACATGAGATGTGATATCCAAATCCTTCCCCTTCCAAACCTGAGACCCTTCTTTTAGCATGAGATGTGATATCTAGCTCCTCCCATTCCAATCTTGAGACCCTTCCGATAGCATGAGATGTGATATCTCAATGCTTCTAATATCAAAACTGAAACCCTCCCTATAGCATGAGATGTGATATCTAAGTCCTTCCCATTCCAATCCTGAGACCCTTCCTATAGCATGAGATGTGATATCTCAATGCTTCTACCAAAACTGAGACCCTTCCTTTAGCATGAGATGTGATATCCAACTCCTTCCCATTCCAATCCTGAGACCCTTCCTATAGCATGAGATGTGATATATCAATGCTTCTAATACCAAACCTGAGATCCTTCCTATAACATGAGATGTGATATCCAACTCCTTCCCATTCCAATCCTGAGACACTTCCTATAGCATGAGATGTGATATCTCAATGCTTCTAATACCAAACCTGAGACCCGTCCTATAACATGAGATGTGATATCCAAATCCTTCCCCTTCCAAACCTGAGACCCTTCTTTTAGCATGAGATGTGATATCTAGCTCCTCCCATTCCAATCTTGAGACCCTTCCGATAGCATGAGATGTGATATCTCAATGCTTCTAATATCAAAACTGAGACCCTCCCTATAGCATGAGATGTGATATCCAACTCCTTCCCATTCCAATCCTGAGACCCTTCCAATAGCATGAGATGTGATATCTCAATGCTTCTAATACCAAAACTGAGATCCTTCCGATAGCATGAGATGTGATATCCAACTCCTTCCCATTCCAACCTGAGACCCTTCCTATAGCATGGGATGTGATATCTAGCTCCTCCCATTCCAATCTTGAGACCCTTCCGATAGCATGAGATGTGATATCTCAATGCTTCTAATATCAAAACTGAGACCCTCCCTATAGCATGAGATGTGATATCCAACTCCTTCCCATTCCAATCCTGAGACCCTTCCAATAGAATGAGATGTGATATCTCAATGCTTCTAATACCAAAACTGAGATCCTTCCGATAGCATGAGATGTGATATCCAACTCCTTCCCATTCCAACCTGAGACCCTTCCTATAGCATGGGATGGGATATCCAACTCCTTCCAAATCCAATCCTGATACCCTTCCGATAGCATGAGATGTGATATCAAACTCCCGTCCTATACCATGAGACTTGATATCTCAATGCTTCTAATACCAAACCTGAGACCGGTCCAATAACATGAGATGTGATATCCAAATCCTTCCCCTTCCAAACCTGAGACCCTTCCTATAACATGAGATGTGATATCCAAGTCCTTCCCATTCCAATCTTGAGACCCTTCCTATAGCATGAGATGTGATATCTCAATGCTTCTAATACCAAACCTGAGACCCTTCCTATAATATGAATTGTGATATCCAAGTCCTTCCCATTCCAATCCTGAGACCCTTCCGATAGCATTTATGTGATATCTCAATGCTTATACCAAACCTGAGACCCTTCCGATAGCATGAGATGTGATATCTCAATGCTTCTAATACCAAACCTGAGATCCTTCCTATAACATGAGATGTGATATCCAAACCCTTCCCCTTCCAAACCTTAGACCCTCCCTTTAGCACGAGATGTGATATCCAACTCCTTCCCATTCCAATCCTGAGACCCTTCTGATAGCATCAGATGTGATATCTCAATGCCTCTAATACCAAACCTGAGATCCTACCTCTAACATGAAATGTGATATCCAACTCCTTCCCCTTCCAACCCTGCGAGCCTTCCTATAGAATGAGATGTGATATCCAAGTCCTTCCAATTCCAATCCTGAGACCCTTCCTATAACATGAGATGTGATATCCAACTCCTTCCCATTCCAACCTTAGACCCTTCCTATAGCATGAGATGGGATATCCAACTCCTTCCAAATCCAATCCTGATACCCTTCCGATAGCATGAGATGTGATATCCCAATGCCTCTACAAAACCTGAGACCCATACCATGGCATGAGATGTGATATCAAACTCCTTCGCATTCCAATCCTGAGACCCTTCCTATAGCTTGAGATGTGATATCCAACTCCTTCCCATTCCAATTCTGAGACCCCTTCCTATACCATGAGACTTGATATCTCAATGCTTCTGATACCAAACCTGAGACCGGTCCTATAACATGAGATGTGATATCCAAATCCTTCCCCTTCCAAACCTTAGACCCTTCCGATAGCAGAGATGTGATATCTCAATGCTTATACCAAACCTGTGACCCTTCCTATTGCATGAGATGTCATATACAACTCCTTCCGATTCCAATCCTGAGACCCTTCCTATAGCATGAGATGGGTTATCTCAATGCTTATACCAAACCTGAGACACTTCCTATAGCATGAGATGTAATATCCAAATCCTTCCCATTCCAATCTTGAGACCCTTCCTATAACATGAGATGTGATATCCATCTCCTTCCCATTCCAACCTGCGACCCTTCCTCTAGCATGAGAAGGGATATCCAACTCCTTCCCAATCCAATCCTGAGACCCTTCCGATAGCATGAGATGTGATATCTCAATGCTTCTACCAAACCTGAGACCCTTCCTATGGCATGAGATGTGATATCCAACTCCTTCCCATTCCAATCCTGACACCCTTCCTATAGCATGAGATGTGATATCTCAATGCTTCTACCAAACCTGAGACCCTTCCTTTAGCATGAGATGTGATATCCAACTCCTTCCCATTCCAAACCTGAGACCCTTCCGATAGCATGAGATGTGATATCTCAATGCTTCTAAAACCAAACATGAGAACCATCCTATAACATGAGATGTGAAATCCAAATCCTTCCCTTCCCAAACCTGAGACCCATCCTATAGCTTGAGATGTGATATCAAACTCCTTCCCATTCCAATCCTGAGATAGCTTGAGATGTGATATCCAACTCCTTCCCATTCCAATCCTGAGACCCTTCCGATAGCATGAGATGTGATATCGCAATGCTTCTAATATCAAACCTGAGAACATCCCTATAGCATGAGATGTGATATCCAACTACTTCCCATTCCAATCCTGAGACCCTTCCTATAACATGAGATGTGATATCTCTATGCTTCTAATACCAAACCTGAGGCCCTTCCCGTAGTATATGTGATATCCAACTCCTTCCCATTCCAAACTTCTGACCCTTCCTGTAGCATGAAATGTGATTTCTCACCGCTTCCAATACAAAACCCGAGACCATTCCCACAGCCTGAGATTTGAAATCTCATTTCTTCCAATACCAAACCCAAAACCCTTCTGATAGGATGAGATTTACTATCTCACTCCTTAAAATACCAAACTCGAGTCCCTTCCTAAAGGATGTGATTTGATATCTCAGTGCTCTAATACCAAACCTGAGACCCTCCCTATAACAAGAGTTGTCATATCCAACTCCTTCCCATTCCAATCCTGAGACCCTTCCTATAGCATGACATGTGATATCTCAATGCTTCTAATACCAAACCTGAGATCCTTCCTATAACATGAGATGTGATATCCAATTCCTTCCCATTCCAAACCTGAGACCCTTCCTATTGGATGAGATGTGATATCCAACTCCTTCCCATTCCAACCCTGAGACCCTTCCTATACCATGAGATGTGATATCTCAATGCTTCTAATAAAAAACGTGGGACCCGTCCTATAACATGAGATATGATATCCAAATCAATCCCCTTCCAAACCTGAGACCCTTCCTTTAGCATGAGATGTGATATCCAAATACTTCCCATTCCAATCCTAAAACCTTTCCTATAGCATGAGATGTGATATCTCAATGTTTCTAATAAAAAACCTGAGACCCTTCCTATAGCAAGAGATGTGATATCCAAATCCTTCCCATTCCAATCCTGAGACCCTTCCTATAACATGAGATGTGATATCCAACTCCTTCCCATTCCAACCCGAGACCCTTCCTATAGCATGAGAAGGGATATCCAACTCCTTCCCAATCCAATCCTGAGACCCTTCCGATAGCAGAGATGTGATATCCAACTCCTTGCCATTCAAATCCTGAGATGCTCCCTATAACAAGAGATGTCATATCCAACTCCTTCCCATTCCAAACCTGAGACCCTTCCTTTAGCATGAGATGTGATATCCAAATTCTTCACATTCCAATCTGGAGACCCTTCCTATAGCATGAGATGTGATATCTCAATGCTTCTAATACCAAACCTGAGATCCTTCCTATGACATGAGATGTGATATCCAATTCCTCCCCCTTCCAAACCTTAGACCTTCCCTTTAGCATGAGATGTGATATCCAACTCCTTCCCATTCCAATCCTGAGACCCTTCTGATAGCATGAGATGTGATATCTCAATGCCTCTAATACCAAACCTGAGATCCTACCTCTAACATGAAATGTGATATCCAACTCCTTCCCCTTCCAACCCTGAGAGCCTTCCTATAGAATGAGATGTGATATCCAAGTCCTTCCCATTCCAATCCTGAGACCCTTCCTATAGCATGAGATGGGATATCCAACTCTTTCCAAATCCAATCCTGATACCCTTCCGATAGCATGAGATGTGATATCCCAATGCCTCTACAAAACCTGAGACCCATACCATGGCATGAGATGTGATATCAAACTCCTTCCCATTCCAATCCTGAGACCCTTCCTATAGCTTGAGATGTGATATCCAACTCCTTCCCATTCCAATTCTGAGACCCGTCCTATACCATGAGACTTGATATCTCAATGCTTCTAATATCAAACCTGAGACCGGTCCTATAACATGAGATGTGATATCCAAATCCTTCCCCTTCCAAACCTTAGACCCTTCCTATAGCATGAGATGTGATATCTCAATGCATCTAATACCAAACCTGAGACCCTTCCTATAACGAGATGGGATATCCAACTCCTTCCCATTCCAATCCTGAGACCCTTCCGATAGCAGAGATGTGATATCTCAATGTTTATACCAAACCTGTGACCCTTCCTATGGCATGAGATGTCATATACAACTCCTTCCGATTCCAATCCTGAGACCCTTCCTATAGCATGAGATGGGATATCTCAATGCTTATACCAAACCTGAGACCCTTCCTATAGCATGAGATGTGATATCCAACTCCTTCCCATTCCAATCCTGAGACCCTTCCTATAGCATGAGATGTGATATCTCAATACTTCTAATACCAAACCTGAGATCCTTCCTATAACATGAGATGTGACATAAAACTCCTTCCCATTCAATGTGACATCCAACTCCTTCCCATTCCAATCCTGAGACCCTTCCTATACCATGAGATGTGATATTTCAATGCTTCTAATACCAAACCTGAGACCCGTCCTAAAACATGAGATGTGAGATCCAAATCCTTCCCCTTCCAAACCTGAGACCTTTCCTTTAGCATGAGATGTGATATCCAACTCCTTCCCTTTCCAAACCTGAGACCCTTCCGATAGCATGAGATGTGATATCTCAATGCTTCTAAAACCAAACATGAGAACCATCCTATAACATGAGATGTGAAATCCAAATCCTTCCCTTTCCAAACCTGAGACCCTTCCTATAGCTTGAGATGTGATATCAAACTCCTTCCCATTCCAATCCTGAGATAGCTTGAGATGTGATATCCAACTCCTTCCCATTCCAATCCTGAGACCCTTCCTATACCATGAGATGTGATATCTCTATGCTTCTAATACCAAACCTGGGACCCATCCTAAAACATGAGATGTGAGATCCAAATCCTTCCCCTTCCAAACCTGAGACCCTTCCTATAGCTTGAGATGTGATATCAAACTCCTTCCCATTCCAATCCTGAGATAGCTTGAGATGTGATATCCAACTCCATCCCATTCCAATACTGAGACCCTTCCGATAGCATGAGATGTGATAGCTCAATGCTTCTAATATCAAAACTGAGACCCTCCCTATCGTATGAGATGTGATATCTAAGTCCTTCCCATTCCTATCCTGAGACCCTTCCGATAGCAGAGATGTGATATCTCAATGCTTATACCAAACCTGATGACCCTTCCTATGGCATGAGATGTGATATCCAACTCCTTCCCATTCCAATCCTGAGTTCATTCCTATAGCATGAGATGTGATATCTCAATGCTTCTATCAAACCTGAGACCCTTCCTTTAGCATGAGATGTGATATCCAACTCCTTCCCATTCCAATCCTGAGACTCTTCCTATAGCATGAGATGTGATATCTCAATGCTTCTAATATCAAACATGGGACCCGTCCTATAACATGAGATATGATATCCAAATCCTTCCCCTTCCAAACCTGAGACCCTTCCTTTAGCATGAGATGTGATATCCAAATCCTTCCCATTCCAATCCTGAAACCTTTCCTATAGCATGAGATGTGATATATCAATGTTTCTAATAAAAAACCTGAAACCCTTCCTATAGCAAGAGATGTGATATCCAAATCCTTCCCATTCCAATCCTGATACCCTTCCTATAACGAGATGTGATATCCAACTCCTTCCCATTCCAACCTGAGACCCTTCCTATAGCATGAGAAGGTATATCCAACTCCTTCCCATTCCAATCCTGAGACTCTTCCTATACCATGAGATGTGATATCTCAATGCTTCTAATAAAAAACCTGAGACCCTTCCTATAGCAAGAGATGTGATATCCAAATCCTTCCCATTCCAATCCTGAGATCCTTCCTATAACATGAGATGTGATATCCAATTCCTTCTCATTCCAATCTTGAGACCCTTCCTATACCATGAGATGTGATATCTCAATGCTTCTAATACCAAACCTGGGACCCGTCCTATAACATGAGATGTGATATCCAAATCCTTCCCCTTCCAAACCTGAGACCCTTCCTATAGCATGAGATGTGATATCTCAATGTTTCTAATAAAAAACCCGAGACCCTTCCTATAGCAAGAGATGTAATATCCAAATCCTTCCCATTCCAATCTTGAGACCCTTCCTATAACATGAGATGTGATATCCAACTCCTTCCCATTCCAACCTGAGATCCTTCCTATAGCATGAGAAGGGAGATATCCAACTCCTTCCCAATCCAATCCTGAGACCCTTCCTATAGCATGAGATGTGATATCCAAATCCTTCACATTCCAATCATGAGACCCTTCCTATAGCATGAGATGTGATATCTCAATGCTTCTAATACCAAACCTGAGATCCTTCCTATAACATGAGATGTGATATCCAACTCCTTCCCATTCCAAACCTGAGACCCTTCCGATAGCATGAGATGTGATATCTCAATGCTTGTAAAACCAAACATGAGAACCATCCTATAACATGAGATGTGATATCCAACTCCTTCCCATTCCAAACCTGAGACCCTTCCGATAGCATGAGATGTGATATCTCAATGCTTCTAATACCAAACCTGAGACCCTTCCTATAGCAAGAGATGTGATATCCAAATCCTTCCCATTCCAATCCTGAGATCCTTCCTATAACATGAGATGTGATATCCAATTCCTTCTCATTCCAATCCTGAGACCCTTCCTATACCATGAGATGTGATATCTCAATGCTTCTATCAAACCTGAGACCCTTCCTTTAGCATGAGATGTGATATCCAACTCCTTCCCATTTCAATCCTGAGACTCTTCCTATAGCATGAGATGTGATATCTCAATGCTTCTTATATCAAACATGGGACCCGTCCTATAACATGAGATATGATATCCAAATCCTTCCCCTTCCAAACCTGAGACCCTTCCTTTAGCATGAGATGTGATATCCAAATCCTTCCCATTCCAATCCTGAAACCCTTCCTATAGCATGAGATGTGATATATCAATGTTTCTAATAAAAAACCTGAAACCCTTCCTATAGCAAGAGATGTGATATCCAAATCCTTCCCATTCCAATCCTGATACCCTTCCTATAACGAGATGTGATATCCAACTCCTTCCCATTCCAATCCTGAGACTCTTCCTATACCATGAGATGTGATATCTCAATGCTTCTAATAAAAAACCTGAGACCCTTCCTATAGCAAGAGATGTGATATCCAAATCCTTCCCATTCCAATCCTGAGATCCTTCCTATAACATGAGATGTGATATCCAATTCCTTCTCATTCCAATCCTGAGACCCTTCCTATACCATGAGATGTGATATCTCAATGCTTCTAATACCAAACCTGGGACCCGTCCTATAACATGAGATGTGATATCCAAATCCTTCCCCTTCCAAACCTGAGACCCTTCCTATAGCATGAGATGTGATATCTCAATGTTTCTAATAAAAAACCCGAGACCCTTCCTATAGCAAGAGATGTAATATCCAAATCCTTCCCATTCCAATCTTGAGACCCTTCCTATAACATGAGATGTGATATCCAACTCCTTCCCATTCCAACCTGAGATCCTTCCTATAGCATGAGAAGGGAGATATCCAACTCCTTCCCAATCCAATCCTGAGACCCTTCCTATAGCATGAGATGTGATATCTCAATGCTTCTAATACCAAACCTGAGATCCTTCCTATAACATGAGATGTGATATCCAACTCCTTCCCATTCCAAACCTGAGACCCTTCCGATAGCATGAGATGTGATATCTCAATGCTTGTAAAACCAAACATGAGAACCATCCTATAACATGAGATGTGATATCCAACTCCTTCCCATTCCAAACCTGAGACCCTTCCGATAGCATGAGATGTGATATCTCAATGCTTCAAAAACCAAACATGGGAACCATCCTATAACATGAGATGTGACATCCAAATCCTTCCCTTCCCAAACCTGAGACTCTTCCTATAGCATGAGATGTGATATCTCAATGCTTCTACCAAACCTGAAACCCTTCCTATAGCATGAGATGTGATATCCAACTCCTTCCCATTCCAATCCTGAGACACTTCCTATAGCATGAGATGTGATATCTCAATGCTTCTAATACCAAACCTGAGACCCGTCCTATAACATGAGATGTGATATCCAAATCCTTCCCCTTCCAAACCTGAGACCCTTCTTTTAGCATGAGATGTGATATCTAGCTCCTCCCATTCCAATCTTGAGACCCTTCCGATAGCATGAGATGTGATATCTCAATGCTTCTAATATCAAAACGGAGACCCTCCCTATAGCATGAGATGTGATATCTAAGTCCTTCCCATTCCAATCCTGAGACCCTTCCTATAGCATGAGATGTGATATCTCAATGCTTCTACCAAAACTGAGACCCTTCCTTTAGCATGAGATGTGATATCCAACTCCTTCCCATTCCAATCCTGAGACCCTTCCTATAGCATGAGATGTGATATATCAATGCTTCTAATACCAAACCTGAGATCCTTCCTATAACATGAGATGTGATATCCAACTCCTTCCCATTCCAATCCTGAGACCCTTCCAATAGCATGAGATGTGATATCTCAATGCTTCTAATACCAAAACTGAGATCCTTCCGATAGCATGAGATGTGATATCCAACTCCTTCCCATTCCAACCTGAGACCCTTCCTATAGCATGGGATGGGATATCCAACTCCTTCCAAATCCAATCCTGATACCCTTCCGATAGCATGAGATGTGATATCAAACTCCCGTCCTATACCATGAGACTTGATATCTCAATGCTTCTAATACCAAACCTGAGACCGGTCCAATAACATGAGATGTGATATCCAAATCCTTCCCCTTCCAAACCTGAGACCCTTCCTATAACATGAGATGTGATATCCAAGTCCTTCCCATTCCAATCTTGAGACCCTTCCTATAGCATGAGATGTGATATCTCAATGCTTCTAATACCAAACCTGAGACCCTTCCTATAATATGAATTGTGATATCCAAGTCCTTCCCATTCCAATCCTGAGACCCTTCCGATAGCATTTATGTGATATCTCAATGCTTATACCAAACCTGAGACCCTTCCGATAGCATGAGATGTGATATCTCAATGCTTCTAATACCAAACCTGAGGTCCTTCCTATAACATGAGATGTGATATCCAAACCCTTCCCCTTCCAAACCTTAGACCCTCCCTTTAGCACGAGATGTGATATCCAACTCCTTCCCATTCCAATCCTGAGACCCTTCTGATAGCATCAGATGTGATATCTCAATGCCTCTAATACCAAACCTGAGATCCTACCTCTAACATGAAATGTGATATCCAACTCCTTCCCCTTCCAACCCTGCGAGCCTTCCTATAGAATGAGATGTGATATCCAAGTCCTTCCCATTCCAATCCTGAGACCCTTCCTATAACATGAGATGTGATATCCAACTCCTTCCCATTCCAACCTTAGACCCTTCCTATAGCATGAGATGGGATATCCAACTCCTTCCAAATCCAATCCTGATACCCTTCCGATAGCATGAGATGTGATATCCCAATGCCTCTACAAAACCTGAGACCCATACCATGGCATGAGATGTGATATCAAACTCCTTCGCATTCCAATCCTGAGACCCTTCCTATAGCTTGAGATGTGATATCCAACTCCTTCCCATTCCAATTCTGAGACCCCTTCCTATACCATGAGACTTGATATCTCAATGCTTCTAATACCAAACCTGAGACCGGTCCTATAACATGAGATGTGATATCCAAATCCTTCCCCTTCCAAACCTTAGACCCTTCCGATAGCAGAGATGTGATATCTCAATGCTTATACCAAACCTGTGACCCTTCCTATTGCATGAGATGTCATATACAACTCCTTCCGATTCCAATCCTGAGACCCTTCCTATAGCATGAGATGGGTTATCTCAATGCTTATACCAAACCTGAGACACTTCCTATAGCATGAGATGTAATATCCAAATCCTTCCCATTCCAATCTTGAGACCCTTCCTATAACATGAGATGTGATATCCATCTCCTTCCCATTCCAACCTGCGACCCTTCCTCTAGCATGAGAAGGGATATCCAACTCCTTCCCAATCCAATCCTGAGACCCTTCCGATAGCATGAGATGTGATATCTCAATGCTTCTACCAAACCTGAGACCCTTCCTATGGCATGAGATGTGATATCCAACTCCTTCCCATTCCAATCCTGACACCCTTCCTATAGCATGAGATGTGATATCTCAATGCTTCTACCAAACCTGAGACCCTTCCTTTAGCATGAGATGTGATATCCAACTCCTTCCCATTCCAAACCTGAGACCCTTCCGATAGCATGAGATGTGATATCTCAATGCTTCTAAAACCAAACATGAGAACCATCCTATAACATGAGATGTGAAATCCAAATCCTTCCCTTCCCAAACCTGAGACCCATCCTATAGCTTGAGATGTGATATCAAACTCCTTCCCATTCCAATCCTGAGAAGCTTGAGATGTGATATCCAACTCCTTCCCATTCCAATCCTGAGACCCTTCCGATAGCATGAGATGTGATATCGCAATGCTTCTAATATCAAACCTGAGAACATCCCTATAGCATGAGATGTGATATCCAACTCCTTCCCATTCCAATCCTGAGACCCTTCCTATAACATGAGATGTGATATCTCTATGCTTCTAATACCAAACCTGAGGCCCTTCCCGTAGTATATGTGATATCCAACTCCTTCCCATTCCAAACTTCTGACCCTTCCTGTAGCATGAAATGTGATTTCTCACCGCTTCCAATACAAAACCCGAGACCATTCCCACAGCCTGAGATTTGAAATCTCATTTCTTCCAATACCAAACCCAAAACCCTTCTGATAGGATGAGATTTACTATCTCACTCCTTAAAATACCAAACTCGAGTCCCTTCCTAAAGGATGTGATTTGATATCTCAGTGCTCTAATACCAAACCTGAGACCCTCCCTATAACAAGAGTTGTCATATCCAACTCCTTCCCATTCCAATCCTGAGACCCTTCCTATAGCATGAGATGTGATATCTCAATGCTTCTAATACCAAACCTGAGATCCTTCCTATAACATGAGATGTGATATCCAATTCCTTCCCATTCCAAACCTGAGACCCTTCCTATTGGATGAGATGTGATATCCAACTCCTTCCCATTCCCACCCTGAGACCCTTCCTATACCATGAGATGTGATATCTCAATGCTTCTAATAAAAAACGTGGGCCCCGTCCTATAACATGAGATATGATATCCAAATCAATCCCCTTCCAAACCTGAGACCCTTCCTTTAGCATGAGATGTGATATCCAAATACTTCCCATTCCAATCCTAAAACCTTTCCTATAGCATGAGATGTGATATCTCAATGTTTCTAATAAAAAACCTGAGACCCTTCCTATAGCAAGAGATGTGATATCCAAATCCTTCCCATTCCAATCCTGAGACCCTTCCTATAACATGAGATGTGATATCCAACTCCTTCCCATTCCAACCCGAGACCCTTCCTATAGCATGAGAAGGGATATCCAACTCCTTCCCAATCCAATCCTGAGACCCTTCCGATAGCAGTTATGTGATATCCAACTCCTTGCAATTCAAATCCTGAGACCCTCCCTATAACAAGAGATGTCATATCCAACTCCTTCCCATTCCAAACCTGAGACCCTTCCTTTAGCATGAGATGTGATATCCAAATTCTTCACATTCCAATCTGGAGACCCTTCCTATAGCGTGAGATGTGATATCTCAATGCTTCTAATACCAAACCTGAGATCCTTCCTATAACATGAGATGTGATATCCAACTCCTTCCCATTCCAAACCTGAGACCCTTCCGATAGCATGAGATGTGATATCTCAATGCTTCAAAAACCAAACATGAGAACCATCCTATAACATGAGATGTGAAATCCAAATCCTTCCATTCCCAAACCTGAGACTCTTCCTATAGCATGAGATGTGATATCTCAATGCTTCTACCAAACCTGAAACCCTTCCTATAGCATGAGATGTGATATCCAACTCCTTCCCATTCCAATCCTGAGACACATCCTATAGCATGAGATGTGATATCACAATGCTTCTAATACCAAACCTGAGACCCGTCCTATAACATGAGATGTGATATCCAAATCCTTCCCCTTCCAAACCTGAGACCCTTCCTTTAGCATGAGATGTGATATCCAGCTCCTCCCATTCCAATCCTGAGACCCTTCCTATAGCATGAGATGGGATATTCAACTCCTTCCAAATCCAATCCCGATACCCTTCCGATAGCATGAGATGTGATATCCCAATGCTTCTACAAAACCTGAGACCCATACCATGGCATGAGATGTGATATCAAACTCCTTCCCATTCCAATCCTGAGACCCTTCCTATAGCTTGAGATGTGATATCCAACTCCTTCCCATTCCAATTCTGAGACCCGTCCTATACCATGAGACTTGATATCTCAATGCTTCTAATACCAAACCTGAGACCGGTCCTATAACATGAGATGTGATACCCAAATCCTTCCCCTTCCAAACCTTAGGCCCTTCCTATAGCATGAGATGTGATATCTCAATGCTTCTAATACCAAACCTGAGACCCTTCCTATAACGAGATGGGATATCCAACTCCTTCCCAATCCAATCCTGAGACCCTTCCGATAGCAGAGATTTGATATCTCAATGCTTGTACCAAACCTGAGACCCTTCCTATGACATGAGATGTGATATCCAACTCCTTCCCATTCCAATCCTGACACCCTTCCTATCGCATGAGATGTGATATCTCAATGCTTCTACCAAACCTGAGACCCTTCCTTTAGCATGAGATGTGATATCCAAATCCTTCCCATTCCAAACCTGAGACCCTTCCGATAGCATGAGATGTGATATCTCAATGCTTCTAAAACCAAACATGAGAACCATCCTATAACATGAGATGTGAAATCCAAATCCTTCCCTTCCCAAACCTGAGACCCATCCTATAGCTTGAGATGTGATATCAAACTCCTTCCCATTCCAATCCTGAGATAGCTTGAGATGTGATATCCAACTCCTTCCCATTCCAATCCTGAGACCCTTCCGATAGCATGAGATGTGATATCTCAATGCTTCTAATATCAAACCTGAAAACATCCCTATAGCATGAGATGTGATATCCAATGTTAAGACGGATTTCTGAACTCTGTCCTGGCGGCGCAGAAGTTCAGAAGGCCAACCTAATTACTTGGAACAGGGTAACCTCTGGACGAGCCAGACCAATCAAGGTAGCGATCGCGGCGGTCAAGACTAGGTCTCAAGAGGGGTGAGGGTGACTGAAAGCCCGCAATGAGCACACAGAGCAAGAGCGCTTACAAACTACTCCAAACAGGTGTTATATCAAAAATATAAACACATTTATTTTAAGGCCTTTAAAACAACGACCGTAGCGAGAAAATCACAATATCACAATATTAAACCAACACATACCATATCAACACAATATATATACAAATACACAGTCGCAAGCGTTTAAAGCACGAAATATGTAGTCCACCTGAAAGGGAAGGAAAACAGGCAGTGCGATAATGCTTTCGACTCAGTTCGCCTTCAGAGGCACCTAACTAGATGGAAGCCCTGCGAAGAGTGGAGCCTTGTGCTCAAAGTACCTGCACGCGCTGGTGCCAACGGGCAAAAGGAGAAGCTCTTCGGAGGAAGTCAGGCAGTTCGGGTTAGTGCACAACAGAAGAAGAACAGGTTCCGCGACTCAAGCGCAGCCTCCACAGCGAGTAGAAGCAAAGCGCGAGTACGGACGAAAAGGGTGCTGTTTTTACACAGCGGGGAAAAGCAATGGGCTACTGCAGGAGGGCGACCAGATCCTAGCTATACTACTCACCGGTCCCCGAAGCAAGCAGACCCAGGCTTCTCCACGTTAGTTTCAGCAGCTGGCAGGTTCAGAAGAGCAGTCAACGCCTCGTAGTCGTGTAGAGCAAAAAGACGTCCCAATCGACGAAACCGGCACAGTTTGTTGTCGCAGCAGGACAACGGAGCGGCCGTGCGTACCTGAGTCAAAAGTACACTCCTCCCTTCAGACCTGGGAACGCCAAGTGCACGAAGCGTGGGAGAGTGACAAGGACTCGAGATACTGCACAACCTGGCTGCGGTTACAGAACAAGACTCCCTTGTAAGCTGGTCAGTCAACTGGATGGCCCAGAGACGCTTCCGAAGGCTTACTTGGCAGGAGATGATGAAGATGCCGGGAATAGCTGTTCCTGCTATTCCAAAGGTCGAAGCACCAGTACAGGCCTTCTGGTTCGATCAAAGGAGGACAGGGGCTCTCAGGACGACAGCAGTGCAAAGGAGGATTCCTTCAGCGGGTCACCAGCGATTCCTCGGTCCAGCCTCTTGGTTGCAGGATACTTGGCTCCTGTATTCCTTCGTTCGTGAGAACTCAGGAGATCGACATGGTAGTGGTGTTTCCAGCCCCCTCTTATCCACGGTTCCCTTCGCGCCAAAACGGAGGGGAGCCAATGGGAGATCCGCTCATCAACACACACACCATACGTGGACCAATCACGGACCACGGTGGTCCCAGGCATTCACACCACCCTAGACTCTCTGGCACCCAGGATGTGTATTGGGACCAGACATCCCAGCCCACACCCTGGAGGCACACAAACGACATGTAGAAGCCAGCGAAAGCATCCGTGTTTCGCGGGAAAGTACATGCCCAAATAAGGAAGGCCCCGGGTCGCTCGACCTGGGGAAGGTGAAGGGAGCAAGACGGTCAGTGGACAAGACAAAGGAGCCTTGTGGTCTGGCCATTTTGGGAGCCAGGCCACCATTTTGGGTTCAGTGCAAAAAAAGCGCTCAGAACGCCAAAAGGAGCTCAAAATACACAAATCGATCGCTGCCACCATTCCAGTCCCTGAATGACTTGCACCGATCAAACACCATCCTAAACGAGTATCTAGGGCCTGTAGAAGGCTAGAGACCCAAGAGAGCTGTAACTTAGCTTACAGTGCCCTCTTGTGTCATGTTGCACTAAAGCTGCAACACGATAAAAGAAACTACGGGAAACAGCGTTCCCCGGTACTGACTGTCTTAAGGGCATGTCAGTTTCCCCGTAAGAAAGGAGCGAAAGCCCAGAGGAGTGCGGCAGAAGGCTGTACTTCTCTGGCAAAGTCAAGAACAAGGTGAAAACAACAGCAAAAAGTTTAGGGGTTGCCACATGGAAGGAAAATTACCTACAATTACGAAATCTTTCCTAACACTCGCCCCTCCCAGACTATGGACAGGTGGAACTAATCCACCCCTGGATGAGTCTCTTGTTCAGGTCGGTTAAACATTCTGGACAACCCATCAGCATTGCTATGTTGGACACCTGGCCTATGCTCAATAGTGAAGTCGAAGCCTTGTAGACTTATGGACCACCTAAGCAACTTTGGATTCTCCCCCTTCATGTTCATTAGCCACTTTAACGGCTTATGGTCAGTTTGCACAGTGAAGTGGGTCCCATAGAGGTAGGGCCTCAGCTTCCTTAGGGCCCACACAACAGAGAAACATTCTTTCTCTACCGTGGACCATCTGAGCTCTCTGTCCTTAAGCTGGCGACTAATAAAACCGATAGGGTGTTCCTTACCCTTCTCATCTACTTGTGATAGTACAGCTCCTATCCCAGTGTCAGAGGCGTCCGTCTGCACGATAAAAGGTCTTTGATAATCAGGGGCCCTGAGGACAGGGGCCTGGCACAAGGAGTCTTTTAAGCCATTGAAGGCCTTCTCACACTCGTCGGTCCAAGTTACCTTCTTGGGTTTCTTCGGAGTTGTGAGAGCAGTCAGAGGAGCAGCTATGGTGCCATAGTCTGCCATAAAATTGCGGTAATACCCCGTGAGTCCTAAGAAGGCCCTCACTTGGGTTTGCGTAGTGGGGGTAGGCCAGTCTTGTACTGCTTGTACTTTACTGGGTAGAGGCTGTATCCTCCCTCCACCTACTTCATGTCCAAGGTAAACCACTGAGCCTTGTCCAATCTGGCATTTACTAGCCTTTATGGTCAGGTGTGCTTTCTGAAGAGCCTGGAGCACAATCCCGAGGTGTTTCACATGGTCTTCCCAGGTGGCACTGAAAACTGCTATATCGTCCAGATATGCAAGACAGAATTCGTCCAACCCATTCAACACATGATTCACAAGCCTCTGGAAAGTGGCAGGTGCATTCTTCAACCCGAACGGCATTACCCGGAATTGGTAAAGGCCGTCTGGAGTAGAAAATGCTGTCTTCTCCTTGGCATGTTCTGCTAAAGCTATTTGCCAATAGCCAGCAGTGAGGTCAAACGTGCTGAGGTACTTGGAGGCACCCAAAGTATCCACCAGCTCATCTGTTCGAGGCAAGGGGTGTGCATCTGTCTTGGTGACAGCATTCAGAGCCCTGTAATCCACGCAGAACCTCAATTCAGAAGTGCCTGCCTTTGGAACCAAAACCACAGGGCTGGACCAAGGACTACTAGAGGGTTCAATCACCCCAAGGTCTAACATCTTGTTGACCTCGGTCTTAATATAAGACCGTACTTTATCCGACATCCTGTATCCCCTACTTTTGGTAGGTACACTGTCTCCTGTGTCAATGTTATGTTTGCACCAAGGTGTCAAACCAGGGGACTGTGAAAACAGGGGGGAAAACTGCCTAAGCAAACTTTTCACCTCAGCCTGCTGATCAGAAGTCAGGTGAGGGGCCACGCGGACACCCTCGAAGGAGCTATCTGAAGGACCGCCTTGGAACAGGTCGGGGAGAGGTTCAGACTCCTCTTCATCAACGTCTGAAGCCAGTAGCAGTGCTGCGATTTCGACTCTTGGGACGAAAGCCTTCAGCCTATTCACGTGAAACACTTTTGGAGCCTGTCCAGGCCTTCCAAGGTCCACTAAATAGTTCACCTCACCCAGGGGCTCCACCACTGTGTAAGGGCCTGACCATTTGTCCTGTAAAGCTCGAGGCCTTATGGGATTCATGATCAGGACTTGCTGACCAGGTGTAAAGTTGATGAGGGAAGCTTTCTGGTCGTACCAATGTTTCACCAGTGCTTGCCCTGCCTTCAATTTATCACTAGCCAAGCCCATCAGAAGTACCATCCGTTTTCTGAGCCCTAGCACATAATCAACTACATTGGTAGTAACAGGGGGAGTGAGTGGGCATCTCCCATCCCTCTTTGACGATGGCTAAGGGTCCCCGTACGGGATGACCGAACAGAAGTTCGAAGGGGCTGAAGCCAACACCCTCCTGTGGTACCTCTCGGTAGGCAAACAGTAAACATGGTAAAAGAAGATCCCATTTTCTTCTCTGGGGCTCCTCCAGAGCCCCAATCATGCTCTTTAACGTTCTGTTGAAACGTTCCACCAGACCATTGGTCTGGGGGTGGTATGCAGAAGAGAACTTGTAGGTGACCCCACATTCTTTCCACATAGCCTGCATATACTTCGACATAAAGTTGCTGCCACGATCTGACACAACTTCTTTAGGGAAGCCAACCCTAGTAAATATGCCTAGTAAAGCTTTTGCAACTGACTTGGCAGTTACAGTTTTCAATGGGATGGCCTCAGGATACCTGGTTGCATGGTCGACCAGCACCAGGATAAACCTATTGCCCGAGGATGTTTGCGGGCCAAGGGGACCAACGATGTCGATCCTTACCCTTTCAAATGGTACCCCCACAACTGGGAGCGGTACCAACGGAGCTTGGATTGTCGCGCCAACCTTACCAGACAACTGGCAGGAGGCACAACTCCTGCAGTGACTTTCTACTTGCACCCCCATCTTGGGCCAGTAGAAGTGCATGGATAACCTTTGCTTGGTCCTCTTCATACCAAGGTGACCAGCAAGGGGAACTTCATGCGCCAACTGCAGGAGGAAGGGCCTAACAGCAAGGGGAACCACCAACCTCCTATGGTCTCCTTCTGTAGACTCTGTGGGCTCACTATACAGGAGTCCACCTTCCCAATAAATCCTATGCGTCCCACGAGGTTCACCCTCAAGCTGGGAGCAGGCCTGTCTCCTTAGGCCTTCCAGAGATGGGCACTCACGTTGGCCTTTACTGAATTCGTCCCTATCAGGACCTCCTTCAACTAACAAGTCTTTTAGTTCAGGATGATCGTTGGGGTCGAATACTTCAGGCATCGCCACCTCCTCGTCAGGCCCGGGCGATTGACCAACTTCCTCCACCGCAGTGGTAGGCGAGCTCGGGGGAATATTCTCTTTCCCTCGTCGTGACTTGTTGACTCCTTTCGCCTTGGGTTTCCCCTTCGGCTGGGGCGGCGTATTGGACTTGGCCAATGCTGCCCGTGCTTGAGACCGTGTGTAGGGTCTTTCGGCAGTGTCTCCTACGAGCCCTAAAGCTCTGAGATCATTACCTAACAAGACCTTTCCCGGGACGTTTCTCTGAATGCTCACTGGAATCCTGACTGCTGTACCATTTAAAGTAAGATTTACAGGTATAACGGGAAACATATGGAGGGGGCCGTCAGCCAACTTAGTGGGCATCAGAGTAGCTCTGGCAACTTCCTCTGAGTCTACCAAGGTAGAATCCACTACAGTGGGACTGCACCCACTATCCCTAAGAGCTGGAGTATCTACTCCATTGATCAGCACACTGTCTTTAAAGTAGTGCTTGGTATTATCCGGAATCCTAGCATACGCCTCTGCGACTTTAGGCTCCCAGGAACCCAGGGACACTAAAACTACCTCAGCCTCTATTCCGCTGGGAAATGAGTCTGAGGAGAAGGATGCTCCTGTAATCTCTTCTTCCTCGTAGGAGGAGAAGGCCAGATTAGCGGAGTGGACCCCCAAAGGTCTAACCTTACAACGGGGATCCCCCTTCATGGTCAGTTGCTCCACAAGCAAAACAAGATCCAATGGGTCTGTTTACATAGGGAGGCTTATTGTAACCAGAGTTCTGTTTCGGAGGCGGACCTCCACTACCCTGTGAGTTCTCTTGTGTCTTACCCTTGTTTTTCTTTTTGTGGCCCTTATGGGAAGAAGATTTAGCAGATTCTCCACCCTCCATATCTTTGGACTTTTTCCCTTCCTCCTGCTTACCAGGATGA
Organism: Ambystoma mexicanum; assembly: GCF_040938575.1. Lineage (NCBI taxonomy): Eukaryota > Metazoa > Chordata > Amphibia > Caudata > Ambystomatidae > Ambystoma > Ambystoma mexicanum. The sequence goes on from NW_027182433.1 coordinate 2,346,617, forward strand.
GTTTTGTCCTTATGGGACACTCGATGTGACACCCATAAGTCGGCTGCAATGGCCAGCTTCTTAGGATCTATCTCCTTCGAATCGGCCAAATGCTGCTCGAAGGTAGAAACCTTGTAACCCTCGACCCAGCCAGTTAAGTTTTCAAGGATTCAGTGACATAAGATACCCAAGTACCACCTTCCTTTTTCTTATACTCTCTAAAACGTTTCAAATATTGGGCCGGAGTCTTCCCAAACTTTAAAATGAGAGTTTGCTTTAACATTGCGAAATCAGCTCGCTCAGCCTTCGACATCTCCATAATGGCACTACAGCCAGAATGGGGCAGTCTGCTGAGTAACCAGGGAATCTTATCAGCATTGTCAACTTCTTGGACCTCGCATGCATATTCAAACGCATTCAGCCAGTCCATAATGTCATTCCTTTCTTCATACACACTGAGCAGATCTTTCGGAAACCGTGGATGAGAGGAGGCCCCAGACCCATGTCCAGGACCCTTGGACCCATTTGCAACCTGAAGCTTGGCCAGTTCCAACTGGTGATCCCTGTCTTTTTGTTTTTCTGCCTGTTCGATTTTTAGTTTGGCTATGCTGAATTCAAGCTCCTGCTGCCTAAACCGCAGCGCTTGCTTCTTGAATTCAAGCATAGCCTCCCCATCAGCACTGGCAGAGGAAACATTAGACATCTCGTCCTCCCTGTCCTCGTGGTCGCGATGGATCAGTGCGGCGGCAGAACCGTCGGTTCTACCAGTGAGAGCAGCCCCACCACCTTCCGCACTGTCCTCAGAAGTTATAGCGTCAAGCTGCGCTTCTTGCCACGCCACGATTCTTTGGATCATTTCCAATTTTGTGCCTTGAGAGGAAACACCTCTCTCCGCACACATCTTTTTCAGCGTTTCTGATTTGGAAGCATTTAAAGTTAACAACGTACTTGTTTCCATACTGTGTGATAGGACTATGGCCTTTTTAAAGTTATACTACAACAATTCACTACGTGTACTGTTTGGAATAACCTGAAATGCCCTAGTTCGTGCGCAACACTGGATACCCTCAGTCGTATCCCACCGCTGTACACCAATTTGTTAAGACGGATTTCTGAACTCTGTCCTGGCGGCGCAGAAGTTCAGAAGGCCAACCTAATTACTTGGAACAGGGTAACCTCTGGACGAGCCAGACCAATCAAGGTAGCAATCGCGGCGGTCAAGACTAGGTCTCAAGAGGGGTGAGGGTGACTGAAAGCCCGCAATGAGCACACAGAGCAAGAGCGCTTACAAACTACTCCAAACAGGTGTTATATCAAAAATATAAACACATTTATTTTAAGGCCTTTAAAACAACGACCGTAGCGAGAAAATCACAATATCACAATATTAAACCAACACATACCATATCAACACAATATATATACAAATACACAGTCGCAAGCGTTTAAAGCACGAAATATGTAGTCCACCTGAAAGGGAAGGAAAACAGGCAGTGCGATAATGCTTTCGACTCAGTTCGCCCTCAGAGGCACCTAAATAGATGGAAGTCCAAGCCCTGCGAAGAGTGGAGCCTTGTGCTCAAAGTACCTGCACGCGCTGGTGCCAACGGGCAAAAGGAGAAGCTCTTCGGAGGAAGTCAGGCAGTTCGGGTTAGTGCACAACAGAAGAAGAACAGGTTCCGCGACTCAAGCGCAGCCTCCACAGCGAGTAGAAGCAAAGCGCGAGTACGGACGAAAAGGGTGCTGTTTTTACACAGCGGGGAAAAGCAATGGGCTACTGCAGGAGGGCGACCAGATCCTAGCTATACTACTCACCGGTCCCCGAAGCAAGCAGACCCAGGCTTCTCCACGTTAGTTTCAGCAGCTGGCAGGTTCAGAAGAGCAGGGAACGCCTCGTAGTCGTGTAGAGCAAAAAGACGTCCCAATCGACGAAACCGGCACAGTTTGTTGTCGCAGCAGGACAACGGAGCGGCCGTGCGTACCTGAGTCAAAAGTACACTCCTCCCTTCAGACCTGGGAACGCCAAGTGCACGAAGCGTGGGAGAGTGACAAGGACTCGAGATACTGCACAACCTGGCGGCGGTTACAGAGCAAGACTCCCTTGTAAGCTGGTCAGTCAACTGGATGGCCCAGAGACGCTTCCGAAGGCTTACTTGGCAGGAGATGATGAAGATGCCGGGAATAGCTGTTCCTGCTATTCCAAAGGTCGAAGCACCAGTACAGGCCTTCTGGTTCGATCAAAGGAGGACAGGGGCTCTCAGGACGACAGCAGTGCAAAGGAGGATTCCTTCAGCGGGTCACCAGCGATTCCTCGGTCCAGCCTCTTGGTTGCAGGATACTTGGCTCCTGTATTCCTTCGTTCGTGAGAACTCAGGAGATCGACATGGTAGTGGTGTTTCCAGCCCCCTCTTATCCACGGTTCCCTTCGCGCCAAAACGGAGGGGAGCCAATGGGAGATCCGCTCATCAACACACACACCATACGTGGACCAATCACGGACCACGGTGGTCCCAGGCATTCACACCACCCTAGACTCTCTGGTACCCAGGATGTGTATTGGGACCAGACATCCCAGCCCACACCCTGGAGGCACACAAACGACATGTAGAAGCCCGCGAAAGCATCCGTGTTTCGCGGGAAAGTACATGCCCAAATAAGGAAGGCCCCGGGTCGCTCGACCTGGGGAAGGTGAAGGGAGCAAGACGGTCAGTGGACAAGACAAAGGAGCCTCGTGGTCTGGCCATTTTGGGAGCCAGGCCACCATTTTGGGTTCAGTGCAAAAAACGTGCTCAGAACGCCAAAAGGAGCTCAAAATACACAAATCGATCGCTGCCACCATTCCAGTCCCTGAATGACTTGCACCGATCAAACACCATCCTAAACGAGTATCTAGGGCCTGTAGAAGGCTAGAGACCCAAGAGAGCTGTAACTTAGCTTACAGTGCCCTCTTGTGTCATGTTGCACTAAAGCTGCAACACGATAAAAGAAACTACGGGAAACAGCGTTCCCCGGTACTGACTGTCTTAAGGGCATGTCAGTTTCCCCGTAAGAAAGGAGCGAAAGCCCAGAGGAGTGCGGCAGAAGGCTGTACTTCTCTGGCAAAGTCAAGAACAAGGTGAAAACAACAGCAAAAAGTTTAGGGGTTGCCACATGGAAGGAAAATTACCTACAATTACGAAATCTTTCCTAACATCCAACTCCTTCCCATTCCAATCCTGAGACCCTTCCTATAACATGAGATGTGATATCTCTATGCTTCTAATACCAAACCTGAGGCCCTTCCCGTAGTATATGTGATATCCAACTCCTTCCCTTCCCAAACCTGAGACCCTTCCTATAACGAGATGGGATATCCAACTCCTTCCCATTCCAATCCTGAGACCCTTCCGATAGCAGAGATGTGATATCTCAATGCTTATACCAAACCTGAGTCCCTTCCTATGGCATGAGATGTCTTATACAAATCCTGAGACCCTTCCTATAGCTTGAGATGTGATATCAAACTCCTTCCCATTCAATGTGATATCCAACTCCTTCCCATTCCAATCCTGAGACCCTTCCTATACCATGAGATGTGATATTTCAATGCTTCTAATACCAAACCTGAGACCCGTCCTAAAACATGAGATGTGAGATCCAAATCCTTCCCCTTCCAAACCTGAGACCTTTCCTTTAGCATGAGATGTGATATCCAACTCCTTCCCATTCCAAACCTGAGACCCTTCCTATAGCATGAGATGTTATATCTTAATGCTTCTAAAACCAAACCTGAGAACCATCCTATAACATGTGAACTCCAAATCCTTCCCTTTCCAAACCTGAGACCCTTCCGATAGCATGAGATGTGGTATCTCAATGCTACTAAAACCAAACATGAGAACCATCCTATAACATGAGATGTGAAATCCAAATCCTTCCCTTTCCAAACCTGAGACCCTTCCTATAGCTTGAGATGTGATATCAAACTCCTTCCCATTCCAATCCTGAGATAGCTTGAGATGTGATAGCCAACTCCTTTCCATTCCAATCCTGAGACCCTTCCTATACCATGAGATGTGATATCTCAATGCTTCTAATACCAAACCTGAGACCCGTCCTATAACATGAGATGTGATACCCAAATCCTTCCCCTTCCAAACCTTAGACCCTTCCTATAGCATGAGATGTGATATCTCAATGCTTCTAATACCAAACCTGAGACCCTTCCTATAACGAGATGGGATATCCAACTCCTTCCCATTCCAATCCTGAGACCCTTCCGATAGCAGAGATGTGATATCTCAATGCTTATACCAAACCTGAGACCCTTCCTATGGCATGAGATGTCATATACAACTCCTTCCGATTCCAATCCTGAGACCCTTCCTATAGCATGAGATGTGATATCTCAATGCATCTAATACCAAACCTGAGATCCTTCCTATAACATGAGATGTGATATCAAACTCCTTCCCATTCCAAACCTGAGACCCTTCCGATAGCATGAGATGTGATATCTCAATGCTTCTAAAACCAAACATGAGAACCATCCTATAACATGAGATGTGAAATCCAAATCATTCCCTTTCCAAACCTGAGACCCTTCCTATAGCTTGAGATGTGATATCAAACTCCTTCCCATTCAATGTGATATCCAACTCCTTCCCATTCCAATCCTGAGACCCATCCTATACCATGAGATGTGATATTTCAATGCTTCTAATACCAAACCTGAGACCCGTCCTAAAACATGAGATGTGAGATCCAAATCCTTCCCCTTCCAAACCTGAGACCTTTCCGTTAGCATGAGATGTGATATCCAACTCCTTCCCATTCCAAACCTGAGACCCTTCCTATAGCATGAGATGTTATATCTTAATGCTTCTAAAACCAAACCTGAGAACCATCCTATAACATGTGAAATCCAAATCCTTCCCTTTCAAATTTGAGACCCTTCCGATAGCATGAGATGTGATATCTCAATGCTACTAAAACCAAACATGAGAACCATCCTATAACATGAGATGTGAAATCCAAATCCTTCCCTTTCCAAACCTGAGACCCTTCCTATAGCTTGAGATGTGATATCAAACTCCTTCCCATTCAATGTGATATCCAACTCCTTCCCATTCCAATCCTGAGACCCATCCTATACCATGAGATGTGATATTTCAATGCTTCTAATACCAAACCTGAGACCCGTCCTAAAACATGAGATGTGAGATCCAAATCCTTCCCCTTCCAAACCTGAGACCTTTCCGTTAGCATGAGATGTGATATCCAACTCCTTCCCATTCCAAACCTGAGACCCTTCCTATAGCATGAGATGTTATATCTTAATGCTTCTAAAACCAAACCTGAGAACCATCCTATAACATGTGAAATCCAAATCCTTCCCTTTCAAACCTGAGACCCTTCCGATAGCATGAGATGTGATATCTCAATGCTACTAAAACCAAACATGAGAACCATCCTATAACATGAGATGTGAAATCCAAATCCTTCCCTTTCCAAACCTGAGACCCTTCCTATAGCTTGAGATGTGACATCAAACTCCTTCCCATTCCAATCCTGAGATAGCTTGAGATGTGATAGCCAACTCCTTCCCATTCCAATCCTGAGACCCTTCCTATACCATGAGATGTTATATCTCAATGCTTCTAATACCAAACTTGAGACCCGTCCTAAAACATGAGATGTGAGATCCAAATCCTTCCCCTTCCAAACCTGAGACCCTTCCTATAGCTTGAGATGTGATATCAAACTCCTTCCCATTCCAATCCTGAGATAGCTTGAGATGTGATATCCGACTCCATCCCATTCCAATCCTGAGACCCTTCCGATAGCATGAGATGTGATAGCTCAATGCTTCTAATATCAAAACTGAGACCCTCCCTATAGTATGAGATGTGATATCTAAGTCCTTCCCATTCCTATCCTGAGACCCTTCCGATAGCAGAGATGTGATATCTCAATGCTTATACCAAACCTGATGACCCTTCCTTTGGCATGAGATGTGATATCCAACTCCTTCCCATTCCAATCCTGAGTTCCTTCCTATAGCATGAGATGTGATATCTCAATGCTTCTATCAAACCTGAGACCCTTCCTTTAGCATGAGATATGATATCCAACTCCTTGCCATTCCAATCCTGAGACCCTTCCTATAACATGAGACGTGATATCCAACTCCTTCCCATTCCAATCCTGAGACTCCTCCTATAGCATGAGATGTGATATCTCAATGCTTCTAATACCAAACCTGGGACCCGTCCTATAACATGAGATATGATATCCAAATCCTTCCCCTTCCAAACCTGAGACCCTTCCTTTAGCATGAGATGTGATATCCAAATCCTTCCCATTCCAATCCTGAAACCCTTCCTATAGCATGAGATGTGATATCTCAATGTTTCTAATAAAAAACCTGAGACCCTTCCTATAGCAAGAGATGTGATATCCAAATCCTTCCCATTCCAATCCTGAAACCCTTCCTATAACGAGATGTGATATCCAACTCCTTCCCATTCCAACCTGAGACCCTTCCTATAGCATGAGAAGGGATATCCAACTCCTTCCCATTCCAATCCTTAGACCCTTCCTACAGCATGCGATGTGATATCTCAATGATTCTAATACCAAACCAGAGACCCGTCCTATAACATGAGATGGGATATCCAACTCCTTCCCATTCCAATCCTGAGCCACTTCCAATAGCAGAGATGTGATATCTCAATGCTTATACCAAACCTGAGACCCTTCCTATAACATGAGATGTGATATCCAACTCCTTCCCGTTCCAAACCTGAGACACTTCCTATAGCATATGTGATATCCAACTCCTTCCCATTCCAAACATGAGACCCTTCCTATAGCAAGAATGTAATATCCAACTCCTACCCATTCCAATCCTGAGACCATTCCTATAGCATGAGATGTGATATATCAATGCTTCTAATACCAAACCTGAGATCCTTCCTATGACATGAGATGTGATATCCAAATCCTTCCCATTCCAATCCTGAGACCCTTCCTATAGCAAGAGATGTGATATCCAAATCCTTCCCATTCCAATCCTGAGACCCTTCCTATAACATGAGATGTGATATCCAACTCCTTCCCATTCCAACCTGAGACACTTCCTATAGCATGAGAAGGGATATCCAACTCCTTCCAAATCCAATCCTGAGACCCTTCCGATAGCAGAGATGTGATATCTCAATGCTTATACCAAACCTGAGACCCTTCCTATGACATGAGATGTGATATCCAACTCCTTGCCATTCAAATCCTGAGACCCTTCCGATAGCATGAGATGTGATATCTCAATGCTTCTACCAAACCTGAGACCCTTCCTTTAGCATGAGATGTGATATCCAAATCCTTCACATTCCAATCCTGAGACCCTTCCTATAGCATGAGATGTGATATCTCAATGCTACTAAAACCAAACATGAGAACCATCCTATAACATGAGATGTGAAATCCAAATCCTTCCCTTTCCAAACATGAGACCCTTCCTATAGCTTGAGATGTGATATCAAACTCCTTCCCATTCCAATCCTGAGATAGCTTGAGATGTGATAGCCAACTCCTTCCCATTCCAATCCTGAGACCCTTCCTATACCATGAGATGTTATATCTCAATGCTTCTAATACCAAACTTGAGACCCGTCCTAAACATGAGATGTGAGATCCAAATCCTTCCCCTTCCAAACCTGAGACCCTTCCTATAGCTTGAGATGTGATATCAAACTCCTTCCCATTCCAATCCTGAGATTGCTTGAGATGTGATATCCGACTCCATCCCATTCCAATCCTGAGACCCTTCCGATAGCATGAGATGTGATAGCTCAATGCTTCTAATATCAAAACTGAGACCCTCCCTATAGTATGAGATGTGATATCTAAGTCCTTCCCATTCCTATCCTGAGACCCTTCCGATAGCAGAGATGTGATATCTCAATGCTTATACCAAACCTGATGACCCTTCCTATGGCATGAGATGTGATATCCAACTCCTTCCCATTCCAATCCTGAGTTCCTTCCTATAGCATGAGATGTGATATCTAAATGCTTCTATCAAACCTGAGACCCTTCCTTTAGCATGAGATATGATATCCAACTCCTTGCCATTCCAATCCTGAGACCCTTCCTATAACATGAGACGTGATATCCAACTCCTTCCCATTCCAATCCTGAGACTCCTCCTATAGCATGAGATGTGATATCTCAATGCTTCTAATACCAAACCTGGGACCCGTCCTATAACATGAGATATGATATCCAAATCCTTCCCCTTCCAAACCTGAGACCCTTCCTTTAGCATGAGATGTGATATCCAAATCCTTCCCATTCCAATTCTGAGACCCGTCCTATACCATGAGACTTGATATCTCAATGCTTCTAATACCAAACCTGAGAACGGTCCTATAACATGAGATGTGATACCCAAATCCTTCCCCTTCCAAACCTTAGACCCTTCCTATAGCATGAGATGTGATATCTCAATGCTTCTAATACCAAACCTGAGACCCTTCCTATAACGAGATGGGTTATCCAACTCCTTCCCATTCCAATCCTGAGACCCTTCCGATAGCAGAGATGTGATATCTCAATGCTTATACCAAACCTGAGACCCTTCCTATGGCATGAGATGTCTTATACAACTCCTTCCGATTCCAATCCTGAGACCCTTCCTATAGCTTGAGATGTGATATCAAACTCCTTCCCATTCAATGTGATATCCACTCCTTTCCATTCCAATCCTGAGACCCTTCCTATACCATGAGATGTGATATTTCAATGCTTCTAATACCAAACCTGAGACCCGTCCTAAAACATGAGATGTGAGATCCAAATCCTTCCCCTTCCAAACCAGAGACCTTTCCTTTAGCATGAGATGTGATATCCAACTCCTTCCCATTCCAAACCTGAGACCCTTCCTATAGCATGAGATGTTATATCTTAATGCTTCTAAAACCAAACCTGAGAACCATCCTATAACATGTGAAATCCAAATCGTTCCCTTCCAAACCTGAGACCCTTCCGATAGCGTGAGATGTGATATCTCAATGCTACTAAAACCAAACATGAGAACCATCCTATAACATGAGATGTGAAATCCAAATCCTTCCCTTTCCAAACCTGAGACCCTTCCAATAGCTTGAGATGTGATATCAAACTCCTTCCCATTCCAATCCTGAGATAGCTTGAGATGTGATAGCCAACTCCTTCCCATTCCAATCCTGAGACCCTTCCTATACCATGAGATGTGATATCTCAATGCTTCTAATACCAAACTTGAGACCCGTCCTAAAACATGAGATGTGAGATCCAAATCCTTCCCCTTCCAAACCTGAGACCCTTCCTATAGCTTGAGATGTGATATCAAACTCCTTCCCATTCCAATCCTGAGATAGCTTGAGATGTGATATCCGACTCATCCCATTCCAATCCTGAGACCCTTCCGATAGCATGAGATGTGATAGCTCAATGCTTCTAATATCAAAACTGAGACCCTCCCTATAGTATGAGATGTGATATCTAAGTCCTTCCCATTCCTATCCTGAGACCCTTCCGATAGCAGAGATGTGATATCTCAATGCTTATACCAAACCTGATGACCCTTACTATGGCATGAGATGTGATATCCAACTCCTTCCCATTCCAATCCTGAGTTCCTTCCTATAGCATGAGATGTGATATCTCAATGCTTCTATCAAACCTGAGACCCTTCCTTTAGCATGAGATGTGATATCCAACTCCTTGCCATTCCAATCCTGAGACCCTTCCTATAACATGAGACGTGATATCCAACTCCTTCCCATTCCAATCCTGAGACTCCTCCTATAGCATGAGATGTGATATCTCAATGCTTCTAATACCAAACCTGGGACCCATCCTATAACATGAGATATGATATCCAAATCCTTCCCCTTCCAAACCTGAGACCCTTCCTTTAGCATGAGATGTGATATCCAAATCCTTCCCATTCCAATCCTGAAACCCTTCCTATAGCATGAAATGTGATATCTCAATGTTTCTAATAAATAACCTGAGAACCTTCCTATAGCAAGAGATGTGATATCCAAATCCTTCCCATTCCAATCCTGAGACCCTTCCTATAATGAGATGTGATATCCAACTCCTTCCCATTCCAACCTGAGACCCTTCCTATAGCATGAGAAGGGATATCCAACTCCTTCCCATTCCAATCCTTAGACCCTTCCTACAGCATGCGATGTGATATCTCAATGATTCTAATACCAAACCTGAGACCCGTCCTAAAACATGAGATGTGAGATCCAAATCCTTCCCCTTCCAAACCTGAGACCTTTCCTTTAGCATGAGATGTGATATCCAACTCCTTCCCATTCCAAACATGAGACCCTTCCAATAGCATGAGATGTTATATCTTAATGCTTCTAAAACCAAACCTGAGAACCATCCTATAACATGTGAACTCCAAATCCTTCCCTTTCCAAACCTGAGACCCTTCCGATAGCATGAGATGTGGTATCTCAATGCTACTAAAACCAAACATGAGAACCATCCTATAACATGAGATGTGAAATCCAAATCCTTCCCTTTCCAAACCTGAGACCCTTCCTATAGCTTGAGATGTGATATCAAACTCCTTCCCATTCCAATCCTGAGATAGCTTGAAATGTGATAGCCAACTCCTTTCCATTCCAATCCTGAGACCCTTCCTATACCATGAGATGTGATATCTCAATGCTTCTAATACCAAACCTGAGACCCGTCCTATAACATGAGATGTGATACCCAAATCCTTCCCCTTCCAAACCTTAGACCCTTCCTATAGCATGAGATGTGATAACTCAATGCTTCTAATACCAAACCTGAGACCCTTCCTATAACGAGATGGGATATCCAACTCCTTCCCATTCCAATCCTGAGACCCTTCCGATAGCAGAGATGTGATATCTCAATGCTTATACCAAACCTGAGACCCTTCCTATGGCATGAGATGTCATATACAACTCCTTCCGATTCCAATCCTGAGACCCTTCCTATAGCATGAGATGTGATATCTCAATGCTTCTAATACCAAACCTGAGATCCTTCCTATAACATGAGATGTGATATCAAACTCCTTCCCATTCCAAACCTGAGACCCTTCCGATAGCATGAGATGTGATATCTCAATGCTTCTAAAACCAAACATGAGAACCATCCTATAACATGAGATGTGAAATCCAAATCATTCCCTTTCCAAACCTGAGACCCTTCCTATAGCTTGAGATGTGATATCAAACTCCTTCCCATTCAATGTGATATCCAACTCCTTCCCATTCCAATCCTGAGACCCTTCCTATACCATGAGATGTGATATTTGAATGCTTCTAATACCAAACCTGAGACCCGTCCTAAAACATGAGATGTGAGATCCAAATCCTTCCCCTTCCAAACCTGAGACCTTTCCTTTAGCATGAGATGTGATATCCAACTCCTTCCCATTCCAAACCTGAGACCCTTCCTATAGCATGAGATGTTATATCTTAATGCTTCTAAAACCAAACCTGAGAACCATCCTATAACATGTGAAATCCAAATCATTCCCTTCCAAACCTGAGACCCTTCCGATAGCATGAGATGTGATATCTCAATGCTACTAAAACCAAACATGAGAACCATCCTATAACATGAGATGTGAAATCCAAATCCTTTCCTTTCCAAACCTGAGACCCTTCCTATAGCTTGAGATGTGATATCAAACTCCTTCCCATTCCAATCCTGAGATAGCTTGAGATGTGATAGCCAACTCCTTCCCATTCCAATCCTGAGACCCTTCCTATACCATGAGATGTGATATCTCAATGCTTCTAATACCAAACTTGAGACCCGTCCTAAAACATGAGATGTGAGATCCAAATCCTTCCCCTTCCAAACCTGAGACCCTTCCTATAGCTTGAGATGTGATATCAAACTCCTTCCCATTCCAATCCTGAGATAGCTTGAGATGTGATATCCGACTCATCCCATTCCAATCCTGAGACCCTTCCGATAGCATGAGATGTGATAGCTCAATGCTTCTAATATCAAAACTGAGACCCTCCTTATAGTATGATATGTGATATCTAAGTCCTTCCCATTCCAATCCTGAGTTCCTTCCTATAGCATGAGATGTGATATCTCAATGCTTCTATCAAACCTGAGACCCTTCCTTTAGCATGAGATGTGATATCCAACTCCTTGCCATTCCAATCCTGAGACCCTTCCTATAACATGAGACGTGATATCCAACTCCTTCCCATTCCAATCCTGAGACTCCTCCTATAGCATGAGATGTGATATCTCAATGCTTCTAATACCAAACCTGGGACCCGTCCTATAACATGAGATATGATATCCAAATCCTTCCCCTTCCAAACCTGAGACCCTTCCTTTAGCATGAGATGTGATATCCAAATCCTTCCCATTCCAATCCTGAAACCCTTCCTATAGCATGAGATGTGATATCTCAATGTTTCTAATAAAAAACCTGAGACCCTTCCTATAGCAAGAGATGTGATATCCAAATCCTTCCCATTCCAATCCTGAGACCCTTCCTATAACGAGATGTGATATCCAACTCCTTCCCATTCCAACCTGAGACCCTTCCTATAGCATGAGAAGGGATATCCAACTCCTTCCAATTCCAATCCTTAGACCCTTCCTACAGCATGCAATGTGATATCTCAATGATTCTAATACCAAACCAGAGACCCGTCCTATAACATGAGATGGGATATCCAACTCCTTCCCATCCCAATCCTGAGACACTTCCGATTGCAGAGATGTGATATCTCAATGCTTATACCAAACCTGAGACTCTTCCTATAACATGAGATGTGATATCCAACTCCTTCCCGTTCCAAACCTGAGACCATTCCTATAGCATGAGATGTGATATCCAGCTCCTTCCCATTCCAATCCTGAGACCCTTCCGATAGCATGAGATGTGATATCTCAATGCTTCTAATACCAAACCTGAGATCCTTCCTATAACATGTGATGTGATATCCAAATCCTTCCCCTTCCAAACCTGAGACCCTCCCTTCAGCATGAGATGTGATATCCAACTCCTTCCCATTCCAATCCTGAGACCCTTATGATAGCATGAGATGTGATATCTCAATGCCTCTGATACCAAACCTGAGATACTTCCGATAGCATGAGATGTGATATCTCAATTCTTCTAATACCAAACCTGAGATCCTTCCTATAACATGAGATGTGATATCCAAATTCTTCCCCTTCCAAACCTGAGACCCTCCCTTTAGCATGAGATGTGATATCCAACTCCTTCCCATTCCAATCCTGAGACCCTTCTGATAGCATGAGATGTGATATCTCAATGCCTCTAATACCAAACCTGAGATCCTACCTATAACATGAAATGTGATATCCAACTCCTTCCCTTTCCAAACCTGAGACCCTGCCTATAGCATGAGATGTGATATCCAAGTCCTTCCCATTCCAATCCTGAGACCATTCCTATAGCATGAGATGTGATATCTCAATGCTTATACTAAACCTGAGGCCCTTCCTATGGCATGAGATGTCATATACAACTCCTTCCCATTCCAATCCTGAGACCCTTACTATAGCATGAGATGTGATATCTCAATGCTTATACCAAATCTGAGACCCTTCCTATAGCAACAGATGTGGTATCCAACTTCTTCCCATTCCAATCCTGAGACCCTTCCTATAACATGAGATGTGATGTCTCAATGCTTCTAATACCAAACCTGAGATCTTTCCTACAACATGAGATGTGATATCCAACTCCTTCCCATTCCAATCCTGAGACCCTTCCTATAGCATGAGATGTGATATCTCAATGTTTATACCAAACCTGAGACCCTTCCTATAGCTTGAGATGTGATATCCAACTCCTTCCCATTCCAATCCTGAGACCCTTCCTATAGCATGAGATGTGATATCTCAATGCCTCTAATACCAAACCTGAGATCCTTCATCTAACATGAAATGTGATATCCAACTCCTTCCCCTTCCAAACCTGAGAGCCTTCCTATAGCATGAGATATGATATCCAACTTCTTCCCATTCCAACCTGAGACCTTTCCTATAGCATGAGATGGGATATCCAACTCCTTCCAAATCCAATCCTGATACCCTTCCGATAGCATAAGATGTGATATCCCAATGCTTCTACCAAACCTGAGACCCATACAATGGCATGAGATGTGATATCAAACTCCTTCCCATTCCAATCCTGAGACCCTTCCTATAGCTTGAGATGTGATATCCAACTCCTTCCCATTCCAATTCTGAGACCCTTCCTATACCATGAGACTTGATATCTCAATGCTTCTAATACCAAACCTGAGACCCGTCCTATAACATGAGATGTGATATCCAAATCCTTCCCCTTCCAAAGCTGAGACCCTTCCTATAGCATGAGATGTGATATCTCAATGCTTCTAATACCAAACCTGAGACCCTTCCTATAACATGAGATGGGATATCCAACTCCTTCCCATTCGAATCCTGAGACCCTTCCGATAGCAGAGATGTGATATCTCAATGCTTATACCAAACCTGAGACCCTTGCTATGGCCTGAGATGTCATATACAACTCCTTCCCATTTCAATCCTGAGACCCTTTCTATAGCATGAGATGTGATATCTCAATGCTTATACCAAACCTGAGACCCTTCCTATAGCATGAGATGAGATATCCAACTCCTTCCCATTCCAATCCTGAGACCCTTCCTATAGCATGAGAAGTGATATCTCCATGCTTATATCAAACCTGAGACCCTTCCTATAGCATGAGATGTGATATCCAAATCCTTCCCATTCCAATCCTGAGACCCTTCCTATAGCATGAGATGTGATATCTCAATGCTTATACCAAACCAGAGACCCGTCCTATAACATGAGATGGGATATCCAACTCCTTCCCATTCCAATCCTGAGCCACTTCCGATAGCAGAGATGTGATATCTCAATGCTTATACCAAACCTGAGACCCTTCCTATAACATGAGATGTGATATCCAACTCCTTCCCGTTCCAAACCTGAGACACTTCCTATAGCATATGTGATATCCAACTCCTTCCCATTCCAAACATGAGACCCTTCCTATAGCAAGAATGCAATATCCAACTCCTACCCATTCCAATCCTGAGACCATTCCTATAGCATGAGATGTGATATATCAATGCTTCTAATACCAAACCTGAGATCCTTCCTATGACATGAGATGTGATATCCAAATCCTTCCCATTCCAAACCTGAGACCCTTCCTACAGCATGCGATGTGATATCTCAATGCTTCTAATATCAAACCTGAGACCCGTCCTATAACATGAGATGGGATATCCAACTCCTTCCCATTCCAAACCTGAGACCCTTCCGATAGCATGAGATGTGATATCTCAATGCTTCTAAAACCAAACATGAGAACCATCCTATAACATGAGATGTGAAATCCAAATCCTTCCCTTCCCAAACCTGAGACCCTTCCTATAGCTTGAGATGTGATATCAAACTCCTTCCCATTCCAATCCTGAGATAGCTTGAGATGTGATATCCAACTCCTTCCCATTCCAATCCTGAGCCCCTTATTATACCATGAGATGTGATATCTCAATGCTTCTAATACCAAACCTGAGACCCTTCCTATAGCATGAGATGTGATATCTCAATGTTTCTAATAAAAAACCTGAGAACCTTCCTATAGCAAGAGATGTGATATCCAAATCCTTCCCATTCCAATCCTGAGACCCTTCCTATAACGAGATGTGATATCCAACTCCTTCCCATTCCAACCTGAGACCCTTCCTATAGCATGAGAAGGGATATCCAACTCCTTCCCATTCCAATCCTTAGACCCTTCCTATAGAATGAGATGTTATATCTTAATGATTCTAATACCAAACCTGAGACCTGTCATAAAACATGAGATGTGAGATCCAAATCCTTCCCCTTCCAAACCTGAGACCTTTCCTTTAGCATGAGATGTGATATCCAACTCCTTCCCATTCCAAACCTGAGACCCTTCCTATAGAATGAGATGTTATATCTTAATGCTTCTAAAACCAAAGCTGAGAACCATCCTATAACATGTGAACTCCAAATCCTTCCCTTTCCAAACCTGAGACCCTTCCGATAGCATGAGATGTGGTATCTCAGTGCTACTAAAACCAAACATGAGAACCATCCTATAACATGAGATGTGAAATCCAAATCCTTCCCTTTCCAAACCTGAGACCCTTCCTATAGCTTGAGATGTGATATCAAACTTCTTCCCATTCCAATCCCGAGATAGCTTGAGATGTGATAGCCAACTCCTTTCCATTCCAATCCTGAGACCCTTCCTATACCATGAGATGTGATATCTCAATGCTTCTAATACCAAACCTGAGACCCGTCCTATAACATGAGATGTGATACCCAAATCCTTCCCCTTCCAAACCTTAGACCCTTCCTATAGCATGAGATGTGATATCTCAATGCTTCTAATACCAAACCTGAGACCCTTCCTATAACGAGATGGGATATCCAACTCCTTCCCATTCCAATCCTGAGACCCTTCCGATAGCAGAGATGTGATATCTCAATGCTTATACCAAACCTGAGACCCTTCCTATGGCATGAGATGTCATATACAACTCCTTCCGATTCCAATCCTGAGACCCTTCCTGTAGCATGAGATGTGATATCTCAGTGCTTCTAATACCAAACCTGAGATCCTTCCTATAACATGAGATGTGATATCACACTCCTTCCCATTCCAAACCTGAGACCCTTCCGATAGCATGAGATGTGATATCTCAATGCTTCTAAAACCAAACATGAGAACCATCCTATAACATGAGATGTGAAATCCAAATCATTCCCTTTCCATACCTGAGACCCTTCCTATAGCTTGAGATGTGATATCAAACTCCTTCCCATTCAATGTGATATCCAACTCCTTCCCATTCCAATCCTGAGACCCTTCCTATACCATGAGATGTGATATTTGAATGCTTCTAATACCAAACCTGAGACCCGTCCTAAAACATGAGATGTGAGATCCAAATCCTTCCCCTTCCAAACCTGAGACCTTTCCTTTAGCATGAGATGTGATATCCAACTCCTTCCCATTCCAAACATGAGACCCTTCCTATAGCATGAGATGTTATATCTTAATGCTTCTAAAACCAAACCTGAGAACCATCCTATAACATGTGAAATCCAAATCGTTCCCTTCCAAACCTGAGACCCTTCCGATAGCATGAGATGTGATATCTCAATGCTACTAAAACCAAACATGAGAACCATCCTATAACATGAGATGTGAAATCCAAATCCTTCCCTTTCCAAACCTGAGACCCTTCCTATAGCTTGAGATGTGATATCAAACTCCTTCCCATTCCAATCCTGAGATAGCTTGAGATGTGATAGCCAACTCCTTCCCATTCCAATCCTGAGACCCTTCCTATACCATGAGATGTGATATCTCAATGCTTCTAATACCAAACTTGAGACCCTTCCTAAAACATGAGATGTGAGATCCAAATCCTTCCCCTTCCAAACCTGAGACCCTTCCTATAGCTTGAGATGTGATATCAAACTCCTTCCCATTCCAATCCTGAGATAGCTTGAGATGTGATATCCGACTCATCCCATTCCAATCCTGAGACCCTTCCGATAGCATGAGATGTGATAGCTCAATGCTTCTAATATCAAAACTGAGACCCTCCCTATAGTATGAGATGTGATATCTAAGTCCTTCCCATTCCTATCCTGAGACCCTTCCGATAGCAGAGATGTGATATCTCAATGCTTCTATCAAGCCTGAGACCCTTCCTTTAGCATGAGATTTGATATCCAACTCCTTGCCATTCCAATCCTGAGACCCTTCCTATATCATGAGACGTGATATCCAACTCCTTCCCATTCCAATCCTGAGACTCCTCCTATAGCATGAGATGTGATATCTGAATGCTTCTAATACCAAACCTGGGACCCGTCCTATAACATGAGATATGATATCCAAATCCTTCCCCTTCCAAACCTGAGACCCTTCCTTTAGCATGAGATGTGATATCCAAATCCTTCCCATTCCAATCCTGAAACCCTTCCTATAGCATGAGATGTGATATCTCAATGTTTCTAATAAAAAACCTGAGACCCTTCCTATAGCAAGAGATGTGATATCCAAATCCTTCCCATTCCAATCCTGAGACCCTTCCTATAACGAGATGTGATATCCAACTCCTTCCCATTCCAACCTGAGACCCTTCCTATAGCATGAGAAGGGATATCCAACTCCTTCCCATTCCAATCCTTAGACCCTTCCTACAGCATGCGATGTGATATCTCAATGATTCTAATACCAAACCAGAGACCCGTCCTATAACATGAGATGGGATATCCAACTCCTTCCCATCCCAATCCTGAGACCCTCCCTTCAGCATGAGATGTGATATCCAACTCCTTCCCATTCCAATCCTGAGACCCTTATGATAGCATGAGATGTGATATCTCAATGCCTCTGATACCAAACCTGAGATACTTCCGATAGCATGAGATGTGATATCTCATTTCTTCTAATACCAAACCTGAGATCCTTCCTATAACATGAGATGTGATATCCAAATCCTTCCCCTTCCAAACCTGAGACCCTCCCTTCAGCATGAGATGTGATATCCAACTCCTTCCCATTCCAATCCTGAGACCCTTATGATAGCATGAGATGTGATATCTCAATGCCTCTGATACCAAACCTGAGATACTTCCGATAGCATGAGATGTGATATCTCATTTCTTCTAATACCAAACCTGAGATCCTTCCTATAACATGAGATGTGATATCCAAATCCTTCCCCTTCCAAACCTGAGACCCTCCCTTTAGCATGAGATGTGATATCCAACTCCTTCCCATTCCAATCCTGAGACCCTTCTGATAGCATGAGATGTGATATCTCAATGCCTCTAATACCAAACCTGAGATCCTACCTATAACATGAAATGTGATATCCAACTCCTTCCCTTTCCAAACCTGAGACCCTGCCTATAGCATGAGATGTGATATCCAAGTCCTTCCCATTCCAATCCTGAGACCATTCCTATAGCATGAGATGTGATATCTCAATGCTTATACCAAACCTGAGGCCCTTCCTATGGCATGAGATGTCATATACAACTCCTTCCCATTCCAATCCTGAGACCCTTCCTATAGCATGAGATGTGATATCTCAATGCCTCTAATACCAAACCTGAGATCCTTCATCTAACATGAAATGTGATATCCAACTCCTTCCCATTCCAATCCTGAGACCCTTCCTATAGCATGAGATGTGATATCTCAATGTTTATACCAAACCTGAGACCCTTCCTATAGCTTGAGAAGTGATATCCAACTCCTTCCCATTCCAATCCTGAGACCCTTCCTATAGCATGAGATGTGATATCTCAATGCCTCTAATACCAAACCTGAGATCCTTCATCTAACATGAAATGTGATATCCAACTCCTTCCCCTTCCAAACCTGAGAGCCTTCCTATAGCATGAGATATGATATCCAACTTCTTCCCATTCCAACCTGAGACCTTTCCTATAGCATGAGATGGAATATCCAAATCCTTCCAAATCCAATCCTGATACCCTTCCGATAGCATAAGATGTGATATCCCAATGCTTCTACCAAACCTGAGACCCATACAATGGCATGAGATGTGATATCAAACTCCTTCCCATTCCAATCCTGAGACCCTTCCTATAGCTTGAGATGTGATATCCAACTCCTTCCCATTCCAAATCTGAGACCCTTCCTATACCATGAGACTTGATATCTCAATGCTTCTAATACCAAACCTGAGACCCGTCCTATAACATGAGATATGATATCCAAATCCTTCCCCTTCCAAACCTTAGACCCTTCCTTTATCATGAGATGTGATATCCAACTCCTTCCCATTCCAATCCTGAGACCCTTCCGATATCATGAGATTTGTTATCTCAATGCTTCAAATATCAAACTTGAGACCCTCCCTATAGCATGAGATGTGACATCCAAGTCCTTCCCATTCCAATCCTGAGACCCTTCCTATAACATGAGATGTGATGTCTCAATGCTTCTAATACCAAACCTGAGTTCTTTCCTACAACATGAGATGTGATATCCAACTCCTTCCCATTCCAATCCTGAGACCCTTCCTATAGCATGAGATGTGATATCTCAATGTTTATACCAAACCTGAGACCCTTCCTATAGCTTGAGAAGTGATATCCAACTCCTTCCCATTCCAATCCTGAGACCCTTCCTATAGCATGAGATGTGATATCTCAATGCCTCTAATACCAAACCTGAGATCCTTCATCTAACATGAAATGTGATATCCAACTCCTTCCCCTTCCAAACCTGAGAGCCTTCCTATAGCATGAGATATGATATCCAACTTCTTCCCATTCCAACCTGAGACCTTTCCTATAGCATGAGATGGGATATCCAAATCCTTCCA
The DNA here is from genome assembly GCF_040938575.1 of Ambystoma mexicanum. Taxonomy (NCBI): domain Eukaryota; kingdom Metazoa; phylum Chordata; class Amphibia; order Caudata; family Ambystomatidae; genus Ambystoma; species Ambystoma mexicanum. The sequence continues at coordinate 2,367,067 of NW_027182433.1, forward strand.
AATCCAATCCTGATACCCTTCCGATAGCATAAGATGTGATATCCCAATGCTTCTACCAAACCTGAGACCCATACAATGGCATGAGATGTGATATCAAACTCCTTCCCATTCCAATCCTGAGACCCTTCCTATAGCTTGAGATGTGATATCCAACTCCTTCCCATTCCAAATCTGAGACCCTTCCTATACCATGAGACTTGATATCTCAATGCTTCTAATACCAAACCTGAGACCCGTCCTATAACATGAGATATGATATCCAAATCCTTCCCCTTCCAAACCTTAGACCCTTCCTTTATCATGAGATGTGATATCCAACTCCTTCCCATTCCAATCCTGAGACCCTTCCGATATCATGAGATTTGTTATCTCAATGCTTCAAATATCAAACTTGAGACCCTCCCTATAGCATGAGATGTGACATCCAAGTCCTTCCCATTCCAATCCTGAGACCCTTCCTATAGCATGAGATGTGATATCTCAATGCTTCTAATACCAAACCTGAGACCCTTCCTATAGCATGAGATGAGATATCCAACTCCTTCCCATTCCAATCCTGAGACCCTTTCTATAGCATGAGATGTGATGTCTCAATGCTTCTAATACCAAACCTGAGATCCTTCCTATAGCATGAGATGAGATATCCAACTCCTTCCCATTCCAATCCTGAGACCCTTCCTATAGCATGATATGTGATGTCTCAATGCTTCTAATACCAAACCTGAGATCCTTCCTATAACATGAGATGTGATATCCAACTCCTTCCCATTCCAATCCTGAGACCCTTCCTATAGCATGAGAAGTGATATCTCCATGCTTATACCAAACCTGAGACCCTTCCTATAGCATGAGATGATATCCAACTCCTTCCCATTCCAATCCTGAGACCCTTCCTATAGCATGAGAAGTGATATCTCCATGCTTATATCAAACCTGAGACCCTTCCTATAGCATGAGATGTGATATCCAAATCCTTCCCATTCCAATCCTGAGACCCTTCCTATAGCATGAGATGTGATATCTCAATGCTTATACCAAACCAGAGACCCGTCCTATAACATGAGATGGGATATCCAACTCCTTCCCATTCCAATCCTGAGCCACTTCCGATAGCAGAGATGTGATATCTCAATGCTTATACCAAACCTGAGACCCTTCCTATAACATGAGATGTGATATCCAACTCCTTCCCGTTCCAAACCTGAGACACTTCCTATAGCATATGTGATATCCAACTCCTTCCCATTCCAAACATGAGACCCTTCCTATAGCAAGAATGCAATATCCAACTCCTACCCATTCCAATCCTGAGACCATTCCTATAGCATGAGATGTGATATATCAATGCTTCTAATACCAAACCTGAGATCCTTCCTATGACATGAGATGTGATATCCAAATCCTTCCCATTCCAAACCTGAGACCCTTCCTACAGCATGCGATGTGATATCTCAATGCTTCTAATATCAAACCTGAGACCCGTCCTATAACATGAGATGGGATATCCAACTCCTTCCCATTCCAAACCTGAGACCCTTCCGATAGCATGAGATGTGATATCTCAATGCTTCTAAAACCAAACATGAGAACCATCCTATAACATGAGATGTGAAATCCAAATCCTTCCCTTCCCAAACCTGAGACCCTTCCTATAGCTTGAGATGCGATATCAAACTCCTTCCCATTCCAATCCTGAGATAGCTTGAGATGTGATATCCAACTCCTTCCCATTCCAATCCTGAGTCCCTTATTATACCATGAGATGTGATATCTCAATGCTTCTAATACCAAACCTGAGACCCGTCCTAAAATATGAGATGTGAGATCCAAATCCTTCCCCTTCCAAACCTGAGACCTTTACTTTAGCATGAGATGTGATATCCAACTCCTTCCCATTCCAATCCTGAGACCCTTCCGATAGCATGAGATGTGATATCCAACTCCTTCCCATTCCAATCCTGAGTCCCTTATTATACCATGAGATGTGATATCTCAATTCTTCTAATACCAAACCTGAGACCCGTCCTATAACAAGAGATGTGATATCCAAATCCTTCCCCTTCCAAACCTGAGACCCTTCCTTTAGCATGAGATGTGATATCCAGCTCCTCCCATTCCAATCCTGAGACCCTTCCGATAGCATGAGATGTGATATCTCAATGCTTCTAATATCAAAACTGAGACCCTTCCTTTAGCATGAGATGTGATATCCAACTCCTTCCCATTCCAATCCTGAGACCCTTCCTATAGCATGAGATGTGGTATCTCAATGCTTCTAATACCAAACCTGAGATCCTTCCGATAGCATGAGATGTGATATCTCAATGCTTCTAATACCAAACCTGAGATCCTTCCTATAACATGAGATGTGATATCCAAATCCTTCCCCTTCCAAACCTGAGACCCTCCCTTTAGCATGAGATGTGATATCCAACTCCTTCCCATTCCAATCCTGATACCCTTCTGATAGAAATGAGATGTGATATCTCAATGCCTCTAATACCAAACCTGAGATCCTACCTCTAACATGAAATGTGATATCCAACTCCTTCCCCTTCCAACCCTGAGAGCTTTCCTATAGAATGAGATGTGATATCCAAGTCCTTCCCATTCCAATCCTGAGACCCTTCCTATAACATGAGATGTGATATCCAACTCCTTCCCATTCCAATCCTGAGACCCTTCCTATAGCTTGAGATGTGATATCCAACTCCTTCCCATTCCAATTCTGAGACCCGTCCTATACCATGAGACTTGATATCTCAATGCTTCTAATACCAAACCTGAGACCGGTCCTATAACATGAGATGTGATACCCAAATCCTTCCCCTTCCAAACCTTAGACCCTTCCAATAGCATGAGATGTGATATCTCAATGCTTCTAATTCCAAACCTGAGACCCTTCCTATAACGAGATGGGATATCCAACTCCTTCCCATTCCAATCCTGAGACCCTTCCGATAGCAGAGATGTGATATCTCAATGCTTATACCAAACCTGAGACCCTTCCTATGGCATGAGATGTCTTATACAACTCCTTCCGATTCCAATCCTGAGACCCTTCCGATAGCTTGAGATGTGATATCAAACTCCTTCCCATTCAATGTGATATCCAACTCCTTCCCATTCCAATCCTGAGACCCTTCCTATACCATGAGATGTGATATTTCAATGCTTCTAATACCAAACCTGAGACCCGTCTTAAAGCATGAGATGTGAGATCCAAATCCTTCCCCTTCCAAACCTGAGACCTTTCCTTTAGCATGAGATGTGATATCCAACTCCTTCCCATTCCAAACCTGAGACCCTTCCTATAGCATGAGATGTTATATCTTAATGCTTCTAAAACCAAACCTGAAAACCATCCTATAACATGTGAACTCCAAATCCTTCCCTTTCCAAACCTGAGACCCTTCCGATAGCATGAGATGTGGTATCTCAATGCTACTAAAACCAAACATGAGAACCATCCTATAACATGAGATGTGAAATCCAAATCCTTCCCTTTCCAAACCTGAGACCCTTCCTATAGCTTGAGATGTGATATCAAACTCCTTCCCATTCCAATCCTGAGATAGCTTGAGATGTGATAGCCAACTCCTTTCCATTCCAATCCTGAGACCCTTCCTATACCATGAGATGTGATATCTCAATGCTTCTAATACCAAACCTGAGACCCGTCCTATAACATGAGATGTGATACCCAAATCCTTCCCCTTCCAAACCTTAGACCCTTCCTATAGCATGAGATGTGATATCTCAATGCTTCTAATACCAAACCTGAGACCCTTCCTATAACGAGATGGGATATCCAACTCCTTCCCATTCCAATCCTGAGACCCTTCCGATAGCAGAGATGTGATATCTCAATGCTTATACCAAACCTGAGACCCTTCCTATGGCATGAGATGTCATATACAACTCCTTCCGATTCCAATCCTGAGACCCTTCCTATAGCATGAGATGTGATATCTCAATGCTTCTAAAACCAAACATGAGAACCATCCTATAAAATGAGATGTGAAATCCAAATCATTCCCTTTCCAAACCTGAGACCCTTCCTATAGCTTGAGATGTGATATCAAACTCCTTCCCATTCAATGTGATATCCAACTCCTTCCCATTCCAATCCTGAGTCCCTTCCTATACCATGAGATGTGATATTTCAATGCTTCTAATACCAAACCTGAGACCCGTCCTAAAACATGAGATGTGAGATCCAAATCCTTCCCCTTCCAAACCTGAGACCTTTCCTTTAGCATGAGATGTGATATCCAACTCCTTCCCATTCCAAACCTGAGACCCTTCCTATAGCATGAGATGTTATATCTTAATGCTTCTAAAACCAAACCTGAGAACCATCCTATAACATGTGAAATCCAAATCCTTCCCTTCCAAACCTGAGACCCTTCCGATAGCATGAGATGTGATATCTCAATGCTACTAAAACCAAACATGAGAACCATCCTATAACATGAGATGTGAAATCCAAATCCTTCCCTTTCCAAACCTGAGACCCTTCCTATAGCTTGAGATGTGATATCAAACTCCTTCCCATTCCAATCCTGAGATAGCTTGAGATGTGATAGCCAACTCCTTCCCATTCCAATCCTGAGACCCTTCCTATACCATGAGATGTGATATCTCAATGCTTCTAATACCAAACTTGAGACCCGTCCTAAAACATGAGATGTGAGATCCAAATCCTTCCCCTTCCAAACCTGAGACCCTTCCTATAGCTTGAGATGTGATATCAAACTCCTTCCCATTCCAATCCTGAGATAGCTTGAGATGTGATATCAGACTCCATCCCATTCCAATCCTGAGACCCTTCCAATAGCATGAGATGTGATAGCTCAATGCTTCTAATATCAAAACTGAGACCCTCCCTATAGTATGAGATGTGATATTTAAGTCCTTCCCATTCCTATCCTGAGACCCTTCCGATAGCAGAGATGTGATATCTCAATGCTTATACCAAACCTGATGACCCTTCCTATGGCATGAGATGTGATATCCAACTCCTTCCCATTCCAATCCTGAGTTCCTTCCTATAGCATGAGATGTGATATCTCAATGCTTCTATCAAACCTGAGACCCTTCCTTTAGCATGAGATGTGATATCCAACTCCTTGCCATTCCAATCCTGAGACCCTTCCTATAACATGAGACGTGATATCCAACTCCTTCCCATTCCAATCCTGAGACTCCTCCTATAGCATGAGATGTGATATCTCAATGCTTCTAATACCAAACCTGGGACCCGTCCTATAACATGAGATATGATATCCAAATCCTTCCCCTTCCAAACCTGAGACCCTTCCTTTAGCATGAGATGTGATATCCAAATCCTTCCCATTCCAATCCTGAAATCCTTCCTATAGCATGAGATGTGATATCTCAATGTTTCTAATAAAAAACCTGAGACCCTTCCTATAGCAAGAGATGTGATATCCAAATCCTTCCCATTCCAATCCTGAGACCCTTCCTATAACGAGATGTGATATCCAACTCCTTCCCATTCCAACCTGAGACCCTTCCTATAGCATGAGATATGATATCCAAATCCTTCCCCTTCCAAACCTGAGACCCTTCCTTTAGCATGAGATGTGATATCCAAATCCTTCCCATTCCAATCCTGAGACCCTTCCGATAGCAGAGATGTGATATCTCAATGCTTCTAATACCAAACCTGGGACCCGTCCTATAACATGAGATATGATATCCAACTCCTTCCCATTCCAATCCTGAGACTCCTCCTATAGCATGAGATGTGATATCTCAATGCTTCTAATACCAAACCTGGGACCCGTCCTATAACATGAGATATGATATCCAAATCCTTCCCCTTCCAAACCTGAGACCCTTCCTTTAGCATGAGATGTGATATCCAAATCCTTCCCATTCCAATCCTGAAATCCTTCCTATAGCATGAGATGTGATATCTCAATGTTTCTAATAAAAAACCTGAGACCCTTCCTATAGCAAGAGATGTGATATCCAAATCCTTCCCATTCCAATCCTGAGACCCTTCCTATAACGAGATGTGATATCCAACTCCTTCCCATTCCAACCTGAGACCCTTCCTATAGCATGAGAAGGGATATCCAACTCCTTCCCATTCCAATCCTTAGACCCTTCCTACAGCATGCGATGTGATATCTCAATGATTCTAATACCAAACCAGAGACCCGTCCTATAACATGAGATGGGATATCCAACTCCTTCCCATTCCAATCCTGAGCCACTTCCAATAGCAGAGATGTGATATCTCAATGCTTATACCAAACCTGAGACCCTTCCTATAACATGAGATGTGATATCCAACTCCTTCCCGTTCCAAACCTGAGACACTTCCTATAGCATATGTGATATCCAACTCCTTCCCATTCCAAACATGAGACCCTTCCTATAGCAAGAATGTAATATCCAACTCCTACCCATTCCAATCCTGAGACCATTCCTATAGCATGAGATGTGATATATCAATGCTTCTAATACCAAACCTGAGATCCTTCCTATGACATGAGATGTGATATCCAAATCCTTCCCATTCCAATCCTGAGACCCTTCCTATAGCAAGAGATGTGATATCCAAATCCTTCCCATTCCAATCCTGAGACCCTTCCTATAACATGAGATGTGATATCCAACTCCTTCCCATTCCAACCTGAGACACTTCCTATAGCATGAGAAGGGATATCCAACTCCTTCCCAATCCAATCCTGAGACCCTTCCGATAGCAGAGATGTGATATCTCAATGCTTCTAATACCAAACCTGGGACCCGTCCTATAACATGAGATATGATATCCAAATCCTTCCCCTTCCAAACCTGAGACCCTTCCTTTAGCATGAGATGTGATATCCAAATCCTTCCCATTCCAATCCTGAAATCCTTCCTATAGCATGAGATGTGATATCTCAATGTTTCTAATAAAAAACCTGAGACCCTTCCTATAGCAAGAGATGTGATATCCAAATCCTTCCCATTCCAATCCTGAGACCCTTCCTATAACGAGATGTGATATCCAACTCCTTCCCATTCCAACCTGAGACCCTTCCTATAGCATGAGAAGGGATATCCAACTCCTTCCCATTCCAATCCTTAGACCCTTCCTACAGCATGCGATGTGATATCTCAATGATTCTAATACCAAACCAGAGACCCGTCCTATAACATGAGATGGGATATCCAACTCCTTCCCATTCCAATCCTGAGCCACTTCCAATAGCAGAGATGTGATATCTCAATGCTTATACCAAACCTGAGACCCTTCCTATAACATGAGATGTGATATCCAACTCCTTCCCGTTCCAAACCTGAGACACTTCCTATAGCATATGTGATATCCAACTCCTTCCCATTCCAAACATGAGACCCTTCCTATAGCAAGAATGTAATATCCAACTCCTACCCATTCCAATCCTGAGACCATTCCTATAGCATGAGATGTGATATATCAATGCTTCTAATACCAAACCTGAGATCCTTCCTATGACATGAGATGTGATATCCAAATCCTTCCCATTCCAATCCTGAGACCCTTCCTATAGCAAGAGATGTGATATCCAAATCCTTCCCATTCCAATCCTGAGACCCTTCCTATAACATGAGATGTGATATCCAACTCCTTCCCATTCCAACCTGAGACACTTCCTATAGCATGAGAAGGGATATCCAACTCCTTCCCAATCCAATCCTGAGACCCTTCCGATAGCAGAGATGTGATATCTCAATGCTTATACCAAACCTGAGACCCTTCCTATGGCATGAGATGTGATATCCAACTCCTTGCCATTCAAATCCTGAGACCCTTCCTATAGCATGAGATGTGATATCTCAATGCTTCTACCAAACCTGAGACCCTTCCTTTAGCATGAGATGTGATATCCAAATCCTTCACATTCCAATCCTGAGACCCTTCCTATAGCATGAGATGTGATATCCAACTCCTTCCCATTCCAATCCTGAGACCCTTCCTATAGCATGAGAAGTGATATCTCCATGCTTATACCAAACCTGAGACCCTTCCTATAGCATGAGATGTGATATCCAAATCCTTCCCATTCCAATCCTGAGACCCTTCCTATAGCATGAGAAGGGATATCCAACTCCTTCCCAATCCAATCCTGAGACCCTTCCGATAGCAGAGATGTGATATCTCAATGCTTATACCAAACCTGAGACCCTTCCTATGGCATGAGATGTGATATCCAACTCCTTGCCATTCAAATCCTGAGACCCTTCCTATAGCATGAGATGTGATATCTCAATGCTTCTACCAAACCTGAGACCCTTCCTTTAGCATGAGATGTGATATCCAAATTCTTCACATTCCAATCCTGAGACCCTTCCTATAGCATGAGATGTGATATCTCAATGCTTTTAATACCAAACCTGAGATCCTTCCTATAACATGAGATGTGATATCCAATTCCTTCCCATTCCAAACCTGAGACCCTTCCTATTGGATGAGATGTGATATCCAACTCCTTCCCATTCCAACCCTGAGACCCTGCCTATACCATGAGATGTGATATCTCAATGCTTCTAATACCAAACCTGGGACCCGTCCTATAACATGAGATATGATATCCAAATCAATCCCTTTCCAAACCTGAGACCCTTCCTTTAGCATGAGATGTGATATCCAAATACTTCCCATTCCAATCCTAAAACCTTTCCTATAGCATGAGATGTGATATCTCAATGTTTCTAATAAAAAACCTGAGACCCTTCCTATAGCAAGAGATGTGATATCCAAATCCTTCCCATTCCAATCCTGAGACACTTCCTATAACATGAGATGTGATATCCAACTCCTTCCCATTCCAACCCGAGACCCTTCCTATAGCATGAGAAGGGATATCCAACTCCTTCCCAATCCAATCCTGAGACCCTTTTGATAGCAGAGATGTGATATCCAACTCCTTGCCATTCAAATCCTGAGACCCTCCCTATAACAAGAGATGTCATATCCAACTCCTTCCCATTCCAAACCTGAGACCCTTCCTTTAGCATGAGATGTGATATCCAAATTCTTCACATTCCAATCCGGAGACCCTTCCTATAGCATGAGATGTGATATCTCAATGCTTCTAATACCAAACCTGAGATCCTTCCTATAACATGAGATGTGATATCCAACTCCTTCCAATTCCAAACCTGAGACCCTTCCGATAGCATGAGATGTGATATCTCAATGCTTCAAAAACCAAACATGAGAACCATCCTATAACATGAGATGTGAAATCCAAATCCTTCCCTTCCCAAACCTGAGACTCTTCCTATAGCATGAGATGTGATATCTCAATGCTTCTACCAAACCTGAAACCCTTCCTATAGCATGAGATGTGATATCCAACTCCTTCCCATTCCAATCCTGAGACACATCCTATAGCATGAGATGTGATATCACAATGCTTCTAATACCAAACCTGAGACCCGTCCTATAACATGAGATGTGATATCCAAATCCTTCCCCTTCCAAACCTGAGACCCTTCCTTTAGCATGAGATGTGATATCCAGCTCCTCCCATTCCAATCCTGAGACCCTTCCTATAGCATGAGATGGGATATCCAACTCCTTCCAAATCCAATCCCGATACCCTTCCGATAGCATGAGATGTGATATCCCAATGCTTCTACAAAACCTGAGACCCATACCATGGCATGAGATGTGATATCAAACTCCTTCCCATTCCAATCCTGAGACCCTTCCTATAGCTTGAGATGTGATATCCAACTCCTTCCCATTCCAATTCTGAGACCCGTCCTATACCATGAGACTTGATATCTCAATGCTTCTAATACCAAACCTGAGACCGGTCCTATAACATGAGATGTGATACCCAAATCCTTCCCCTTCCAAACCTTAGACCCTTCCTATAGCATGAGATGTGATATCTCAATGCTTCTAATACCAAACCTGAGACCCTTCCTATAACGAGATGGGTTATCCAACTCCTTCCCATTCCAATCCTGAGACCCTTCCGATAGCAGAGATGTGATATCTCAATGCTTATACCAAACCTGAGACCCTTCCTATGGCATGAGATGTCTTATACAACTCCTTCCGATTCCAATCCTGAGACCCTTCCTATAGCTTGAGATGTGATATCAAACTCCTTCCCATTCAATGTGATATCCACTCCTTCCCATTCCAATCCTGAGACCCTTCCTATACCATGAGATGTGATATTTCAATGCTTCTAATACCAAACCTGAGACCCGTCCTAAAACATGAGATGTGAGATCCAAATCCTTCCCCTTCCAAACCTGAGACCTTTCCTTTAGCATGAGATGTGATATCCAACTCCTTCCCATTCCAACCTGAGACCCTTCCTATAGCATGAGAAGGGATATCCAACTCCTTCCCATTCCAATCCTTAGACCCTTCCTACAGCATGCGATGTGATATCTCAATGATTCTAATACCAAACCAGAGACCCGTCCTATAACATGAGATGGGATATCCAACTCCTTCCCATTCCAATCCTGAGCCACTTCCAATAGCAGAGATGTGATATCTCAATGCTTATACCAAACCTGAGACCCTTCCTATAACATGAGATGTGATATCCAACTCCTTCCCGTTCCAAACCTGAGACACTTCCTATAGCATATGTGATATCCAACTCCTTCCCATTCCAAACATGAGACCCTTCCTATAGCAAGAATGTAATATCCAACTCCTACCCATTCCAATCCTGAGACCATTCCTATAGCATGAGATGTGATATATCAATGCTTCTAATACCAAACCTGAGATCCTTCCTATGACATGAGATGTGATATCCAAATCCTTCCCATTCCAATCCTGAGACCCTTCCTATAGCAAGAGATGTGATATCCAAATCCTTCCCATTCCAATCCTGAGACCCTTCCTATAACATGAGATGTGATATCCAACTCCTTCCCATTCCAACCTGAGACACTTCCTATAGCATGAGAAGGGATATCCAACTCCTTCCCAATCCAATCCTGAGACCCTTCCGATAGCAGAGATGTGATATCTCAATGCTTCTAATACCAAACCTGGGACCCGTCCTATAACATGAGATATGATATCCAAATCCTTCCCCTTCCAAACCTGAGACCCTTCCTTTAGCATGAGATGTGATATCCAAATCCTTCCCATTCCAATCCTGAAATCCTTCCTATAGCATGAGATGTGATATCTCAATGTTTCTAATAAAAAACCTGAGACCCTTCCTATAGCAAGAGATGTGATATCCAAATCCTTCCCATTCCAATCCTGAGACCCTTCCTATAACGAGATGTGATATCCAACTCCTTCCCATTCCAACCTGAGACCCTTCCTATAGCATGAGAAGGGATATCCAACTCCTTCCCATTCCAATCCTTAGACCCTTCCTACAGCATGCGATGTGATATCTCAATGATTCTAATACCAAACCAGAGACCCGTCCTATAACATGAGATGGGATATCCAACTCCTTCCCATTCCAATCCTGAGCCACTTCCAATAGCAGAGATGTGATATCTCAATGCTTATACCAAACCTGAGACCCTTCCTATAACATGAGATGTGATATCCAACTCCTTCCCGTTCCAAACCTGAGACACTTCCTATAGCATATGTGATATCCAACTCCTTCCCATTCCAAACATGAGACCCTTCCTATAGCAAGAATGTAATATCCAACTCCTACCCATTCCAATCCTGAGACCATTCCTATAGCATGAGATGTGATATATCAATGCTTCTAATACCAAACCTGAGATCCTTCCTATGACATGAGATGTGATATCCAAATCCTTCCCATTCCAATCCTGAGACCCTTCCTATAGCAAGAGATGTGATATCCAAATCCTTCCCATTCCAATCCTGAGACCCTTCCTATAACATGAGATGTGATATCCAACTCCTTCCCATTCCAACCTGAGACACTTCCTATAGCATGAGAAGGGATATCCAACTCCTTCCCAATCCAATCCTGAGACCCTTCCGATAGCAGAGATGTGATATCTCAATGCTTATACCAAACCTGAGACCCTTCCTATGGCATGAGATGTGATATCCAACTCCTTGCCATTCAAATCCTGAGACCCTTCCTATAGCATGAGATGTGATATCTCAATGCTTCTACCAAACCTGAGACCCTTCCTTTAGCATGAGATGTGATATCCAAATCCTTCACATTCCAATCCTGAGACCCTTCCTATAGCATGAGATGTGATATCCAACTCCTTCCCATTCCAATCCTGAGACCCTTCCTATAGCATGAGAAGTGATATCTCCATGCTTATACCAAACCTGAGACCCTTCCTATAGCATGAGATGTGATATCCAAATCCTTCCCATTCCAATCCTGAGACCCTTCCTATAGCATGAGAAGGGATATCCAACTCCTTCCCAATCCAATCCTGAGACCCTTCCGATAGCAGAGATGTGATATCTCAATGCTTATACCAAACCTGAGACCCTTCCTATGGCATGAGATGTGATATCCAACTCCTTGCCATTCAAATCCTGAGACCCTTCCTATAGCATGAGATGTGATATCTCAATGCTTCTACCAAACCTGAGACCCTTCCTTTAGCATGAGATGTGATATCCAAATTCTTCACATTCCAATCCTGAGACCCTTCCTATAGCATGAGATGTGATATCTCAATGCTTTTAATACCAAACCTGAGATCCTTCCTATAACATGAGATGTGATATCCAATTCCTTCCCATTCCAAACCTGAGACCCTTCCTATTGGATGAGATGTGATATCTGTTAAGACGGATTTCTGAACTCTGTCCTGGTGGCGCAGAAGTTCAGAAGGCCAACCTAATTACTTGGAACAGGGTAACCTCTGGACAAGCCAGACCAATCAAGGTAGCGATCGCGGCGGTCAAGACTAGGTCTCAAGAGGGGTGAGGGTGACTGAAAGCCCGCAATGAGCACACAAAGCAAGAGCGCTTACAAACTACTCCAAACAGTTGTTTATATCAAAAATAGATACACATTTATTATAAGGCCTTGAAACTAATAACTACAGTAAAAGCAGCGGTATACAACGATATTAAACCAACACATACACTATCCACCCAATATATATACAGAATACACAGTTTCACAGCATTAGCAGCACGAAATATGTTATCCACCTGCAGGGGAAGGAAAACAGGCAGTGCGAACCAATGCGAGTGATATGTCCGCCTTCTGAGGCCCCTAACTGGATGGTAGTCCAATCCCTACGAAGAGTGGAGCCTAGCGCTCAAAAGTACCTGCACACGCCGGTGCCAATGGGCAGAAGGTGAAGCTCTTCGGAGGACGTTGAACAGCTCTGTAGGGAGCTCTAATGAAGGAGAACACGGTCCGCGACTCTAGCGCAGCCTCCACTGTGAGGCAGAAGCAGGGCGCGAGTACGGACAAGGGGTGCTGTATTCACAGCGGGGAAAAGCAAGGGGCACTGCAGGAGGGCGACCAGATCCTAGCTAATCTACTCACCGGTCCCCGAAGCAAGCAGGCCCGAGCTTCTCCTCGATAGATGCAGCTTCTGGCAGGTTCTGAAGAGCAGGGAACGTCTCGTCGTCGTGCAGAGTAAAAAGACGTCCCGATCGAAGAAACAAGCACAGTTTTGTCGCCACAGCAGGGCAACGGAACGGCCGGGTGTATTCAAGCCAAACGAGCACTGCTCACCTCTAGCTTAGGACTGCTAAGCAAACGAAGCGTGTGAGCATGCCCCGGACTCAGAATACCACCCAACCTGTCGGCGATTACAGAGCAGGCCTCCTTAGTAAGCTGGTCAGTCAACTGGATGGCCCAGAGACACTTCCGAAGGCTTACAGCAGGAGTTGATGAAGGTGCCGGGAATAGCTGGTCCTGCTATTCCAATAGGTCGAAGCGCCAGTACAGGCCTTCTTGTTCGATCTTAGGTGGAAAGGGCTTCACCGGACGACAGCAATGAGGAGCAGAAGTTCTTCAGGGGGTCACCAGTGATTCCTCGGTCCAGCCTCGTGTTCGCAGGATACTTGGCTCCTGTATCCCTGGGTTCGTAAGAACTCAGGAGATCGACATGGTAGTGGTGTTTCCAGCTCCCTCTTATCCACGGTTCCCTTCGCGCCAAAACGGAGGGGAGCCAATGGGAGATCCGCTCATCAACACACATACCATACGTGGACCAATCACGGACCACGGTGGTCCCAGGCATTCACACCACCCTAGACTCTCTGGCACCCAGGATGTGTATTGGGACCAGACAGCCCAGCCCACATCCTGGGGGCACTCAAACGACATGTAGAAGCCCGCGAAAGCAACCGTGTTTCGCGGGAAACTACATGCCCAAATAAGGAAGGCCCCGGGTCGCCTGACCTGGGGGAAGGTAAAGGGAGCAAGACGGACAGTGGACGAGACAAAGGAGCCTCGTGGTCCGGCCATTTTGTGTAGCCGGGCCACCCTTTTGTGTTCGCGGCAAAAACGTGCTCAGAACGGCAAAAGGAGCTCAAAATAAACCAAATGATCGCTGCCACCAGCCCAGTCCCTGAATGACTTGCACCGATCCAAAAACCATCCTATAAGAGTGTCTAGGGTCTGTAGAAGGCTAGAGACCCAAGAGAGCTGTAACTTAGCTTACAGTGCCCTCTTGTGTCGTGTTGCACTAAAATGGCGACACGATAAAAGAAACTACGGGAAACAGCGTTCCCCGGTACTGACTGTCTTAAGGGCATGTCAGTTTCCCCGTAAGAAAGGAGCGAAAGCCCAGAGGAGTCCGGCAGAAGGCTGCACTTCTCTGGCAAAGTCAAGAAAACAGGTTGAAAACAATAGCAAAAAGTTTAGGGGTTGCCACATGGAAGGAAAGTTCCCTACAATAACGAAATCTTTCCTAACACTCGCCCCTCCCAGACTATGGACAGGGGGAACTAATCCACCCCTGGATGAGTCTCTTGTTCAGGTCGGTAAAACATTCTGGACAACCCATCAGCATTGCTATGTTGGACACCTGGCCTATGCTCAATAGTGAAGTCGAAGCCTTGTAGACTTATGGACCACCTAAGCAACTTTGGATTCTCCCCCTTCATGTTCATTAGCCACTTTAACGGCTTATGGTCAGTCTGCACAGTGAAGTGGGTCCCATAGAGGTAGGGCCTCAGCTTCCTTAGGGCCCACACAACAGAGAAACATTCTTTCTCTACCGTGGACCATCTGAGCTCTCTGTCCTTAAGCTGGCGACTAATAAAACCGATAGGGTGTTCCTTACCCTTCTCATCTACTTGTGATAGTACAGCTCCTATCCCAGTGTCAGAGGCATCCGTCTGCACGATAAAAGGTCTTTGATAATCAGGGGCCCTGAGCACAGGGGCCTGGCACAAGGAGTCTTTCAAGCCATTGAAGGCCTTCTCACACTCGTCAGTCCAAGTTACCTTCTTGGGTTTCTTCGGAGTTGTGAGGGCAGTCAGAGGAGCAGCTATGGTGCCATAGTCTGCCACAAAATTGCGGTAATAACCCGTGAGTCCTAAGAAGGCTCTCACTTGGGTTTGCGTAGTGGGGGTAGGCCAGTCTTGTACGGCTTGTACCTGACTGAGTAGAGGCTGTCTCCTCCCTCCAACTACTTCATGTCCAAGGTAAACCACTGAGCCTTGTCCATTTTGGTGAGGGGCCACTCGGACACCCTCAAAAGAGCTAACTGAAGGACTGCTTGGGAACAGGTCGGGGAGAGGCTCAGACTCCTCTTCCTCAACATCTGAAGCCAGGAGCAGTGCTACGATTTCGACGCTTGGGCCGAAAGCCTTCAGCCTATTCACGGGAAGCACTTTGGGAGCCTGTCCAGGCCTTCCAAGGTCCACTGAATAGTTAACCTCACCCAGGGGCTCCACCACTGGGTAAGGGCCTGACCATTTGTCCTGTAAAGCTCGAGGCCTTATGAGATTCATGATCAGGACTTGCTGACCAAGTGTAAAGTTGATGAGGGAAGCTTTCTGGTCGTACCAAGGTTTCACCAGCGCTTGCCCTGCCTTCAATTTATCACTAGTCAAGCCTATCAGAAGTACCATCCGTTTTCTGAGCCCTAGCACATAATCAACTACATTGGTAGTAACAGGGGGAGTGGGCATCTCCCATCCCTCTTTGATGATGGCTAAGGGTCCCCGTACGGGATGACCGAACAGAAGTTCGAAGGGGCTGAAGCCAACACCCTCCTGCGGTACCTCTCGGTAGGCAAACAGCAAGCATGAAACAAGAAGATCCCATTTTCTTCTCTGAGGCTCCTCCAGAGCCCCAATCATGCT
This sequence comes from Ambystoma mexicanum, assembly GCF_040938575.1. Lineage (NCBI taxonomy): Eukaryota > Metazoa > Chordata > Amphibia > Caudata > Ambystomatidae > Ambystoma > Ambystoma mexicanum. Next base: position 2,383,313 of record NW_027182433.1, read on the forward strand.
TTTTAACGTCCTGTTAAGACGCCCCCCCAGACCATCGGTCTGGGGGCGGTATGCAGAAGAGAACCTGTAGGTGACCCCACATTCTTTCCACATAGCCTGCCTATACTTCGACATAAAGTTGCTGCCATCACCCGGCACAACTTCTTTAGGGAAGCCAACCCTAGTAAACATGCCGAGTAAAGCTTCTGCAACTGGCTTGGCAGTTACAGTTGTAAATGGGACGGCCTCAGGATACCTGGTTGCATGGTCGACCAGCACCAGGATAAACCTATTGCCTGAGGATGTTTGCGGGTCAAGGGGACCAACGATGTCGATCCCTACCCTTTCAAATGGTACCCCCACAACTGGGAGCGGTACCAACGGAGCTTGGATTGTCGCGCCAACCTTACCAGACAACTGGCAGGCGGCACAACTCCTGCAGTGACTTTCTACTTGCACCCCCATCTTGGGCCAGTAGAAGTGCATGGATAACCTTTGCTTGGTCCTCCTCATACCAAGGTGACCAGCAAGGTGAACGACATGCGCCAACTGCAGGAGGAAGGGCCTAACAGCAAGGGAAACCACCAACCTCCTATGGTCTCCTTCTGTAGACTCTGTGGGCTCACTATAAAGGAGTCCACCTTCCTGGTAAATCCTTTGCAACCCAGGAGGTTCACCCTCAAGCTGGGAGCAGGCCTGTCTCCTTAGGCCTTCCAGAGATGGGCACTCACGTTGGCCCTTACTGAAGTCGTCCCTATCAGGACCTCCTTCAACTAACAAGTCTTTTAGTTCAGGATGGTCGTTGGGGTCGAACACTTCAGGCATCGCCACCTCCTCGTCAGGCTCGGGCGATTGACCAACTCCCTCCACCGCAGTGGTAGGCGAGCTCGGGGGAATATTCTCTTTCCCCCGTCGGGACTTGTTGACTCCTTTCGCCTTGGGTTTCCCCTTCGGCTGGGGCGGCGTATTGGACTTGGCCAATGCTGCCCGTGCTTGAGACCGTGTGTAGGGTCTTTCAGCAGTGTCTCCTACGAGCCCTAGAGCTCTGAGATCATTGCCCAACAAGACCTTTCCCGGGACGTTTCTCTGAATGCTCACTGGAATCCTAACTGCTGTACCATTTAAAGTTAGATTAACAGGGATCACGGGAAACATACGGAGGGGGCCGTCAGCCAACTTAGTGGGCATCAGAGGAGCTCTGGCAACTTCCTCTGAGTCTACCAAGGTAGAATCCACTACAGTTCGACTGCACCCACTATCCCTAAGAGCTGGAGTATCCACTCCATTGATCAGCACACTGTCTTTAAAGTAGTGCTTGGTATTATCCGGAATCCTAGCATACGCCTCTGCGACTTTAGGCTCCCAGGAACCCAGGGACACTAAAACTACCTCAGCCTCTATTCCGCTGGGAAATGAGTCTGAGGAGAAGGATGCTCCTGTAATCTCTTCTTCCTCGTAGGAGGAGAAGGCCAGATTAGCGGAGTGGACCCCCAAAGGTCTAACCTTACAACGGGGATCCCCCTTCACATGGTCAGTTGCTCCACAAGAAAAACAAGCCCCATTGGGTCTGTTTACGTAGGGAGGCTTATTATAACCAGAGTTCTGTTTCGGAGGCGAACCTCCACTACCCTGTGAGTTCTCGGATGGCTTACCCTTATTTTTCTTTTTGTGGCCCTTATGGGAAGAAGATTTAGCAGATTCCCCACCCTCCATATCTTTGGACTTTTTCCCTTCCTCCTGCTTACCAGGATGAGTTTTGTCCTTATGGGACACTCGATGTGACACCCATAAGTCTGCTGCAATGGCCAGCTTCTTAGGATCTATCTCCTTCGAATCGGCCAAATGCTGCTTAAGCTCCGGGGAAGAAGAAGCAAAAATGTGTTCCAGCATGACCAGATTGATCATGCCTTCGAAGGTAGAAACCTTATAACCTTCAACCCAGCCAGTCAAGTTTTTCAGGGACTCAGCTACATACGACACCCAAGTACCACCTTCCTTTTTCTTATACTCTCTAAACCTTTTCAAATATTGGGTCGGAGTCTTCCCAAACTTTAAAATGAGAGTCTGCTTCAACATTGCAAAATCAGCGCGCTCAGCCTTCGACATTTCCATAATGGCACTGCAACCAGAATGGGGCAGTCTGCTGAGTAACCATGCAATCTTATCCGCATTATCAACCTCCTGAACCTCGCATGCATACTCAAACGCATTTAACCAGTCCATAATGTCATTTCGTTCCTCATACACACTGAGCAGATCTTTTGGAAACCGTGGATGAGAGGAAGCCCCAGAACCATGTCCAGGACCCTTGGACCCATTTGCGAACTGAAGCTTGGCCAGTTCCAACTGGTGATCCCTGTCTTTTTGTTTTTCTGCCTGGTCGATTTTCAGTTTGGCTATGCTGAATTCAAGCTCCTGCTGCCTAAACCGCAGCTCTTGCTTCTTGAATTCAAGCATAGCCTCCCCATCAATACTGGCAGAGGAAACATTAGACATTACATCCTCCCTGTCCTCGTGGTCGTGATGGATCAGTGCAGCGGCAGAACCGTCGGTTCTGCCAGTGAGAGCAGCCCCACCACCTTCTGCACTGTCCTCGGAAGTTATAGCGTCAAGCTGCGCTTCTTGCCACGCCACGATTCTCTGGATCATTTCCAATTTAGTGCCTTGAGAGGAAACCCCTCTCTCCGCACACATCTTCTTCAATGTTTCAGATTTCGAAGCATTTAAGGTTAATAAAGTATTCGTTTCCATACTGTCGATAGGACTATGGCCTTTTTAACGTTATATTCAATACTTTACTGCGTGTCCTGGTTGGAATAACCTGAAAACGCCTCAGCTCGTGCGCAACACTGGATACCTTCAGTCGTATCCCACCGCTGTACACCAATTTGTTAAGACGGATTTCTGAACTCTGTCCTGGTGGCGCAGAAGTTCAGAAGGCCAACCTAATTACTTGGAACAGGGTAACCTCTGGACAAGCCAGACCAATCAAGGTAGCGATCGCGGCGGTCAAGACTAGGTCTCAAGAGGGGTGAGGGTGACTGAAAGCCCGCAATGAGCACACAAAGCAAGAGCGCTTACAAACTACTCCAAACAGTTGTTTATATCAAAAATAGATACACATTTATTATAAGGCCTTGAAACTAATAACTACAGTAAAAGCAGCGGTATACAACGATATTAAACCAACACATACACTATCCACCCAATATATATACAGAATACACAGTTTCACAGCATTAGCAGCACGAAATATGTTATCCACCTGCAGGGGAAGGAAAACAGGCAGTGCGAACCAATGCGAGTGATATGTCCGCCTTCTGAGGCCCCTAACTGGATGGTAGTCCAATCCCTACGAAGAGTGGAGCCTAGCGCTCAAAAGTACCTGCACACGCCGGTGCCAATGGGCAGAAGGTGAAGCTCTTCGGAGGACGTTGAACAGCTCTGTAGGGAGCTCTAATGAAGGAGAACACGGTCCGCGACTCTAGCGCAGCCTCCACTGTGAGGCAGAAGCAGGGCGCGAGTACGGACAAGGGGTGCTGTATTCACAGCGGGGAAAAGCAAGGGGCACTGCAGGAGGGCGACCAGATCCTAGCTAATCTACTCACCGGTCCCCGAAGCAAGCAGGCCCGAGCTTCTCCTCGATAGATGCAGCTTCTGGCAGGTTCTGAAGAGCAGGGAACGTCTCGTCGTCGTGCAGAGTAAAAAGACGTCCCGATCGAAGAAACAAGCACAGTTTTGTCGCCACAGCAGGGCAACGGAACGGCCGGGTGTATTCAAGCCAAACGAGCACTGCTCACCTCTAGCTTAGGACTGCTAAGCAAACGAAGCGTGTGAGCATGCCCCGGACTCAGAATACCACCCAACCTGTCGGCGATTACAGAGCAGGCCTCCTTAGTAAGCTGGTCAGTCAACTGGATGGCCCAGAGACACTTCCGAAGGCTTACAGCAGGAGTTGATGAAGGTGCCGGGAATAGCTGGTCCTGCTATTCCAATAGGTCGAAGCGCCAGTACAGGCCTTCTTGTTCGATCTTAGGTGGAAAGGGCTTCACCGGACGACAGCAATGAGGAGCAGAAGTTCTTCAGGGGGTCACCAGTGATTCCTCGGTCCAGCCTCGTGTTCGCAGGATACTTGGCTCCTGTATCCCTGGGTTCGTAAGAACTCAGGAGATCGACATGGTAGTGGTGTTTCCAGCTCCCTCTTATCCACGGTTCCCTTCGCGCCAAAACGGAGGGGAGCCAATGGGAGATCCGCTCATCAACACACATACCATACGTGGACCAATCACGGACCACGGTGGTCCCAGGCATTCACACCACCCTAGACTCTCTGGCACCCAGGATGTGTATTGGGACCAGACAGCCCAGCCCACATCCTGGGGGCACTCAAACGACATGTAGAAGCCCGCGAAAGCAACCGTGTTTCGCGGGAAACTACATGCCCAAATAAGGAAGGCCCCGGGTCGCCTGACCTGGGGGAAGGTAAAGGGAGCAAGACGGACAGTGGACGAGACAAAGGAGCCTCGTGGTCCGGCCATTTTGTGTAGCCGGGCCACCCTTTTGTGTTCGCGGCAAAAACGTGCTCAGAACGGCAAAAGGAGCTCAAAATAAACCAAATGATCGCTGCCACCAGCCCAGTCCCTGAATGACTTGCACCGATCCAAAAACCATCCTATAAGAGTGTCTAGGGTCTGTAGAAGGCTAGAGACCCAAGAGAGCTGTAACTTAGCTTACAGTGCCCTCTTGTGTCGTGTTGCACTAAAATGGCGACACGATAAAAGAAACTACGGGAAACAGCGTTCCCCGGTACTGACTGTCTTAAGGGCATGTCAGTTTCCCCGTAAGAAAGGAGCGAAAGCCCAGAGGAGTCCGGCAGAAGGCTGCACTTCTCTGGCAAAGTCAAGAAAACAGGTTGAAAACAATAGCAAAAAGTTTAGGGGTTGCCACATGGAAGGAAAGTTCCCTACAATAACGAAATCTTTCCTAACAATATCCAACTCCTTCCCATTCCAACCCTGAGACCCTGCCTATACCATGAGATGTGATATCTCAATGCTTCTAATACCAAACCTGGGACCCGTCCTATAACATGAGATATGATATCCAAATCAATCCCTTTCCAAACCTGAGACCCTTCCTTTAGCATGAGATGTGATATCCAAATACTTCCCATTCCAATCCTAAAACCTTTCCTATAGCATGAGATGTGATATCTCAATGTTTCTAATAAAAAACCTGAGACCCTTCCTATAGCAAGAGATGTGATATCCAAATCCTTCCCATTCCAATCCTGAGACACTTCCTATAACATGAGATGTGATATCCAACTCCTTCCCATTCCAACCCGAGACCCTTCCTATAGCATGAGAAGGGATATCCAACTCCTTCCCAATCCAATCCTGAGACCCTTTTGATAGCAGAGATGTGATATCCAACTCCTTGCCATTCAAATCCTGAGACCCTCCCTATAACAAGAGATGTCATATCCAACTCCTTCCCATTCCAAACCTGAGACCCTTCCTTTAGCATGAGATGTGATATCCAAATTCTTCACATTCCAATCCGGAGACCCTTCCTATAGCATGAGATGTGATATCTCAATGCTTCTAATACCAAACCTGAGATCCTTCCTATAACATGAGATGTGATATCCAACTCCTTCCAATTCCAAACCTGAGACCCTTCCGATAGCATGAGATGTGATATCTCAATGCTTCAAAAACCAAACATGAGAACCATCCTATAACATGAGATGTGAAATCCAAATCCTTCCCTTCCCAAACCTGAGACTCTTCCTATAGCATGAGATGTGATATCTCAATGCTTCTACCAAACCTGAAACCCTTCCTATAGCATGAGATGTGATATCCAACTCCTTCCCATTCCAATCCTGAGACACATCCTATAGCATGAGATGTGATATCACAATGCTTCTAATACCAAACCTGAGACCCGTCCTATAACATGAGATGTGATATCCAAATCCTTCCCCTTCCAAACCTGAGACCCTTCCTTTAGCATGAGATGTGATATCCAGCTCCTCCCATTCCAATCCTGAGACCCTTCCTATAGCATGAGATGGGATATCCAACTCCTTCCAAATCCAATCCCGATACCCTTCCGATAGCATGAGATGTGATATCCCAATGCTTCTACAAAACCTGAGACCCATACCATGGCATGAGATGTGATATCAAACTCCTTCCCATTCCAATCCTGAGACCCTTCCTATAGCTTGAGATGTGATATCCAACTCCTTCCCATTCCAATTCTGAGACCCGTCCTATACCATGAGACTTGATATCTCAATGCTTCTAATACCAAACCTGAGACCGGTCCTATAACATGAGATGTGATACCCAAATCCTTCCCCTTCCAAACCTTAGACCCTTCCTATAGCATGAGATGTGATATCTCAATGCTTCTAATACCAAACCTGAGACCCTTCCTATAACGAGATGGGTTATCCAACTCCTTCCCATTCCAATCCTGAGACCCTTCCGATAGCAGAGATGTGATATCTCAATGCTTATACCAAACCTGAGACCCTTCCTATGGCATGAGATGTCTTATACAACTCCTTCCGATTCCAATCCTGAGACCCTTCCTATAGCTTGAGATGTGATATCAAACTCCTTCCCATTCAATGTGATATCCACTCCTTCCCATTCCAATCCTGAGACCCTTCCTATACCATGAGATGTGATATTTCAATGCTTCTAATACCAAACCTGAGACCCGTCCTAAAACATGAGATGTGAGATCCAAATCCTTCCCCTTCCAAACCTGAGACCTTTCCTTTAGCATGAGATGTGATATCCAACTCCTTCCCATTCCAAACCTGAGACCCTTCCTATAGCATGAGATGTTATATCTTAATGCTTCTAAAACCAAACCTGAGAACCATTCTATAACATGTGAAATCCAAATCGTTCCCTTCCAAACCTGAGACCCTTCCGATAGCGTGAGATGTGATATCTCAATGCTACTAAAACCAAACATGAGAACCATCCTATAACATGAGATGTGAAATCCAAATCCTTCCCTTTCCAAACCTGAGACCCTTCCTATAGCTTGAGATGTGATATCAAACGCCTTCCCATTCCAATCCTGAGATAGCTTGAGATGTGATAGCCAACTCCTTCCCATTCGAATCCTGAGACCCTTCCTATACCATGAGATGTGATATCTCAATGCTTCTAATACCAAACTTGAGACCCGTCCTAAAACATGAGATGTGAGATCCAAATCCTTCCCCTTCCAAACCTGAGACCCTTCCTATAGCTTGAGATGTGATATCAAACTCCTTCCCATTCCAATCCTGAGATAGCTTGAGATGTGATATCCGACTCATCCCATTCCAATCCTGAGACCCTTCCGATAGCATGAGATGTGCTAGCTCAATGCTTCTAATATCAAAACTGAGACCCTCCCTGTAGTATGAGATGTGATATCTAAGTCCTTCCCATTCCTATCCTGAGACCCTTCCGATAGCAGAGATGTGATATCTCAATGCTTATACCAAACCTGATGACCCTTCCTATGGCATGAGATGTGATATCCAACTCCTTCCCATTCCAATCCTGAGTTCCTTCCTATAGCATGAGATGTGATATCTCAATGCTTCTATCAAACCTGAGACCCTTCCTTTAGCATGAGATGTGATATCCAACTCCCTCCCATTCCAATCCTGAGACTCCTCCTATAGCATGAGATGTGATATCTCAATGCTTCTAATACCAAACCTGGGACCCGTCCTATAACATGAGATATGATATCCAAATCCTTCCCCTTCCAAACCTGAGACCCTTCCTTTAGCATGAGATGTGATATCCAAATCCTTCCCATTCCAATCCTGAAACCCTTCCTATAGCATGAGATGTGATATCTCAATGTTTCTAATAAAAAACCTGAGAACCTTCCTATAGCAAGAGATGTGATATCCAAATCCTTCCCATTCCAATCCTGAGACCCTTCCTATAACGAGATGTGATATCCAACTCCTTCCCATTCCAACCTGAGACCCTTCCTATAGCATGAGAATGGATATCCAACTCCTTCCCATTCCAATCCTTAGACCCTTCCTACAGCATGCGATGTGATATCTCAATGATTCTAATACCAAACCTGAGACCCGTCCTTAAACATGAGATGTGAGATCCAAATCCTTCCCCTTCCAAACCTGAGACCTTTCCTTTAGCATGAGATGTGATATCCAACTCCTTCCCATTCCAAACCTGAGACCCTTCCTATAGCATGAGATGTTATATCTTAATGCTTCTAAAACCAAACCTGAGAACCATCCTATAACATGTGAACTCCAAATCCTTCCCTTTCCAAACCAGAGACCCTTCCGATAGCATGAGATGTGGTATCTCAATGCTACTAAAACCAAACATGAGAACCATCCTATAACATGAGATGTGAAATCCAAATCCTTCCCTTTCCAAACCTGAGACCCTTCCTATAGCTTGAGATGTGATATCAAACTCCTTCCCATTCCAATCCTGAGATAGCTTGAGATGTGATAGCCAACTCCTTTCCATTCCAATCCTGAGACCCTTCCTATACCATGAGATGTGATATCTCAATGCTTCTAATACCAAACCTGAGACCCGTCCTATAACATGAGATGTGATACCCAAATCCTTCCCCTTCCAAACCTTAGACCCTTCCTATAGCATGAGATGTGATATCTCAATGCTTCTAATACCAAACCTGAGACCCTTCCTATAACGAGATGGGATATCTAACTCCTTCCCATTCCAATCCTGAGACCCTTCCGATAGCAGAGATGTGATATCTCAATGCTTATACCAAACCTGAGACCCTTCCTATGGCATGAGATGTCATATACAACTCCTTCCGATTCCAATACTGAGACCCTTCCTATAGCATGAGATGTGATATCTCAATGCTTCTAATACCAAACCTGAGATCCTTCCTATAACATGAGATGTGATATCAAACTCCTTCCCATTCCAAACCTGAGACCCTTCCGATAGCATGAGATGTGATATCTCAATGGTTCTAAAACCAAACATGAGAATCATCCTATAACATGAGATGTGAAATCCAAATCATTCCCTTTCCAAACCTGAGACCCTTCCTATAGCTTGAGATGTGATATCAAACTCCTTCCCATTCAATGTGATATCCAACTCCTTCCCATTCCAATCCTGAGACCCTTCCTATACCATGAGATGTGATATTTCAATGCTTCTAATACCAAACCTGAGACCCGTCCTAAAACATGAGATGTGAGATCCAAATCCTTCCCCTTCCAAACCTGAGACCTTTCCTTTAGCATGAGATGTGATATCCAACTGCTTCCCATTCCAAACCTGAGACCCTTCCTATAGCATGAGATGTTATATCTTAATGCTTCTAAAACCAAATCTGAGAACCATCCTATAACATGTGAAATCCAAATCGTTCCCTTCCAAACCTGAGACCCTTCCGATAGCATGAGATGTGATATCTCAATGCTACTAAAACCAAACATGAGAACCATCCTATAACATGAGATGTGAAATTCAAATCCTTTCCTTTCCAAACCTGAGACCCTTCCTATAGCTTGAGATGTGATATCAAACTCCTTCCCATTCCAATCCTGAGATAGCTTGAGATGTGATAGCCAACTCCTTCCCATTCCAATCCTGAGACCCTTCCTATACCATGAGATGTGATATCTCAATGCTTCTAATACCAAACTTGAGACCCGTCCTAAAACTTGAGATGTGAGATCCAAATCCTTCCCCTTCCAAACCTGAGACCCTTCCTATAGCTTGAGATGTGATATCAAACTCCTTCCCATTCCAATCCTGAGATAGCTGAGATGTGATATCCGACTCATCCCATTCCAATCCTGAGACCCTTCCGATAGCATGAGATGTGATAGCTCAATGCTTCTAATATCAAAACTGAGACCCTCCCTATAGTATGATATGTGATATCTAAGTCCTTCCCATTCCTATCCTGAGACCCTTCCGATAGCAGAGATGTGATATCTCAATGCTTATACCAAACCTGATGACCCTTCCTATGGCATGAGATGTGATATCCAACTCCTTCCCATTCCAATCCTGAGTTCCTTCCTATAGCATGAGATGTGATATCTCAATGCTTCTATCAAACCTGAGACCCTTCCTTTAGCATGAGATGTGATATCCAACTCCTTGCCATTCCAATCCTGAGACCCTTCCTATAACATGAGACGTGATATCCAACTCCTTCCCATTCCAATCCTGAGACTCCTCCTATAGCATGAGATGTGATATCTCAATGCTTCTAATACCAAACCTGGGACCCGTCCTATAACATGAGATATGATATCCAAATCCTTCCCCTTCCAAACCTGAGACCCTTCCTTTAGCATGAGATGTGATATCCAAATCCTTCCCATTCCAATCCTGAGACCCTTCCTATAACGAGATGTAATATCCAACTCCTTCCCATTCCAACCTGAGACCCTTCCTATAGCATGAGAAGGGATATCCAACTCCTTCCCATTCCAATCCTTAGACCCTTCCTACAGCATGCGATGTGATATCTCAATGATTCTAATACCAAACCAGAGACCCGTCCTATAACATGAGATGGGATATCCAACTCCTTCCCATCCCAATCCTGAGACACTTCCGATTGCAGAGATGTGATATCTCAATGCGTATACCAAACCTGAGACTCTTCCTATAACATGAGATGTGATATCCAACTCCTTCCTGTTCCAAACCTGAGACCCTTCCTATAGCATGAGATGTGATATCCAGCTCCTTCCCATTCCAATCCTGAGACCCTTCCGATAGCATGAGATGTGATATCTCAATGCTTCTAATACCAAACCTGAGATCCTTCCTATAACATGAGATGTGATATCAAACTCCTTCCCATTCCAAACCTGAGACCCTTCCGATAGCATGAGATGTGATATCTCAATGCTTCTAAAACCAAACATGAGAACCATCCTATAACATGAGATGTGAAATCCAAATCATTCCCTTTCCAAACCTGAGACCCTTCCTATAGCTTGAGATGTGATATCAAACTCCTTCCCATTCAATGTGATATCCAACTCCTTCCCATTCCAATCCTGAGACTCTTCCTATACCATGAGATGTGATATTTCAATGCTTCTAATACCAAACCTGAGACCCGTCCTAAAACATGAGATGTGAGATCCAAATCCTTCCCCTTCCAAACCTGAGACCTTTCCTTTAGCATGAGATGTGATATCCAACTGCTTCCCATTCCAAACCTGAGACCCTTCCTATAGCATGAGATGTTATATCTTAATGCTTCTAAAACCAAACCTGAGAACCATCCTATAACATGTGAAATCCAAATCGTTCCCTTCCAAACCTGAGACCCTTCCGATAGCATGAGATGTGATATCTCAATGCTACTAAAACCAAACATGAGAACCATCCTATAACATGAGATGTGAAATTCAAATCCTTTCCTTTCCAAACCTGAGACCCTTCCTATAGCTTGAGATGTGATATCAAACTCCTTCCCATTCCAATCCTGAGATAGCTTGAGATGTGATAGCCAACTCCTTCCCATTCCAATCCTGAGACCCTTCCTATACCATGAGATGTGATATCTCAATGCTTCTAATACCAAACTTGAGACCCGTCCTAAAACTTGAGATGTGAGATCCAAATTCTTCCCCTTCCAAACCTGAGACCCTTCCTATAGCTTGAGATGTGATATCAAACTCCTTCTCATTCCAATCCTGAGATAGCTTGAGATGTGATATCCGACTCATCCCATTCCAATCCTGAGACCCTTCCGATAGCATGAGATGTGATAGCTCAATGCTTCTAATATCAAAACTGAGACCCTCCCTATAGTATGATATGTGATATCTAAGTCCTTCCCATTCCTATCCTGAGACCCTTCCGATAGCAGAGATGTGATATCTCAATGCTTATACCAAACCTGATGACCCTTCCTATGGCATGAGATGTGATATCCAACTCCTTCCCATTCCAATCCTGAGTTCCTTCCTATAGCATGAGATGTGATATCTCAATGCTTCTATCAAACCTGAGACCCTTCCTTTAGCATGAGATGTGATATCCAACTCCTTGCCATTCCAATCCTGAGACCCTTCCTATAACATGAGACGTGATATCCAACTCCTTCCCATTCCAATCCTGAGACTCCTCCTATAGCATGAGATGTGATATCTCAATGCTTCTAATACCAAACCTGGGACCCGTCCTATAACATGAGATATGATATCCAAATCCTTCCCCTTCCAAACCTGAGACCCTTCCTTTAGCATGAGATGTGATATCCAAATCCTTCCCATTCCAATCCTGAGACCCTTCCTATAACGAGATGTAATATCCAACTCCTTCCCATTCCAACCTGAGACCCTTCCTATAGCATGAGAAGGGATATCCAACTCCTTCCCATTCCAATCCTTAGACCCTTCCTACAGCATGCGATGTGATATCTCAATGATTCTAATACCAAACCAGAGTCCCGTCCTATAACATGAGATGGGATATCCAACTCCTTCCCATCCCAATCCTGAGACACTTCCGATTGCAGAGATGTGATATCTCAATGCTTATACCAAACCTGAGACTCTTCCTATAACATGAGATGTGATATCCAACTCCTTCCTGTTCCAAACCTGAGACCCTTCCTATAGCATGAGATGTGATATCCAGCTCCTTCCCATTCCAATCCTGAGACCCTTCCGATAGCATGAGATGTGATATCTCAATGCTTCTAATACCAAACCTGAGATCCTTCCTATAACATGTGATGTGATATCCAAATCCTTCCCCTTCCAAACCTGAGACCCTCCCTTCAGCATGAGATGTGATATCCAACTCCTTCCCATTCCAATCCTGAGACCCTTATGATAGCATGAGATGTGATATCTCAATGCCTCTGATACCAAACCTGAGATACTTCCGATAGCATGAGATGTGATATCTCAATTCTTCTAATACCAAACCTGAGATCCTTCCTATAACATGAGATGTGATATCCAAATTCTTCCCCTTCCAAACCTGAGACCCTCCCTTTAGCATGAGATGTGATATCCAACTCCTTCCCATTCCAATCCTGAGACCCTTCTGATAGCATGATATGTGATATCTCAATGCCTCTAATACCAAACCTGAGATCCTACCTATAACATGAAATGTGATATCCAACTCCTTCCCTTTCCAAACCTGAGACCCTGCCTATAGCATGAGATGTGATATCCAAGTCCTTCCCATTCCAATCCTGAGACCATTCCTATAGCATGAGATGTGATATCTCAATGCTTATACCAAACCTGAGGCCCTTCCTACGGCATGAGATGTCATATACAACTCCTTCCCATTCCAATCCTGAGACCCTTACTATAGCATGAGATGTGATATCTCAATGCTTATACCAAATCTGAGACCCTTCCTATAGCAACAGATGTGGTATCCAACTTCTTCCCATTCCAATCCTGAGACCCTTCCTATAACATGAGATGTGATGTCTCAATGCTTCTAATACCAAACCTGAGATCTTTCCTACAACATGAGATGTGATATCCAACTCCTTCCCATTCCAATCCTGAGACCCTTCCTATAGCATGAGATGTGATATCTCAATGTTTATACCAAACCTGAGACCCTTCCTATAGCTTGAGATGTGATATCCAACTCCTTCCCATTCCAATCCTGATATCCTTCCGATAGCATAAGATGTGATATCCCAATGCTTCTACCAAACCTGAGACCCATACAATGGCATGAGATGTGATATCAAACTCCTTCCCATTCCAATCCTGAGACCCTTCCTATAGCTTGAGATGTGATATCCAACTCCTTCCCATTCCAATTCTGAGACCCTTCCTATACCATGAGACTTGATATCTCAATGCTTCTAATACCAAACCTGAGACCCGTCCTATAACATGAGATGTGATATCCAAATCCTTCCCCTTCCAAACCTTAGACCCTTCCTTTATCATGAGATGTGATATCCAACTCCTTCCCATTCCAATCCTGAGACCCTTCCGATGTCATGAGATTTGTTATCTCAATGCTTCTAATATCAAACTTGAGACCCTCCCTATAGCATGAGATGTGACATCCAAGTCCTTCCCATTCCAATCCTGAGACCCTTCCTATAGCATGAGATGTGATATCTCAATGCTTCTAATACCAAACCTGAAACCCTTCCTATAACATGAGATGGGATATCCAACTCCTTCCCATTCGAATCCTGAGACCCTTCCGATAGCAGAGATGTGATATCTCAATGCTTATACCAAACCTGAGACCCTTGCTATGGCCTGAGATGTCATATACAACTCCTTCCCATTCCAATCCTGAGACCCTTTCTATAGCATGAGATGTGATATCTCAATGCTTTTACCAAACCTGAGACCCTTCCTATAGCATGAGATGAGATATCCAACTCCTTCCCATTCCAATCCTGAGACCCTTCCTATAGCATGAGAAGTGATATCTCCATGCGTATATCAAACCTGAGACCCTTCCTATAGCAGGAGATGTGATATCCAAATCCTTCCCATTCCAATCCTGAGACCCTTCCTATAGCATGAGATGTGATATCTCAATGCTTATACCAAACCAGAGACCCGTCCTATAACATGAGATGGGATATCCAACTCCTTCCCATTCCAATCCTGAGCCACTTCCGATAGCAAAGATGTGATATCTCAATGCTTATACCAAACCTGAGACCCTTCCTATAACATGAGATGTGATATCCAACTCCTTCCCGTTCCAAACCTGAGACACTTCCTATAGCATATGTGATATCCAACTCCTTCCCATTCCAAACATGAGACCCTTCCTATAGCAAGAATGCAATATCCAACTCCTACCCATTCCAATCCTGAGACCATTCCTATAGCATGAGATGTGATATATCAATGCTTCTAATACCAAACCTGAGATCCTTCCTATGACATGAGATGTGATATCCAAATCCTTCCCATTCCAAACCTGAGACCCTTCCTACAGCATGCAATGTGATATCTCAATGCTTCTAATATCAAACCTGAGACCCGTCCTATAACATGAGATGGGATATCCAACTCCTTCCCATTCCAAACCTGAGACCCTTCCGATAGCATGAGATGTGATATCTCAATGCTTCTAAAACCAAACATGAGAACCATCCTATAACATGAGATGTGAAATCCAAATCCTTCCCTTCCCAAACCTGAGACCCTTCCTATAGCTTGAGATGTGATATCAAACTCCTTCCCATTCCAATCCTGAGATAGCTTGAGATGTGATATCCAACTCCTTCCCATTCCATTCCTGAGCCCCTTATTATACCATGAGATGTGATATCTCAATGCTTCTAATACCAAACCTGAGACCCTTCCTATAGCATGAGATGTGATATCTCAATGTTTCTAATAAAAAACCTGAGAACCTTCCTATAGCAAGAGATGTGATATCCAAATCCTTCCCATTCCAATCCTGAGACCCTTCCTATAACGAGATGTGATATCCAACTCCTTCCGTTTCCAACCTGAGACTCTTCCTATAGCATGAGAAGGGATATCCAACTCCTTCCCATTCCAATCCTTAGACCCTTCCTACAGCATGCGATGTGATATCTCAATGATTCTAATACCAAACCTGAGACCCGTCCTAAAACATGAGATGTGAGATCCAAATCCTTCCCCTTCCAAACCTGAGACCTTTCCTTTAGCATGAGATGTGATATCCAACTCCTTCCCATTCCAAACCTGAGACCCTTCCTATAGCATGAGATGTTATATCTTAATGCTTCTAAAACCAAAGCTGAGAACCATCCTATAACATGTGAACTCCAAATCCTTCCCTTTCCAAACCTGAGACCCTTCCGATAGCATGAGATGTGGTATCTCAATGCTACTAAAACCAAACATGAGAACCATCCTATAACATGAGATGTGAAATCCAAATCCTTCCCTTTCCAAACCTGAGACCCTTCCTATAGCTTGAGATGTGATATCAAACTTCTTCCCATTCCAATCCTGAGATAGCTTGAGATGTGATAGCCAACTCCTTTCCATTCCAATCCTGAGACCCTTCCTATACCATGAGATGTGATATCTCAATGCTTCTAATACCAAACCTGAGACCCGTCCTATAACATGAGATGTGATACCCAAATCCTTCCCCTTCCAAACCTTAGACCCTTCCTATAGCATGAGATGTGATATCTCAATGCTTCTAATACCAAACCTGAGACCCTTCCTATAACGAGATGGGATATCCAACTCCTTCCCATTCCAATCCTGAGACCCTTCCGATAGCAGAGATGTGATATCTCAATGCTTATACCAAACCTGAGACCCTTCCTATGGCATGAGATGTCATATACAACTCCTTCCGATTCCAATCCTGAGACCCTTCCTATAGCATGAGATGTGATATCTCAATGCTTCTAATACCAAACCTGAGATCCTTCCTATAACATGAGATGTGATATCAAACTCCTTCCCATTCCAAACTGAGACCCTTCCGATAGCATGAGATGTGATATCTCAATGCTTCTAAAACCAAACATGAGAACCATCCTATAACATGAGATGTGAAATCCAAATCATTCCCTTTCCAAACCTGAGACCCTTCCTATAGCTTGAGATGTGATATCAAACTCCTTCCCATTCAATGTGATATCCAACTCCTTCCCATTCCAATCCTGAGACCCTTCCTATACCATGAGATGTGATATTTGAATGCTTCTAATACCAAACCTGAGACCCGTCCTAAAACATGAGATGTGAGATCCAAATCCTTCCCCTTCCAAACCTGAGACCTTTCCTTTAGCATGAGATGTGATATCCAACTCCTTCCCATTCCAAACCTGAGACCCTTCCTATAGCATGAGATGTTATATCTTAATGCTTCTAAAACCAAACCTGAGAACCATCCTATAACATGTGAAATCCAAATCGTTCCCTTCCAAACCTGAGACCCTTCCGATAGCATGAGATGTGATATCTCAATGCTACTAAAACCAAACATGAGAACCATCCTATAACATGAGATGTGAAATCCAAATCCTTCCCTTTCCAAACCTGAGACCCTTCCTATAGCTTGAGATGTGATATCAAACTCCTTCCCATTCCAATCCTGAGATAGCTTGAGATGTGATAGCCAACTCCTTCCCATTCCAATCCTTAGACCCTTCCTACAGCATGCAATGTGATATCTCAATGATTCTAATACCAAACCTGAGACCCGTCCTAAAACATGAGATGTGAGATCCAAATCCTTCCCCTTCCAAACCTGAGACCTTTCCTTTAGCATGAGATGTGATATCCAACTCCTTCCCATTCCAAACCTGAGACCCTTCCTATAGCATGAGATGTTATATCTTAATGCTTCTAAAACCAAAGCTGAGAACCATCCTATAACATGTGAACTCCAAATCCTTCCCTTTCCAAACCTGAGACCCTTCCGATAGCATGAGATGTGGTATCTCAATGCTACTAAAACCAAACATGAGAACCATCCTATAACATGAGATGTGAAATCCAAATCCTTCCCTTTCCAAACCTGAGACCCTTCCTATAGCTTGAGATGTGATATCAAACTTCTTCCCATTCCAATCCTGAGATAGCTTGAGATGTGATAGCCAACTCCTTTCCATTCCAATCCTGAGACCCTTCCTATACCATGAGATGTGATATCTCAATGCTTCTAATACCAAACCTGAGACCCGTCCTATAACATGAGATGTGATACCCAAATCCTTCCCCTTCCAAACCTTAGACCCTTCCTATAGCATGAGATGTGATATCTCAATGCTTCTAATACCAAACCTGAGACCCTTCCTATAACGAGATGGGATATCCAACTCCTTCCCATTCCAATCCTGAGACCCTTCCGATAGCAGAGATGTGATATCTCAATGCTTATACCAAACCTGAGACCCTTCCTATGGCATGAGATGTCATATACAACTCCTTCCGATTCCAATCCTGAGACCCTTCCTATAGCATGAGATGTGATATCTCAATGCTTCTAATACCAAACCTGAGATCCTTCCTATAACATGAGATGTGATATCAAACTCCTTCCCATTCCAAACTGAGACCCTTCCGATAGCATGAGATGTGATATCTCAATGCTTCTAAAACCAAACATGAGAACCATCCTATAACATGAGATGTGAAATCCAAATCATTCCCTTTCCAAACCTGAGACCCTTCCTATAGCTTGAGATGTGATATCAAACTCCTTCCCATTCAATGTGATATCCAACTCCTTCCCATTCCAATCCTGAGAGCCTTCCTATACCATGAGATGTGATATTTGAATGCTTCTAATACCAAACCTGAGACCCGTCCTAAAACATGAGATGTGAGATCCAAATCCTTCCCCTTCCAAACCTGAGACCTTTCCTTTAGCATGAGATGTGATATCCAACTCCTTCCCATTCCAAACCTGAGACCCTTCCGATAGCATGAGATGTTATATCTTAATGCTTCTAAAACCAAACCTGAGAACCATCCTATAACATGTGAAATCCAAATCGTTCCCTTCCAAACCTGAGACCCTTCCGATAGCATGAGATGTGATATCTCAATGCTACTAAAACCAAACATGAGAACCATCCTATAACATGAGATGTGAAATCCAAATCCTTCCCTTTCCAAACCTGAGACCCTTCCTATAGCTTGAGATGTGATATCAAACTCCTTCCCATTCCAATCCTGAGATAGCTTGAGATGTGATAGCCAACTCCTTCCCATTCCAATCCTGAGACCCTTCCTATACCATGAGATGTGATATCTCAATGCTTCTAATACCAAACTTGAGACCCGTCCTAAAACATGAGATGTGAGATCCAAATCCTTCCCCTTCCAAACCTGAGACCCTTCCTATAGCTTGAGATGTGATATCAAAATCCTTCCCATTCCAATCCTGAGATAGCTTGAGATGTGATATCCGACTCATCCCATTCCAATCCTGAGACCCTTCCGATAGCATGAGATGTGATAGCTCAATGCTTCTAATATCAAAACTGAGACCCTCCCTATAGTATGAGATGTGATATCTAAGTCCTTCCCATTCCTATCCTGAGACCCTTCCGATAGCAGAGATGTGATATCTCAATGCTTATACCAAACCTGATGACCCTTCCTATGGCATGAGATGTGATATCCAACTCCTTCCCATTCCAATCCTGAGTTCCTTCCTATAGCATGAGATGTGATATCTCAATGCTTCTATCAAACCTGAGACCCTTCCTTTAGCATGAGATTTGATATCCAACTCCTTGCCATTCCAATCCTGAGACCCTTCCTATAACATGAGACGTGATATCCAACTCCTTCCCATTCCAATCCTGAGACTCCTCATATAGCATGAGATGTGATATCTCAATGCTTCTAATACCAAACCTGGGACCCGTCCTATAACATGAGATATGATATCCAAATCCTTCCCCTTCCAAACCTGAGACCCTTCCTTTAGCATGAGATGTGATATCCAAATCCTTCCCATTCCAATCCTGAAACCCTTCCTATAGCATGAGATGTGATATCTCAATGTTTCTAATAAAAAACCTGAGACCCTTCCTATAGCAAGAGATGTGATATCCAAATCCTTCCCATTCCAATCCTGAGACCCTTCCTATAACGAGATGTGATATCCAACTCCTTCCCATTCCAACCTGAGACCCTTCCTACAGCATGCGATGTGATATCTCAATGATTCTAATACCAAACCAGAGACCCGTCCTATAACATGAGATGGGATATCCAACTCCTTCCCATCCCAATCCTGAGACACTTCCGATTGCAGAGATGTGATATCTCAATGCTTATACCAAACCTGAGACTCTTCCTATAACATGAGATGTGATATCCAACTCCTTCCCGTTCCAAACCTGAGACCCTTCCTATAGCATGAGATGTTATATCCAGCTCCTTCCCATTCCAATCCTGAGACCCTTCCGATAGCATGAGATGTGATATCTCAATGCTTCTAATACCAAACCTGAGATCCTTCCTATAACATGTGATGTGATATCCAAATCCTTCCCCTTCCAAACCTGAGAACCTCCCTTTAGCATGAGATGTGATATCCAACTCCTTCCCATTCCAATCCTGAGACCCTTCTGATAGCATGAGATGTGATATCTCAATGCCTCTAATACCAAACCTGAAATCCTACCTATAACATGAAATGTGATATCCAACTCCTTCCCTTTCCAAACCTGAGACCCTGCCTATAGCATGAGATGTGATATCCAAGTCCTTCCCATTCCAATCCTGAGACCATTCCTATAGCATGAGATGTGATATCTCAATGCTTATACCAAACCTGAGGCCCTTCCTATGGCATGAGATGTCATATACAAATCCTTCCCATTCCAATCCTGAGACCCTTACTATAGCATGAGATGTGATATCTCAATGCTTATACCAAATCTGAGACCCTTCCTATAGCAACAGATGTGGTATCCAACTTCTTCCCATTCCAATCCTGAGACCCTTCCTATAACATGAGATGTGATGTCTCAATGCTTCTAATACCAAGCCTGAGATCTTTCCTACAACATGAGATGTGATATCCAACTCCTTCCCATTCCAATCCTGAGACCCTTCCTATAGCATGAGATGTGATATCTCAATGTTTATACCAAACCTGAGACCCTTCCTATAGCTTGAGATGTGATATCCAACTCCTTCCCATTCCAATCCTGAGACCCTTCCTATAGCATGAGATGTGATATCTCAATGCCTCTAATACCAAACCTGAGATCCTTCATCTAACATGAAATGTGATATCCAACTCCTTCCCCTTCCAAACCTGAGAGCCTTCCTATAGCATGAGATATGATATCCAACTTCTTCCCATTCCAACCTGAGACCTTTCCTATAGCATGAGATGGGATATCCAACTCCTTCCAAATCCAATCCTGATACCCTTCCGATAGCATAAGATGTGATATCCCAATGCTTCTACCAAACCTGAGACCCATACAATGGCATGAGATGTGATATCAAACTCCTTCCCATTCCAATCCTGAGACCCTTCCTATAGCTTGAGATGTGATATCCAACTCCTTCCCATTCCAATTCTGAGACCCTTCCTATACCATGAGATGTGATATCCAACTCCTTCCTTTTCCAATCCTGAGACCCTTCCGATATCATGAGATTTGTTATCTCAATGCTTCAAATATCAAACTTGAGACCCTCCCTATAGCATGAGATGTGACATCCAAGTCCTTCCCATTCCAATCCTGAGACCCTTCCTATAGCATGAGATGTGATATCTCAATGCTTCTAATACCAAACCTGAGACCCTTCCTATAACATGAGTTGGGATATCCAACTCCTTCCCATTCCAATCCTGAGACCCTTCCGATAGCAGAGATGTGATATCTCAATGCTTATACCAAACCTGAGACCCTTGCTATGGCCTGAGATGTCATATACAACTCCTTCCCATTCCAATCCTGAGACCCTTTCTATAGCATGAGATGTGATATCTCAATGCTTATACCAAACCTGAGACCCTTCCTATAGCATGAGATGAGATATCCAACTCCTTCCCATTCCAATCCTGAGACCCTTCCTATAGCATGATATGTGATGTCTCAATGCTTCTAATACCAAACCTGAGATCCTTCCTATAACATGAGATGTGATATCCAACTCCTTCCCATTCCAATCCTGAGACCCTTCCTATAGCATGAGAAGTGATATCTCCATGCTTATACCAAACCTGAGACCCTTCCTATAGCATGAGATGAAATCCAACTCCTTCCCATTCCAATCCTGAGACCCTTCCTATAGCATGAGAAGTGATATCTCCATGCTTATATCAAACCTGAGACCCTTCCTATAGCATGAGATGTGATATCCAAATCCTTCCCATTCCAATCCTGAGACCCTTCCTATAGCATGAGATGTGATATCTCAATGCTTATACCAAACCAGAGACCCGTCCTATAACATGAGATGGGATATCCAACTCCTTCCCATTCCAATCCTGAGCCACTTCCGATAGCAGAGATGTGATATCTCAATGCTTATACCAAACCTGAGACCCTTCCTATAACATGAGATGTGATATCCAACTCCTTCCCGTTCCAAACCTGAGACACTTCCTATAGCATATGTGATATCCAACTCCTTCCCATTCCAAACATGAGACCCTTCCTATAGCAAGAATGCAATATCCAACTCCTACCCATTCCAATCCTGAGACCATTCCTATAGCATGAGATGTGATATATCAATGCTTCTAATACCAAACCTGAGATCCTTCCTATGACATGAGATGTGATATCCAAATCCTTCCCATTTAAAACCTGAGACCCTTCCTACAGCATGCGATGTGATATCTCAATGCTTCTAATATCAAACCTGAGACCCGTCCTATAACATGAGATGGGATATCCAACTCCTTCCCATTCCAAACCTGAGACCCTTCCGATAGCATGAGATGTGATATCTCAATGCTTCTAAAACCAAACATGAGAACCATCCTATAACATGAGATGTGAAATATAAATCCTTCCCTTCCCAAACCTGAGACCCTTCCTATAGCTTGAGATGCGATATCAAACTCCTTCCCATTCCAATCCTGAGATAGCTTGAGATGTGATATCCAACTCCTTCCCATTCCAATCCTGAGTCCCTTATTATACCATGAGATGTGATATCTCAATGCTTCTAATACCAAACCTGAGACCCGTCCTAAAATATGAGATGTGAGATCCAAATCCTTCCCCTTCAAAACCTGAGACCCTTCCTTTAGCATGAGATGTGATATCTCAATGCTTCTAAAACCAAACATGAGAACCATCCTATAACATGAGATGTGATATCAAACTCCTTCCCATTCCAAACCTGAGACCCTTCCGATAGCATGAGATGTGATATCTCAATGCTTCTAAAACCAAACATGAGAACCATCCTATAACATGAGATGTGAAATCCAAATCATTCCCTTTCCAAACCTGAGACCCTTCCTATAGCTTGAGATGTGATATCAAACTCCTTCCCATTCAATGTGATATCCAACTCCTTCCCATTCCAATGCTGAGACCCTTCCTATACCATGAGATGTGATATTTGAATGCTTCTAATACCAAACCTGAGACCCGTCCTAAAACATGAGATGTGAGATCCAAATCCTTCCCCTTCCAAACCTGAGACCTTTCCTTTAGCATGAGATGTGATATCCAACTCCTTCCCATTCCAAACCTGAGACCCTTCCTATAGCATGAGATGTTATATCTTAATGCTTCTAAAACCAAACCTGAGAACCATCCTATAACATGTGAAATCCAAATCGTTCCCTTCCAAACCTGAGACCCTTCCGATAGCATGAGATGTGATATCTCAATGCTACTAAAACCAAACATGAGAACCATCCTATAACATGAGATGTGAAATTCAAATCCTTTCCTTTCCAAACCTGAGACCCTTCCTATAGCTTGAGATGTGATATCAAACTCCTTCCCATTCCAATCCTGAGACCCTTCCTATACCATGAGATGTGATATCTCAATGCTTCTAATACCAAACTTGAGACCCGTCCTAAAACATGAGATGTGAGATCCAAATCCTTCCCCTTCCAAACCTGAGACCCTTCCTATAGCTTGAGATGTGATATCAAACTCCTTCCCATTCCAATCCTGAGATAGCTTGAGATGTGATATCCGACTCATCCCATTCCAATCCTGAGACCCTTCCGATAGCATGAGATATGATAGCTCAATGCTTCTTATATCAAAACTGAGACCCTCCCTATAGTATGATATGTGATATCTAAGTCCTTCCCATTCCTATCCTGAGACCCTTACGATAGCAGAGATGTGATATCTCAATGCTTATACCAAACCTGAGACCCTTCCTTTAGCATGAGATGTGATATCCAACTCCTTGCCATTCCAATCCTGAGAACCTTCCTATAACATGAGACGTGATATCCAACTCCTTCCCATTCCAATCCTGAGACTCCTCCTATAGCATGAGATGTGATATCTCAATGCTTCTAATACCAAACCTGGGACCCGTCCTATAACATGAGATATGATATCCAAATCCTTCCCCTTCCAAACCTGAGACCCTTCCTTTAGCATGAGATGTGATATCCAAATCCTTCCCATTCCAATCCTGAAACCCTTCCTATAGCATGAGATGTGATATCTCAATGTTTCTAATAAAAAACCTGAGACCCTTCCTATAGCAAGAGATGTGATATCCAAATCCTTCCCATTCCAATCCTGAGACCCTTCCTATAACGAGATGTGATATCCAACTCCTTCCCATTCCAACCTGAGACCCTTCCTATAGCATGAGAAGGGATATCCAACTCCTTCCCATTCCAATCCTTAGACCCTTCCTACAGCATGCGATGTGATATCTCAATGATTCTAATACCAAACCAGAGACCCGTCCTATAACATGAGATGGGATATCCAACTCCTTCCCATCCCAATCCTGAGACACTTCCGATTGCAGAGATGTGATATCTCAATGCTTATACCAAACCTGAGACTCTTCCTATAACATGAGATGTGATATCCAACTCCTTCCCGTTCCAAACCTGAGACCCTTCCTATAGCATGAGATGTGATATCCAGCTCCTTCCCATTCCAATCCTGAGACCCTTCCGATAGCATGAGATGTGATATCTCAATGCTTCTAATACCAAACCTGAGATCCTTCCTATAACATGTGATGTGATATCCAAATCCTTCCCCTTCCAAACCTGAGACCCTCCCTTCAGCATGAGATGTGATATCCAACTCCTTCCCATTCCAATCCTGAGACCCTTATGATAGCATGAGATGTGATATCTCAATGCCTCTGATACCAAACCTGAGATACTTCCGATAGCATGAGATGTGATATCTCAATTCTTCTAATACCAAACCTGAGATCCTTCCTATAACATGAGATGTGATATCCAAATCCTTCCCCTTCCAAACCTGAGACCCTCCCTTTAGCATGAGATGTGATATCCAACTCCTTTCCATTCCAATCCTGAGACCCTTCTGATAGCATGAGATGTGATATCTCAATGCCTCTAATACCAAACCTGAGATCCTACCTATAACACGAAATGCGATATCCAACTCCTTCCCTTTCCAAACCTGAGACCCTGCCTATAGCATGAGATGTGATATCCAAGTCCTTCCCATTCCAATCCTGAGACCATTCCTATAGCATGAGATGTGATATCTCAATGCTTATACCAAACCTGAGGCCCTTCCTATGGCATGAGATGTCATATACAACTCCTTCCCATTCCAATCCTGAGACCCTTACTATAGCATGAGATGTGATATCTCAATGCTTATACCAAATCTGAGACCCTTCCTTAAGCAACAGATGTGGTACCAACTTCTTCCCATTCCAATCCTGAGACCCTTCCTATAACATGAGATGTGATGTCTCAATGCTTCTAATACCAAACCTGAGATCTTTCCTACAACATGAGATGTGATATCCAGCTCCTTCCCATTCCAATCCTGAGACCCTTCCTATGGCATGAGATGTGATATCTCAATGTTTATACCAAACCTGAGACCCTTCCTATAGCTTGAGCTGTGATATCCAACTCCTTCCCATTCCAATCCTGAGACCCTTCCTATAGCATGAGATGTGATATCTCAATGCCTCTAATACCAAACCTGAGATCCTTCATCTAACATGAAATGTGATATCCAACTCCTTCCCCTTCCAAACCTGAGAGCCTTCCTATAGCATGAGATATGATATCCAACTTCTTCCCATTCCAACCTGAGACCTTTCCTATAGCATGAGATGGGATATCCCACTCCTTCCAAATCCAATCCTGATACCCTTCCGATAGCATAAGATGTGATATCCCAATGCTTCTACCAAACCTGAGACCCATACAATGGCATGAGATGTGATATCAAACTCCTTCCCATTCCAATCCTGAGACCCTTCCTATAGCTTGAGATGTGATATCCAACCCCTTCCCATTCCAATTCTGAGACCCTTCCTATACCATGAGACTTGATATCTCAATGCTTCTAATACCAAACCTGAGACCCGTCCTATAACATGAGATATGATATCCAAATCCTTCCCCTTCCAAACCTTAGACCCTTCCTTTATCATGAGATGTGATATCCAACTCCTTCCCATTCCAATCCTGAGACCCTTCCGATATCATGAGATTTGTTATCTCAATGCTTCAAATATCAAACTTGAGACCCTCCCTATAGCATGAGATGTGACATCCAAGTCCTTCCCATTCCAATCCTGAGACCCTTCCTATAGCATGAGATGTGATATCTCAATGCTTCTAATACCAAACCTGAGACCCTTCCTATAACATGAGATGGGATATCCAACTCCTTCCCATTCCAATCCTGAGACCCTTCCGATAGCAGAGATGTGATATCTCAATGCTTATACCAAACCTGAGACCCTTGCTATGGCCTGAGATGTCATATACAACTCCTTCCCATTCCAATCCTGAGACCCTTTCTATAGCATGAGATGTGATATCTCAATGCTTATACCAAACCTGAGACCCTTCCTATAGCATGAGATGAGATATCCAACTCCTTCCCATTCCAATCCTGAGACCCTTCCTATAGCATGATATGTGATGTCTCAATGCTTCTAATACCAAACCTGAGATCCTTCCTATAACATGAGATGTGATATCCAACTCCTTCCCATTCCAATCCTGAGACCCTTCCTATAGCATGAGAAGTGATATCTCCATGCTTATACCAAACCTGAGACCCTTCCTATAGCGTGAGATGATATCCAACTCCTTCCCATTCCAATCCTGAGACCTTTCCTATAGCATGAGAAGTGATATCTCCATGCTTATATCAAACCTGAGACCCTTCCTATAGCATGAGATGTGATATCCAAATCCTTCCCATTCCAATCCTGAGACCCTTCCTATAGCATGAGATGTGATATCTCAATGCTTATACCAAACCAGAGACCCGTCCTATAACATGAGATGGGATATCCAACTCCTTCCCATTCCAATCCTAAGCCACTTCCGATAGCAGAGATGTGATATCTCAATGCTTATACCAAACCTGAGACCCTTCCTATAACATGAGATGTGATATCCAACTCCTTCCCGTTCCAAACCTGAGACACTTCCTATAGCATATGTGATATCCAACTCCTTCCCATTCCAAACATGAGACCCTTCCTATAGCAAGAATGCAATATCCATCTCCTACCCATTCCAATCCTGAGACCATTCCTATAGCATGAGATGTGATATATCAATGCTTCTAATACCAAACCTGAGATCCTTCCTATGACATGAGATGTGATATCCAAATCCTTCCCATTCCAAACCTGAGACCCTTCCTACAGCATGCGATGTGATATCTCAATGCTTCTAATATCAAACCTGAGACCCGTCCTATAACATGAGATGCGATATCCAACTCCTTCCCATTCCAAACCTGAGACCCTTCCGATAGCATGAGATGTGATATCTCAATGCTTCTAAAACCAAACATGAGAACCATCCTATAACATGAGATGTGAAATCCAAATCCTTCCCTTCCCAAACCTGAGACCCTTCCTATAGCTTGAGATGTGATATCAAACTCCTTCCCATTCCAATCCTGAGCTAGCTTGAGATGTGATATCCAACTCCTTCCCATTCCAATCCTGAGTCCCTTATTATACCATGAGATGTGATATCTCAATGCTTCTAATACCAAACATGAGACCCGTCCTAAAATATGAGACGTGAGATCCAAATCCTTCGCCTTCCAAACCTGAGACCTTTCCTTTAGCATGAGATGTGATATCTCAATGCTTCTAAAACCAAACATGAGAACCATCCTATAACATGAGATGTGATATCAAACTCCTTCCCATTCCAAACCTGAGACCCTTCCGATAGCATGAGATGTGATATCTCAATGCTTCTAAAACCAAACATGAGAACCATCCTATAACATGAGATGTGAAATCCAAATCATTCCCTTTCCAAACCTGAGACCCTTCCTATAGCTTGAGATGTGATATCAAACTCCTTCCCATTCCAATCCTGAGATAGCTTGAGATGTGATATCCAACTCCTTCCCATTCCAATCCTGAGTTCCTTCCTATAGCATGAGATGTGATATCTCAATGCTTCTATCAAACCTGAGACCCTTCCTTTAGCATGAGATGTGATATCCAACTCCTTGCCATTCCAATCCTGAGACCCTTCCTATAACATGAGACGTGATATCCAACTCCTTCCCATTCCAATCCTGAGACTCCTCCTATAGCATGAGATGTGATATCTCAATGCTTCTAATACCAAACCTGGGACCCGTCCTATAACATGAGATATGATATCCAAATCCTTCCCCTTCCAAACCTGAGACCCTTCCTTTAGCATGAGATGTGATATCCAAATCCTTCCCATTCCAATCCTGAGACCCTTCCTATAACGAGATGTAATATCCAACTCCTTCCCATTCCAACCTGAGACCCTTCCAATAGCATGAGAAGGGATATCCAACTCCTTCCCATTCCAATCCTTAGACCCTTCCTACAGCATGCGATGTGATATCTCAATGATTCTAATACCAAACCAGAGACCCGTCCTATAACATGAGATGGGATATCCAACTCCTTCCCATCCCAATCCTGAGACACTTCCGATTGCAGAGATGTGATATCTCAATGCTTATACCAAACCTGAGACTCTTCCTATAACATGAGATGTGATATCCAACTCCTTCCTGTTCCAAACCTGAGACCCTCCCTTCAGCATGAGATGTGATATCCAACTCCTTCCCATTCCAATCCTGAGACCCTTATGATAGCATGAGATGTGATATCTCAATGCCTCTGATACCAAACCTGAGATACTTCCGATAGCATGAGATGTGATATCTCAATTCTTCTAATATCAAACCTGAGATCCTTCCTATAACATGAGATGTGATATCCAAATTCTTCCCCTTCCAAACCTGAGACCCTCCCTTTAGCATGAGATGTGATATCCAACTCCTTCCCATTCCAATCCTGAGACCCTTCTGATAGCATGAGATGTGATATATCAATGCCTCTAATACCAACCCTGAGATCCTACCTATAACATGAAATGTGATATCCAACTCCTTCCCTTTCCAAACCTGAGACCCTGCCTATAGCATGAGATGTGATATCCAAGTCCTTCCCATTCCAATCCTGAGACCATTCCTATAGCATGAGATGTGATATCTCAATGCTTATACCAAACCTGAGGCCCTTCCTATGGCATGAGATGTCATATACAACTCCTTCCCATTCCAATCCTGAGACCCTTACTATAGCATGAGATGTGATATCTCAATGCTTATACCAAATCTGAGACCCTTCCTATAGCAACAGATGTGGTATCCAACTTCTTCCCATTCCAATCCTGAGACCCTTCCTATAACATGAGATGTGATGTCTCAATGCTTCTAATACCAAACCTGAGATCTTTCCTACAACATGAGATGTGATATCCAACTCCTTCCCATTCCAATCCTGAGACCCTTCCTATAGCATGAGATGTGATATCTCAATGTTTATACCAAACCTGAGACCCTTCCTATAGCTTGAGATGTGATATCCAACTCCTTCCCATTCCAATCCTGAGACCCTTCCTATAGCATGAGATGTGATATCTCAATGCCTCTAATACCAAACCTGAGATCCTTCATCTAACATGAAATGTGATATCCAACTCCTTCCCCTTCCAAACCTGAGAGCCTTCCTATAGCATGAGATATGATATCCAACTTCTTCCCATTCCAACCTGAGACCTTTCCTATAGCATGAGATGGGATATCCAACTCCTTCCAAATCCAATCCTGATACCCTTCCGATAGCATAAGATGTGATATCCCAATGCTTCTACCAAACCTGAGACCCATACAATGGCATGAGATGTGATATCAAACTCCTTCCCATCCCAATCCTGAGACCCTTCCTATAGCTTGAGATGTGATATCCAACTCCTTCCCATTCCAATTCTGAGACCCTTCCTATACCATGAGACTTGATATCTCAATGCTTCTAATACAAAACCTGAGACCCGTCCTATAACATGAGATGTGATATCCAAATCCTTCCCCTTCCAAACCTTAGACCCTTCCTTTATCATGAGATGTGATATCCAACTCCTTCCCATTCCAATCCTGAGACCCTTCCGATATCATGAGATTTGTTATCTCAATGCTTCTAATATCAAACTTGAGACCCTCCCTATAGCATGAGATGTGACATCCAAGTCCTTCCCATTCCAATCCTGAGACCCTTCCTATAGCATGAGATATGATATCCAAATCCTTCCCCTTCCAAACCTGAGACCCTTCCTTTAGCATGAGATGTGATATCCAGCTTCTTCCCATTCCAATCCTGAGACCCTTTCTATAGCATGAGATGTGATATCTCAATGCTTTTACCAAACCTGAGACCCTTCCTATAGCATGAGATGAGATATCCAACTCCTTCCCATTCCAATCCTGAGACCCTTCCTATAGCATGAGAAGTGATATCTCCATGCGTATATCAAACCTGAGACCCTTCCTATAGCAGGAGATGTGATATCCAAATCCTTCCCATTCCAATCCTGAGACCCTTCCTATAGCATGAGATGTGATATCTCAATGCTTATACCAAACCAGAGACCCGTCCTATAACATGAGATGGGATATCCAACTCCTTCCCATTCCAATCCTGAGCCACTTCCGATAGCAAAGATGTGATATCTCAATGCTTATACCAAACCTGAGACCCTTCCTATAACATGAGATGTGATATCCAACTCCTTCCCGTTCCAAACCTGAGACACTTCCTATAGCATATGTGATATCCAACTCCTTCCCATTCCAAACATGAGACCCTTCCTATAGCAAGAATGCAATATCCAACTCCTACCCATTCCAATCCTGAGACCATTCCTATAGCATGAGATGTGATATATCAATGCTTCTAATACCAAACCTGAGATCCTTCCTATGACATGAGATGTGATATCCAAATCCTTCCCATTCCAAACCTGAGACCCTTCCTACAGCATGCGATGTGATATCTCAATGCTTCTAATATCAAACCTGAGACCCGTCCTATAACATGAGATGGGATATCCAACTCCTTCCCATTCCAAACCTGAGACCCTTCCGATAGCATGAGATGTGATATCTCAATGCTTCTAAAACCAAACATGAGAACCATCCTATAACATGAGATGTGAAATCCAAATCCTTCCCTTCCCAAACCTGAGACCCTTCCTATAGCTTGAGATGTGATATCAAACTCCTTCCCATTCCAATCCTGAGATAGCTTGAGATGTGATATCCAACTCCTTCCCATTCCATTCCTGAGCCCCTTATTATACCATGAGATGTGATATCTCAATGCTTCTAATACCAAACCTGAGACCCTTCCTATAGCATGAGATGTGATATCTCAATGTTTCTAATAAAAAACCTGAGAACCTTCCTATAGCAAGAGATGTGATATCCAAATCCTTCCCATTCCAATCCTGAGACCCTTCCTATAACGAGATGTGATATCCAACTCCTTCCCATTCCAACCTGAGACTCTTCCTATAGCATGAGAAGGGATATCCAACTCCTTCCCATTCCAATCCTTAGACCCTTCCTACAGCATGCGATGTGATATCTCAATGATTCTAATACCAAACCTGAGACCCGTCCTAAAACATGAGATGTGAGATCCAAATCCTTCCCCTTCCAAACCTGAGACCTTTCCTTTAGCATGAGATGTGATATCCAACTCCTTCCCATTCCAAACCTGAGACCCTTCCTATAGCATGAGATGTTATATCTTAATGCTTCTAAAACCAAAGCTGAGAACCATCCTATAACATTTGAACTCCAAATCCTTCCCTTTCCAAACCTGAGACCCTTCCGATAGCATGAGATGTGGTATCTCAATGCTACTAAAACCAAACATGAGAACCATCCTATAACATGAGATGTGAAATCCAAATCCTTCCCTTTCCAAACCTGAGACCCTTCCTATAGCTTGAGATGTGATATCAAACTTCTTCCCATTCCAATCCTGAGATAGCTTGAGATGTGATAGCCAACTCCTTTCCATTCCAATCCTGAGACCCTTCCTATACCATGAGATGTGATATCTCAATGCTTCTAATACCAAACCTGAGACCCGTCCTATAACATGAGATGTGATACCCAAATCCTTCCCCTTCCAAACCTTAGACCCTTCCTATAGCATGAGATGTGATATCTCAATGCTTCTAATACCAAACCTGAGACCCTTCCTATAACGAGATGGGATATCCAACTCCTTCCCATTCCAATCCTGAGACCCTTCCGATAGCAGAGATGTGATATCTCAATGCTTATACCAAACCTGAGACCCTTCCTATGGCATGAGATGTCATATACAACTCCTTCCGATTCCAATCCTGAGACCCTTCCTATAGCATGAGATGTGATATCTCAATGCTTCTAATACCAAACCTGAGATCCTTCCTATAACATGAGATGTGATATCAAACTCCTTCCCATTCCAAACTGAGACCCTTCCGATAGCATGAGATGTGATATCTCAATGCTTCTAAAACCAAACATGAGAACCATCCTATAACATGAGATGTGAAATCCAAATCATTCCCTTTCCAAACCTGACACCCTTCCTATAGCTTGAGATGTGATATCAAACTCCTTCCCATTCAATGTGATATCCAACTCCTTCCCAT
Organism: Ambystoma mexicanum; assembly: GCF_040938575.1. NCBI lineage: Eukaryota > Metazoa > Chordata > Amphibia > Caudata > Ambystomatidae > Ambystoma > Ambystoma mexicanum. Next base: position 2,415,991 of record NW_027182433.1, read on the forward strand.
TCCAATCCTGAGACCCTTCCTATACCATGAGATGTGATATTTGAATGCTTCTAATACCAAACCTGAGACCCGTCCTAAAACATGAGATGTGAGATCCAAATCCTTCCCCTTCCAAACCTGAGACCTTTCCTTTAGCATGAGATGTGATATCCAACTCCTTCCCATTCCAAACCTGAGACCCTTCCTATAGCATGAGATGTTATATCTTAATGCTTCTAAAACCAAACCTGAGAACCATCCTATAACATGTGAAATCCAAATCGTTCCCTTCCAAACCTGAGACCCTTCCGATACCATGAGATGTGATATCTCAATGCTACTAAAACCAAACATGAGAACCATCCTATAACATGAGATGTGAAATCCAAATCCTTCCCTTTCCAAACCTGAGACCCTTCCTATAGCTTGAGATGTGATATCAAACTCCTTCCCATTCCAATCCTGAGATAGCTTGAGATGTGATAGCCAACTCCTTCCCATTCCAATCCTTAGACCCTTCCTACAGCATGCAATGTGATATCTCAATGATTCTAATACCAAACCTGAGACCCGTCCTAAAACATGAGATGTGAGATCCAAATCCTCCCCCTTCCAAACCTGAGACCTTTCCTTTAGCATGAGATGTGATAACCAACTCCTTCCCATTCCAAACCTGAGACCCTTCCTATAGCATGAGATGTTATATCTTAATGCTTCTAAAACCAAAGCTGAGAACCATCCTATAACATGTGAACTCCAAATCCTTCCCTTTCCAAACCTGAGACCCTTCCGATAGCATGAGATGTGGTATCTCAATGCTACTAAAACCAAACATGAGAACCATCCTATAACATGAGATGTGAAATCCAAATCCTTCCCTTTCCAAACCTGAGACCCTTCCTATAGCTTGAGATGTGATATCAAACTTCTTCCCATTCCAATCCTGAGATAGCTTGAGATGTGATAGCCAACTCCTTTCCATTCCAATCCTGAGACCCTTCCTATACCATGAGATGTGATATCTCAATGCTTCTAATACCAAACCTGAGACCCGTCCTATAACATGAGATGTGATACCCAAATCCTTCCCCTTCCAAACCTTAGACCCTTCCTATAGCATGAGATGTGATATCTCAATGCTTCTAATACCAAACCTGAGACCCTTCCTATAACGAGATGGGATATCCAACTCCTTCCCATTCCAATCCTGAGACCCTTCCGATAGCAGAGATGTGATATCTCAATGCTTATACCAAACCTGAGACCCTTCCTATGGCATGAGATGTCATATACAACTCCTTCCGATTCCAATCCTGAGACCCTTCCTATAGCATGAGATGTGATATCTCAATGCTTCTAATACCAAACCTGAGATCCTTCCTATAACATGAGATGTGATATCAAACTCCTTCCCATTCCAAACTGAGACCCTTCCGATAGCATGAGATGTGATATCTCAATGCTTCTAAAACCAAACATGAGAACCATCCTATAACATGAGATGTGAAATCCAAATCATTCCCTTTCCAAACCTGAGACCCTTCCTATAGCTTGAGATGTGATATCAAACTCCTTCCCATTCAATGTGATATCCAACTCCTTCCCATTCCAATCCTGAGACCCTTCCTATACCATGAGATGTGATATTTGAATGCTTCTAATACCAAACCTGAGACCCGTCCTAAAACATGAGATGTGAGATCCAAATCCTTCCCCTTCCAAACCTGAGACCTTTCCTTTAGCATGAGATGTGATATCCAACTCCTTCCCATTCCAAACCTGAGACCCTTCCGATAGCATGAGATGTTATATCTTAATGCTTCTAAAACCAAACCTGAGAACCATCCTATAACATGTGAAATCCAAATCGTTCCCTTCCAAACCTGAGACCCTTCCGATAGCATGAGATGTGATATCTCAATGCTACTAAAACCAAACATGAGAACCATCCTATAACATGAGATGTGAAATCCAAATCCTTCCCTTTCCAAACCTGAGACCCTTCCTATAGCTTGAGATGTGATATCAAACTCCTTCCCATTCCAATCCTGAGATAGCTTGAGATGTGATAGCCAACTCCTTCCCATTCCAATCCTGAGACCCTTCCTATACCATGAGATGTGATATCTCAATGCTTCTAATACCAAACTTGAGACCCGTCCTAAAACATGAGATGTGAGATCCAAATCCTTCCCCTTCCAAACCTGAGACCCTTCCTATAGCTTGAGATGTGATATCAAAATCCTTCCCATTCCAATCCTGAGATAGCTTGAGATGTGATATCCGACTCATCCCATTCCAATCCTGAGACCCTTCCGATAGCATGAGATGTGATAGCTCAATGCTTCTAATATCAAAACTGAGACCCTCCCTATAGTATGAGATGTGATATCTAAGTCCTTCCCATTCCTATCCTGAGACCCTTCCGATAGCAGAGATGTGATATCTCAATGCTTATACCAAACCTGATGACCCTTCCTATGGCATGAGATGTGATATCCAACTCCTTCCCATTCCAATCCTGAGTTCCTTCCTATAGCATGAGATGTGATATCTCAATGCTTCTATCAAACCTGAGACCCTTCCTTTAGCATGAGATTTGATATCCAACTCCTTGCCATTCCAATCCTGAGACCCTTCCTATAACATGAGACGTGATATCCAACTCCTTCCCATTCCAATCCTGAGACTCCTCATATAGCATGAGATGTGATATCTCAATGCTTCTAATACCAAACCTGGGACCCGTCCTATAACATGAGATATGATATCCAAATCCTTCCCCTTCCAAACCTGAGACCCTTCCTTTAGCATGAGATGTGATATCCAAATCCTTCCCATTCCAATCCTGAAACCCTTCCTATAGCATGAGATGTGATATCTCAATGTTTCTAATAAAAAACCTGAGACCCTTCCTATAGCAAGAGATGTGATATCCAAATCCTTCCCATTCCAATCCTGAGACCCTTCCTATAACGAGATGTGATATCCAACTCCTTCCCATTCCAACCTGAGACCCTTCCTACAGCATGCGATGTGATATCTCAATGATTCTAATACCAAACCAGAGACCCGTCCTATAACATGAGATGGGATATCCAACTCCTTCCCATCCCAATCCTGAGACACTTCCGATTGCAGAGATGTGATATCTCAATGCTTATACCAAACCTGAGACTCTTCCTATAACATGAGATGTGATATCCAACTCCTTCCCGTTCCAAACCTGAGACCCTTCCTATAGCATGAGATGTTATATCCAGCTCCTTCCCATTCCAATCCTGAGACCCTTCCGATAGCATGAGATGTGATATCTCAATGCTTCTAATACCAAACCTGAGATCCTTCCTATAACATGTGATGTGATATCCAAATCCTTCCCCTTCCAAACCTGAGAACCTCCCTTTAGCATGAGATGTGATATCCAACTCCTTCCCATTCCAATCCTGAGACCCTTCTGATAGCATGAGATGTGATATCTCAATGCCTCTAATACCAAACCTGAAATCCTACCTATAACATGAAATGTGATATCCAACTCCTTCCCTTTCCAAACCTGAGACCCTGCCTATAGCATGAGATGTGATATCCAAGTCCTTCCCATTCCAATCCTGAGACCATTCCTATAGCATGAGATGTGATATCTCAATGCTTATACCAAACCTGAGGCCCTTCCTATGGCATGAGATGTCATATACAAATCCTTCCCATTCCAATCCTGAGACCCTTACTATAGCATGAGATGTGATATCTCAATGCTTATACCAAATCTGAGACCCTTCCTATAGCAACAGATGTGGTATCCAACTTCTTCCCATTCCAATCCTGAGACCCTTCCTATAACATGAGATGTGATGTCTCAATGCTTCTAATACCAAGCCTGAGATCTTTCCTACAACATGAGATGTGATATCCAACTCCTTCCCATTCCAATCCTGAGACCCTTCCTATAGCATGAGATGTGATATCTCAATGTTTATACCAAACCTGAGACCCTTCCTATAGCTTGAGATGTGATATCCAACTCCTTCCCATTCCAATCCTGAGACCCTTCCTATAGCATGAGATGTGATATCTCAATGCCTCTAATACCAAACCTGAGATCCTTCATCTAACATGAAATGTGATATCCAACTCCTTCCCCTTCCAAACCTGAGAGCCTTCCTATAGCATGAGATATGATATCCAACTTCTTCCCATTCCAACCTGAGACCTTTCCTATAGCATGAGATGGGATATCCAACTCCTTCCAAATCCAATCCTGATACCCTTCCGATAGCATAAGATGTGATATCCCAATGCTTCTACCAAACCTGAGACCCATACAATGGCATGAGATGTGATATCAAACTCCTTCCCATTCCAATCCTGAGACCCTTCCTATAGCTTGAGATGTGATATCCAACTCCTTCCCATTCCAATTCTGAGACCCTTCCTATACCATGAGATGTGATATCCAACTCCTTCCTTTTCCAATCCTGAGACCCTTCCGATATCATGAGATTTGTTATCTCAATGCTTCAAATATCAAACTTGAGACCCTCCCTATAGCATGAGATGTGACATCCAAGTCCTTCCCATTCCAATCCTGAGACCCTTCCTATAGCATGAGATGTGATATCTCAATGCTTCTAATACCAAACCTGAGACCCTTCCTATAACATGAGTTGGGATATCCAACTCCTTCCCATTCCAATCCTGAGACCCTTCCGATAGCAGAGATGTGATATCTCAATGCTTATACCAAACCTGAGACCCTTGCTATGGCCTGAGATGTCATATACAACTCCTTCCCATTCCAATCGTGAGACCCTTCCTATAGCATGAGATGTGATATCTCAATGCTTATACCAAACCTGAGACCCTTCCTATAGCATGAGATGAGATATCCAACTCCTTCCCATTCCAATCCTGAGACCCTTCCTATAGCATGATATGTGATGTCTCAATGCTTCTAATACCAAACCTGAGATCCTTCCTATAACATGAGATGTGATATCCAACTCCTTCCCATTCCAATCCTGAGACCCTTCCTATAGCATGAGAAGTGATATCTCCATGCTTATACCAAACCTGAGACCCTTCCTATAGCATGAGATGAAATCCAACTCCTTCCCATTCCAATCCTGAGACCCTTCCTATAGCATGAGAAGTGATATCTCCATGCTTATATCAAACCTGAGACCCTTCCTATAGCATGAGATGTGATATCCAAATCCTTCCCATTCCAATCCTGAGACCCTTCCTATAGCATGAGATGTGATATCTCAATGCTTATACCAAACCAGAGACCCGTCCTATAACATGAGATGGGATATCCAACTCCTTCCCATTCCAATCCTGAGCCACTTCCGATAGCAGAGATGTGATATCTCAATGCTTATACCAAACCTGAGACCCTTCCTATAACATGAGATGTGATATCCAACTCCTTCCCGTTCCAAACCTGAGACACTTCCTATAGCATATGTGATATCCAACTCCTTCCCATTCCAAACATGAGACCCTTCCTATAGCAAGAATGCAATATCCAACTCCTACCCATTCCAATCCTGAGACCATTCCTATAGCATGAGATGTGATATATCAATGCTTCTAATACCAAACCTGAGATCCTTCCTATGACATGAGATGTGATATCCAAATCCTTCCCATTTAAAACCTGAGACCCTTCCTACAGCATGCGATGTGATATCTCAATGCTTCTAATATCAAACCTGAGACCCGTCCTATAACATGAGATGGGATATCCAACTCCTTCCCATTCCAAACCTGAGACCCTTCCGATAGCATGAGATGTGATATCTCAATGCTTCTAAAACCAAACATGAGAACCATCCTATAACATGAGATGTGAAATATAAATCCTTCCCTTCCCAAACCTGAGACCCTTCCTATAGCTTGAGATGCGATATCAAACTCCTTCCCATTCCAATCCTGAGATAGCTTGAGATGTGATATCCAACTCCTTCCCATTCCAATCCTGAGTCCCTTATTATACCATGAGATGTGATATCTCAATGCTTCTAATACCAAACCTGAGACCCGTCCTAAAATATGAGATGTGAGATCCAAATCCTTCCCCTTCAAAACCTGAGACCTTTCCTTTAGCATGAGATGTGATATCTCAATGCTTCTAAAACCAAACATGAGAACCATCCTATAACATGAGATGTGATATCAAACTCCTTCCCATTCCAAACCTGAGACCCTTCCGATAGCATGAGATGTGATATCTCAATGCTTCTAAAACCAAACATGAGAACCATCCTATAACATGAGATGTGAAATCCAAATCATTCCCTTTCCAAACCTGAGACCCTTCCTATAGCTTGAGATGTGATATCAAACTCCTTCCCATTCAATGTGATATCCAACTCCTTCCCATTCCAATGCTGAGACCCTTCCTATACCATGAGATGTGATATTTGAATGCTTCTAATACCAAACCTGAGACCCGTCCTAAAACATGAGATGTGAGATCCAAATCCTTCCCCTTCCAAACCTGAGACCTTTCCTTTAGCATGAGATGTGATATCCAACTCCTTCCCATTCCAAACCTGAGACCCTTCCTATAGCATGAGATGTTATATCTTAATGCTTCTAAAACCAAACCTGAGAACCATCCTATAACATGTGAAATCCAAATCGTTCCCTTCCAAACCTGAGACCCTTCCGATAGCATGAGATGTGATATCTCAATGCTACTAAAACCAAACATGAGAACCATCCTATAACATGAGATGTGAAATTCAAATCCTTTCCTTTCCAAACCTGAGACCCTTCCTATAGCTTGAGATGTGATATCAAACTCCTTCCCATTCCAATCCTGAGACCCTTCCTATACCATGAGATGTGATATCTCAATGCTTCTAATACCAAACTTGAGACCCGTCCTAAAACATGAGATGTGAGATCCAAATCCTTCCCCTTCCAAACCTGAGACCCTTCCTATAGCTTGAGATGTGATATCAAACTCCTTCCCATTCCAATCCTGAGATAGCTTGAGATGTGATATCCGACTCATCCCATTCCAATCCTGAGACCCTTCCGATAGCATGAGATATGATAGCTCAATGCTTCTAATATCAAAACTGAGACCCTCCCTATAGTATGATATGTGATATCTAAGTCCTTCCCATTCCTATCCTGAGACCCTTACGATAGCAGAGATGTGATATCTCAATGCTTATACCAAACCTGAGACCCTTCCTTTAGCATGAGATGTGATATCCAACTCCTTGCCATTCCAATCCTGAGAACCTTCCTATAACATGAGACGTGATATCCAACTCCTTCCCATTCCAATCCTGAGACTCCTCCTATAGCATGAGATGTGATATCTCAATGCTTCTAATACCAAACCTGGGACCCGTCCTATAACATGAGATATGATATCCAAATCCTTCCCCTTCCAAACCTGAGACCTTCCTTTAGCATGAGATGTGATATCCAAATCCTTCCCATTCCAATCCTGAAACCCTTCCTATAGCATGAGATGTGATATCTCAATGTTTCTAATAAAAAACCTGAGACCCTTCCTATAGCAAGAGATGTGATATCCAAATCCTTCCCATTCCAATCCTGAGACCCTTCCTATAACGAGATGTGATATCCAACTCCTTCCCATTCCAACCTGAGACCCTTCCTATAGCATGAGAAGGGATATCCAACTCCTTCCCATTCCAATCCTTAGACCCTTCCTACAGCATGCGATGTGATATCTCAATGATTCTAATACCAAACCAGAGACCCGTCCTATAACATGAGATGGGATATCCAACTCCTTCCCATCCCAATCCTGAGACACTTCCGATTGCAGAGATGTGATATCTCAATGCTTATACCAAACCTGAGACTCTTCCTATAACATGAGATGTGATATCCAACTCCTTCCCGTTCCAAACCTGAGACCCTTCCTATAGCATGAGATGTGATATCCAGCTCCTTCCCATTCCAATCCTGAGACCCTTCCGATAGCATGAGATGTGATATCTCAATGCTTCTAATACCAAACCTGAGATCCTTCCTATAACATGTGATGTGATATCCAAATCCTTCCCCTTCCAAACCTGAGACCCTCCCTTCAGCATGAGATGTGATATCCAACTCCTTCCCATTCCAATCCTGAGACCCTTATGATAGCATGAGATGTGATATCTCAATGCCTCTGATACCAAACCTGAGATACTTCCGATAGCATGAGATGTGATATCTCAATTCTTCTAATACCAAACCTGAGATCCTTCCTATAACATGAGATGTGATATCCAAATCCTTCCCCTTCCAAACCTGAGACCCTCCCTTTAGCATGAGATGTGATATCCAACTCCTTTCCATTCCAATCCTGAGACCCTTCTGATAGCATGAGATGTGATATCTCAATGCCTCTAATACCAAACCTGAGATCCTACCTATAACACGAAATGCGATATCCAACTCCTTCCCTTTCCAAACCTGAGACCCTGCCTATAGCATGAGATGTGATATCCAAGTCCTTCCCATTCCAATCCTGAGACCATTCCTATAGCATGAGATGTGATATCTCAATGCTTATACCAAACCTGAGGCCCTTCCTATGGCATGAGATGTCATATACAACTCCATCCCATTCCAATCCTGAGACCCTTACTATAGCATGAGATGTGATATCTCAATGCTTATACCAAATCTGAGACCCTTCCTTAAGCAACAGATGTGGTACCAACTTCTTCCCATTCCAATCCTGAGACCCTTCCTATAACATGAGATGTGATGTCTCAATGCTTCTAATACCAAACCTGAGATCTTTCCTACAACATGAGATGTGATATCCAGCTCCTTCCCATTCCAATCCTGAGACCCTTCCTATGGCATGAGATGTGATATCTCAATGTTTATACCAAACCTGAGACCCTTCCTATAGCTTGAGCTGTGATATCCAACTCCTTCCCATTCCAATCCTGAGACCCTTCCTATAGCATGAGATGTGATATCTCAATGCCTCTAATACCAAACCTGAGATCCTTCATCTAACATGAAATGTGATATCCAACTCCTTCCCCTTCCAAACCTGAGAGCCTTCCTATAGCATGAAATATGATATCCAACTTCTTCCCATTCCAACCTGAGACCTTTCCGATAGCATAAGATGTGATATCCCAATGCTTCTACCAAACCTGAGACCCATACAATGGCATGAGATGTGATATCAAACTCCTTCCCATTCCAATCCTGAGACCCTTCCTATAGCTTGAGATGTGATATCCAACCCCTTCCCATTCCAATTCTGAGACCCTTCCTATACCATGAGACTTGATATCTCAATGCTTCTAATACCAAACCTGAGACCCGTCCTATAACATGAGATATGATATCCAAATCCTTCCCCTTCCAAACCTTAGACCCTTCCTTTATCATGAGATGTGATATCCAACTCCTTCCCATTCCAATCCTGAGACCCTTCCGATATCATGAGATTTGTTATCTCAATGCTTCAAATATCAAACTTGAGACCCTCCCTATAGCATGAGATGTGACATCCAAGTCCTTCCCATTCCAATCCTGAGACCCTTCCTATAGCATGAGATGTGATATCTCAATGCTTCTAATACCAAACCTGAGACCCTTCCTATAACATGAGATGGGATATCCAACTCCTTCCCATTCCAATCCTGAGACCCTTCCGATAGCAGAGATGTGATATCTCAATGCTTATACCAAACCTGAGACCCTTGCTATGGCCTGAGATGTCATATACAACTCCTTCCCATTCCAATCCTGAGACCCTTTCTATAGCATGAGATGTGATATCTCAATGCTTATACCAAACCTGAGACCCTTCCTATAGCATGAGATGAGATATCCAACTCCTTCCCATTCCAATCCTGAGACCCTTCCTATAGCATGATATGTGATGTCTCAATGCTTCTAATACCAAACCTGAGATCCTTCCTATAACATGAGATGTGATATCCAACTCCTTCCCATTCCAATCCTGAGACCCTTCCTATAGCATGAGAAGTGATATCTCCATGCTTATACCAAACCTGAGACCCTTCCTATAGCGTGAGATGATATCCAACTCCTTCCCATTCCAATCCTGAGACCTTTCCTATAGCATGAGAAGTGATATCTCCATGCTTATATCAAACCTGAGACCCTTCCTATAGCATGAGATGTGATATCCAAATCCTTCCCATTCCAATCCTGAGACCCTTCCTATAGCATGAGATGTGATATCTCAATGCTTATACCAAACCAGAGACCCGTCCTATAACATGAGATGGGATATCCAACTCCTTCCCATTCCAATCCTAAGCCACTTCCGATAGCAGAGATGTGATATCTCAATGCTTATACCAAACCTGAGACCCTTCCTATAACATGAGATGTGATATCCAACTCCTTCCCGTTCCAAACCTGAGACACTTCCTATAGCATATGTGATATCCAACTCCTTCCCATTCCAAACATGAGACCCTTCCTATAGCAAGAATGCAATATCCATCTCCTACCCATTCCAATCCTGAGACCATTCCTATAGCATGAGATGTGATATATCAATGCTTCTAATACCAAACCTGAGATCCTTCCTATGACATGAGATGTGATATCCAAATCCTTCCCATTCCAAACCTGAGACCCTTCCTACAGCATGCGATGTGATATCTCAATGCTTCTAATATCAAACCTGAGACCCGTCCTATAACATGAGATGCGATATCCAACTCCTTCCCATTCCAAACCTGAGACCCTTCCGATAGCATGAGATGTGATATCTCAATGCTTCTAAAACCAAACATGAGAACCATCCTATAACATGAGATGTGAAATCCAAATCCTTCCCTTCCCAAACCTGAGACCCTTCCTATAGCTTGAGATGTGATATCAAACTCCTTCCCATTCCAATCCTGAGCTAGCTTGAGATGTGATATCCAACTCCTTCCCATTCCAATCCTGAGTCCCTTATTATACCATGAGATGTGATATCTCAATGCTTCTAATACCAAACATGAGACCCGTCCTAAAATATGAGACGTGAGATCCAAATCCTTCGCCTTCCAAACCTGAGACCTTTCCTTTAGCATGAGATGTGATATCTCAATGCTTCTAAAACCAAACATGAGAACCATCCTATAACATGAGATGTGATATCAAACTCCTTCCCATTCCAAACCTGAGACCCTTCCGATAGCATGAGATGTGATATCTCAATGCTTCTAAAACCAAACATGAGAACCATCCTATAACATGAGATGTGAAATCCAAATCATTCCCTTTCCAAACCTGAGACCCTTCCTATAGCTTGAGATGTGATATCAAACTCCTTCCCATTCCAATCCTGAGATAGCTTGAGATGTGATATCCAACTCCTTCCCATTCCAATCCTGAGTTCCTTCCTATAGCATGAGATGTGATATCTCAATGCTTCTATCAAACCTGAGACCCTTCCTTTAGCATGAGATGTGATATCCAACTCCTTGCCATTCCAATCCTGAGACCCTTCCTATAACATGAGACGTGATATCCAACTCCTTCCCATTCCAATCCTGAGACTCCTCCTATAGCATGAGATGTGATATCTCAATGCTTCTAATACCAAACCTGGGACCCGTCCTATAACATGAGATATGATATCCAAATCCTTCCCCTTCCAAACCTGAGACCCTTCCTTTAGCATGAGATGTGATATCCAAATCCTTCCCATTCCAATCCTGAGACCCTTCCTATAACGAGATGTAATATCCAACTCCTTCCCATTCCAACCTGAGACCCTTCCAATAGCATGAGAAGGGATATCCAACTCCTTCCCATTCCAATCCTTAGACCCTTCCTACAGCATGCGATGTGATATCTCAATGATTCTAATACCAAACCAGAGACCCGTCCTATAACATGAGATGGGATATCCAACTCCTTCCCATCCCAATCCTGAGACACTTCCGATTGCAGAGATGTGATATCTCAATGCTTATACCAAACCTGAGACTCTTCCTATAACATGAGATGTGATATCCAACTCCTTCCTGTTCCAAACCTGAGACCCTTCCTATAGCATGAGATGTGATATCCAGCTCCTTCCCATTCCAATCCTGAGACCCTTCCGATAGCATGAGATGTGATATCTCAATGCTTCTAATACCAAACCTGAGATCCTTCCTATAACATGTGATGTGATATCCAAATCCTTCCCCTTCCAAACCTGAGACCCTCCCTTCAGCATGAGATGTGATATCCAACTCCTTCCCATTCCAATCCTGAGACCCTTATGATAGCATGAGATGTGATATCTCAATGCCTCTGATACCAAACCTGAGATACTTCCGATAGCATGAGATGTGATATCTCAATTCTTCTAATATCAAACCTGAGATCCTTCCTATAACATGAGATGTGATATCCAAATTCTTCCCCTTCCAAACCTGAGACCCTCCCTTTAGCATGAGATGTGATATCCAACTCCTTCCCATTCCAATCCTGAGACCCTTCTGATAGCATGAGATGTGATATATCAATGCCTCTAATACCAACCCTGAGATCCTACCTATAACATGAAATGTGATATCCAACTCCTTCCCTTTCCAAACCTGAGACCCTGCCTATAGCATGAGATGTGATATCCAAGTCCTTCCCATTCCAATCCTGAGACCATTCCTATAGCATGAGATGTGATATCTCAATGCTTATACCAAACCTGAGGCCCTTCCTATGGCATGAGATGTCATATACAACTCCTTCCCATTCCAATCCTGAGACCCTTACTATAGCATGAGATGTGATATCTCAATGCTTATACCAAATCTGAGACCCTTCCTATAGCAACAGATGTGGTATCCAACTTCTTCCCATTCCAATCCTGAGACCCTTCCTATAACATGAGATGTGATGTCTCAATGCTTCTAATACCAAACCTGAGATCTTTCCTACAACATGAGATGTGATATCCAACTCCTTCCCATTCCAATCCTGAGACCCTTCCTATAGAATGAGATGTGATATCTCAATGTTTATACCAAACCTGAGACCCTTCCTATAGCTTGAGATGTGATATCCAACTCCTTCCCATTCCAATCCTGAGACCCTTCCTATAGCATGAGATGTGATATCTCAATGCCTCTAATACCAAACCTGAGATCCTTCATCTAACATGAAATGTGATATCCAACTCCTTCCCCTTCCAAACCTGAGAGCCTTCCTGTAGCATGAGATATGATATCCAACTTCTTCCCATTCCAACCTGAGACCTTTCCTATAGCATGAGATGGGATATCCAACTCCTTCCAAATCCAATCCTGATACCCTTCCGATAGCATAAGATGTGATATCCCAATGCTTCTACCAAACCTGAGACCCATACAATGGCATGAGATGTGATATCAAACTCCTTCCCATCCCAATCCTGAGACCCTTCCTATAGCTTGAGATGTGATATCCAACTCCTTCCCATTCCAATCCTGAGTTCCTTCCTATAGCATGAGATGTGATATCTCAATGCTTCTATCAAACCTGAGACCCTTCCTTTAGCATGAGATGTGATATCCAACTCCTTGCCATTCCAATCCTGAGACCCTTCCTATAACATGAGACGTGATATCCAACTCCTTCCCATTCCAATCCTGAGACTCCTCCTATAGCATGAGATGTGATATCTCAATGCTTCTAATACCAAACCTGGGACCCGTCCTATAACATGAGATGTGATATCCAAATCCTTCCCCTTCCAAACCTTAGACCCTTCCTTTATCATGAGATGTGATATCCAACTCCTTCCCATTCCAATCCTGAGACCCTTCCGATATCATGAGATTTGTTATCTCAATGCTTCTAATATCAAACTTGAGACCCTCCCTATAGCATGAGATGTGACATCCAAGTCCTTCCCATTCCAATCCTGAGACCCTTCCTATAGCATGAGATATGATATCCAAATCCTTCCCCTTCCAAACCTGAGACCCTTCCTTTAGCATGAGATGTGATATCCAAATCCTTCCCATTCCAATCCTGAGACCCTTCCTATAACGAGATGTAATATCCAACTCCTTCCCATTCCAACCTGAGACCCTTCCAATAGCATGAGAAGGGATATCCAACCCCTTCCCATTCCAATCCTTAGACCCTTCCTACAGCATGCGATGTGATATCTCAATGATTCTAATACCAAACCAGAGACCCGTCCTATAACATGAGATGGGATATCCAACTCCTTCCCATCCCAATCCTGAGACACTTCCGATTGCAGAGATGTGATATCTCAATGCTTATACCAAACCTGAGACTCTTCCTATAACATGAGATGTGATATCCAACTCCTTCCTGTTCCAAACCTGAGACCCTTCCTATAGCATGAGATGTGATATCCAGCTCCTTCCCATTCCAATCCTGAGACCCTTCCGATAGCATGAGATGTGATATCTCAATGCTTCTAATACCAAACCTGAGATCCTTCCTATAACATGTGATGTGATATCCAAATCCTTCCCCTTCCAAACCTGAGACCCTCCCTTCAGCATGAGATGTGATATCCAACTCCTTCCCATTCCAATCCTGAGACCCTTATGATAGCATGAGATGTGATATCTCAATGCCTCTGATACCAAACCTGAGATCCTTCATCTAACATGAAATGTGATATCCAACTCCTTCCCCTTCCAAACCTGAGAGCCTTCCTATAGCATGAGATATGATATCCAACTTCTTCCCATTCCAACCTGAGACCTTTCCTATAGCATGAGATGGGATATCCAACTCCTTCCAAATCCAATCCTGATACCCTTCCGATAGCATAAGATGTGATATCCCAATGCTTCTACCAAACCTGAGACCCATACAATGGCATGAGATGTGATATCAAACTCCTTCCCATCCCAATCCTGAGACCCTTCCTATAGCTTGAGATGTGATATCCAACTCCTTCCCATTCCAATTCTGAGACCCTTCCTATACCATGAGACTTGATATCTCAATGCTTCTAATACAAAACCTGAGACCCGTCCTATAACATGAGATGTGATATCCAAATCCTTCCCCTTCCAAACCTTAGACCCTTCCTTTATCATGAGATGTGATATCCAACTCCTTCCCATTCCAATCCTGAGACCCTTCCGATATCATGAGATTTGTTATCTCAATGCTTCTAATATCAAACTTGAGACCCTCCCTATAGCATGAGATGTGACATCCAAGTCCTTCCCATTCCAATCCTGAGACCCTTCCTATAGCATGAGATGTGATATCTCAATGCTTCTAATACCAAACCTGAGACCCTTCCTATAACATGAGATGGGATATCCAACTCCTTCCCATTCGAATCCTGAGACCCTTCCGATAGCAGAGATGTGATATCTCAATGCTTATACCAAACCTGAGACCCTTGCTATGGCCTGAGATGTCATATACAACTCCTTCCCATTCCAATCCTGAGACCCTTTCTATAGCATGAGATGTGATATCTCAATGCTTATACCAAACCTGAGACCCTTCCTATAGCATGAGATGAGATATCCAACTCCTTCCCATTCCAATCCTGAGACCCTTCCTATAGCATGAGATGTGATATCTCAATGCTTATACCAAACCAGAGACCCATCCTATAACATGAGATGGGATATCCAACTCCTTCCCATTCCAATCCTGAGCCACTTCCGATAGCAGAGATGTGATATCTCAATGCTTATACCAAACCTGAGACCCTTCCTATAACATGAGATGTGATATCCAACTCCTTCCCGTTCCAAACCTGAGACACTTCCTATAGCATATGTGATATCCAACTCCTTCCCATTCCAAACATGAGACCCTTCCTATAGCAAGAATGCAATATCCAACTCCTACCCATTCCAATCCTGAGACCATTCCTATAGCATGAGATGTGATATATCAATGCTTCTAATACCAAACCTGAGATCCTTCCTATGACATGAGATGTGATATCCAAATCCTTCCCATTCCAAACCTGAGACCCTTCCTACAGCATGCGATGTGATATCTCAATGCTTCTAATATCAAACCTGAGACCCGTCCTATAACATGAGATGGGATATCCAACTCCTTCCCATTCCAAACCTGAGACCCTTCCGATAGCATGAGATGTGATATCTCAATGCTTCTAAAACCAAACATGAGAACCATCCTATAACATGAGATGTGAAATCCAAATCCTTCCCTTCCCAAACCTGAGACCCTTCCTATAGCTTGAGATGTGATATCAAACTCCTTCCCATTCCAATCCTGAGATAGCTTGAGATGTGATATCCAACTCCTTCCCATTCCAATCCTGAGCCCCTTATTATACCATGAGATGTGATATCTCAATGCTTCTAATACCAAACCTGAGACCCTTCCTATAGCATGAGATGTGATATCTCAATGTTTCTAATAAAAAACCTGAGAACCTTCCTATAGCAAGAGATGTGATATCCAAATCCTTCCCATTCCAATCCTGAGACCCTTCCTATAACGAGATGTGATATCCAACTCCTTCCCATTCCAACCTGAGACTCTTCCTATAGCATGAGAAGGGATATCCAACTCCTTCCCATTCCAATCCTTAGACCCTTCCTACAGCATGCGATGTGATATCTCAATGATTCTAATACCAAACCTGAGACCCGTCCTAAAACATGAGATGTGAGATCCAAATCCTTCCCCTTCCAAACCTGAGACCTTTCCTTTAGCATGAGATGTGATATCCAACTCCTTCCCATTCCAAACCTGAGACCCTTCCTATAGCATGAGATGTTATATCTTAATGCTTCTAAAACCAAAGCTGAGAACCATCCTATAACATGTGAACTCCAAATCCTTCCCTTTCCAAACCTGAGACCCTTCCGATAGCATGAGATGTGGTATCTCAATGCTACTAAAACCAAACATGAGAACCATCCTATAACATGAGATGTGAAATCCAAATCCTTCCCTTTCCAAACCTGAGACCCTTCCTATAGCTTGAGATGTGATATCAAACTTCTTCCCATTCCAATCCTGAGATAGCTTGAGATGTGATAGCCAACTCCTTTCCATTCCAATCCTGAGACCCTTCCTATACCATGAGATGTGATATCTCAATGCTTCTAATACCAAACCTGAGACCCGTCCTATAACATGAGATGTGATACCCAAATCCTTCCCCTTCCAAACCTTAGACCCTTCCTATAGCATGAGATGTGATATCTCAATGCTTCTAATACCAAACCTGAGACCCTTCCTATAACGAGATGGGATATCCAACTCCTTCCCATTCCAATCCTGAGACCCTTCCGATAGCAGAGATGTGATATCTCAATGCTTATACCAAACCTGAGACCCTTCCTATGGCATGAGATGTCATATACAACTCCTTCCGATTCCAATCCTGAGACCCTTCCTATAGCATGAGATGTGATATCTCAATGCTTCTAATTCCAAACCTGAGATCCTTCCTATAACATGAGATGTGATATCAAACTCCTTCCCATTCCAAACTGAGACCCTTCCGATAGCATGAGATGTGATATCTCAATGCTTCTAAAACCAAACATGAGAACCATCCTATAACATGAGATGTGAAATCCAAATCATTCCCTTTCCAAACCTGAGACCCTTCCTATAGCTTGAGATGTGATATCAAACTCCTTCCCATTCAATGTGATATCCAACTCCTTCCCATTCCAATCCTGAGACCCTTCCTATACCATGAGATGTGATATTTGAATGCTTCTAATACCAAACCTGAGACCCGTCCTAAAACATGAGATGTTATATCTTAATGCTTCTAAAACCAAACCTGAGAACCATCCTATAACATGTGAAATCCAAATCGTTCCCTTCCAAACCTGAGACCCTTCCGATAGCATGAGATGTGATATCTCAATGCTACTAAAACCAAACATGAGAACCATCCTATAACATGAGATGTGAAATCCAAATCCTTCCCTTTCCAAACCTGAGACCCTTCCTATAGCTTGAGATGTGATATCAAACTCCTTCCCATTCCAATCCTGAGATAGCTTGAGATGTGATAGCCAACTCCTTCCCATTCCAATCCTGAGACCCTTCCTATACCATGAGATGTGATATCTCAATGCTTCTAATACCAAACTTGAGACCCGTCCTAAAACATGAGATGTGAGATCCAAATCCTTCCCCTTCCAAACCGGAGACGCTTCCTATAGCTTGAGATGTGATATCAAACTCCTTCCCATTCCAATCCTGAGATAGCTTGAGATGTGATATCCGACTCATCCCAATCCAATCCTGAGACCCTTCCGATAGCATGAGATGTGATAGCTCAATGCTTCTAATATCAAAACTGAGACCCTCCCTATAGTATGAGATGTGATATCTAAGTCCTTCCCATTCCTATCCTGAGACCCTTCCGATAGCAGAGATGTGATATCTCAATGCTTATACCAAACCTGATGACCCTTCCTATGGCATGAGATGTGATATCCAACTCCTTCCCATTCCAATCCTGAGTTCCTTCCTATAGCATGAGATGTGATATCTCAATGC
The DNA here is from genome assembly GCF_040938575.1 of Ambystoma mexicanum. Classification (NCBI taxonomy): domain Eukaryota; kingdom Metazoa; phylum Chordata; class Amphibia; order Caudata; family Ambystomatidae; genus Ambystoma; species Ambystoma mexicanum. The sequence continues at coordinate 2,434,441 of NW_027182433.1, forward strand.
TTCTATCAAACCTGAGACCCTTCCTTTAGCATGAGATTTGATATCCAACTCCTTGCAATTCCAATTCTGAGACCCTTCCTATAACATGAGACGTGATATCCAACTCCTTCCCATTCCAATCCTGAGACTCCTCATATAGCATGAGATGTGATATCTCAATGCTTCTAATACCAAACCTGGGACCCGTCCTATAACATGAGATATGATATCCAAATCCTTCCCCTTCCAAACCTGAGACCCTTCCTTTAGCATGAGATGTGATATCCAAATCCTTCCCATTCCAATCCTGAAACCCTTCCTATAGCATGAGATGTGATATCTCAATGTTTCTAATAAAAAACCTGAGACCCTTCCTATAGCAAGAGATGTGATATCCGAATCCTTCCCATTCCAATCCTGAGACCCTTCCTATAACGAGATGTGATATCCAACTCCTTCCCATTCCAACCTGAGACCCTTCCTACAGCATGCGATGTGATATCTCAATGATTCTAATACCAAACCAGAGACCCGTCCTATAACATGAGATGGGATATCCAACTCCTTCCCATCCCAATCCTGAGACACTTCCGATTGCAGAGATGTGATATCTCAATGCTTATACCAAACCTGAGACTCTTCCTATAACATGAGATGTGATATCCAACTCCTTCCCGTTCCAAACCTGGGACCCTTCCTATAGCATGAGATGTGATATCCAGCTCCTTCCCATTCCAATCCTGAGACCCTTCCGATAGCATGAGATGTGATATCTCAATGCTTCTAATACCAAACCTGAGATCCTTCCTATAACATGTGATGTGATATCCAAATCCTTCCCCTTCCAAACCTGAGACCCTCCCTTCAGCATGAGATGTGATATCCAACTCCTTCCCATTCCAATCCTGAGACCCTTATGATAGCATGAGATGTGATATCTCAATGCCTCTGATACCAAACCTGAGATACTTCCGATAGCATGAGATGTGATATCTCAATTCTTCTAATACCAAACCTGAGATCCTTCCTATAACATGAGATGTGATATCCAAATCCTTCCCCTTCCAAACCTGAGACCCTCCCTTTAGCATGAGATGTGATATCCAACTCCTTCCCATTCCAATCCTGAGACCCTTCTGATAGCATGAGATGTGATATCTCAATGCCTCTAATACCAAACCTGAGATCCTACCTATAACATGAAATGTGATATCCAACTCCTTCCCTTTCCAAACCTGAGACCCTGCCTATAGCATGAGATGTGATATCCAAGTCCTTCCCATTCCAATCCTGAGACCATTCCTATAGCATGAGATGTGATATCTCAATGCTTATACCAAACCTGAGGCCCTTCCTATGGCATGAGATGTCATATACAACTCCTTCCCATTCCAATCCTGAGACCCTTACTATAGCATGAGATGTGATATCTCAATGCTTATACCAAATCTGAGACCCTTCCTATAGCAACAGATGTGGTATCCAACTTCTTCCCATTCCAATCCTGAGACCCTTCCTATAACATGAGATGTGATGTCTCAATGCTTCTAATACCAAACCTGAGATCTTTCCTACAACATGAGATGTGATATCCAACTCCTTCCCATTCCAATCCTGAGACCCTTCCTATAGCATGAGATGTGATATCTCAATGTTTATACCAAACCTGAGACCCTTCCTATAGCTTGAGATGTGATATCCAACTCCTTCCCATTCCAATCCTGAGACCCTTCCTATAGCATGAGATGTGATATCTCAATGCCTCTAATACCAAACCTGAGATCCTTCATCTAACATGAAATGTGATATCCAACTCCTTCCCCTTCCAAACCTGAGAGCCTTCCTATAGCATGAGATATGATATCCAACTTCTTCCCATTCGAACCTGAGACCTTTCCTATAGCATGAGATGGGATATCCAACTCCTTTCCGTTCCAAACCTGAGACACTTCCTATAGCATATGTGATATTGTGGGATGTATTTACCCATGCATCCGAGCCCTACCTCAAAACTGTGCAGTACTGACATGGAAAACATCATGATGGCCAGAGCTTCCCAGAAAATGCCCAGGGAAGTGCATGAAGAATAGGCTGCCACCCATTTTTGCCGATGTTATGGGCACAGAAGGGCACTGCCTAAAACCACCATTGGACTACCCGCACAGTAGTCTGAAACCATTGGGAATGGCAATGCTGATTGCCAAATGCAACCTAGAATTGTGGGGAATTCATTTCTTAAATCCCAAAAATGGGTGCAGTACCAGTACTCACCACTATCCAAAAGCCGGCGTTTTAAAACCACCCTGTGTTTCTCTGAAGGCAGGCTCAAAATGCCTATTTTCAAACATTGCAACATGTGCAAAATATTCACTGGACACCAGCAGACATTTGGTAGAATGGAGTGTTGTGTGCCTACAAAATCTGGGAAATGAAGAGCCCAAAACAATGCTTATAACAAAACTGCTATGGAGTCAGCAGTTTAAGTTGCACTGGATTTAAAGACACTAAAATCGAAATGTTTAGATTAAATGAGTGACCTATGTTTGGTGTCACATGCCTTTGTAACTGTTGAAATGTCATAGTTTTGCACTTAGAATCAGCATTCTAGCTGCATGTGTAAAATTGCAAGTTAATTTAAAAAGCAACAAAAAAAACATGACAGTTAGCTGAAAGTCTGGCTTAAGGAACTGAATTTTGCCTGGCAACTACCCCCATCAGGAGTGAAACTTGAGTCACAGCTGTGTTCCCGGGCCTATCTGCCTTTTGCTGGCCACACTAAGGATATGCCATCTCTCTGATAATTGAATTAAGGGGAGCCCCACAGAATACAGGAGCTCTGCAGGAAATTGAACAAAGCCCTGTCTTCACCCAGGCAGATGGTTTATGACGGGAGTCGTAAATGGTCGTAAAAAGTGGCTTCCTCTTGGCAGAAGCTGGGAGGGGCACTGCCTGTGAGAGCAAGCTGGCTTGGCAGAACTGGAAAAACCAGTATTTCCACCATGTGACCTGGGAAACCACACCCCTTTGGAACCAGAACATAACTTTAAAAAGATGGATCATTCGTAGAGCGGACTTGTGAAAATTTTATAAATGATACCATAATTCTTGTGATTTTTCTGCCCACATTTTAAGACGTGTTAGGACCCGGTGGTATGTTCAGGGGGGTTTTAGCGGAAAAGTGGATATTACTGTAAATGTATGCATGTTAAAAATCTGAAACTTCATCAAGTAATGTCCATATTCCCTGCGCACATGTGTGTAAAATGGGGTCAATGTCAGAAATTGAAAAATCAGTTAAAAAGTCAATTATCTGCCATTTCTGAATGCAAGCTCTTAGAAACAGCAGATTTGGACAGAGACATGGCTAAATTCAGCCACACCATGTACATGTAATTTTAAACCAATGTTTACCTGTGCAAATATGTCTTTTGATCATATATAGATTTGGGTGCACAGATGACAGGGGAGTTGTTTCAAGAGATCATAAATGGCTGACATCACTCTGACACAACTTAGCTTCCCCAATCAAGTGAGAAATGGAAATTTGACCAATGGCAAGTGGAGAGGGGTAGGGTCTAGTGATGCTGCATACACACCCACTCTCAAAATACATAAAAGCAGACAGACAGGACAGATAGGGACATTCATTTCCATCTGCAGCGGGACGCTCTGCCAAAATCCATACTTACCTCCATCAACTTCAAAGAGCCAACACTTAGACTCCAAGATAAACAGAGACTTCAAATCCATCAATCTCCAGAATCCAGAAGCAGTGCTGTACCCAGAGAGAGACCAGAGTCCAGTCTAAAACCTGACCAGATCCGTGACGAGGCCCATTTAATTCAAGAATATAGTGTGAGTACCTAGCAAAACTGTGCAGAACCAATCTCTTAGTTAAAATAATATAATTCAATCTATTTAATCTAAGTAGAACTGCCTCCTAACTGTCACCTGTCATTTGCAAAGCTGTCACCTGTCATTCTAGCTGCAAAATCTGTCACTTGTCATTTTGAGCTTTTAAAGTTGCAAATCTGAAAAACGACCTTCACAAAATCGCTCATATCTCTGCGACCGTTTGTCTTAGAGACTTGCAGTAACTTTCATCTGGAAGCTGAGATCCTAGGCTTTCCTAGGACCCCAGAACGATAGTGATAGTCCTTGTAGTTCTTCTGTAATAGCGCCTGGCGCATCCGCGAATTTTGCCGCGATTTGCAAATTTCTTCACGTGTAAAAAATCTGTTGCTGCTTGCCTTCCATTTGCCAGAAATTCGTTTAACCTGCTAACTATCCCTGCATCATTGCTAGTGTGAGCCTGGACTAATATTAACTAGATACCACTCACCCTGAACCTCTACAGGGAATTAAAAGCAATTTAGCATATGTTTTTCAATCCATTGCCAGCACATCTCAAAGCATTTTGCCTGTGTTTTCAAACTTCTGTAGTCTAAGCTTGCTGGGGTGAACTGAATCACATTTGATTGCATTCTGAGAACTGTGTGTTTTCCTTCCATTTCCTTGCCTTGCATCAAGGGGAGGAGGGGATTGCCAGAGAAAAGTGATTACATTGTTTTGTTGAAATCATATTGAGTATTTTCTATACTGCATTTCATTCATTCAACCTTGCATTTCCTTGAACCCTATAAAGCATTCTCTACTACATTATACTTCTGTACCTATTTACCAGTGTGCTACCTATCCATTTCATATCAACTCCTTAGTGATTATAAAGAAGTGTGCTAGTGCCAGATTCTCCGTTGTTAATATTTATCATATCAGATTAAGTGTGATATTCAATTATTAATTTATTATAAAGTGTGATATATATATATTGTTTAAATTATCAAATAAACCTTTTAACTTGCAAAACAGAACTACTTCTTGGCTCAGTGGGGTCAGGAGGATTCCAAGAGAGGGGTGTTATATAGGGGTAGTCATCCAGAACGCATGAACTGGACATAAAGATATATCAATAAGGGTTTTCATTCAGTATTCTGGACTAGGCGTTGACTTAGCTGTAGTGTTGAATTGAATCCTCTTACAAATTGGGGGCTCGGGCCGGACGTTTGGGTTAGATTTACCATTTGTGCAGATTAATACAGCGTGCCAGCTGACCAGATACACACATCCGGTCGGATCACCACGCTGTGTTACGCTGTGAAGCATTCCTCAAAAGGGACACTCCAAGAAAAGTTCTGTTCTGCAAAAATAAAATACAAACTTCTGTAAGTCAGGACAGAGACCAATCTCTAGAATGACGACCTTAGTAGACATGAAAATAGCCAGAGAGCACCTCTTGCATAAGCTATTTGTGAGAGGTGAATGGACCGAACAGGGCCAGGATGCGTGGTTGCAGGTCATCACACAACAGGTCACTGAAACAGGGTCATATATATATAGAGATCAGGGTCCCTTACATGTGGCCCTGAGTGAACTATATATGGCTCCTAAAGCCAAAGAGGAACACAATAAGATTGCCAGGATAGCAGCATACCTGTACCTATATATGGGAGACATGCAGGATAGATGTGCTGAAAGCCAAAATCTGGCAAATAGGCAACAGATGGTGTTAGAGAAGGTCCAATCTGACCTGGTCTCTTCTGAGCAGAGGCTGCAGAGGAGCCAGGAGTCAGAAAATGACAGCAGACAGTACATCACTAAAATAAAGGAGGATATGGATATACTGCAACAGGAAAAGACTGACCAGGATACTAGATTTCTGGCCCTGCAGAAGGAGCACCAAGACAGTTTGGACTCCTTACTGCAGAGCCAGAAAAAGCTGGAGCAACAATTAGACTTTAACAGGGCATGCACGGAGCAGGTAGCCACCCTGCAAAGTCATCTAGATAGAGTGAAGGCAGAGAGCAATAAACTCATTCTGAATGACCTGGATACCCAGGCAGAGTTTGATCAGGAGCGCCAGAAAGCTGGTGCCTTCCAAAGGCAAAGGGATGACCTGACGGAACAGATGCAGACTCTTAGTCAGGAAAGAGACGCCTTAGGCCAGGAAGTCTGCCATTTAAAAAGGAAAATGGAAGAAAATCACCTGGCCCACCAGGGACTGGGTGACCTCCAAAAAGAACACCAGAACTTGTTAGAGCACACCAGGAGGGTGGAGGATGCTCTAGCAAGAAAGGAGCAGGCCAATAGGGACACAGCTCAGGAGGTAACCCTCCTGCAGCAAAGACTGGCCCAGTTCTCCAGGACCAACCAGGAAGCACAGAGGGAAAATGAGGCCCTCTGTCAACACAATGATAGGCTCCAACAACAGGTAGCGATGCAGGAGAGACTGATAGAGTCTAGTAAGGCCTTAACTGAGGAACTGAAGGCACAAATGCAGGCTCTTGCATTGCAACAGGGAGTAGGGGCGGATAGAGATGAGGTTCGCTGGGAAATGGAAACTCCGGAGCATAACCTCAGGAGCCCTAGTACCAGAGGCCCTCATACCTCTCAGTCCCTGGACTCTGCCACCCCCATGTCCCCTGGCGCACGTGAGCACAGGGCCACAGGGATGGCAGATTACTATCCAGCCAGAAGCATGGGGCTCATAGGCCAGTACCACGCAGGAATGGAGGGGCGGGCATCCGGGTATGGACACCCAAGCACAGTGCAATTTAATGGGGAACCCCAGGAGAGTAGGCCCATTAAGGGCATCCTGAAAACCTCTGCCCAGTTAGGTCAGTGGAGGGGGTACCGATCAAATCCTGGCAGCAAGGAGGAATCTGAAGTCTCCTCTGAACTGCGCAGGACACAGGAGACCAGGTCCCCACATTCTGCCAGCCATTCCCAGGCTCGCAGAATCCGGGAAAACCTGGAAGAACAGACGGGAACCTCTGGGAGCAGTGCCTCTGAGTCCGAGGACGAATGGACAAGGATTACCCGAACCAAAAAGGCCAATAAGGCAAAAAGGGCCTTGCTTAAGGACCCCTTAAAACAGATTAAGGCAATCAGGAGCGTCATCACGCCTTACCATAAGAACGCTAAGTATTCTGTTTGGGAGCACTTAGAGTTGTTTGAGCAAATGATGGAGACTTTCCATTTGAAGGACAGCCAAAGCTGCATTCAATATGTAAAGTGGACCTTCTCCCCGGAATACTCCAGTTTCTTTGCGGGGCTGGAGGACCAAAATCATTTAAGATGGTCCACCTATAAGGCAGCCATCTTGAAACATTTTTCTGTTCACAGAAATCCTCAAGAGGCTCGCAAGGCAGCCTACAATTTGCAATGTGGGGAGGATCAGGCCCCACAAGAATTTGTGCAGGAGTTAAAGCGTGCTTTTGCACAGACCACAAGAAGGGTGCGCACGGATAGCAGAGAATTCATTAATACGTTTTTCCATGCCTTGCCCAAATATATCATGACCCAGCTCGTGAGGGATTTTCACGAAAAAAGATCTTTAGACTGGGTCATTGAACAGGCTACCCGGATCTATGAGGTGCAGAAACCAGTAGATAGCAAAAGTAATGCCCAGAAAAACCCCAAAGCCAACAGCACCCCTGCTGCTGCCAAGGTGGCAGAGGTAAAGGTCACCCCCATTTTGGATTTGGAGATGGGGGGGCCTAAAAACCTACCTGCACCTAATAATGCTAGGCCCAGAAGGTCCTCGGGCCAGTCACAGGCAGGGAGTGAAAGAGGTAGTCCCCCCAATGGGGTCCCTCGCTCTCCTGACTATGTAAGTCCTCGCTACAAAGGTAACAGTCCAATCCTGGGTTATGTGTGGACTCCCCCAGCCCAAGGGGGGGGATCCAACCGAGCACCGAACCCAGGGAACTTCCCTCCAAACTTCCCACAGGAGGGCAGAAATTTACCAAACCCTGGGCAGAACTTTTTCCCCAGATATCCACCCGACTTTCAGCCCCAAAACCATCCATCCTTCTTTCCCCAATTCCCTGAGCCCAGACCACTGAATCCGGGAGAGAGGAGGCCAAGGGTGGAGGGGTACCCAAATCTTCCCAACCAGGGGTACTACCAAAGAAGGGATAGCTACCCTTCCCGGGATCAGCCCAGGGGAGAAAACAGGGCCCCGTATCAGCCTGAGCGGGTTTCCCAGTTAGAGCGCCAGGTTCAAAACATGGCGCGGGATCTGGGTCACATACTGAGGGCTCAGCAGAACCCTCAGATGGGCGTGCCGGCGCAGAACGCACCCAACTCTGGACCTGGTGCTCCAGAACAATGACGGGGGCAGCACCCCGATAACTCACCGGTTCCCAGGGAGGAGGCACAAGGGGAAGGGGGGTGTAAAGCCTTGGAGGAAGCTTCCTTCCTCACTTGTAAACAGCCCCTGGAGACCCAGGAACCGGAAACAAAATCTCTTGCCCCTGAAAGTCTGCCTCCTAAGGAGCAGAGGGGGGGTAGGAGAAACAAAAGACCCAAACAGACTCAGTTTGAGGAGGAGGTACAGATCTTCCAATTTGAGGGAGAGGGATCCTCAGAGGATCCTGGGAAAAGGATCTTCTCCTTCAGAGAGGGGGGAACTCCTCCCAAAGAAAAATGGGTCCCTAGGGATGCAAATCCAGACTGGGGAGATGTGGAGACTGAGCTACCGCCGCCCACCATCTCATCCCAGAACCAACAGCAAGAAAATCCCCTGGTTCAAACCCATCCTGGGGACTGCCTCCAAAAAGGGGGGGGGCGGCCCAGAACTGGAACCAGGGGAACCCACAATGGCTCTGATATCCAGTTGCCAACTTTTTCTTTCAGATTCCCAAGGCTCTCCACAGAATTCCGCCCAAAATTCTTCTCTCGCGATGTCCAAAACCAGAAAATTAGCCCACCAGTTGTCCAAAAATGTACATTATCTGTGCCCCCTTGAGGAGAAGGAGGGAAGATATTATGCCCCGGTACAAGTACAGGGGCAGGGTACAATCTCGGCACTGGTGGACACTGGATCTCAAGCTACCCTTCTGTCCAGAAGGGCCTTTGACGAACTGAATGCAGGAAGGGGAGAGAATTACCAAATTCCTCTCACCTCGCTTCCTGGACAACTGCAGAACTTTGACGGGAAGGAAATTCCCGTTGAGGGGACTGCAGACTTGGACATTAAGATCGGGCGACACAAGTTGAAACACCCGGTCATAGTTGTGACCCCTGAGGGCACCCCTTGTTTACTAGGGAATGACCTCCTGAGAAGGTTGTCACACCTAACAGATTGCGTAAACAAGGTCCTCTGGACCCAGACTAGCCGACCAATAAAATTAAAACAGAGTGTTAACCATGTTAGTTTAAACGGCACCTGCCACATGGTTGAACAAAAATCTGACCAAGTAGAATTCCACTTCCAGAATAGCCAAATTCCAGACGTGACAGTAATAGCAGTAGGACAACAGACTGGTGATGGGGGGTCCTCTCTATTTCTGAAAATCAATCTTCCTTCCAGTTTAAGGTGGTATTCCACACTGGAAGGAAACACTCTGAAATTCTATACTAATCCACAATCAGAAACTCCCACTCCTATAGTCCAGAAAGATGTAAAATCAGCTCAGAGCCTGGCTGATATTCAGCAAATTGGAGAGCAGTTGTTCATCCCTGTCCAGTTAAATGATGGGAAGGACTCTGTTCTCGCTCGAGTGTGTGTGACAACGGTAAGAGCTTCATCAGCGAAGCCATGTTCCGCCAACTCCCAAAAGATCCAGCCACTCCCACCTTCAAACTGATAGACAAGTGGGAAATGGACCTGGAAGCACCTAATTCCAAACATCTCCTGCCAAGCAGGTGTATGCTCAAAATCTCCATTGGCAACAAGAGCATAGTCTACAATTGTTGGGTCGTGCGAGACGTCCCTGCCGCCTTTTACTTAGGCAGTGACATTCTCAATCGCTTTGCCATTAGTTTGGACCTAATAAACTTCAAAGCTTGGTCCCGATTAGCGGATAATCCCATGAGCTTTGATGATCCAGAAAAAGCATTTAGGTCAGCTCAATTGCTACCTTATGCAGTTGAAATTCAGGTTAAAGGGGAAGTCACCATCCCAGAAAGGACCCGACAATTCTCCCTGGAAGTGAAAGTTAAAAGGAGACAAGAGTTGAAAAACCATGATGCTTACATACATCTAAATGCTTCTCTCCAACAGCAAGGGTTGGGGGTAAACCCAACTCCATTAGTCAACATAGAACATGACACCATTCTAATAGAGGTGGATAACAGCGACTTAAAGGGTATTACTCTAGCCGCAGGCACCATTATTGGAATGGCGGTTGATGACCGACATTTTTCCATTGATTTAGGTAACGAACTGTTAGGGCCAATCCCCAAGGACTGCGTTGCCAGTGACAGTGAGGATCATACAACACCAGACAGGATTTTTACCCGGGATGGGGGGAACTTCCTGGTGTACACTTCCTGCCCTTATGGTAAGGAAGATGTGACGTGTGACTTCAGGAGGGATGAGGTGATTTTCCAGGTCCATGAGGGCTGCCTTTCCCACCTGAAGCCTCCGGTCCAAATCAGCACTCTGACCAGGGACTTCTCCACCCAGTTGGAGGAGGCCGCGGAGATAGCCAAACCAGAAGTCTTTCCAGGCTTCAGGCAGATGGTGGAAGAGAGAGTCAACCTAGCTGATGCCTGTGTGACCCTGGAACAAAAGCAAAAGTTGAAACAAGTTTTCTTGGATTTCCAAGATCTCTTTGCGGTAGACTCATATGACTGTGGTCGCACTGACATCCACACAACAACAATCCCCACGGACCCTGGCATGACTCCTGTGTTTGTGAAGCAATATCGCTTGCCTCTCGCATCAATGGAGTCCCTTACTGAAATAAGTAAGAACCTTGAGTCCCGGGGAATAATCCGTCCAGTCCACAGCACCTTCAATAATCCGGTGCTGGGAATATTGAAGCCGAACGGCCAGTGGAGACTCTGCGCTGACCTTAGGGAGCTCAACAAACGGGTCCATACTTCCCGATGGCCTCTTCCCTACATTGACCAAGGGCTGGCCCAGATTCAGGGGTCACAGGTATTCACTGCAATAGACCTGACCAATGGATACTGGACCGTGCCTGTCAGCAGGGAGGACCAATACAAGCTGGCTTTTACCTTTGGGGGCCAGCAGTACACCTGGACCCGGACTCCCTTCGGATACCTCAACTCCGGCAATGAATTCAACATTTTCCTACATAAGGCCATGCCCGACCTGGGTGCAAGGGGTAACCTGGCTTATGTAGATGATGTCCTCATCAAAAGCTCAACTGCTGAGGAACACATAGCGGAGATCCGTTATGTTCTGACACAGTTGAGGGCCGCCGGAGCAAAACTTTCCTTTCAGAAAGCACAGTGGTGTAGAACCCGTGTTAATTTCTTGGGGCATGAGATTACTCCTCAGGGTCTCTGTCCCCAGGAAAAGAAAGTGGAAGCACTTCAGAAACTGAAAGATCCCACAACTCTGCAGGAACTAAGGAGCCTCCTTGGACTGACTAATTACAGCAGAAAGTTCATTGAGGGCTACGCAGAGATCACCAGACCCCTGATTCATCTCCTGAAGGGGGGGGTCAAGTGGGAATGGGGTCCAGAACAAGCCGAGGCAGTAAGACAACTCAAAAGAAGCCTCTCACAAGCGCCTTTCCTAGCTTACCCTGTCAGAAACAAGGAGTTCTTCCTGGAGACGGGGTTCTCTAATACGTGCTTGACGGCAGTATTATACCAAAAGCATGACAAGGTCAATAAAGTAATCTCCTATGCGAGCAAAACTTTATCCTCTGTGGAGGAAAAATTCAACGATTGTGAGAAGGCACTCCTGGCAACGGTGTGGGCATTGAAGAATTACCGCCCGTTTATCCAGGGGGAACACATCATAGTGGAGACTTCACACCAGCCTCTGCAATATCTCCAAAGTGACAGAATCCGGGCCGGAAATGTGAGTAATTCCCGAATTACTTCCTGGATTCTGTCAATGCAAGGCTTTCCTGTGGAGGTCAGATATGGCCAAAACAAGAAGAGTCCCCTCGCGCAAGGTCTGGCTGACTTGCATGATTGTGCCAGAGAAAACTGTCTCGAGGACGAAAGTCTAAAAATAAAGGACAACATGGAGGCATACCTTAATTCCCCCCACAAAGTCTTTGAAGAAGACAAGTGTGAGGGAATGCCCACTGTGTATGTGGATGGATGCTCTTACCATGTTGACAACGACGGGGAGAAAGAACTGGTGGCTGGCGTAGGGAATGCATGGGTGAATGAGTCCCCAGAACCCTCCGCTGGATACAAAATTGGTCCCCGAAGTAGTCAGGTGGCAGAATTGATGGCTGTGCATCAGGCCATCCTCACTGCTGTCCAGCATCAACTCCACGAACTGGTCATAATCGCAGATTCGGATTATGTACGGAACGGGTTCGTGGAGCACCTGGTTAATTGGAAAACCAGAGGCATGTTATGTGCTAACAACAAACCCTTGAAACATGGGAAGTTGATCCAAAACATTGATGATCTGGTCACATCGAATGGGATGACCATCTACTGGAAAAAGATCAAGGGTCATTCCAAAGTAGAGGGACCAGACAAAACTGGAAATGACTTAGCTGATCAGTTGGCCAAGACCGGGGCCATCCAAGGGGATCTAATTGAGATTGAGTCCCTGTTGGGGGAAATCCAGGTCACTGCTATCACTAGGTCCCAGACAAATGCTCACAACGACCTTTCAATTGCACAATGGAGTAAGGAGACCCCTGATGCTGATTTGATTACCGCTCAGAAGGGGGATCCAATTATTGGTAAATTTTACCAGCACCTTGAGGACCCTGAGAACTTTCCCCTGACGGATACCGATTACATTGGGAAAGAGGACCTAAGAGTGTTGATGAAATGTCCAAAAATGTTCCGGATCCAAGACGGTTTGTTGGTAAGGAAATCCAAAGCTGGCCACGATCAGTGGGTGGTTCCTACCTCATTCCGAAGCCTGATGTTAAGTCACGCCCATGATGCGGCCACCGCCGGTCATAGGGGGTTTCACACAACATTGGAAATCTTAAGAGAGGTTGCATACTGGCCACACATGGGGCAGGACCTCGACCAATACTTGAAGGGGTGTCTTGTGTGTGCACAATTTCAGCCATCATCCCTCACGCACCGGGCGCCTTTACAAAAGAGGGGGATGACACTGCCATGGTCAGATTTACAAATCGACTTTGTAGGCCCTGTGATTCGCTCTGCTAGGGGGAATAAGTACATGTTGACTGTGACATGCTTGTTTACCAAGTGGGTGGAATGTCTCCCAGCCCCAAATTGCAAGGCAGAAACGGCAGCTGCCTTGATGATTAACCACATCTTTTCCCGTTTTGGTCTACCTCAAAGGATTGAGTCAGACAGAGGTAGCCACTTCACCAGTGAAGTAATGACAAAGATGTGGGAGATACTGGGGGTCAAGAGAAAGCTGAATATTGCTTATAGACCAGCTTCTTCTGGGGCAGTAGAGAGATATAACCGGACAATTGTGAGCGTATTAAAGAAGTTTGTGGCAGATTCTGGGCCAAGTTGGGATATCCGATTACCTCTGGTCCTAATGGCTATCAGATCTACCCCTTCATCTGCAACCAAAATGTCACCATTTGAGTTGATGACTGGGCGCAAGATGGTGCTTCCCCAGCATTTGCTCTACAGGACCCAAGAGCAGACACTGATAAATGCCTCCACTACTCATGAGTATGTGGAGAATTTAAGGAAACACCTTCAACATGCTTTTGCTTATGCTCAGCGGAATCTAGAAAGATCAGCTGATAGCATGAAGACCCACTATGACCTGAAAACTTCCAGGAAGGAATATCAGGTGGGGGACCGGGTCTATCTATACAACTTCCAAAGGAACCAGGCCAAGCAGCGCAAATTTTTGCCTACATGGAAAGGACCCTTTGAGATCATCGACAAGATCTCCCCTGTGGCCTACAAGATCCGCATCCCCAAAGGTGGTTCGGCAGAGGGGGAAGACAAGTGGGTCCACATAAACCAGTTGAAATGTTGCCATCCCATGCACACTCTGCAACAACTGGAGGAATCCTCTGGAATCCTAGCGGGTACTGTCTCAGACTAATTCAGTTCCAACCATAAAACATACCACATCTAGTCTCTAAAATATTGTGGTTTGCATGAAACTGTCTCTTAGTTATACTGTTTTTTTTTTCAAAATAAGAATGTAATGTTTTGTTATGATGAAATGCATATGCTGCCCCACTATCTCAACAGTGGTGGAAAAACGTCTATGAGTAGGTATTGCCGCTCTTCCTTTGTTGTCCTAGGAGAAAGAAAACCTGGAGACGGGCCAAGGAGGACGATCCGGAGACCGGGAGCAGAGACGCAAGGGGCCCAGCGTACCGCCCAATATTCCCATCAGGACCGGCGAGGAGAACCGATCGATCAGTACCGGATGGAGGAAAAGATGCTTAACTGTGCCATCTACCGGAAGAAGATGAGAACTACATCCCAGATCTTGCGGGTCCCATCAGTGAAACCGAATGGCCATCGCAAGAGGGGGGCTTGTGGGATGTATTTACCCATGCATCCGAGCCCTACCTCAAAACTGTGCAGTACTGACATGGAAAACATCATGATGGCCAGAGCTTCCCAGAAAATGCCCAGGGAAGTGCATGAAGAATAGGCTGCCACCCATTTTTGCCGATGTTATGGGCACAGAAGGGCACTGCCTAAAACCACCATTGGACTACCCGCACAGTAGTCTGAAACCATTGGGAATGGCAATGCTGATTGCCAAATGCAACCTAGAATTGTGGGGAATTCATTTCTTAAATCCCAAAAATGGGTGCAGTACCAGTACTCACCACTATCCAAAAGCCGGCGTTTTAAAACCACCCTGTGTTTCTCTGAAGGCAGGCTCAAAATGCCTATTTTCAAACATTGCAACATGTGCAAAATATTCACTGGACACCAGCAGACATTTGGTAGAATGGAGTGTTGTGTGCCTACAAAATCTGGGAAATGAAGAGCCCAAAACAATGCTTATAACAAAACTGCTATGGAGTCAGCAGTTTAAGTTGCACTGGATTTAAAGACACTAAAATCGAAATGTTTAGATTAAATGAGTGACCTATGTTTGGTGTCACATGCCTTTGTAACTGTTGAAATGTCATAGTTTTGCACTTAGAATCAGCATTCTAGCTGCATGTGTAAAATTGCAAGTTAATTTAAAAAGCAACAAAAAAAACATGACAGTTAGCTGAAAGTCTGGCTTAAGGAACTGAATTTTGCCTGGCAACTACCCCCATCAGGAGTGAAACTTGAGTCACAGCTGTGTTCCCGGGCCTATCTGCCTTTTGCTGGCCACACTAAGGATATGCCATCTCTCTGATAATTGAATTAAGGGGAGCCCCACAGAATACAGGAGCTCTGCAGGAAATTGAACAAAGCCCTGTCTTCACCCAGGCAGATGGTTTATGACGGGAGTCGTAAATGGTCGTAAAAAGTGGCTTCCTCTTGGCAGAAGCTGGGAGGGGCACTGCCTGTGAGAGCAAGCTGGCTTGGCAGAACTGGAAAAACCAGTATTTCCACCATGTGACCTGGGAAACCACACCCCTTTGGAACCAGAACATAACTTTAAAAAGATGGATCATTCGTAGAGCGGACTTGTGAAAATTTTATAAATGATACCATAATTCTTGTGATTTTTCTGCCCACATTTTAAGACGTGTTAGGACCCGGTGGTATGTTCAGGGGGGTTTTAGCGGAAAAGTGGATATTACTGTAAATGTATGCATGTTAAAAATCTGAAACTTCATCAATTAATGTCCATATTCCCTGCGCACATGTGTGTAAAATGGGGTCAATGTCAGAAATTGAAAAATCAGTTAAAAAGTCAATTATCTGCCATTTCTGAATGCAAGCTCTTAGAAACAGCAGATTTGGACAGAGACATGGCTAAATTCAGCCACACCATGTACATGTAATTTTAAACCAATGTTTACCTGTGCAAATATGTCTTTTGATCATATATAGATTTGGGTGCACAGATGACAGGGGAGTTGTTTCAAGAGATCATAAATGGCTGACATCACTCTGACACAACTTAGCTTCCCCAATCAAGTGAGAAATGGAAATTTGACCAATGGCAAGTGGAGAGGGGTAGGGTCTAGTGATGCTGCATACACACCCACTCTCAAAATACATAAAAGCAGACAGACAGGACAGATAGGGACATTCATTTCCATCTGCAGCGGGACGCTCTGCCAAAATCCATACTTACCTCCATCAACTTCAAAGAGCCAACACTTAGACTCCAAGATAAACAGAGACTTCAAATCCATCAATCTCCAGAATCCAGAAGCAGTGCTGTACCCAGAGAGAGACCAGAGTCCAGTCTAAAACCTGACCAGATCCGTGACGAGGCCCATTTAATTCAAGAATATAGTGTGAGTACCTAGCAAAACTGTGCAGAACCAATCTCTTAGTTAAAATAATATAATTCAATCTATTTAATCTAAGTAGAACTGCCTCCTAACTGTCACCTGTCATTTGCAAAGCTGTCACCTGTCATTTTAGCTGCAAAATCTGTCACTTGTCATTTTGAGCTTTTAAAGTTGCAAATCTGAAAAACGACCTTCACAAAATCGCTCATATCTCCGCGACCGTTTGTCTTAGAGACTTGCAGTAACTTTCATCTGGAAGCTGAGATCCAAGGCTTTCCTAGGACCCCAAAACGATAGTGATAGTCCTTGTAGTTCTTCTGTAATAGCGCCCGGCGCATCCGCGAATTTTGCCACGATTTGCAAATTTCTTCACGTGTAAAAAATCTGTTGCTGCTTGCCTTCCATTTGCCAGAAATTCGTTTAACCTGCTAACTATCCCTGCATCATTGCTAGTGTGAGCCTGGACTAATATTAACTAGATACCACTCACCCTGAACCTCTACAGGGAATTAAAAGCAATTTAGCATATGTTTTTCAATCCATTGCCAGCACATCTCAAAGCATTTTGCCTGTGTTTTCAAACTTCTGTAGTCTAAGCTTGCTGGGGTGAACTGAATCACATTTGATTGCATTCTGAGAACTGTGTGTTTTCCTTCCATTTCCTTGCCTTGCATCAAGGGGGGGAGGGGATTGCCAGAGAAAAGTGATTACATTGTTTTGTTGAAATCATATTGAGTATTTTCTATACTGCATTTCATTCATTCAACCTTGCATTTCCTTGAACCCTATAAAGCATTCTCTACCACATTATACTTCTGTACCTATTTACCAGTGTGCTACCTATCCATTTCATATCAACTCCTTAGTGATTATAAAGAAGTGTGCTAGTGCCAGATTCTCCGTTGTTAATATTTATCATATCAGATTAAGTGTGGTATTCAATTATTAATTTATTATAAAGTGTGATATATATATATTGTTTAAATTATCAAATAAACCTTTTAACTTGCAAAACAGAACTACTTCTTGGCTCAGTGGGGTCAGGAGGATTCCAAGAGAGGGGTGTTATATAGGGGTAGTCATCCAGAACGCATGAACTGGACATAAAGATATATCAATAAGGGTTTTCATTCAGTATTCTGGACTAGGCGTTGACTTAGCTGTAGTGTTGAATTGAATCCTCTTACAATATCCAACTCCTTCCCATTCCAAACATGAGACCCTTCCTATAGCAAGAATGCAATATCCAACTCCTACCCATTCCAATCCTGAGACCATTCCTATAGCATGAGATGTGATATATCAATGCTTCTAATACCAAACCTGAGATCCTTCCTATGACATGAGATGTGATATCCAAATCCTTCCCATTTAAAACCTGAGACCCTTCCTACAGCATGCGATGTGATATCTCAATGCTTCTAATATCAAACCTGAGACCCGTCCTATAACATGAGATGGGATATCCAACTCCTTCCCATTCCAAACCTGAGACCCTTCCGATAGCATGAGATGTGATATCTCAATGCTTCTAAAACCAAACATGAGAACCATCCTATAACATGAGATGTGAAATCCAAATCCTTCCCTTCCCAAACCTGAGACCCTTCCTATAGCTTGAGATGCGATATCAAACTCCTTCCCATTCCAATCCTGAGATAGCTTGAGATGTGATATCCAACTCCTTCCCATTCCAATCCTGAGTCCCTTAATATACCATGAGATGTGATATCTCAATGCTTCTAATACCAAACCTGAGCTCCGTCCTAAAATATGAGATGTGAGATCCAAATCCTTCCCCTTCCAAACCTGAGACCTTTCATTTAGCATGAGATGTGATATCTCAATGCTTCTAAAACCAAACATGAGAACCATCCTATAACATGAGATGTGATATCAAACTCCTTCCCATTCCAAACCTGAGACCCTTCCGATAGCATGAGATGTGATATCTCAATGCTTCTAAAACCAAACATGAGAACCATCCTATAACATGAGATGTGAAATTCAAATCCTTTCCTTTCCAAACCTGAGACCCTTCCTATAGCTTGAGATGTGATATCAAACTCCTTCCCATTCAATGTGATATCCAACTCCTTTCCATTCCAATGCTGAGACCCTTCCTATACCATGAGATGTGATATTTGAATGCTTCTAATACCAAACCTGAGACCCGTCCTAAAACATGAGATGTGAGATCCAAATCCTTCCCCTTCCAAACCTGAGACCTTTCCTTTAGCATGAGATGTGATATCCAACTCCTTCCCATTCCAAACCTGAGACCCTTCCTATAGCATGAGATGTTATATCTTAATGCTTCTAAAACCAAACCTGAGAACCATCCTATAACATGTGAAATCCAAATCGTTCCCTTCCAAACCTGAGACCCTTCCGATAGCATGAGATGTGATATCTCAATGCTACTAAAACCAAACATGAGAACCATCCTATAACATGAGATGTGAAATTCAAATCCTTTCCTTTCCAAACCTGAGACCCTTCCTATAGCTTGAGATGTGATATCAAACTCCTTCCCATTCCAATCCTGAGATAGCTTGAGATGTGATAGCCAACTCCTTCCCATTCCAAACCTGAGACCCTTCCTATACCATGAGATGTGATATCTCAATGCTTCTAATACCAAACTTGAGACCCGTCCTAAAACATGAGATGTGAGATCCAAATCCTTCCCCTTCCAAACCTGAGACCCTTCCTATAGCTTGAGATGTGATATCAA
Source organism: Ambystoma mexicanum (assembly GCF_040938575.1). Classification (NCBI taxonomy): domain Eukaryota; kingdom Metazoa; phylum Chordata; class Amphibia; order Caudata; family Ambystomatidae; genus Ambystoma; species Ambystoma mexicanum. The sequence goes on from NW_027182433.1 coordinate 2,453,491, forward strand.
ACTCCTTCCCATTCCAATCCTGAGATAGCTTGAGATGTGATATCCGACTCATCCCATTCCAATCCTGAGACCCTTCCGATAGCATGAGATGTGATAGCTCAATGCTTCTAATATCAAAACTGAGACCCTCCCTATAGTATGATATGTGATATCTAAGTCCTTCCCATTCCTATCCTGAGACCCTTACGATAGCAGAGATGTGATATCTCAATGCTTATACCAAACCTGATGACCCTTCCTATGGCATGAGATGTGATATCCAACTCCTTCCCATTCCAATCCTGAGTTCCTTCCTATAGCATGAGATGTGATATCTCAATGCTTCTATCAAACCTGAGACCCTTCCTTTAGCATGAGATGTGATATCCAACTCCTTGCCATTCCAATCCTGAGACCCTTCCTATAACATGAGACGTGATATCCAACTCCTTCCCATTCCAATCCTGAGACTCCTCCTATAGCATGAGATGTGATATCTCAATGCTTCTAATACCAAACCTGGGACCCGTCCTATAACATGAGATATGATATCCAAATCCTTCCCCTTCCAAACCTGAGACCCTTCCTTTAGCATGAGATGTGATATCCAAATCCTTCCCATTCCAATCCTGAAACCCTTCCTATAGCATGAGATGTGATATCTCAATGTTTCTAATAAAAAACCTGAGACCCTTCCTATAGCAAGAGATGTGATATCCAAATCCTTCCCATTCCAATCCTGAGACCCTTCCTATAATGAGATGTGATATCCAACTCCTTCCCATTCCAACCTGAGACCCTTCCTATAGCATGAGAAGGGATATCCAACTCCTTCCCATTCCAATCCTTAGACCCTTCCTACAGCATGCGATGTGATATCTCAATGATTCTAATACCAAACCAGAGACCCGTCCTATAACATGAGATGGGATATCCAACTCCTTCCCATCCCAATCCTGAGACACTTCCGATTGCAGAGATGTGATATCTCAATGCTTATACCAAACCTGAGACTCTTCCTATAACATGAGATGTGATATCCAACTCCTTCCCGTTCCAAACCTGAGACCCTTCCTATAGCATGGGATGTGATATCCAGCTCCTTCCCATTCCAATCCTGAGACCCTTCCGATAGCATGAGATGTGATATCTCAATGCTTCTAATACCAAACCTGAGATCCTTCCTATAACATGTGATGTGATATCCAAATCCTTCCCCTTCCAAACCTGAGACCCTCCCTTCAGCATGAGATGTGATATCCAACTCCTTCCCATTCCAATCCTGAGACCCTTATGATAGCATGAGATGTGATATCTCAATGCCTCTGATACCAAACCTGAGATACTTCCGATAGCATGAGATGTGATATCTCAATTCTTCTAATACCAAACCTGAGATCCATCCTATAACATGAGATGTGATATCCAAATCCTTCCCCTTCCAAACCTGAGACCCTCCCTTTAGCATGGGTTGTGATATCCAACTCCTTCCCATTCCAATCCTGAGACCCTTCTGATAGCATGAGATGTGATATCTCAATGCCTCTAATACCAAACCTGAGATCCTACCTATAACATGAAATGTGATATCCAACTCCTTCCCTTTCCAAACCTGAGACCCTGCCTATAGCATGAGATGTGATATCCAAGTCCTTCCCATTCCAATCCGGAGACCATTCCTATAGCATGAGATGTGATATCTCAATGCTTATACCAAACCTGAGGCCCTTCCTATGGCATGAGATGTCATTTACAACTCCTTCCCATTCCAATCCTGAGACCCTTACTATAGCATGAGATGTGATATCTCAATGCTTATACCAAATCTGAGACCCTTCCTATAGCAACAGATGTGGTATCCAACTTCTTCCCATTCCAATCCTGAGACCCTTCCTATAACATGAGATGTGATGTCTCAATGCTTCTAATACCAAACCTGAGATCTTTCCTACAACATGAGATGTGATATCCAACTCCTTCCCATTCCAATCCTGAGACCCTTCCTATAGCATGAGATGTGATATCTCAATGTTTATACCAAACCTGAGACCCTTCCTATAGCTTGAGATGTGATATCCAACTCCTTCCCATTCCAATCCTGAGACCCTTCCTATAGCATGAGATGTGATATCTCAATGCCTCTAATACCAAACCTGAGATCCTTCATCTAACATGAAATGTGATATCCAACTCCTTCCCCTTCCAAACCTGAGAGCCTTCCTATAGCATGAGATATGATATCCAACTTCTTCCCATTCCAACCTGAGACCTTTCCTATAGCATGAGATGGGATATCCAACTCCTTCCAAATCCAATCCTGATACCCTTCCGATAGCATAAGATGTGATATCCCAATGCTTCTACCAAACCTGAGACCCATACAATGGCATGAGATGTGATATCAAACTCCTTCCCATTCCAATCCTGAGACCCTATCTATAGCTTGAGATGTGATATCCAACTCCTTCCCATTCCAATTCTGAGACCCTTCCTATACCATGAGACTTGATATCTCAATGCTTCTAATACCAAACCTGAGACCCGTCCTATAACATGAGATATGATATCCAAATCCTTCCCCTTCCAAACCTTAGACCCTTCCTTTATCATGAGATGTGATATCCAACTCCTTCCCATTCCAATCCTGAGACCCTTCCGATATCATGAGATTTGTTATCTCAATGCTTCAAATATCAAACTTGAGACCCTCCCTATAGCATGAGATGTGACATCCAAGTCCTTCCCATTCCAATCCTGAGACCCTTCCTATAGCATGAGATGTGATATCTCAATGCTTCTAATACCAAACCTGAGACCCTTCCTATAACATGAGATGGGATATCCAACTCCTTCCCATTCCAATCCTGAGACCCTTCCGATAGCAGAGATGTGATATCTCAATGCTTATACCAAACCTGAGACCCTTGCTATGGCCTGAGATGTCATATACAACTCCTTCCCATTCCAATCCTGAGACCCTTTCTATAGCATGAGATGTGATATCTCAATGCTTATACCAAACCTGAGACCCTTCCTATAGCATGAGATGAGATATCCAACTCCTTCCCATTCCAATCCTGAGACCCTTCCTATAGCATGATATGTGATGTCTCAATGCTTCTAATACCAAACCTGAGATCCTTCCTATAACATGAGATGTGATACCCAACTCCTTCCCATTCCAATCCTGAGACCCTTCCTATAGCATGAGAAGTGATATCTCCATGCTTATACCAAACCTGAGACCCTTCCTATAGCATGAGATGATATCCAACTCCTTCCCATTCCAATCCTGAGACCCTTCCTATAGCATGAGAAGTGATATCTCCATGCTTATATCAAACCTGAGACCCTTCCTATAGCATGAGATGTGATATCCAAATCCTTCCCATTCCAATCCTGAGACCCTTCCTATAGCATGAGATGTGATATCTCAATGCTTATACCAAACCAGAGACCCGTCCTATAACATGAGATGGGATATCCAACTCCTTCCCATTCCAATCCTGAGCCACTTCCGATAGCAGAGATGTGATATCTCAATGCTTATACCAAACCTGAGACCCTTCCTATAACATGAGATGTGATATCCAACTCCTTCCCGTTCCAAACCTGAGACACTTCCTATAACATATGTGATATCCAACTCCTTCCCATTCCAAACATGAGACCCTTCCTATAGCAAGAATGCAATATCCAACTCCTACCCATTCCAATCCTGAGACCATTCCTATAGCCTGAGATGTGATATATCAATGCTTCTAATACCAAACCTGAGATCCTTCCTATGACATGAGATGTGATATCCAAATCCTTCCCATTCCAAACCTGAGACCCTTCCTACAGCATGCGATGTGATATCTCAATGCTTCTAATATCAAACCTGAGACCCGTCCTATAACATGAGATGGGATATCCAACTCCTTCCCATTCCAAACCTGAGACCCTTCCGATAGCATGAGATGTGATATCTCAATGCTTCTAAAACCAAACATGAGAACCATCCTATAACATGAGATGTGAAATCCAAATCCTTCCCTTCCCAAACCTGAGACCCTTCCTATAGCTTGAGATGCGATATCAAACTCCTTCCCATTCCAATCCTGAGATAGCTTGAGATGTGATATCCAACTCCTTCCCATTCCAATCCTGAGTCCCTTATTATACCATGAGATGTGATATCTCAATGCTTCTAATACCAAACCTGAGACCCGTCCTAAAATATGAGATGTGAGATCCAAATCCTTCCCCTTCCAAACCTGAGACCTTTCCTTTAGCATGAGATGTGATATCTCAATGCTTCTAAAACCAAACATGAGAACCATCCTATAACATGAGATGTGATATCAAACTCCTTCCCATTCCAAACCTGAGACCCTTCCGATAGCATGAGATGTGATATCTCAATGCTTCTAAAACCAAACATGAGAACCATCCTATAACATGAGATGTGAAATCCAAATCATTCCCTTTCCAAACCTGAGACCCTTCCTATAGCTTGAGATGTGATATCAAACTCCTTCCCATTCAATGTGATATCCAACTCCTTCCCATTCCAATCCTGAGACCCTTCCTATACCATGAGATGTGATATTTGAATGCTTCTAATACCAAACCTGAGACCCGTCCTAAAACATGAGATGTGAGATCCAAATCCTTCCCCTTCCAAACCTGAGACCTTTCCTTTAGCATGAGATGTGATATCCAACTCCTTCCCATTCCAAACCTGAGACCCTTCCTATAGCATGAGATGTTATATCTTAATGCTTCTAAAACCAAACCTGAGACCCATCCTATAACATGTGAAATCCAAATCGTTCCCTTCCAAACCTGAGACCCTTCCGATAGCATGAGATGTGATATCTCAATGCTACTAAAACCAAACATGAGAACCATCCTATAACATGAGATGTGAAATTCAAATCCTTTCCTTTCCCAACCTGAGACCCTTCCTATAGCTTGAGATGTGATATCAAACTCCTTCCCATTCCAATCCTGAGATAGCTTGAGATGTGATAGCCAACTCCTTCCCATTCCAATCCTGAGACCCTTCCTATACCATGAGATGTGATATCTCAATGCTTCTAATACCAAACTTGAGACCCGTCCTAAAACATGAGATGTGAGATCCAAATCCTTCCCCTTCCAAACCTGAGACCCTTCCTATAGCTTGAGATGTGATATCAAACTCCTTCCCATTCCAATCCTGAGATAGCTTGAGATGTGATATCCGACTCATCCCATTCCAATCCTGAGACCCTTCCGATAGCATGAGATGTGATAGCTCAATGCTTCTAATATCAAAACTGAGACCCTCCCTATAGTATGATATGTGATATCTAAGTCCTTCCCATTCCTATCCGGAGACCCTTACGATAGCAGAGATGTGATATCTCAATGCTTATACCAAACCTGATGACCCTTCCTATGGCATGAGATGTGATATCCAACTCCTTCCCATTCCAATCCTGAGTTCCTTCCTATAGCATGAGATGTGATATCTCAATGCTTCTATCAAACCTGAGACCCTTCCTTTAGCATGAGATGTGATATCCAACTCCTTGCCATTCCAATCCTGAGACCCTTCCTATAACATGAGACGTGATATCCAACTCCTTCCCATTCCAATCCTGAGACTCCTCCTATAGCATGAGATGTGATATCTCAATGCTTCTAATACCAAACCTGGGACCCGTCCTATAACATGAGATATGATATCCAAATCCTTCCCCTTCCAAACCTGAGACCCTTCCTTTAGCATGAGATGTGATATCCAAATCCTTCCCATTCCAATCCTGAAACCCTTCCTATAGCATGAGATGTGATATCTCAATGTTTCTAATAAAAAACCTGAGACCCTTCCTATAGCAAGAGATGTGATATCCAAATCCTTCCCATTCCAATCCTGAGACCCTTCCTATAACGAGATGTGATATCCAACTCCTTCCCATTCCAACCTGAGACCCTTCCTATAGCATGAGAAGGGATATCCAACTCCTTCCCATTCCAATCCTTAGACCCTTCCTACAGCATGCGATGTGATATCTCAATGATTCTAATACCAAACCAGAGACCCGTCCTATAACATGAGATGGGATATCCAACTCCTTCCCATCCCAATCCTGAGACACTTCCGATTGCAGAGATGTGATATCTCAATGCTTATACCAAACCTGAGACTCTTCCTATAACATGAGATGTGATATCCAACTCCTTCCCGTTCCAAACCTGAGACCCTTCCTATAGCATGAGATGTGATATCCAGCTCCTTCCCATTCCAATCCTGAGACCCTTCCGATAGCATGAGATGTGATATCTCAATGCTTCTAATACCAAACCTGAGATCCTTCCTATAACATGTGATGTGATATCCAAATCCTTCCCCTTCCAAACCTGAGACCCTCCCTTCAGCATGAGATGTGATATCCAACTCCTTCCCATTCCAATCCTGAGACCCTTATGATAGCATGAGATGTGATATCTCAATGCCTCTGACACCAAACCTGAGATACTTCCGATAGCATGAGATGTGTTATCTCAATTCTTCTAATACCAAACCTGAGATCCTTCCTATAACATGAGATGTGATATCCAAATTCTTCCCCTTCCAAACCTGAGACCCTCCCTTTAGCATGAGATGTGATATCCAACTCCGTCCCATTCCAATCCTGAGACCCTTCTGATAGCATGAGATGTGATATCTCAATGCCTCTAATACCAAACCTGAGATCCTACCTATAACATGAAATGTGATATCCAACTCCTTCCCTTTCCAAACCTGAGACCCTGCCTATAGCATGAGATGTGATATCCAAGTCCTTCCCATTCCAATCCTGAGACCATTCCTATAGCATGAGATGTGATATCTCAATGCTTATACCAAACCTGAGGCCCTTCCTATGGCATGAGATGTCATATACAACTCCTTCCCATTCCAATCCTGAGACCCTTACTATAGCATGAGATGTGATATCTCAATGCTTATACCAAATCTGAGACCCTTCCTATAGCAACAGATGTGGTATCCAACTTCTTCCCATTCCAATCCTGAGACCCTTCCTATAACATGAGATGTGATGTCTCAATGCTTCTAATACCAAACCTGAGATCTTTCCTACAACATGAGATGTGATATCCAACTCCTTCCCATTCCAATCCTGAGACCCTTCCTATAGCATGAGATGTGATATCTCAATGTTTATACCAAACCTGAGACCCTTCCTATAGCTTGAGATGTGATATCCAACTCCTTCCCATTCCAATCCTGAGACCCTTCCTATAGCATGAGATGTGATATCTCAATGCCTCTAATACCAAACCTGAGATCCTTCATCTAACATGAAATGTGATATCCAACTCCTTCCCCTTCCAAACCTGAGAGCCTTCCTATAGCATGAGATATGATATCCAACTTCTTCCCATTCCAACCTGAGACCTTTCCTATAGCATGAGATGGGATATCCAACTCCTTCCAAATCCAATCCTGATACCCTTCCGATAGCATAAGATGTGATATCCCAATGCTTCTACCAAACCTGAGACCCATACAATGGCATGAGATGTGATATCAAACTCTTTCCCATTCCAATCCTGAGACCCTTCCTATAGCTTGAGATGTGATATCCAACTCCTTCCCATTCCAATTCTGAGACCCTTCCTATACCATGAGACTTGATATCTCAATGCTTCTAATACCAAACCTGAGACCCGTCCTATAACATGAGATGTGATATCCAAATCCTTCCCCTTCCAAACCTTAGACCCTTCCTTTATCATGAGATGTGATATCCAACTCCTTCCCATTCCAATCCTGAGACCCTTCCGATATCATGAGATTTGTTATCTCAATGCTTCTAATATCAAACTTGAGACCCTCCCTATAGCATGAGATGTGACATCCAAGTCCTTCCCATTCCAATCCTGAGACCCTTCCTATAGCATGAGATGTGATATCTCAATGCTTCTAATACCAAACCTGAGACCCTTCCTATAACATGAGATGGGATATCCAACTCCTTCCCATTCGAATCCTGAGACCCTTCCGATAGCAGAGATGTGATATCTCAATGCTTATACCAAACCTGAGACCCATGCTATGGCCTGAGATGTCATATACAACTCCTTCCCATTCCAATCCTGAGACCCTTTCTATAGCATGAGATGTAATATCTCAATGCTTATACCAAACCTGAGACCCTTCCTATAGCATGAGATGAGATATCCAACTCCTTCCAATTCCAATCCTGAGACCCTTCCTATAGCATGAGAAGTGATATCTCCATGCGTATATCAAACCTGAGACCCTTCCTATAGCATGAGATGTGATATCCAAATCCTTCCCATTCCAATCCTGAGACCCTTCCTATAGCATGAGATGTGATATCTCAATGCTTATACCAAACCATAGACCCGTCCTATAACATGAGATGGGATATCCAACTCCTTCCCATTCCAATCCTGAGCCACTTCCGATAGCAGAGATGTGATATCTCAATGCTTATACCAAACCTGAGACCCTTCCTATAACATGAGATGTGATATCCAACTCCTTCCCGTTCCAAACCTGAGACACTTCCTATAGCATATGTGATATCCAACTCCTTCCCATTCCAAACATGAGACCCTTCCTATAGCAAGAATGCAATATCCAACTCCTACCCATTCCAATCCTGAGACCATTCCTATAGCATGAGATGTGATATATCAATGCTTCTAATACCAAACCTGAGATCCTTCCTATGACATGAGATGTGATATCCAAATCCTTCCCATTCCAAACCTGAGACCCTTCCTACAGCATGCGATGTGATATCTCAATGCTTCTAATATCAAACCTGAGACCCGTCCTATAACATGAGATGGGATATCCAACTCCTTCCCATTCCAAACCTGAGACCCTTCCGATAGCATGAGATGTGATATCTCAATGCTTCTAAAACCAAACATGAGAACCATCCTATAACATGAGATGTGAAATCCAAATCCTTCCCTTCCCAAACCTGAGACCCTTCCTATAGCTTGAGATGTGATATCAATCTCCTTCCCATTCCAATCCTGAGATAGCTTGAGATGTGATATCCAACTCCTTCCCATTCCAATCCTGAGCCCCTTATTATACCATGAGATGTGATATCTCAATGCTTCTAATACCAAACCTGAGACCCTTCCTATAGCATGAGATGTGATATCTCATTGTTTCTAATAAAAAACCTGAGAACCTTCCTATAGCAAGAGATGTGATATCCAAATCCTTCCCATTCCAATCCTGAGACCCTTCCTATAACGAGATGTGATATCCAACTCCTTCCCATTCCAACCTGAGACCCTTCCTATAGCATGAGAAGGGATATCCAACTCCTTCCCATTCCAATCCTTAGACCCTTCCTACAGCATGCGATGTGATATCTCAATGATTCTAATACCAAACCTGAGGCCCGTCCTAAAACATGAGATGTGAGAACCAAATCCTTCCCCTTCCAAACCTGAGACCTTTCCTTTAGCATGAGATGTGATATCCAACTCCTTCCCATTCCAAACCTGAGACCCTTCCTATAGCATGAGATGTTATATCTTAATGCTTCTAAAACCAAAGCTGAGAACCATCCTATAACATGTGAACTCCAAATCCTTCCCTTTCCAAACCTGAGACCCTTCCGATAGCATGAGATGTGGTATCTCAATGCTACTAAAACCAAACATGAGAACCATCCTATAACATGAGATGTGAAATCCAAATCCTTCCCTTTCCAAACCTGAGACCCTTCCTATAGCTTGAGATGTGATATCAAACTTCTTCCCATTCCAATCCTGAGATAGCTTGAGATGTGATAGCCAACTCCTTCCCATCCCAATCCTGAGACACTTCCGATTGCAGAGATGTGATATCTCAATGCTTATACCAAACCTGAGACTCTTCCTATAACATGAGATGTGATATCCAACTCCTTCCCGTTCCAAACCTGAGACCCTTCCTATAGCATGAGATGTGATATCCAGCTCCTTCCCATTCCAATCCTGAGACCCTTCCGATAGCATGAGATGTGATATCTCAATGCTTCTAATACCAAACCTGAGATCCTTCCTATAACATGTGATGTGATATCCAAATCCTTCCCCTTCCAAACCTGAGACCCTCCCTTCAGCATGAGATGTGATATCCAACTCCTTCCCATTCCAATCCTGAGACCCTTATGATAGCATGAGATGTGATATCTCAATGCCTCTGACACCAAACCTGAGATACTTCCGATAGCATGAGATGTGATATCTCAATTCTTCTAATACCAAACCTGAGATCCTTCCTATAACATGGGATGTGATATCCAAATTCTTCCCCTTCCAAACCTGAGACCCTCCCTTTAGCATGAGATGTGATATCCAACTCCGTCCCATTCCAATCCTGAGACCCTTCTGATAGCATGAGATGTGATATCTCAATGCCTCTAATACCAAACCTGAGATCCTACCTATAACATGAAATGTGATATCCAACTCCTTCCCTTTCCAAACCTGAGACCCTGCCTATAGCATGAGATGTGATATCCAAGTCCTTCCCATTCCAATCCTGAGACCATTCCTATAGCATGAGATGTGATATCTCAATGCTTATACCAAACCTGAGGCCCTTCCTATGGCATGAGATGTCATATACAACTCCTTCCCATTCCAATCCTGAGACCCTTACTATAGCATGAGATGTGATATCTCAATGCTTATACCAAATCTGAGACCCTTCCTATAGCAACAGATGTGGTATCCAACTTCTTCCCATTCCAATCCTGAGACCCTTCCTATAACATGAGATGTGATGTCTAAATGCTTCTAATACCAAACCTGAGATCTTTCCTACAACATGAGATGTGATATCCAACTCCTTCCCATTCCAATCCTGAGACCCTTCCTATAGCATGAGATGTGATATCTCAATGTTTATACCAAACCTGAGACCCTTCCTATAGCTTGAGATGTGATATCCAACTCCTTCCCATTCCAATCCTGAGACCCTTCCTATAGCATGAGATGTGATATCTCAATGCCTCTAATACCAAACCTGAGATCCTTCATCTAACATGAAATGTGATATCCAACTCCTTCCCCTTCCAAACCTGAGAGCCTTCCTATAGCATGAGATATGATATCCAACTTCTTCCCATTCCAACCTGAGACCTTTCCTATAGCATGAGATGGGATATCCAACTCCTTCCAAATCCAATCCTGATACCCTTCCGATAGCATAAGATGTGATATCCCAATGCTTCTACCAAACCTGAGACCCATACAATGGCATGAGATGTGATATCAAACTCTTTCCCATTCCAATCCTGAGACCCTTCCTATAGCTTGAGATGTGATATCCAACTCCTTCCCATTCCAATTCTGAGACCCTTCCTATACCATGAGACTTGATATCTCAATGCTTCTAATACCAAACCTGAGACCCGTCCTATAACATGAGATGTGATATCCAAATCCTTCCCCTTCCAAACCTTAGACCCTTCCTTTATCATGAGATGTGATATCCAACTCCTTCCCATTCCAATCCTGAGACCCTTCCGATATCATGAGATTTGTTATCTCAATGCTTCTAATATCAAACTTGAGACCCTCCCTATAGCATGAGATGTGACATCCAAGTCCTTCCCATTCCAATCCTGAGACCCTTCCTATAGCATGAGATGTGATATCTCAATGCTTCTAATACCAAACCTGAGACCCTTCCTATAACATGAGATGGGATATCCAACTCCTTCCCATTCGAATCCTGAGACCCTTCCGATAGCAGAGATGTGATATCTCAATGCTTATACCAAACCTGAGACCCTTGCTATGGCCTGAGATGTCATATACAACTCCTTCCCATTCCAATCCTGAGACCCTTTCTATAGCATGAGATGTGATATCTCAATGCTTATACCAAACCTGAGACCCTTCCTATAGCATGAGATGAGATATCCAACTCCTTCCCATTCCAATCCTGAGACCCTTCCTATAGCATGAGAAGTGATATCTCCATGCGTATATCAAACCTGAGACCCTTCCTATAGCATGAGATGTGATATCCAAATCCTTCCCATTCCAATCCTGAGACCCTTCCTATAGCATGAGATGTGATATCTCAATGCTTATACCAAACCAGAGACCCGTCCTATAACATGAGATGGGATATCCAACTCCTTCCCATTCCAATCCTGAGCCACTTCCGATAGCAGAGATGTGATATCTCAATGCTTATACCAAACCTGAGACCCTTCCTATAACATGAGATGTGATATCCAACTCCTTCCCGTTCCAAACCTGAGACACTTCCTATAGCATATGTGATATCCAACTCCTTCCCATTCCAAACATGAGACCCTTCCTATAGCAAGAATGCAATATCCAACTCCTACCCATTCCAATCCTGAGACCATTCCTATAGCATGAGATGTGATATATCAATGCTTCTAATACCAAACCTGAGATCCTTCCTATGACATGAGATGTGATATCCAAATCCTTCCCATTCCAAACCTGAGACCCTTCCTACAGCATGCGATGTGATATCTCAATGCTTCTAATATCAAACCTGAGACCCGTCCTATAACATGAGATGGGATATCCAACTCCTTCCCATTCCAAACCTGAGACCCTTCCGATAGCATGAGATGTGATACCTCAATGCTTCTAAAACCAAACATGAGAACCATCCTATAACATGAGATGTGAAATCCAAATACTTCCCTTCCCAAACCTGAGACCCCTCCTATAGCTTGAGATGTGATATCAATCTCCTTCCCATTCCAATCCTGAGATAGCTTGAGATGTGATATCCAACTCCTTCCCATTCCAATCCTGAGCCCCTTATTATACCATGAGATGTGATATCTCAATGCTTCTAATACCAAACCTGAGACCCTTCCTATAGCATGAGATGTGATATCTCAATGTTTCTAATAAAAAACCTGAGAACCTTCCTATAGCAAGAGATGTGATATCCAAATCCTTCCCATTCCAATCCTGAGACCCTTCCTATAACGAGATGTGATATCCAACTCCTTCCCATTCCAACCTGAGACCCTTCCTATAGCATGAGAAGGGATATCCAACTCCTTCCCATTCCAATCCTTAGACCCTTCCTACAGCATGCGATGTGATATCTCAATGATTCTAATACCAAACCTGAGACCCGTCCTAAAACATGAGATGTGAGATCCAAATCCTTCCCCTTCCAAACCTGAGACCTTTCCTTTAGCATGAGATGTGATATCCAACTCCTTCCCATTCCAAACCTGAGACCCTTCCTATAGCATGAGATGTTATATCTTAATGCTTCTAAAACCAAAGCTGAGAACCATCATATAACATGTGAACTCCAAATCCTTCCCTTTCCAAACCTGAGACCCTTCCGATAGCATGAGATGTGGTATCTCAATGCTACTAAAACCAAACATGAGAACCATCCTATAACATGAGATGTGAAATCCAAATCCTTCCCTTTCCAAACCTGAGACCCTTCCTATAGCTTGAGATGTGATATCAAACTTCTTCCCATTCCAATCCTGAGATAGCTTGAGATGTGATAGCCAACTCCTTTCCATTCCAATCCTGAGACCCTTCCTATACCATGAGATGTGATATCTCAATGCTTCTAATACCAAACCTGAGACCCGTCCTATAACATGAGATGTGATACCCAAATCCTTCCCCTTCCAAACCTTAGACCCTTCCTATAGCATGAGATGTGATATCTCAATGCTTCTAATACCAAACCTGAGACCCTTCCTATAACGAGATGGGATATCCAACTCCTTCCCATTCCAATCCTGAGACCCTTCCGATAGCATGAGATGTGATATCTCAATGCTTCTAATACCAAACCTGAGATCCTTCCTATAACATGAGATGTGATATCAAACTCCTTCCCATTCCAAACCTGAGACCCTTCCGATAGCATGAGATGTGATATCTCAATGCTTCTAAAACCAAACATGAGAACCATCCTATAACATGAGATGTGAAATCCAAATCATTCCCTTTCCAAACCTGAGACCCTTCCTATAGCTTGAGATGTGATATCAAACTCCTTCCCATTCAATGTGATATCCAACTCCTTCCCATTCCAATCCTGAGACCCTTCCTATACCATGAGATGTGATATTTGAATGCTTCTAATACCAAACCTGAGACCCGTCCTAAAACATGAGATGTGAGATCCAAATCCTTCCCCTTCCAAACCTGAGACCTTTCCTTTAGCATGAGATGTGATATCTCAATGCTACTAAAACCAAACATGAGAACCATCCTATAACATGAGATGTGAAATCCAAATCCTTCCCTTTCCAAACCTGAGACCCTTCCTATAGCTTGAGATGTGATGTCAAACTCCTTCCCATTCCAATCCTGAGATAGCTTGAGATGTGATAGCCAACTCCTTCCCATTCCAATCCTGAGACCCTTCCTATACCATGAGATGTGATATCTCAATGCTTCTAATACCAAACTTGAGACCCGTCCTAAAACATGAGATGTGAGATCCAAATCCTTCCCCTTCCAAACCTGAGACCCTTCCTATAGCTTGAGATGTGATATCAAACTCCTTCCCATTCCAATCCTGAGATAGCTTGAGATGTGATATCCGACTCATCCCATTCCAATCCTGAGACCCTTCCGATAGCATGAGATGTGATAGCTCAATGCTTCTAATATCAAAACTGAGACCCTCCCTATAGTATGAGATGTGATATCTAAGTCCTTCCCATTCCTATCCTGAGACCCTTCCGATAGCAGAGATGTGATATCTCAATGCTTATACCAAACCTGATGACCCTTCCTATGGCATGAGATGTGATATCCAACTCCTTCCCATTCCAATCCTGAGTTCCTTCCTATAGCATGAGATGTGATATCTCAATGCTTCTATCAAACCTGAGACCCTTCCTTTAGCATGAGATTTGATATCCAACTCCTTGCCATTCCAATCCTGAGACCCTTCCTATAACATGAGACGTGATATCCAACTCCTTCCCATTCCAATCCTGAGACTCCTCCTATAGCATGAGATGTGATATCTCAATGCTTCTAATACCAAACCTGGGACCCGTCCTATAACATGAGATATGATATCCAAATCCTTCCCCTTCCAAACCTGAGACCCTTCCTATAGCATGAGATGTGATATCCAAATCCTTCCCATTCCAATCCTGAAACCTTTCCTATAGCATGAGATGTGATATCTCAATGTTTCTAATAAAAAACCTGAGACCCTTCCTATAGCAAGAGATGTGATATCCAAATCCTTCCCATTCCAATCCTGAGACCCTTCCTATAACGAGATGTGATATCCAAATCCTTCCCATTCCAACCTGAGACCCTTCCTACAGCATGCGATGTGATATCTCAATGATTCTAATACCAAACCAGAGACCCGTCCTATAACATGAGATGGGATATCCAACTCCTTCCCATCCCAATCCTGAGACACTTCCGATTGCAGAGATGTGATATCTCAATGCTTATACCAAACCTGAGACTCTTCCTATAACATGAGATGTGATATCCAACTCCTTCCCGTTCCAAATCTGAGACCCTTCCTATAGCATGAGATGTGATATCCAGCTCCTTCCCATTCCAATCCTGAGACCCTTCCGATAGCATGAGATGTGATATCTCAATGCTTCTAATACCAAACCTGAGATCCTTCCTATAACATGTGATGTGATATCCAAATCCTTCCCCTTCCAAACCTGAGACCCTCCCTTCAGCATGAGATGTGATATCCAACTCCTTCCCATTCCAATCCTGAGACCGTTCTGATAGCATGAGATGTGATATCTCAATGCCTCTGATACCAAACCTGAGATACTTCCGATAGCATGAGATGTGATATCTCAATTCTTCTAATACCAAACCTGAGATCCTTCCTATAACATGAGATGTGATATCCAAATCCTTCCCCTTCCAAACCTGAGACCCTCCCTTTAGCATGAGATGTGATATCCAACTCCTTCCCATTCCAATCCTGAGACCCTTCTGATAGCATGAGATGTGATATCTCAATGCCTCTAATACCAAACCTGAGATCCTACCTATAACATGAAATGTGATATCCAACTCCTTCCCTTTCCAAACCTGAGAC
Source organism: Ambystoma mexicanum (assembly GCF_040938575.1). Lineage (NCBI taxonomy): Eukaryota > Metazoa > Chordata > Amphibia > Caudata > Ambystomatidae > Ambystoma > Ambystoma mexicanum. The sequence goes on from NW_027182433.1 coordinate 2,469,584, forward strand.
CCTGCCTATAGCATGAGATGTGATATCCAAGTCCTTCCCATTCCAATCCTGAGACCATTCCTATAGCATGAGATGTGATATCTCAATGCTTATACCAAACCTGAGGCCCTTCCTATGGCATGAGATGTCATATACAACTCCTTCCCATTCCAATCCTGAGACCCTTACTATAGCATGAGATGTGATATCTCAATGCTTATACCAAATCTGAGACCCTTCCTATAGCAACAGATGTGGTATCCAACTTCTTCCCATTCCAATCCTGAGACCCTTCCTATAACATGAGATGTGATGTCTCAATGCTTCTAATACCAAACCTGAGATCTTTCCTACAACATGAGATGTGATATCCAACTCCTTCCCATTCCAATCCTGAGACCCTTCCTATAGCATGAGATGTGATATCTCAATGTTTATACCAAACCTGAGACCCTTCCTATAGCTTGAGATGTGATATCCAACTCCTTCCCATTCCAATCCTGAGACCCTTCCTATAGCATGAGATGTGATATCTCAATGCCTCTAATACCAAACCTGAGATCCTTCATCTAACATGAAATGTGATATCCAACTCCTTCCCCTTCCAAACCTGAGAGCCTTCCTATAGCATGAGATATGATATCCAACTTCTTCCCATTCCAACCTGAGACCTTTCCTATAGCATGAGATGGGATATCCAACTCCTTCCAAATCCAATCCTGATACCCTTCCGATAGCATAAGATGTGATATCCCAATGCTTCTACCAAACCTGAGACCCATACAATGGCATGAGATGTGATATCAAACTCCTTCCCATTCCAATCCTGAGACCCTTCCTATAGCTTGAGATGTGATATCCAACTCCTTCCCATTCCAATTCTGATACCCTTCCTATACCATGAGACTTGATATCTCAATGCTTCTAATACCAAACCTGAGACCTGTCCTATAACATGAGATATGATATCCAAATCCTTCCCCTTCCAAACCTTAGACCCTTCCTTTATCATGAGATGTGATATCCAACTCCTTCCCATTCCAATCCTGAGACCCTTCCGATATCATGAGATTTGTTATCTCAATGCTTCAAATATCAAATTTGAGACCCTCCCTATAGCATGAGATGTGACATCCAAGTCCTTCCCATTCCAATCCTGAGACCCTTCCTATAGCATGAGATGTGATATCTCAATGCTTCTAATACCAAACCTGAGACCCTTCCTATAACATGAGATGGGATATCCAACTCCTTCCCATTCCAATCCTGAGACCCTTCCGATAGCAGAGATGTGATATCTCAATGCTTATACCAAACCTGAGACCCTTGCTATGGCCTGAGATGTCATATACAACTCCTTCCCATTCCAATCTTGAGACCCTTTCTATAGCATGAGATGTGATATCTCAATGCTTATACCAAACCTGAGACCCTTCCTATAGCATGAGATGAGATATCCAACTCCTTCCCATTCCAATCCTGAGACCCTTCCTATAGCATGATATGTGATGTCTCAATGCTTCTAATACCAAACCTGAGATCCTTCCTATAACATGAGATGTGATATCCAACTCCTTCCCATTCCAATCCTGAGACCTTTCCTATAGCATGAGAAGTGATATCTCCATGCTTATACCAAACCTGAGACCCTTCCTATAGCATGAGATGATATCCAACTCCTTCCCATTCCAATCCTGAGACCCTTCCTATAGCATGAGAAGTGATATCTCCATGCTTATATCAAACCTGAGACCCTTCCTATAGCATGAGATGTGATATCCAAATCCTTCCCATTCCAATCCTGAGACCCTTCCTGTAGCATGAGATGTGATATCTCAATGCTTATACCAAACCAGAGACCCGTCCTATAACATGAGATGGGATATCCAACTCCTTCCCATTCCAATCCTGAGCCACTTCCGATAACAGAGATGTGATATCTCAATGCTTATACCAAACCTGAGACCCTTCCTATAACATGAGATGTGATATCCAACTCCTTCCCGTTCCAAACCTGAGACACTTCCTATAGCATATGTGATATCCAAATCCTTCCCATTCCAAACATGAGACCCTTCCTATAGCAAGAATGCAATATCCAACTCCTACCCATTCCAATCCTGAGACCATTCCGATAGCATGAGATGTGATATATCAATGCTTCTAATACCAAACCTGAGATCCTTCCTATGACATGAGATGTGATATCCAAATCCTTCCCATTCCAAACCTGAGACCCTTCCTACAGCATGCGATGTGATATCTCAATGCTTCTAATATCAAACCTGAGACCCGTCCTATAACATGAGATGGGATATCCAACTCCTTCCCATTCCAAACCTGAGACCCTTCCGATAGCATGAGATGTGATATCTCAATGCTTCTAAAACCAAACATGAGAACCGTCCTATAACATGAGATGTGAAATCCAAATCCTTCCCTTCCCAAACCGGAGACCCTTCCTATAGCTTGAGATGCGATATCAAACTCCTTCCCATTCCAATCCTGAGATAGCTTGAGATGTGATATCCAACTCCTTCCCATTCCAATCCTGAGTCCCTTATTATACCATGAGATGTGATATCTCAATGCTTCTAATACCAAACCTGAGACCCGTCCTAAAATATGAGATGTGAGATCCAAATCCTTCCCCTTCCAAACCTGAGACCTTTCCTTTAGCATGAGATGTGATATCCAACTCCTTCCCATTCCAATCCTGAGACCCTTCCGATAGCATGAGATGTGATATCTCAATGCTTCTAATATCAAACCTGAGAACCTCCCTATAGCATGAGATGTGATATCCAACTCCTTCCCATTCCAATCCTGAGACCCTTCCTATAGCATGAGATGTGATATCTCAATGCTTCTAATACCAAACCTGAGATCCTTCCTATAACATGAGATGTGATATCCAACTCCTTCCCATTCCAAACCTGAGACCCTTCCGATAGCATGAGATGTGATATCTCAATAATTCAAGAACCAAACATGAGAACCATCCTATAACATGAGATGTGAAATCCAAATCCTTCCCTTCCCAAACCTGAGATTCTTCCTTTAGCATGAGATGTGATATCTCAATGCTTCTACCAAACCTGAAACCCTTCCTATAGCATGAGATGTGATATCCAACTCCTTCCCATTCCAATCCTGAGACACTTCCTATAGCATGAGATGTGATATCTCAATTCTTCTAATACCAAACCTGAGACCCGTCCTATAACAAGAGATGTGATATCCAAATCCTTCCCCTTCCAAACCTGAGACCCTTCCTTTAGCATGAGATGTGATATCCAGCTCCTCCCATTCCAATCCTGAGACCCTTCCGATAGCATGAGATGTGATATCTCAATGCTTCTAATATCAAAACTGAGACCCTTCCTTTAGCATGAGATGTGATATCCAACTCCTTCCCATTCCAATCCTGAGACCCTTCCTATAGCATGAGATGTGGTATCTCAATGCTTCTAATACCAAACCTGAGATCCTTCCGATAGCATGAGATGTGATATCTCAATGCTTCTAATACCAAACCTGAGATCCTTCCTATAACATGAGATGTGATATCCAAATCCTTCCCCTTCGAAACCTGAGACCCTCCCTTTAGCATGAGATGTGATATCCAACTCCTTCCCATTCCAATCCTGATACCCTTCTGATAGAAATGAGATGTGATATCTCAATGCCTCTAATACCAAACCTGAGATCCTACCTCTAACATGAAATGTGATATCCAACTCCTTCCCCTTCCAACCCTGAGAGCCTTCCTATAGAATGAGATGTGATATCCAAGTCCTTCCCATTCCAATCCTGAGACCCTTCCTATAACATGAGATGTGATATCCAACTCCTTCCCATTCCAATCCTGAGACCCTTCCTATAGCTTGAGATGTGATATCCAACTCCTTCCATTCCAATTCTGAGACCCGTCCTATACCATGAGACTTGATATCTCAATGCTTCTAATACCAAACCTGAGACCGGTCCTATAACATGAGATGTGATACCCAAATCCTTCCCCTTCCAAACCTTAGACCCTTCCTATAGCATGAGATGTGATATCTCAATGCTTCTAATACCAAACCTGAGACCCTTCCTATAACGAGATGGGATATCCAACTCCTTCCCATTCCAATCCTGAGACCCTTCCGATAGCAGAGATGTGATATCTCAATGCTTATACCAAACCTGAGACCCTTCCTATGGCATGAGATGTCTTATACAACTCCTTCCGATTCCAATCCTGAGACCCTTCCGATAGCTTGAGATGTGATATCAAACTCCTTCCCATTCAATGTGATATCCAACTCCTTCCCATTCCAATCCTGAGACCCTTCCTATACCATGAGATGTGATATTTCAATGCTTCTAATACCAAACCTGAGACCCGTCCTAAAACATGAGATGTGAGATCCAAATCCTTCCCCTTCCAAACCTGAGACCTTTCCTTTAGCATGAGATGTGATATCCAACTCCTTCCCATTCCAAACCTGAGACCCTTCCTATAGCATGAGATGTTATATCTTAATGCTTCTAAAACCAAACCTGAGAACCATCCTATAACATGTGAACTCCAAATCCTTCCCTTTCCAAATCTGAGACCCTTCCGATAGCATGAGATGTGGTATCTCAATGCTACTAAAACCAAACATGAGAACCATCCTATAACATGAGATGTGAAATCCAAATCCTTCCCTTTCCAAACCTGAGACCCTTCCTATAGCTTTAGATGTGATATCAAACTCCTTCCCATTCCAATCCTGAGATAGCTTGAGATGTGATAGCCAACTCCTTTCCATTCCAATCCTGAGACCCTTCCTATACCATGAGATGTGATATCTCAATGCTTCTAATACCAAACCTGAGACCCGTCCTATAACATGAGATGTGATACCCAAATCCTTCCCCTTCCAAACCTTAGACCCTTCCTATAGCATGAGATGTGATATCTCAATGCTTCTAATACCAAACCTGAGACCCTTCCTATAACGAGATGGGATATCCAACTCCTTCCCATTCCAATCCTGAGACCCTTCCGATAGCAGAGATGTGATATCTCAATGCTTATACCAAACCTGAGACCCTTCCTATGGCATGAGATGTCATATACAACTCCTTCCGATTCCAATCCTGAGACCCTTCCTATAGCATGAGATGTGATATCTCAATGCTTCTAATACCAAACCTGAGATCCTTCCTATAACATGAGATGTGATATCAAACTCCTTCCCATTCCAAACCTGAGACCCTTCCGATAGCATGAGATGTGATATCTCAATGCTTCTAAAACCAAACATGAGAACCATCCTATAACATGAGATGTGAAATCCAAATCATTCCCTTTCCAAACCTGAGACCCTTCTTATAGCTTGAGATGTGATATCAAACTCCTTCCCATTCAATGTGATATCCAACTACTTCCCATTCCAATCCTGAGTCCCTTCCTATACCATGAGATGTGATATTTCAATGCTTCTAATACCAAACCTGAGACCCGTCCTAAAACATGAGATGTGAGATCCAAATCCTTCCCCTTCCAAACCTGAGACCTTTCCTTTAGCATGAGATGTGATATCCAACTCCTTCCCATTCCAAACCTGAGACCCTTCCTATAGCATGAGATGTTATATCTTAATGCTTCTAAAACCAAAGCTGAGAACCATCCTATAACATGTGAAATCCAAATCCTTCCCTTCCAAACCTGAGACCCTTCCGATAGCATGAGATGTGATATCTCAATGCTACTAAAACCAAACATGAGAACCATCCTATAACATGAGATGTGAAATCCAAATCCTTCCCTTTCCAAACCTGAGACCCTTCTTATAGCTTGAGATGTGATATCAAACTCCTTCCCATTCCAATCCTGAGACCCTTCCTATACCATGAGATGTGATATCTCAATGCTTCTAATACCAAACTTGAGACCCGTCCTAAAACATGAGATGTGAGATCCAAATCCTTCCCCTTCCAAACCTGAGACCCTTCCTATAGCTTGAGATGTGATATCAAACTCCTTCCCATTCCAATCCTGAGATAGCTTGAGATGTGATATCCGACTCCATCCCATTCCAATCCTGAGACCCTTCCGATAGCATGAGATGTGATAGCTCAATGCTTCTAATATCAAAACTGAGACCCTCCCTATAGTATGAGATGTGATATCTAAGTCCTTCCCATTCCTATCCTGAGACCCTTCCGATAGCAGAGATGTGATATCTCAATGCTTATACCAAACCTGATGACCCTTCCTATGGCATGAGATGTGATATCCAACTCCTTCCCATTCCAATCCTGAGTTCCTTCCTATAGCATGAGATGTGATATCTCAATGCTTCTATCAAACCTGAGACCCTTCCTTTAGCATGAGATATGATATCCAAATCCTTCCCCTTCCAAACCTGAGACCCTTCCTTTAGCATGAGATGTGATATTCAAATCCTTCCCATTCCAATCCTGAGACCCTTCCTATAGCGAGATGTGATATCCAACTCCTTCCCATTCCAACCTGAGACCCTTCCTATAGCATGAGAAGGGATATCCAACTCCTTCCCATTCCAATCCTGAGATTCCTCCTATAGCATGAGATGTGATATCTCAATGCTTCTAATACCAAACCTGGGACCCGTCCTATAACATGAGATATGATATCCAAATCCTTCCCCTTCCAAACCTGAGACCCTTCCTTTAACATGAGATATGATATCCAAATCCTTCCCCTTCCAAACCTGAGACCCTTCCTTTAGCATGAGATGTGATATCCAAATCCTTCCCATGCCAATCCTGAGACCCTTCCTATAACGAGATGTGATATCCAACTCCTTCCCATTCCAACCTGAGACCCTTCCTATAGCATGAGAAGGGATATCCAACTCCTTCCCATTCCAATCCTTAGACCCTTCCTACAGCATGCAATGTGATATCTCAATGATTCTAATACCAAACCAGAGACCCGTCCTATAACATGAGATGGGATATCCAACTCCTTCCCATTCCAATCCTGAGCCACTTCCAATAGCAGAGATGTGATATCTCAATGCTTATACCAAACCTGAGACCCTTCCTATAACATGAGATGTGATATCCAACTCCTTCCCGTTCCAAACCTGAGACACTTCCTATAGCATATGTCATATCCAACTCCTTCCCATTCCAAACATGAGACCCTTCCTATAGCAAGAATGTAAAATCCAACTCCTACCCATTCCAATCCTGAGACCATTCCTATAGCATGAGATGTGATATATCAATGCTTCTAATACCAAACCTGAGATCCTTCCTATGACATGAGATGTGATATCCAAATCCTTCCCATTCCAATCCTGAGACCCTTCCTATAACATGAGATGTGATATCCAACTCCTTCCCATTCCAACCTGAGACACTTCCTATAGCATGAGAAGGGATATCCAACTCCTTCCCAATCCAATCCTGAGACCCTTCCGATAGCAGAGATGTGATATCTCAATGCTTATACCAAACCTGAGACCCTTCCTATGGCATGAGATGTGATATCCAACTCCTTGCCATTCAAATCCTGAGACCCTTCCTATAGCATGAGATGTGATATCTCAATGCTTCTACCAAACCTGAGACCCTTCCTTTAGCATGAGATGTGATATCCAAATCCTTCACATTCCAATCCTGAGACCCTTCCTATAGCATGAGATGTGATATCCAACTCCTTCCCATTCCAATCCTGAGACCCTTCCTATAGCATGAGAAGTGATATCTCCATGCTTATACCAAACCTGAGACCCTTCCTATAGCATGAGATGTGATATCCAAATCCTTCCCATTCCAATCCTGAGACCCTTCCTATAGCATGAGATGTGATATCTCAATGCTTATACCAAACCTGAGAGCCTACCTATAGCATGAGATGTGATATCCAACTCCTTCCCATTCCAACCTGAGACACTTCCTATAGCATGAGAAGGGATATCCAACTCCTTCCCAATCCAATCCTGAGACCCTTCCGATAGCAGAGATGTGATATCTCAATGCTTATACCAAACCTGAGACCCTTCCTATGGCATGAGATGTGATATCCAACTCCTTGCCATTCAAATCCTGAGACCCTTCCTATAGCATGACATGTGATATCTCAATGCTTCTACCAAACCTGAGACCCTTCCTTTAGCATGAAATGTGATATCCAAATTCTTCACATTCCAATCCTGAGACCCTTCCTATAGCATGAGATGTGATATCTCAATGCTTCTAATACCAAACCTGAGATCCTTCCTATAACATGAGATGTGATATCCAATTCCTTCCCATTCCAAACCTGAGACCCTTCCTATTGGATGAAATGTGATATCCAACTCCTTCCCATTCCAACCCTGAGACCCTGCCTATACCATGAGATGTGATATCTCAATGCTTCTGATACCAAACCTGGGACCCGTCCTATAACATGAGATATGATATCCAAATCAATCCCCTTCCAAACCTGAGACCCTTCCTTTAGCATGAGATGTGATATCCAAATACTTCCCATTCCAATCCTAAAACCTTTCCTATAGCATGAGATGTGATATCTCAATGTTTCTAATAAGAAACCTGAGACCCTTCCTATAGCAAGAGATGTGATATCCAAATCCTTCCCATTCCAATCCTGAGACCCTTCCTATAACATGAGATGTGATATCCAACTCCTTCCCATTCCAACCCGAGTCCCTTCCTATAGCATGAGAAGGGATATCCAACTCCTTCCCAATCCAATCCTGAGACCCTTCCGATAGCAGAGATGTGATATCCAACTCCTTGCCATTCAAATCCTGAGACCCTCCCTATAACAAGAGATGTCATATCCAACTCCTTCCCATTCCAAACCTGAGACCCTTCCTTTAGCATGAGATGTGATATCCAAATTCTTCACATTCCAATCCGGAGACCCTTCCTATAGCATGAGATGTGATATCTCAATGCTTCTAATACCAAACCTGAGATCCTTCCTATAACATGAGATGTGATATCCAACTCCTTCCCATTCCAAACCTGAGACCCTTCCGATAGCATGAGATGTGATATCTCAATGCTTCAAAAACCAAACATGAGAACCATCCTATAACATGAGATGTGAAATCCAAATCCTTCCCTTCCCAAACCTGAGACTCTTCCTATAGCATGAGATGTGATATCTCAATGCTTCTACCAAACCTGAAACCCTTCCTATAGCATGAGATGTGATATCCAACTCCTTCCCATTCCAATCCTGAGACACATCCTATAGCATGAGATGTGATATCACAATGCTTCTAATACCAAACCTGAGACCCGTCCTATAACATGAGATGTGATATCCAAATCCTTCCCCTTCCAAACCTGAGACCCTTCCTTTAGCATGAGATGTGATATCCAGCTCCTCCCATTCCAATCCTGAGACCCTTCCTATAGCATGAGATGGGATATCCAACTCCTTCCAAATCCAATCCCGATACCCTTCCGATAGCATGAGATGTGATATCCCAATGCTTCTACAAAACCTGAGACCCATACCATGGCATGAGATGTGATATCAAACTCCTTCCCATTCCAATCCTGAGACCCTTCCTATAGCTTGAGATGTGATATCCAACTCCTTCCCATTCCAATTCTGAGACCCGTCCTATACCATGAGACTTGATATCTCAATGCTTCTAATACCAAACCTGAGACCGGTCCTATAACATGAGATGTGATACCCAAATCCTTCCCCTTCCAAACCTTAGACCCTTCCTATAGCATGAGATGTGATATCTCAATGCTTCTAATACCAAACCTGAGACCCTTCCTATAACGAGATGGGATATCCAACTCCTTCCCATTCCAATCCTGAGACCCTTCCGATAGCAGAGATGTGATATCTCAATGCTTATACCAAACCTGAGACCCTTCCTATGGCATGAGATGTCTTATACAACTCCTTCCGATTCCAATCCTGAGACCCTTCCTATAGCTTGAGATGTGATATCAAACTCCTTCCCATTCAATGTGATATCCAACTCCTTCCCATTCCAATTCTGAGACCCTTCCTATACCATGAGATGTGATATTTCAATGCTTCTAATACCAAACCTGAGACCCGTCCTAAAACATGAGATGTGAGATCCAAATCCTTCCCCTTCCAAACCTGAGACCTTTCCTTTAGCATGAGATGTGATATCCAACTCCTTCCCATTCCAAACCTGAGACCCTTCCTATAGCATGAGATGTTATATCTTAATGCTTCTAAAACCAAACCTGAGAACCATCCTATAACATGTGAACTCCAAATCCTTCCCTTTCCAAACCTGAGACCCTTCCGATAGCATGAGATGTGGTATCTCAATGCTACTAAAACCAAACATGAGAACCATCCTATAACATGAGATGTGAAATCCAAATCCTTCCCTTTCCAAACCTGAGACCCTTCCCATAGCTTGAGATGTGATATCAAACTCCTTCCCATTCCAATCCTGAGATAGCTTGAGATGTGATAGCCAACTCCTTTCCATTCCAATCCTGAGACCCTTCCTATACCATGAGATGTGATATCTCAATGCTTCTAATACCAAACCTGAGACCCGTCCTATAACATGAGATGTGATACCCAAATCCTTCCCCTTCCAAACCTTAGACCCTTCCTATAGCATGAGATGTGATATCTCAATGCTTCTAATACCAAACCTGAGACCCTTCCTATAACGAGATGGGATATCCAACTCCTTCCCATTCCAATCCTGAGACCCTTCCGATAGCAGAGATGTGATATCTCAATGCTTATACCAAACCTGAGACCCTTCCTATGGCATGAGATGTCATATACAACTCCTTCCGATTCCAATCCTGAGACCCTTCCTATAGCATGAGATGTGATATCTCAATGCTTCTAATACCAAACCTGAGATCCTTCCTATAACATGAGATGTGATATCAAACTCCTTCCCATTCCAAACCTGAGACCCTTCCGATAGCATGAGATGTGATATCTCAATGCTTCTAAAACCAAACATGAGAACCATCCTATAACATGAGATGTGAAATCCAAATCATTCCCTTTCCAAACCTGATACCCTTCCTATAGCTTGAGATGTGATATCAAACTCCTTCCCATTCAATGTGATATCCAACTCCATCCCATTCCAATCCTGAGACCCTTCCTATACCATGAGATGTGATATTTGAATGCTTCTAATACCAAACCTGAGACCCGTCCTAAAACATGAGATGTGAGATCCAAATCCTTCCCCTTCCAAACCTGAGACCTTTCCTTTAGCATGAGATGTGATATCCAACTCCTTCCCATTCCAAACCTGAGACCCTTCCTATAGCATGAGATGTTATATCTTAATGCTTCTAAAACCAAACCTGAGAACCATCCTATAACATGTGAAATCCAAATCGTTCCCTTCCAAACCTGAGACCCTTCCGATAGCATGAGATGTGATATCTCAATGCTACTAAAACCAAACATGAGAACCATCCTATAACATGAGATGTGAAATCCAAATCCTTCCCTTTCCAAACCTGAGACCCTTCCTATTGCTTGAGATGTGATATCAAACTCCTTCCCATTCCAATCCTGAGATAGCTTGAGATGTGATAGCCAACTCCTTCCCATTCCAATCCTGAGACCCTTCCTATACCATGAGATGTGATATCTCAATGCTTCTAATACCAAACTTGAGACCCGTCCTAAAACATGAGATGTGAGATCCAAATCCTTCCCCTTCCAAACCTGAGACCCTTCCTATAGCTTGAGATGTGATATCAAACTCCTTCCCATTCCAATCCTGAGACCCTTCCGATAGCATGAGATGTGATAGCTCAATGCTTCTAATATCAAAACTGAGACCCTCCCTATAGTATGAGATGTGATATCTAAGTCCTTCCCATTCCTATCCTGAGACCCTTCCGATAGCAGAGATGTGATATCTCAATGCTTATACCAAACCCGATGACCCTTCCTATGGCATGAGATGTGATATCCAACTCCTTCCCATTCCAATCCTGAGTTCCTTCCTATAGCATGAGATGTGATATCTCAATGCTTCTATCAAACCTGAGACCCTTCCTTTAGCATGAGATGTGATATCCAACTCCTTGCCATTCCAATCCTGAGACCCTTCCTATAACATGAGACGTGATATCCAACTCCTTCCCATTCCAATCCTGAGACTCCTCCTATAGCATGAGATGTGATATCTCAATGCTTCTAATACCAAACCTGGGACCCGTCCTATAACATGAGATATGATATCCAAATCCTTCCCCTTCCAAACCTGAGACCCTTCATTTAGCATGAGATGTGATATCCAAATCCTTCCCATTCCAATCCTGAAACCCTTCCTATAGCATGAGATGTGATATCTCAATGTTTCTAATAAAAAACCTGAGACCCTTCCTATAGCAAGAGATGTGATATCCAAATCCTTCCCATTCCAATCCTGAGACCCTTCCTATAACGAGATGTGATATCCAACTCCTTCCCATTCCAACCTGAGACCCTTCCTATAGCATGAGAAGGGATATCCAACTCCTTCCCATTCCAATCCTTAGACCCTTCCTACAGCATGCGATGTGATATCTCAATGATTCTAATACCAAACCAGAGACCCGTCCTATAACATGAGATGGGATATCCAACTCCTTCCCATCCCAATCCTGAGACACTTCCGATTGCAGAGATGTGATATCTCAATGCTTATACCAAACCTGAGACTCTTCCTATAACATGAGATATGATATCCAACTCCTTCCCGTTCCAAACCTGAGACCCTTCCTATAGCATGAGATGTGATATCCAGCTTCTTCCCATTCCAATCCTGAGACCCTTCCGATAGCATGAGATGTGATATCTCAATGCTTCTAATACCAAACCTGAGATCCTTCCTATAACATGTGATGTGATATCCAAATCCTTCCCCTTCTAAACCTGAGACCCTCCCTTCAGCATGAGATGTGATATCCAACTCCTTCCCATTCCAATCCTGAGACCCTTATGATAGCATGAGATGTGATATCTCAATGCCTCTGATACCAAACCTGAGATACTTCCGATAGCATGCGATGTGATATCTCAATTCTTCTAATACCAAACCTGAGATCCTTCCTATAACATGAGATGTGATATCCAAATCCTTCCCCTTCCAAACCTGAGACCCTCCCTTTAGCATGAGATGTGATATCCAACTCCTTCCCATTCCAATCCTGAGACCCTTCTGATAGCATGAGATGTGATATCTCAATGCCTCTAATACCAAACCTGAGATCCTACCTATAACATGAAATGTGATATCCAACTCCTTCCCTTTCCAAACCTGAGACCCTGCCTATAGCATGAGATGTGATATCCAAGTCCTTCCCATTCCAATCCTGAGACCATTCCTATAGCATGAGATGTGATATCTCAATGCTTATACCAAACCTGAGGCCCTTCCTATGGCATGAGATGTCATATACAACTCCTTCCCATTCCAATCCTGAGACCCTTACTATAGCATGAGATGTGATATCTCAATGCTTATACCAAACCTGAGACCCTTCCTATAGCAAAAGATGTGGTATCCAACTTCTTCCCATTCCAATCCTGAGACCCTTCCTATAACATGAGATGTGATGTCTCAATGCTTCTAATACCAAACCTGAGATCTTTCCTACAACATGAGATGTGATATCCACCTCCTTCCCATTCCAATCCTGAGACCCTTCCTATAGCATGAGATGTGATATCTCAATGTTTATACCAAACCTGAGACCCTTCCTATAGCTTGAGATGTGATATCCAACTCCTTCCCATTCCAATCCTGAGACCCTTCCTATAGCATGAGATGTGATATCTCAATGCCTCTAATACCAAACCTGAGATCCTTCATCTAACATAAAATGTGATATCCAACTCCTTCCCCTTCCAAACCTGAGAGCCTTCCTATAGCATGAGATATGATATCCAACTCCTTCCCTTTCCAACCTGAGACCCTTCCTATAGCATGAGATGGGATATCCAACTCCTTCCAAATCCAATCCTGATACCCTTCCGATAGCATAAGATGTGATATCCCAATGCTTCTACCAAACCTGAGACCCATACAATGGCATGAGATGTGATATCAAACTCCTTCCCATTCCAATCCTGAGACCCTTCCTATAGCTTGAGATGTGATATCCAACTCCTTCCCATTCCAATTCTGAGACCCTTCCTATACCATGAGACTTGATATCTCAATGCTTCTAATACCAAACCTGAGACCCGTCCTATAACATGAGATGTGACATCCAAGTCCTTCCCATTCCAATCCTGAGACCCTTCCTATAGCATGAGATGTGATATCTCAATGCTTCTAATACCAAACCTGAGACCCTTCCTATAACATGAGATGGGATATCCAACTCCTTCCCATTCCAATCCTGAGACCCTACCGATAGCAGAGATGTGATATCTCAATGCTTATACCAAACCTGAGACCCTTGCTATGGCCTGAGATGTCATATACAACTCCTTCCCATTCCAATCCTGAGACCCTTTCTATAGCATGAGATGTGATATCTCAATGCTTATACCAAACCTGAGACCCTTCCTATAGCATGAGATGAGATATCCAACTTCTTCCCATTCCAATCCTGAGACCCTTCCTATAGCATGATATGGGATGTCTCGATGCTTCTAATACCAAACCTGAGATCCTTCCTATAACATGAGATGTGATATCCAACTCCTTCCCATTCCAATCCTGAGACCCTTCCTATAGCATGAGAAGTGATATCTCCATGCTTATACTAAACCTGAGACCCTTCCTATAGCATGAGATGATATCCAACTCCTTCCCATTCCAATCCTGAGACCCTTCCTATAGCATGAGATGTGATATCTCAATGCTTATACCAAACCAGAGACCCGTCCTATAACATGAGATGGGATATCCAACTCCTTCCCATTCCAATCCTGAGCCACTTCCGATAGCAGAGATGTGATATCTCAATGCTTATACCAAACCTGAGACCATTCCTATAACATGAGATGTGATATCCAACTCCTTCCCGTTCCAAACCTGAGACACTTCCTATAGCATATGTGATATCCAACTCCTTCCCATTCCAAACATGAGACCCTTCCTATAGCAAGAATGCAATATCCAACTCCTACCCATTCCAATCCTGAGACCATTCCTATAGCATGAGATGTGATATATCAATGCTTCTAATACCAAACCTGAGATCCTTCCTATGACATGAGATGTGATATCCAAATCCTTCCCATTCCAAACCTGAGACCCTTCCTACAGCATGCGATGTGATATCTCAATGCTTCTAAAACCAAACATGAGAACCATCCTATAACATGAGATGTGAAATCCAAATCCTTCCCTTCCCAAACCTGAGACCCTTCCTATAGCTTGAGATGTGATATCAAACTCCTTCCCATTCCAATCCTGAGATAGCTTGAGATGTGATATCCAACTCCTTCCCATTCCAATCCTGAGTCCCTTATTATACCATGAGATGTGATATCTCAATGCTTCTAATACCAAACCTGAGACCCGTCCTAAAATATGAGATGTGAGATCCAAATCCTTCCCCTTCCAAACCTGAGACCTTTCCTTTAGCATGAGATGTGATATCCAACTCCTTCCCATTCCAATCCTGAGACCCTTCCGATAGCATGAGATGTGATATCTCAATGCTTCTAATATCAAACCTGAGAACCTCCCTATAGCATGAGATGTGATATCCAACTCATTCCCATTCCAATCCTGAGACCCTTCCTATAGCATGAGATGTGATATCTCAATGCTTCTAATACCAAACCTGAGATCCTTCCTATAACATGAGATGTGATATCCAACTCCTTCCCATTCCAAACCTGAGACCCTTCCGATAGCATGAGATGTGATATCTCAATACTTCAAGAAGCAAACATGAGAACCATCCTATAACATGAGATATGAAATCCAAATCCTTCCCTTCCCAAACCTGAGACTCTTCCTATAGCATGAGATGTGATATCTCAATGCTTCTACCAAACCTGAAACCCTTCCTATAGCATGAGATGTGATATCCAACTCCTTCCCATTCCAATCCTGACACTTCCTATAGCATGAGATGTGATATCTCAATTCTTCTAATACCAAACCTGAGACCCGTCCTATAACAAGAGATGTGATATCCAAATCCTTCCCCTTCCAAACCTGAGACCCTTCCTTTAGCATGAGATGTGATATCCAGCTCCTCCCATTCCAATCCTGAGACCCTTCCGATAGTATGAGATGTGATATCTCAATGCTTCTAATATCAAAACTGAGACCCTTCCTTTAGCATGAGATGTGATATCCAACTCCTTCCCATTCCAATCCTGAGACCCTTCCTATAGCATGAGATGTGATATCTCAATGCTTCTAATACCAAACCTGAGATCCTTCCGATAGCATGAGATGTGATATCTCAATGCTTCTAATACCAAACCTGAGATCCTTCCTATAACATGAGATGTGATATCCAAATCCTTCCCCTTCCAAACCTGAGACCCTCCCTTTAGCATGAGATGTGATATCCAACTCCTTCCCATTCCAATCCTGATACCCTTCTGATAGAAATGAGATGTGATATCTCAATGCCTCTAATACCAAACCTGAGATCCTACCTCTAACATGAAATGTGGTATCCAACTCCTTCCCTTTCCAAACCTGAGAGCCTTCCTACAGCATGAGATGTGATATCCAAGTCCTTCCCACTCTAATCCTGAGACCCTTCCTATAACATGAGATGTGATATCCAACTCCTTCCCATTCCAACCTTAGACCCTTCCTATAGCATGAGATGGGATATCCAACTCCTTCCAAATCCAATCCTGATACCCTTCCGATAGCATGAGATGTGATATCCCAATGCTTCTACAAAACCTGAGACCCATACCATGGCATGAGATGTGATATCAAACTCCTTCCCATTCCAATCCTGAGACCCTTCCTATAGCTTGAGATGTGATATCCAACTCCTTCCCATTCCAATTCTGAGACCCGTCCTATACCATGAGACTTGATATCTCAATGCTTCTAATATCAAACCTGAGACCGGTCCAATAACATGAGATGTGATATCCAAATCCTTCCCCTTCCAAACCTTAGACCCTTCCTTTATCATGAGATGTGATATCCAAGTCCTTCCCATTCCATTCCTGAGACCCTTCCTATAGCATGAGATGTGATATCTCAATGCTTCTAATACCAAACCTGAGACCATTCCTATAACATGAGATGTGATATCCAAGTCCTTCCCATTCCAATCCTGAGACCCTTCCTATAGCATGAGATGTGATATCTCAATGCTTCTAATACCAAACCTGAGACCCTTCCTATAACATGAATTGTGATATCCAAGTCCTTCCCATTCCAATCCTGAGACCCTTCCGATAGCAGAAATGTGATATCTCAATGCTTATACCAAACCTGAGACCCTTCGGATAGCATGAGATGTGATATCTCAATGCTTCTAATACCAAACCTGAGATCCTTCCTATAACATGAGATGTGATATCCAAATCCTTCCCCTTCCAAACCTTAGACCCTCCCTTTAGCATGAGATGTGATATCCAACTCCTTCCCATTCCAATCCTGAGACCCTTCTGATAGCATGAGATGTGATATCTCAATGCCTCTAATACCAAACCTGAGATCCTACCTCTAACATGAAATGTGATATCCAACTCCTTCCACTTCCAACCCTGAGAGCCTTCCTATAGAATGAGATGTGATATCCAAGTCCTTCCCATTCCAATCCTGAGACCCTTCCTATAACATGAGATGTGATATCCAACTCCTTCCAATTCCAACCTTAGACCCTTCCTATAGCATGAGATGGGATATCCAACTCAAAATCCAATCCTGATACCCTTCCGATAGCATGAGATGTGATATCCCAATGCCTCTACAAAACCTGAGACCCATACCATGGCATGAGATGTGATATCAAACTCCTTCCCATTCCAATCCTGAGACCCTTCCTATAGCTTGAGATGTGATATCCAACTCCTTCCCATTCCAATTCTGAGACCCGTCCTATACCATGAGACTTGATATCTCAATGCTTCTAATATCAAACCTGAGACCGGTCCTATAACATGAGATGTGATATCCAAATCCTTCCCCTTCCAAACCTTAGACCCTTCCTATAGCATGAGATGTGATATCTCAATGCATCTAATACCAAACCTGAGACCCTTCCTATAACGAGATGGGATATCCAACTCCTTCCCATTCCAATCCTGAGACCCTTCCGATAGCAGAGATGTGATATCTCAATGCTTATACCAAACCTGTGACCCTTCCTATGGCATGAGATGTCATATACAACTCCTTCCGATTCCAATGCTGAGACCCTTCCTATAGCATGAGATGGGATATCTCAATGCTTATACCAAACCTGAGACCCTTCCTATAGCATGAGATGTTATATCCAACTCCTTCCCATTCCAATCCTGAGACCCTTCCTATAGCATGAGATGTGATATCTCAATACTTCTAATACCAAACCTGAGATCCTTCCTATAACATGAGATGTGACATCAAACTCCTTCCCATTCAATGTAATATCCAACTCCTTCCCATTCCAATCCTGAGACCCTTCCTATACCATGAGATGTGATATTTCAATGCTTCTAATACCAAACCTGAGACCCGTCCTAAAACATGAGATGTGAGATCCAAATCCTTCCACTTCCAAACCTGAGACCTTTCCTTTAGCATGAGATGTGATATCCAACTCCTTCCCTTTCCAAACCTGAGACCCTTCCGATAGCGTGAGATGTGATATCTCAATGCTTCTAAAACCAAACATGAGAACCATCCTATAACATGAGATGTGAAATCCAAATCCTTCCCTTTCCAAACCTGAGACCCTTCCTATAGCTTGAGATGTGATATCAAACTCCTTCCCATTCCAATCCTGAGACCCTTCCTATACCATGAGATGTGATATCTCTATGCTTCTAATACCAAACCTGAGACCCATCCTAAAACATGAGATGTGAGATCCAAATCCTTCCCCTTCCAAACCTGAGACCCTTCCTATAGCTTGAGATGTGATATCAAACTCCTTCCCATTCCAATCCTGAGATAGCTTGAGATGTGATATCCAACTCCATCCCATTCCAATCCTGAGACCCTTCCGATAGCATGAGATGTGATAGCTCAATGCTTCTAATATCAAAACTGAGACCCTCCCTATCGTATGAGATGTGATATCTAAGTCCTTCCCATTCCTATCCTGAGACCCTTCCGATAGCAGAGATGTGATATCTCAATGCTTATACCAAACCTGATGACCCTTCCTATGGCATGAGATGTGATATCCAACTCCTTCCCATTCCAATCCTGAGTTCCTTCCTATAGCATGAGATGTGATATCTCAATGCTTCTATCAAACCTGAGACCCTTCCTTTAGCATGAGATGTGATATCCAACTCCTTCCCATTCCAATCCTGAGACCCTTCCTGTAACATGAGACGTGTTATCCAACTCCTTCCCATTCCAATCCTGAGACTATTCCTATAGCATGAGATGTGATATCTCAATGCTTCTAATATCAAACATGGGACCCGTCCTATAACATGAGATATGATATCCAAATCCTTCCCCTTCCAAACCTGAGACCCTTCCTTTAGCATGAGATGTGATATCCAAATCCTTCCCATTCCAATCCTGAAACCCTTCCTATAGCATGAGATGTGATATCTCAATGTTTCTAATAAAAAACCTGAGACCCTTCCTATAGCAAGAGATGTGATATCCAAATCCTTCCCATTCCAATCCTGAGACCCTTCCTATAATGAGATGTGATATCCAACTCCTTCCCATTCCAACCTGAGACCCTTCCTATAGCATGAGAAGGTATATCCAACTCCTTCCCATTCCAATCCTGAGACTCTTCCTATACCATGAGATGTGATATCTCAATGCTTCTAATAAAAAACCTGAGACCCTTCCTATAGCAAGAGATGTGATATCCAAATCCTTCCCATTCCAATCCTGAGATCCTTCCTATAACATGAGATGTGATATCCAATTCCTTCCCATTCCAAACCTGAGACCCTTCCTATTGGATGAGATGTGATTTCCAACTCCTTCTCATTCCAATCCTGAGACCCTTCCTATACCATGAGATGTGATATCCAACTCCTTCCCATTCCAACCTGAGATCCTTCCTATAGCATGAGAAGGGAGATATCCAACTCCTTCCCAATCCAATCCTGAGACCCTTCCTATAGCATGAGATGTGATATCTTAATGTTTCTAATAAAAAACCCGAGACCCTTCCTATAGCAAGAGATGTAATATCCAAATCCTTCCCATTCCAATCTTGAGACCCTTCCTATAACATGAGATGTGATATCCAACTCCTTCCCATTCCAACCTGAGATCCTTCCTATAGCATGAGAAGGGAGATATCCAACTCCTTCCCAATCCAATCCTGAGACCCTTCCTATAGCATGAGATGTGATATCCAAATCCTTCACATTCCAATCCTGAGACCCTTCCTATAGCATGAGTGTGATATCTCAATGCTTCTAATACCAAACCTGAGACCCTTCCTATAACATGAGATGTGATATCCAACTCCTTCCCATTCCAAACCTGAGACCCTTCCGATAGCATGAGATGTGATATCTCAATGCTTCAAAAACCAAACATGGGAACCATCCTATAACATGAGATGTGACATCCAAATCCTTCCCTTCCCAAACCTGAGACTCTTCCTATAGCATGAGATGTGATATCTCAAAGCTTCTACCAAACCTGAAACCCTTCCTATAGCATGAGATGTGATATCCAACTCCTTCCCATTCCAATCCTGAGACACTTCCTATAGCATGAGATGTGATATCTCAATGCTTCTAATACCAAACCTGAGACCCGTCCTATAACATGAGATGTGATATCCAAATCCTTCCCCTTCCAAACCTGAGATCCTTCCTTTAGCATGAGATGTGATATCCAGCTCCTCCCATTCCAATCTTGAGACCCTTCCGATAGCATGCGATGTGATATCTCAATGCTTCTAATATCAAAACAGAGACCCTCCCTATAGCATGAGATGTGATATCTAAGTCCTTCCCATTCCAATCCTGAGACCCTTCCTATAGCATGAGATGTGATATCTCAATGCTTCTACCAAAACTGAGACCCTTCCTTTAGCATGAGATGTGATATCCAGCTCCTTCCCATTCCAATCCTGAGACCCTTCCTATAGCATGAGATGTGATATCTCAATGCTTCTAATACCAAACCTGAGATCCTTCCTATAACATGAGATGTGATATCCAACTCCTTCCCATTCCAATCCTGAGACCCTTCCTATAGCATGAGATGTGATATCTCAATGCTTCTAATACCAAAACTGAGATCCTTCCGATAGCATGAGATGTGATATCCAAATCCTTCCCCTTCCAAACCTGAGACCCTTCCTATAACATGAGATGTGATATCCAAGTCCTTCCCATTCCAATCCTGAGACCCTTCCGATAGCATGAGATGTGATAGCTCAATGCTTCTAATATCAAAACTGAGACCCTCCCTATCGTATGAGATGTGATATCTAAGTCCTTCCCATTCCTATCCTGAGACCCTTCCGATAGCAGAGATGTGATATCTCAATGCTTATATCAAACCTGATGACCCTTCCTATGGCATGAGATGTGATATCCAACTCCTTCCCATTCCAATCCTGGGTTCCTTCCTATAGCATGAGATGTGATATCTCAATGCTTCTATCAAACCTGAGACCCTTCCTTTAGCATGAGATGTGATATCCAACTCCTTCCCATTCCAATACTGAGACCCTTCCTGTAGCATGAGATGTGATATCCAACTCCTTCCCATTCCAATCCTGAGTTCCTTCCTATAGCATGAGATGTGATATCTCAATGCTTCTATCAAACCTGAGATCCTTCCTATAACATGAGATGTGACATCAAACTCCTTCCCATTCAATGTGATATCCAACTCCTTCCCATTCCAATCCTGAGACCCTTCCTATACCATGAGAAGTGATATTTCAATGCTTCTAATACCAAACCTGAGACCCGTCCTAAAACATGAGATGTGAGATCCAAATCCTTCCCCTTCCAAACCTGAGACCTTTCCTTTAGCATGAGATGTGATATCCAACTCCTTCCCTTTCCAAACCTGAGACCCTTCCGATAGCGTGAGATGTGATATCTCAATGCTTCTAAAACCAAACATGAGAACCATCCAATAACATGAGATGTGAAATCCAAATCCTTCCCTTTCCAAACCTGAGACCCTTCCTATAGCTTGAGATGTGATATCAAACTCCTTCCCATTCCAATCCTGAGATAGCTTGAGATGTGATATCCAACTCCTTCCCATTCCAATCCTGAGACCCTTCCTATACCATGAGATGTGATATCTCTATGCTTCTAATACCAAACCTGAGACCCATCCTAAAACATGAGATGTGAGATCCAAATCCTTCCCCTTCCAAACCTGAGACCCTTCCTATAGCTTGAGATGTGATATCAAACTCCTTCCCATTCCAATCCTGAGATAGCTTGAGATGTGATATCCAACTCCATCCCATTCCAATCCTGAGACCCTTCCGATAGCATGAGATGTGATAGCTCAATGCTTCTAATATCAAAACTGAGACCCTCCCTATCGTATGAGATGTGATATCTAAGTCCTTCCCCTTCCTATCCTGAGACCCTTCCGATAGCAGAGATGTGATATCTCAATGCTTATACCAAACCTGATGACCCTTCCTATGGCATGAGATGTGATATCCAACTCCTTCCCATTCCAATCCTGAGTTCCTTCCTATAGCATGAGATGTGATATCTCAATGCTTCTATCAAACCTGAGACCCTTCCTTTAGCATGAGATGTGATATCCAACTCCTTCCCATTCCAATCCTGAGACCCTTCCTGTAACATGAGACGTGTTATCCAACTCCTTCCCATTCCAATCCTGAGACTCTTCCTATAGCATGAGATGTGATATCTCAATGCTTCTAATATCAAACATGGGACCCGTCCTATAACATGAGATATGATATACAAATCCTTCCCCTTCCAAACCTGAGACCCTTCCTTTAGCATGAGATGTGATATCCAAATCCTTCCCATTCCAATCCTGAAACCCTTCCTATAGCATGAGATGTGATATCTCAATGTTTCTAATAAAAAACCTGAGACCCTTCCTATAGCAAGAGATGTGATATCCAAATCCTTCCCATTCCAATCCTGAGACCCTTCCTATAACGAGATGTGATATCCAACTCCTTCCCATTCCAACCTGAGACCCTTCCTATAGCATGAGAAGGTATATCCAACTCCTTCCCATTCCAATCCTGAGACTCTTCCTATACCATGAGATGTGATATCTCAATGCTTCTAACAAAAAACCTGAGACCCTTCCTATAGCAAGAGATGTGATATCCAAATCCTTCCCATTCCAATCCTGAGATCCTTCCTATAACATGAGATGTGATATCCAATTCCTTCCCATTCCAATCCTGAGACCCTTCCTATACCATGAGATGTGATATCTCAATGCTTCTAATACCAAACCTGGGACCCGTCCTATAACATGAGATATGATATCCAAATCCTTCCCCTTCCAAACCTGAGACCCTTCCTATAGCATGAGATGTAATATCTCAATGTTTCTAATAAAAAACCCGAGACCCTTCCTATAGCAAGAGATGTAATATCCAAATCCTTCCCATTCCAATCTTGAGACCCTTCCTATAACATGAGATGTGATATCCAACTCCTTCCCATTCCAACCTGAGATCCTTCCTATAGCATGAGAAGGGAGATATCCAACTCCTTCCCAATCCAATCCTGAGACCCTTCCTATAGCATGAGATGTGATATCCAAATCCTTCACATTCCAATCCTGAGACCCTTCCTATAGCATGAGATGTGATATCTCAATGCTTCTAATACCAAACCTGAGATCCTTCCTATAACATGAGATGTGATATCCAACTCCTTCCCATTCCAAACCTGAGACCCTTCCGATAGCATGAGATGTGATATCTCAATGCTTGTAAAACCAAACATGAGAACCATCCTATAACATGAGATGTGATATCCAACTCCTTCCCATTCCAAACCTGAGACCCTTCCGATAGCATGAGATGTGATATCTCAATGCTTCAAAAACCAAACATGGGAACCATCCTATAACATGAGATGTGACATCCAAATCCTTCCCTTCCCAAACCTGAGACTCTTCCTATAGCATGAGATGTGATATCTCAATGCTTCTACCAAACCTGAAACCCTTCCTATAGCATGAGATGTGATATCCAACTCCTTCCCATTCCAAACCTGAGACCCTTCCGATAGCATGAGATGTGATATCTCAATGCTTCTAATACCAAACCTGAGACCCGTCCTATAACATGAGATGTGATATCCAAATCCTTCCCCTTCCAAACCTGAGATCCTTCCTTTAGCATGAGATGTGATATCCAGCTCCTCCCATTCCAATCTTGAGACCCTTCCGATAGCATGAGATGTGATATCTCAATGCTTCTAATATCAAAACTGAGACCCTCCCTATAGCATGAGATGTGATATCTAAGTCCTTCCCATTCCAATCCTGAGACCCTTCCTATAGCATGAGATGTGATATCTCAATGCTTCTACCAAAACTGAGACCCTTCCTTTAGCATGAGATGTGATATCCAACTCCTTCCCATTCCAATCCTGAGACCCTTCCTATAGCATGAGATGTGATATCTCAATGCTTCTAATACCAAACCTGAGACCCTTCCTATAGCTTGAGATGTGATATCAAACTCCTTCCCATTCCAATCCTGAGACCCTTCCGATAGCATGAGATGTGATAGCTCAATGCTTCTAATATCAAAACTGAGACCCTCCCTATAGTATGAGATGTGATATCTAAGTCCTTCCCATTCCTATCCTGAGACCCTTCCGATAGCAGAGATGTGATATCTCAATGCTTATACCAAACCTGATGACCCTTCCTATGGCATGAGATGTGATATCCAACTCCTTCCCATTCCAATCCTGAGTTCCTTCCTATAGCATGAGATGTGATATCTCAATGCTTCTATCAAACCTGAGACCCTTCCTTTAGCATGAGATGTGATATCCAACTCCTTGCCATTCCAATCCTGAGACCCTTCCTATAACATGAGACGTGATATCCAACTCCTTCCCATTCCAATCCTGAGACTCCTCCTATAGCATGAGATGTGATATCTCAATGCTTCTAATACCAAACCTGGGACCCGTCCTATAACATGAGATATGATATCCAAATCCTTCCCCTTCCAAACCTGAGACCCTTCATTTAGCATGAGATGTGATATCCAAATCCTTCCCATTCCAATCCTGAAACCCTTCCTATAGCATGAGATGTGATATCTCAATGTTTCTAATAAAAAACCTGAGACCCTTCCTATAGCAAGAGATGTGATATCCAAATCCTTCCCATTCCAATCCTGAGACCCTTCCTATAACGAGATGTGATATCCAACTCCTTCCCATTCCAACCTGAGACCCTTCCTATAGCATGAGAAGGGATATCCAACTCCTTCCCATTCCAATCCTTAGACCCTTCCTACAGCATGCGATGTGATATCTCAATGATTCTAATACCAAACCAGAGACCCGTCCTATAACATGAGATGGGATATCCAACTCCTTCCCATCCCAATCCTGAGACACTTCCGATTGCAGAGATGTGATATCTCAATGCTTATACCAAACCTGAGACTCTTCCTATAACATGAGATATGATATCCAACTCCTTCCCGTTCCAAACCTGAGACCCTTCCTATAGCATGAGATGTGATATCCAGCTTCTTCCCATTCCAATCCTGAGACCCTTCCGATAGCATGAGATGTGATATCTCAATGCTTCTAATACCAAACCTGAGATCCTTCCTATAACATGTGATGTGATATCCAAATCCTTCCCCTTCTAAACCTGAGACCCTCCCTTCAGCATGAGATGTGATATCCAACTCCTTCCCATTCCAATCCTGAGACCCTTATGATAGCATGAGATGTGATATCTCAATGCCTCTGATACCAAACCTGAGATACTTCCGATAGCATGCGATGTGATATCTCAATTCTTCTAATACCAAACCTGAGATCCTTCCTATAACATGAGATGTGATATCCAAATCCTTCCCCTTCCAAACCTGAGACCCTCCCTTTAGCATGAGATGTGATATCCAACTCCTTCCCATTCCAATCCTGAGACCCTTCTGATAGCATGAGATGTGATATCTCAATGCCTCTAATACCAAACCTGAGATCCTACCTATAACATGAAATGTGATATCCAACTCCTTCCCTTTCCAAACCTGAGACCCTGCCTATAGCATGAGATGTGATATCCAACTCCTTCCCATTCCAATCCTGAGACCCTTCTGATAGCATGAGATGTGATATCTCAATGCCTCTAATACCAAACCTGAGATCCTACCTATAACATGAAATGTGATATACAACTCCTTCCCATTCCAATCCTGAGACCCTTACTATAGCATGAGATGTGATATCTCAATGCTTATACCAAACCTGAGACCCTTCCTATAGCAAAAGATGTGGTATCCAACTTCTTCCCATTCCAATCCTGAGACCCTTCCTATAACATGAGATGTGATGTCTCAATGCTTCTAATACCAAACCTGAGATCTTTCCTACAACATGAGATGTGATATCCACCTCCTTCCCATTCCAATCCTGAGACCCTTCCTATAGCATGAGATGTGATATCTCAATGTTTATACCAAACCTGAGACCCTTCCTATAGCTTGAGATGTGATATCCAACTCCTTCCCATTCCAATCCTGAGACCCTTCCTATAGCATGAGATGTGATATCTCAATGCCTCTAATACCAAACCTGAGATCCTTCATCTAACATAAAATGTGATATCCAACTCCTTCCCCTTCCAAACCTGAGAGCCTTCCTATAGCATGAGATATGATATCCAACTCCTTCCCTTTCCAACCTGAGACCCTTCCTATAGCATGAGATGGGATATCCAACTCCTTCCAAATCCAATCCTGATACCCTTCCGATAGCATAAGATGTGATATCCCAATGCTTCTACCAAACCTGAGACCCATACAATGGCATGAGATGTGATATCAAACTCCTTCCCATTCCAATCCTGAGACCCTTCCTATAGCTTGAGATGTGATATCCAACTCCTTCCCATTCCAATTCTGAGACCCTTCCTATACCATGAGACTTGATATCTCAATGCTTCTAATACCAAACCTGAGACCCGTCCTATAACATGAGATGTGACATCCAAGTCCTTCCCATTCCAATCCTGAGACCCTTCCTATAGCATGAGATGTGATATCTCAATGCTTCTAATACCAAACCTGAGACCCTTCCTATAACATGAGATGGGATATCCAACTCCTTCCCATTCCAATCCTGAGACCCTACCGATAGCAGAGATGTGATATCTCAATGCTTATACCAAACCTGAGACCCTTGCTATGGCCTGAGATGTCATATACAACTCCTTCCCATTCCAATCCTGAGACCCTTTCTATAGCATGAGATGTGATATCTCAATGCTTATACCAAACCTGAGACCCTTCCTATAGCATGAGATGAGATATCCAACTTCTTCCCATTCCAATCCTGAGACCCTTCCGATAGCATGATATGGGATGTCTCGATGCTTCTAATACCAAACCTGAGATCCTTCCTATAACATGAGATGTGATATCCAACTCCTTCCCATTCCAATCCTGAGACCCTTCCTATAGCATGAGAAGTGATATCTCCATGCTTATACTAAACCTGAGACCCTTCCTATAGCATGAGATGATATCCAACTCCTTCCCATTCCAATCCTGAGACCCTTCCTATAGCATGAGATGTGATATCTCAATGCTTATACCAAACCAGAGACCCGTCCTATAACATGAGATGGGATATCCAACTCCTTCCCATTCCAATCCTGAGCCACTTCCGATAGCAGAGATGTGATATCTCAATGCTTATACCAAACCTGAGACCCTTCCTATAACATGAGATGTGATATCCAACTCCTTCCCGTTCCAAACCTGAGACACTTCCTATAGCATATGTGATATCCAACTCCTTCCCATTCCAAACATGAGACCCTTCCTATAGCAAGAATGCAATATCCAACTCCTACCCATTCCAATCCTGAGACCATTCCTATAGCATGAGATGTGATATATCAATGCTTCTAATACCAAACCTGAGATCCTTCCTATGACATGAGATGTGATATCCAAATCCTTCCCATTCCAAACCTGAGACCCTTCCTACAGCATGCGATGTGATATCTCAATGCTTCTAAAACCAAACATGAGAACCATCCTATAACATGAGATGTGAAATCCAAATCCTTCCCTTCCCAAACCTGAGACCCTTCCTATAGCTTGAGATGTGATATCAAACTCCTTCCCATTCCAATCCTGAGATAGCTTGAGATGTGATATCCAACTCCTTCCCATTCCAATCCTGAGTCCCTTATTATACCATGAGATGTGATATCTCAATGCTTCTAATACCAAACCTGAGACCCGTCCTAAAATATGAGATGTGAGATCCAAATCCTTCCCCTTCCAAACCTGAGACCTTTCCTTTAGCATGAGATGTGATATCCAACTCCTTCCCATTCCAATCCTGAGACCCTTCCGATAGCATGAGATGTGATATCTCAATGCTTCTAATATCAAACCTGAGAACCTCCCTATAGCATGAGATGTGATATCCAACTCATTCCCATTCCAATCCTGAGACCCTTCCTATAGCATGAGATGTGATATCTCAATGCTTCTAATACCAAACCTGAGATCCTTCCTATAACATGAGATGTGATATCCAACTCCTTCCCATTCCAAACCTGAGACCCTTCCGATAGCATGAGATGTGATATCTCAATACTTCAAGAAGCAAACATGAGAACCATCCTATAACATGAGATATGAAATCCAAATCCTTCCCTTCCCAAACCTGAGACTCTTCCTATAGCATGAGATGTGATATCTCAATGCTTCTACCAAACCTGAAACCCTTCCTATAGCATGAGATGTGATATCCAACTCCTTCCCATTCCAATCCTGACACTTCCTATAGCATGAGATGTGATATCTCAATTCTTCTAATACCAAACCTGAGACCCGTCCTATAACAAGAGATGTGATATCCAAATCCTTCCCCTTCCAAACCTGAGACCCTTCCTTTAGCATGAGATGTGATATCCAGCTCCTCCCATTCCAATCCTGAGACCCTTCCGATAGTATGAGATGTGATATCTCAATGCTTCTAATATCAAAACTGAGACCCTTCCTTTAGCATGAGATGTGATATCCAACTCCTTCCCATTCCAATCCTGAGACCCTTCCTATAGCATGAGATGTGATATCTCAATGCTTCTAATACCAAACCTGAGATCCTTCCGATAGCATGAGATGTGATATCTCAATGCTTCTAATACCAAACCTGAGATCCTTCCTATAACATGAGATGTGATATCCAAATCCTTCCCCTTCCAAACCTGAGACCCTCCCTTTAGCATGAGATGTGATATCCAACTCCTTCCCATTCCAATCCTGATACCCTTCTGATAGAAATGAGATGTGATATCTCAATGCCTCTAATACCAAACCTGAGATCCTACCTCTAACATGAAATGTGGTATCCAACTCCTTCCCTTTCCAAACCTGAGAGCCTTCCTACAGCATGAGATGTGATATCCAAGTCCTTCCCACTCTAATCCTGAGACCCTTCCTATAACATGAGATGTGATATCCAACTCCTTCCCATTCCAACCTTAGACCCTTCCTATAGCATGAGATGGGATATCCAACTCCTTCCAAATCCAATCCTGATACCCTTCCGATAGCATGAGATGTGATATCCCAATGCTTCTACAAAACCTGAGACCCATACCATGGCATGAGATGTGATATCAAACTCCTTCCCATTCCAATCCTGAGACCCTTCCTATAGCTTGAGATGTGATATCCAACTCCTTCCCATTCCAATTCTGAGACCCGTCCTATACCATGAGACTTGATATCTCAATGCTTCTAATATCAAACCTGAGACCGGTCCAATAACATGAGATGTGATATCCAAATCCTTCCCCTTCCAAACCTTAGACCCTTCCTTTATCATGAGATGTGATATCCAAGTCCTTCCCATTCCATTCCTGAGACCCTTCCTATAGCATGAGATGTGATATCTCAATGCTTCTAATACCAAACCTGAGACCATTCCTATAACATGAGATGTGATATCCAAGTCCTTCCCATTCCAATCCTGAGACCCTTCCTATAGCATGAGATGTGATATCTCAATGCTTCTAATACCAAACCTGAGACCCTTCCTATAACATGAATTGTGATATCCAAGTCCTTCCCATTCCAATCCTGAGACCCTTCCGATAGCAGAAATGTGAT